>NC_080762.1:39547500-40173409 GCF_020826845.1 Diceros bicornis minor | reverse complement strand
CTCTCTGAGGTAAAGTTTTGATTTTCTATAAATTAGGGTAAATAAGACTTACCTCAAAATGTTGCTGGCAATTTTTAATGACCCTTGGTTTCTGATTTATGATAAGCAACATAGGCAATAAATAGCAGGATTTCCACACACCTTTCCCCACAAACGCTGCACAAAATGAAATATGTATCACAATGTATCATAACAGATAAGGAAAAAAATTTTTTAATTGTCTCTGATTCAAAATCAAAATACTTTGTGTCCTCTATGAGGTACAAACATAAATCAAAATTAACTGTACACACTTAGCATAGGCATTGAGCTTAAATGATATATGCTGGATTGTATTATTAAAAAGAAACATTTCTAAGAGTGTAAAGCATTTAGTGGTATTCCATAATACATTATAAACTGCATTTTTTATGCAAACCATTAGTCTGCATATGATGAGCAAATGCATTTTCAAGAAAGAATGAAACATGTGAAGTTAAATTTTTAATGTAACCCCTAGTCTTCTATTAAATTTGGTTATGGAAGGAATGGAAGAGATCTGAAATTGCCTTTGTCATGCTGCTGATTTTATTCTACTTCCTTCATAATGATCTTAGAAAAGTTTGTTTTGCATAATAATTTCTATTTTTTCAGGAGATGGTCTTGCATAATCGTTTTACACAGTTATGTCCTTGTGAAAAGATCTGTGTCACAGTAGTCAAGACAATTGTCTTTGATTTATTCTAGATAAGAGACAGGGAATATATAAACTCTTTCAGATTGCCACTCTGTGTTTTCCTCTGGCTTAAAAAAATGTACATGAGACAGCATTCATGAACTCTTAACACTCATGAGGCAAGAAGAAATGGGACTTGAGATATTATGTGGATATGTACACTTTCATCAAAAGAGGCTGAACTCCCTCTTCAGAAACAAATGACACAAATTAAAAAATGTTTTTTAATTGAGAAAATAACATCACAGATGATGCAAGAAATCTTAACTGCAGCCTTCACATGTGTTAATTTCATTGGTAATAGAATCCAAAAGTCACCATGGTTGAGGGGTTCAGTATCTGGGCTTTGGATTCAGACAAACTTAGGTTTGAACCCTGGCTCTGTTGATTACTACGTATGTGGCTACAGACAACTTACTGATCCTTTCAAAGCCTCAGGTGTCTCATTTGAAAAACGAATGGTACCTACTTGAAGAGTTGTTGTAATAATTAGTGAGATGATGTATCTACGAGAATTTAGCATGCTTTCCTGAACATGATCAGAACTCAATAACCATTAGCTAAGATTAATACTATGTGTGTTGGAAGGGAGGTGGAGATTAAGGGGGAGGAAACAGGAAAGGGGGGTATCAAAATATTCCATCAAGTTTTCTGCTTTTTAAAGGTCTTAGCTTGAAAAACTAAACCTAGAGAATCAACTTAATAATACCTCTTTTTTGTATATTGGAAAGAAAGCCATTAAATGAAACACGATCAGAGGAAGCCATTCGGCTTCTCTTGCTGCTAATAATTTTGCCATTTTATTACCAATTACTAAGTAGTTTTTCCCTCTTTGTAGTAAATATATTTCTAAACTTGGCATTGATCCACTTCATAGATTTGGCAGAAGAAACCATTTATTAATGTCAAACCCAAGAAACAGGTTTCCTACCTTAGCTTTGTTGCTGAATATGAGTGCGAGATTGGTAACATCTTCAACATGACATATAAAATATTGGAGGTTTGGGAGCCTCCGTGATAATATTCCTATTCTCCACCTGGACTCAAAACAAATTGAGAAATAGAGCAAGAAAATAAGGGAGATGGGAAAAGAAGTATCCATTATTGGTAAAGCTGAGATCAGAGAATGTGATATATACATGCAGCATCATTGAGCTTCCTAATATTGAACATCAGAGTTAGGCTTGCTTCTCCCAAGCTCCCTGGTCCCTGACCCCCAACCCCAACTGTGGTCCTGGAGCCCACTGCCCCCACTGAAGGGGCCCAGTGTGTGGTATAGCAGAGCAAGTGCTCTGTAGGCAGCTCACTCCAAAAGAAAGGGAAGAGAGGGGGGCCTGGCCACTTTCTCTCTCTGAGCTCACCTGTTAGGTCGAGCAGGTCTCTTCTCCTCGCCAGGGAAGGAATGAGTGAGGGGGTGGAGAGAGACCAAGAGTGTTACGCTAATATGTCTCTTGGTGTGAGGAACAGGTGGCAGGAGAATTAAATGCATCCCTCGCTAGGATTCCCCAAGTTCACCCATTGATTAGGCTCTTGTCTCATGGAACCTGTTATCTCCCAGGGAGTGCCTGTTGCTCTGGGGAATCTAATGGAGAACAACAGGCTATCAGAACAGGCTTGTTGGTACCTTCCTGGGTCCACGCCAACCACTATTTTCTGGGTCTTCTCTTGGGGAACATATAATGGAAAATATAGATTTTGCCCCAAAAGGGCTTTAAATAGTTTTAAACACTGCATTAAATCAACTGCAAGACCACTCTATACCCAAGGTAAAGGACACTGTCTGCTCTGTTTCCTATCCCAAATTAGGTATATTCACATCTTCCATTATATCTCACCAGAGATTCTGCAACATGAAGTAGAATGGTATCATAGATATATTCTAATAATTATGTGAATAAACACATGCTGATAATGTAATGTCAGAAACAGAAAGAGGCCCCGCATTTGAATAAAACACCTTTCTCATCACATTCTTAGAGAGATCAAGTTTAAAAACCACTTGTAAGACCAAGTTCAAAGACCAAAGGGAACTAATATATAAAATCAAATATTTTTCTCTTATAAGCTAAAAATACAAAAGATATTACACTCCCTCCCCGCCCCCCCTCCCCCCTCTTTATTGTCCTGTTTCAACCATAGGGATTCTTGATGCTTAGGTGGATTTGAAGTTTCTTTGGCCAACTGCACCATCTTCCGTGGAAATAAACATGCTTCCTTCAAGATTGCAGAAGTTGCATTAGCTCAGTGCCAAATTTCCAATATGCCACATGTTTTAGAGATTCCAATGAGTTAATGGAATTTGCAAGATGATCATAGCACTGGCCTCAAAGGAAGCCATTCCTCAGACTCCAAAGTGATTATCCAAGATGCAATTATATTCCTAGAAGACAGTACATTTGCTCCCAAAGACATAGCAAAGACTCAGAAGTGTTTGAGTGAAATAGGACAGATACAAAACCTCCTTGGTTCTAGACTCTTGAGGATGCCAGTCAGTCTTTGCTAATTGCCTGTGAATGTATTTAACTGGGAGAATTCTCTGAGCAAGATGATAATTTTTCACTATTGCTATTCCACCACCTGGGGAAAATTCCATCTGAGCTTGTCTCCTCTCTCTGGGGATGATATTTGAGATATTGAAGACATCTTGCAATGTTTATAAATTTGCAATGATGACAGGTCCTCTTTGAGGTGCCGTTCTTTCTCCACCAGTATATCGAAAAGCCCTTGATTTCCATTTCCTCTTTGTACTGACCACCAATGCCTGACCTAATAACTTTATTCTAGAACCTCATCTGTGCTCTGCTTCGGCATAGAACTCGGCATCTTTGTGGTTTAAAATTACTAAATTCTGCACCATCCACCGACGCGTAAAGACCCATAAAGAAAAGGGCTCTTTCCCCTATAGATCTTTGCCTAACAATTTACGGGGGCCTCTGCATGCCTGGGTCTGCAAATTTCCTGAAAAGCCTGAGCGTACATATTAGGATGCCAGCATCCACGAAGTTCAAGATCAAACTATAGAAACCTGTTTGATAAAGTCCTCCTCATGGACATTAGCTCTTTTACTGAAACCAGTGTAGCTCAATCCAAGTTTCCTGAGTCCCACAATACTCCGCCTTCCTCTCACAGGTAAGTAAGGGGGAGGTGAGGCAGTCATGAGTGTTGCACTAACAGATGTCCCTCTTCATGAAAGAAATTACCAGGACCAGGGAAGAATCATTCCTTTCCCTTCCTTAAAATGTATATATTTTTAAAAAACAGACTCATTGAAATCAATTTAGTTGTAAATTGGCCAATAGGGTGTACTCACATACTCAAAACACTTACTTCAAAAGTAAAATTAGTTAATAAGCATTATTATCGTGAAAAATTAATTTTTTATCAAAATCCAATGCCAGAACTGTGAGTTTAAAAGCCAAGTTTTAAATTTATTGAGCTAAACAATCAATTAAAAAAATTTTAACTCTTTGAGTTTTGTGAACTTGCTTTTAACTTACGTATTTGAACTTGATAATAAGCTTTTCTTTTAATACATATAATTAATGTTTAAATCCTGCAGCAAACTTACAATGGACATGATCCTACCAGTGATATGTTAGTAATAATCCTGGAGGCTAATCATACAGTGAAAGGTTTTATAGATGGCTGAAATTAATAAATGATAAAAAGCACATGCCTTCTCTTTTTAATTATGAATGAGAGTCATTTGTATAAAGAAATCCATGTTCAGCCATAACAATAACAAAATATTTCTATAGACAAAATATGACAAATGTTTCCCTCCTTCCTTGCAACCGGGGTGGAGTGGGTAGGAGTTTGGTTGCAGTATTTACCTTTTATCCAGCACTGGCAATGCTTATCTTACTCACTTCTTTGAAGCTGAACATTAAGGGTCCTTGAGACCTTGGCTTGGGTACCTAGTAATGATTTAAGCACGTCTAATTTTTCTTCTTCAGCCAATGTGCCACTTTTTTTTTTTTTTTATCAAAACCACTTTATCCTACAACCCAAAAATGTTGTGGAGGAGGTAGCTAACTAAATGTTTAAGAGTGTGTGATTATGGTTATCATCATCATTATTAACACTCATTAGGGCTTTTCATCTTCAAAGTGCTTTCTGGGCATTCGTCACCCCCTCCCTCTCACCTCCTATCCACCTTTCCTCTCTTTCTCAAGAACTGTGATGGATCTTTAACTTCACATGACCTTTGAATTTTTATAAAGTGCAGTCATTGATGACGACTCCCCTTTTGGGGTCAGTCTTATCTGGTGGTAAGGAGGAACATGTGCCTTGAGGTTCAAAATTAATAAGAAATAAAATGCCTTCCAAGTGGAATTCAAGAACTCCTTTGAAACACATCTTGCTTTACTCACCTCTCCATCCGCCCCCACTTCAGGTCTGTAAAGTAATGCAAACATGCCCACACTGCTCCAATACGTGGGGTTGTACACGGAGATAAATGAACTAATATGCCTGGACCCAAACTTTTCATTGCCAGGAGATAACTGAAAACCCAATGTAAGTTTTTAAAGGCAGGAAGCAAAGAATTCAACCAAACATTCAACAGGGTGTAGAATAGGTTAATATGAACAAAATTATTTGTGAAGACAATGTGTTCAAAAGAAATAAGGCATAAACTCAATCTGTAGAAGGATTGCCTGCTGTTCTTCATCAATGTCTTCCTCTAAAGGATTATTCATAAAGGCGAATTAATTACCAATGGCCATGCAGGAAAGACCAGCCTTGAACATATACACTCTAACCAACTAACTAGCTGAACAGGTTGAAGCCGAAAACAGGCATGGATATAAAGAAATGCTGAAGAGGCATTCCTGAAATACAAGCAGGTTTTGTTTTTGTTATGAAAAGTGACAATTACAGATTCTCACCTGTTAAGCACTAGAGTAGGGATAACAACCTTGTCAGCACAAGTAAAGCCTTCTTCCAGGGGACAACTGAGAGGCGAAGAGAAAGGAAAGATATGACAGAGTTTTTGTATATGGGATGCTTTTGCATAAATGATGATTCCAGAGTTAGCCTGAGAGGGTTCTGCTATTGACAAGGTGTGACTGGTGCTGTTTTAATATCTGGAACCATAACCATGATTGCAACGGCCTGAAGAAAGGAAAATTCCTGGGGTCCCATCTGAGGTTATCCATGTTTGCATTTTCTTGGCCCTCTTCCCTTAATTCTGAGAGGATCTCTCTGCAGTAATGAAAGAATGTGGTTCTCCTCTACGAAAAAGAGGGATGGGTCTGTGTTTTCTTTTTTAACTGTTTTAATCTGGGATAGGTTAGCCCGGGATGTGAAGTGTTTGCCTTGGGCAAAAAAACAAATATTCAACATGCACATTGTTTGTAAAACTCTTCGGGAATGATTTAATGTTTAGCAAATGGCAGTCCTAACAAAAGTTAACTTTTGATGAAGTATTACATTGTTTCAAAGAACACTCCCAATTATAGATTTTTGTATCCTTTGTTTTGTTTCCAGTGTCCTTTTTTTTTTTTAATTTTCCATCCAAGAGAAAGTATTCAGCCTTTGTTAAAGTCACTTTGATAAAAAACCTATTGCAAGTTAATCAGTTCCACATTTCTAATTGTTTTCTCAAAGAAGCTAAGGATTATTAATTTGGTGAAAGTTGTAAATGTTTGGTACTGGAGTTTCTGGGGAATACTTTGCTAAGATTTGTTGGAACCATGTGTTATAAACTATGTTCTACCCTCTACATTGATAAAATAACAGGAGCCAATGTTTTTAAGCCTAATTGCTCTGTAGCGATCAAAGACATGTTACTTATTCATCTTACCCTAGGTTTTGGGATCAGAAAGAAAGTAGCTTGATCCCCCAAAAAGCTGTTATGAGGCAAAATGGAGTGTAATAAGCCATATTTGAGCCAGGAAAAAGGAGGAGCATCAATTCCTAGTCAGTTTTATACAGTGGATGATATGGGAAATATATGATCAGTAGGAAAAAAATGATTGTAACACACAGTTAACTTGGCAATTAGAATCAGTTGGTTTATAAGGACACATTGAAAAGTTAAACGGTATTTTAAAAATCACATGTGTTAGCTGAGTTTTAGATTAACCTTCTTTCCCAAACTTAATCATTAAAGAAAAAAGGCTTTTGCCCCGATCAGAGTTTTGCACAGATCTGGACTTCTAAAATCACTTGTTTACCCATTTGCTTGTACAAAAAAAGTGAAATTTTAAAGAATCAAAGAACACCTAATGAAAAACATGATGTGACAAGAGTTCTTAAGGTATTGAGAGGAGTGGAATAATTTATTTTCTAAAACTTAACAATTGAAGTAACAGAACTTCTTAATATCTAACTTGAGAGCTCATACTCACTATGTCTATATATTTGAAAAAGACTCCCAGAATTTTCCACTGAATTCACTCAAATAACTCCCTCCCACTCTTTTAATACATGTCCTATTGGAGGCAGAATTTTCAACCCTAAAATGAGAAATTTTTTATTTTTATTTTTTTTCTGAGGAAGATCAGCCCTGAGCTAACATCCGTGCCAATCCTCCTCTTTTTGCTGAGGAAGACCAACTCTGAGCTAACATCTATTGCCAATCCTCCTCCTTTTGTTTTTTTTTTTCCCCCAAAGCCTCAGTAGATAGTTGTATGTCATAGTTGCACATCCTTTTAGTTGCTGTATGTGGGATGCTGCCTCAGCATGGCCAGACAAGCGGTGGGTCGCTGCGCGCCAGGGATCTGAACCCGTCCGCCAGCAGCGGAGCACGTGCACTTAACCGCTAAGCTGCCCCTAAAATGAGAAATTTACATGGTGTGTTTAGTTCAAGAAAATGTAGATAGTAATAACAGCTGACATTTATCGAGCAGTTGCTAAGTTGTTGACACTGACTTAAGAACTTCACGTTCGTAATCTCCCTCTATACTCAGAACTGGTCTAAGAAGTAGAATTACAATTATCCTCACATTACAGATGAGGAAATTGAGTCACAGAGGGTTTAAATGACTTGCTCAATACCCACCAGGATGGCAGACTTCAGAGTCTATGTTCCTGACTGCAATCCCCAGTTTTGTAAAATCAAAGACACTGTTTCTTTTATTTGTGTCAATTATAAATCACATGTGGATCCAACTTCACCTAAATTGTTTCTCCTTACACTCAGTTTCCTCATCTGTATGTCTGGTCTTCCTCCCTGACTCTACCTTGACACCTATGAAGCATCATTTAATATCTTGGTACCCTCATGGAATACAAAATGCTTTCTTGCTCAAATCAGATAGCGTATGTGAAAATTATACTGAAAAGCACTATAAAAAAGCCTCCCTTCAAAAAAGCCTCTGATATTCTAGCTAATAGATTTAAAAACGACAATAACAACAAAAAACTTCCTTAGCAAGAGATTTACTTTTCTTATTATTCAAAACATGCAACTTTCATGGTTTTCTTTCTTTCTTCCTTTTTTCCTTCCTTCCTTTCTTTCTTACCTCTATCCACTAAGTTCATTTGCTATCTCCATATTATCAAGAGTAGTTATTGTCCAACTTTACGGTCATTTAGAACTGGACTGGGCTGACCTATAGACCAGTTAACTGAAATAATAACTTAGGAAATAAGAGATATTAACAGTATTTCACTGAAGAATGCTGAACATACTAAAAGAAAACAAATGTTTGTACATTTAGTACATCTACACATAAACATAGAAGCAATTATAGCATAATTTAAAAGTAACCACGCTAAAGTGGATTCCAACAGACCATTACCATATCTTTGTTAACAGAGTTAGAGTTTTAGATTTGAATTTTAAATAAAATCCATTTTTGTTAAAAATTCAGAATCTTAATTAATTCCAACTGGCAATTTGACCCCATATCATTAGACTGCCTTGGTTGTGTTTCTCTATCCTATGGGTAATTTTCTTTAGTAATTTTCCATTTCTCTTCGTGCCCTTAATATATTTAGTAAATCAACTTAACATCTGTTAAACTGTAAATATTCAAGATAGGGCCTTCTTTTTTACTTATTAGACTAGCATCAAGTAAGCCTGAATGTTTAATAAAATGCTTGATAGGATGATTATAAGGATGACAAAAATGACAGTGATAATCTAAGTTTGAAGTTTTAAATCTCTGGGTTTATTTTATAAATTTAAAGAAGCTATTGAAGATTTAAATGCAGAACAGGATGGAAAAAACAAAACACAACAAAAGCATTCTCAACACTGTCATTTCAGCCTCCAATTTAGTAATTATTTATTTTTGAAGTATTCTGATTATAAATGTAGTTCTCTGTTTTCAAGTCCCCTCTCCCCAGTTTTTTTTTTTTTTAACTTGCAATAACTGTTTCCTTCTGTGGTTTAAAAATGAAGCACATATTCTGTAAGCCTCCTTGGGATAGGAACCACTTCACCACTACCCTACAACCACTGGGACTATCCCTATTCAAGTCTTGAGATCTCTAAAACAATATCTACCCTGCATCCACATCCTTTCCAATAGGCAGCATGTATTTGGGAAGCATTAAAGATTTTAAAAGGCTCTGGTCATTAGAATTTTTCTCCTTAAGATCCTTTGCATTTTTCTTTTCAAAGGGCTTCAATATGGGGACCTGGTAGAGAAGGATTAATGTAGTTTAACAAAGTAAAAAACTAATTGAATCATTAACTCACTATTCAGATTCAAATATCTTCATTCCAAACCGTATTCACTATTTACACTTCTGCTTTGCTCCTCTGCCTGACTCTTTTCTTCTCCCTTATTGGTAAAACTTCTTAGTCTTCACTCTAACCCTGAAAAGGTCATGTGAAAATGCACATCGAGCATGTCAGAGAAAGTCACGGCTGCCTGAGTGAACGCACAGAGGCTTTTGCTCTACAAGTTTGAAATCTTACATTTCAATGCTTCTTTGAATACCTTAGAATCCTGTTACTTTACTTAAATTGACACAAAAACATAACTAGCTATCACTTCTTTTTTGAAAATTAGTATTCGATAGTTTTGAGTCACGTCGTATACCTTATTGGACCATTTTATTCCGACTTAAAACAGAATTTGAATTCAAAGTTACAATTTAATTTCTCTGCAATTGCATTTGACAGTAGTTTCTTCACATAACAACATTCCTGCAGGTTTAGTATCACTTTTTAAAAACTGTGTAGAATAATTTAAAACGCATATAGAGTACAGAGTGGACAGGCAATCATTTTATACACAAATAGAGAGAGAAATCTAGGGTGGGGCATGGGTGTGCTTGCTGCAAGCCTTTTTTTTTACTGAGGAAGAGTTGCCCTGAGTTAACATTTGTGCCAATCTTCCTCTATTTTATATGTGGGTTGCTGCCACAGCATGGCTGACGAGTGGTGTAGGTCTGCGCCTGGGAACCAAACTTGAAAACCTGGGCCTTCGAAGCAGAATGTGCCGAACTTAACCACTGTGCCAAGGGGCCAGCCCCAACAGAGGCCATTTAACAAGCCCACCACTAAGTACACCTTTCCAGTAGTTACTTTCTATATTTCGCCTCCTAAATTTTACTGGTTCACTGGCAAATTTTAATCTGAGATACTAACCAGTGACAATAACATAAGCATCTTGAGTGGTATGTCCAATATAGTATAAAAAATTACTACATTTCTGTTAGTCTGATCTATTTTAGGTTCAATGATTTCTTCTAGACAGATATATGCTAATTTATACTGGTGACACAATACAACATTTAGTTGACTAGAAATAATTTATTAACTAAGAGAACAACCCATGGACTTTTACAAATAAGCAGTTTTCTCTGTGATCGCTGTAGACTCAAGTCCATTTAGTTCATTCATCTTCACAATAGGTAGTTATAAAATAAACATTATGAGCAATTACTCATATTTGTTTTAATCCCCTCAACGGAAATAGTTAGTCCTGAACTTAGGTTTAAAAGAAAACTCACTCTCAGCAATGTTTAATGGTTTGAAGGAAAAAAAAAGTCACTACTTTCTTAAATAAGATCATGAGAGATAAAAATTAAGTCCTAATTAAATGCAATTCCGTTTGTAGAATCACCTAATGCAGTGTCTTGTATATAGTAGGTGCTCAATTGATGATAATTATAGTTATTAGCAGAATTGGAACTAGACCAAATGCTTCAGGCCTCCCAGTCCCTTTTCCCCATATCCTATTTTTCCTTATAAACCTCCAGCACCCTGTACTATGCAATTTATCATCCTTGCACTAATTACACTCAGACTGCAGTTTCCAAGAGCAGGAGAGAGATGAACAAATCAGGAAGGCTTGTGTGCAGTATGAGCATAGACTTTCCTGAAAAGGCCCCAGATTCAAATTATTTAGGATATCAACTACACATAGCCATTATTTTTCTTCTTTTACTGATTTATTGCCAGAGGCCAAATTTAGACCCGAATATTAGCACCAAAATAACAATTTAAAACATTCAAGTATTGTTGTGTTTGATGAAGTAAAGCTCCAAATCAGCCTAATGAGATAGATTTTGGCCATCAATCATCATTAAAGATAATGAAATGCATTGTCTTTTTTTGCATATTGGAGCAAAGGACAAAAGGTCCAGATCTTCAGTGGTTCTCTTCCTGATACACCTCAAACCCAGTGAGAAGAGAGAAGAGAGATGAGAATAAGACAAAAAACAAGGATAAAACCCAAAAATAAAATGGAAGTTTTCCCCACAGTTTTTAAAACAACACAGTATTTTTCCTCTAAACCCTTCTTCGTAATTTGGTATCCCTCACTAAACAAAAACAAACCAAAAAAACTTCTACAAGCCACAAACCCTCAGAGGAGACTTTTTCTGCTTCCTCCACACTGCTTTGAGCTGCTCCACACCCAGAACTGGCTCTGAAATCAACGACAGGAGGCCAGGCCAGGAAGGGGCCCCAGGAAGGGGCCCCAGGAAAGGGCCCCAGGGTTGTATGTACGGTTTTACAATTTTCTTCTCTCCACAACCAAGATTAGTCCTTCTGAGGGTGGGCATCGGAGGCATAGGCTTCATACAGATGCTACAGGAAGAAAATGAAATACACTGCTCCCTGTGCTTTTCCAGGCTTGGTTGCCTGATCTAAACAAAAGGAGGACACAATTTGGATTTACCTCAGTCTCACCCTCCTTGCCAAGGCAGATGTCTTAAGCACTCTATTTTAAGGATTCAAAGCCCATAATATTACTAATAACTCCACATAGTTGTTTGCATTTCCCATGTTACATATAAATGTCAGAAGCAATGACTTGCAGCCCCCTTTAATCTCGTGACAGCTTTATTATCATTGGTTGGCTGAACTTCAAGAAAAGTTATGACAGTGGCGAAGTTCTGCAAACTGCAGCACATATTTCGGTAATTAGGTAAAGGAGGGTGAGCTACATTTAGAATGCACAGCTGAAATTATTTGCTAAACACTTAAGACACTGAGGTATATCACATTCCTCCCAGGACAGCTTTTGAAGGATGATTTACAAAGCATTTCTTTTACCGTTTTACCCATTTTTTTTTTCCAGTTAGGCTGTTTTAGCAGCAGCTCTTACTTGAAAATGAATCTTCTGATAATGGAAATATTGTATTTGCAATATGAGAAGGTGGAAGGAGGGAGTGGCCTGAGAGGCTGTGTTTTTCATTTTCTCCGGTTTTGAACTCAGCTTTCTTGAGTGACTGCATCTCTCCCATGAATGCTTTAGCATTGAACATGGAAGCTGATTTTTTTCACAGTTCTGGAAACTTGCCAAGGTTTTCCAATCTTGGAAAAAAATAATGTAAACTGCCTGAAATGCATTTTGATCCCACCCAAACAAAATCATTTGTCTTTCTTCAAAACTTAGTTATCAGTAAAATTCATGCTAACAATTACCTAATAAAGTTTCTGTTTTTAATATCTTGTTAAGAGGTCATATACTTCAACAATTCCTAAACGGATTTTTTTTTCCCCAGTGTGGTAATGGGTTTCAATGAAAAGTTTCATTCAGTTTCCTTTATAACCAAAATCATGGATAGGTAGAGAGGATAGAATCTGTAACTGAAAATAATCCAGATATTGCTTAAATGCATAAATTTAGTTTAATTAATACCCAGTTTTAATTGCTAAAGTCAGCCTGTCCAGACTCAACAGTTAATAAAATCTATTTATCGACTGCTGAAACCTCCAATTTTTGTTTTGATCTGAAGCTCAAAATATTTTGATCAATCCCATAGCTTTGTGGAAAGTTGATTTGAGTAACATTTAACAAATTGACAGAAATTCTTAAAGTTTCCACAGGAAAAAAAATGTGCTTATTGTAAACTGGAGGAGAAACTAGCAATTCTATTTCTACTATCCCCCCATGTACTATGGCTCACGCTATGAGGAATACAAAGCAAAAGTCTGTCATTCTCATTCTCCTCTGCTCTCCCAAACTATATGACTTGCACCTTCACCTAAAATAGATTTAAAGAAACTTAAAATATATATAAAATAAAGTAAAATAAAATAAATTTCAAGTACATAAAAAAATTAAGCCAAGGAAAAGAACAAGAGCTAGAAGTGAGAATCTCGTAAAATGTATGCCATTATCCAATACAATTTCTAAAAGTTGGCTGCAGACTAACTTTATGCAGGATTAAAAGAGTTTGGTTGGTTATGTGATTGGATTCTCAATGTTTTTAATAGCAAAACTAAATACAGGCATACCTCGAAGACATTGTGGGTTCAGTTCCAGACCACCGCGATAAAGCAAATATTGCAATAAAGCGAGTCACACAAATTTTCTGGTTTCCTAGTGCATATAAAAGTTATGTTTATACTATACTAGTCTATTAAGTATGCAATGGCATTATGTCTAAGAAAACAACGTACATACCTTAATTAAAAAATGTTTTATTGCTAAAAAATGCTAACAATCATCTGAGCCCTCAGCGAGTCATAATCTTTTTGCTGGTGGAGGGCCTTGTCGAAAACGCAATTATCTGGGAAGCGCAATAAAGTGAAGCGCAATAAAATGAGGTATGTCTGCACTGGGGGAAGCACAGACGTCCTCGTCATGGAATGAGAAAGAAATTTCTTTCAAAGATACTTATAAGCAGGACACTGTGTAATATTATGCAATAAACAGTGCCCTTTACCATGTAGCAGCACTAAGAACTTCATAGATTTGTCATACTCGTCTTTTCTGTAGTCCCATGCCTTCCTACCAAGACCCAATTCAGTAAATGCCATCCTACAATCGAGCTAGCATGATTTTGCACTGCCTAGCTTAATTTAGGAGTATATTGTTTACTCCCTAAAACAATAAATGCACTATATATCTTTCAAATGATCTTATATCAATACTACTTTTTTATTTGAGCTTTGTTAGATATTGGCAAGCACTAAATGCAAGATTATACTTCAGACAAGAATCTAGACTATAGCTAGCCTGTGTTGCAATATAGTACAGATTCTTATGGTTTAACAACCAGAATTCCAAGAGATTTGATCTTATCTTTGTTTCATCTTAAGTAGATATGTTCTAGAAAACTAAGGGTTTCCCCATTGCCCATATTCAAGTTTACGCTTTACAAGATTACCAATAAATAGAGAGAGAGAGAGAGAGAAAGGGAGAGACAGAGCTAAAATATTAAGTGGTTTTCATGAAAAAGAAAAGAGATCAGGAGAAAGTTTGATACTTATACCACTTTAACTTTTACATGAATAGCCAGTCCTGGTGGCCTAGTGGTTAAGATTTGGGACTCTCACCGCCATGGCCTGGGTTCATTTTCCAGTCAGAGAACTATATCACCTGTCTGTCAGTTGTCATACTGTGATGGCTGCGTGTTGCTGTGATGCTGAAAGCTGTGCCACCAGTATTTCAGATACCAGCAGGGTCACCCATGATGGACAGGTTTCAGTGGAGCCTCCAGACTAAGACAGACTAGGAAGAAGGACCTGGACACCCACTTCTGACAAAATTGGCCATGAAAACCCTATGAATAGCAGTGGAGCATTGTCTGATATTGCGCCAGAAGGTGAGAGGATGGGACAAAAAGACTGGACAGGGTTCTGCTCTGCTGTCTACAGGGTCACTAGGAGTCAAAATCCACTCCATGGCGCTAACAGCAAATTACATGAAAAATAAGTATTTGAATAAAAAGTTTTGTAATATTTACGTTTCAAATAAAATTTGTCTTATAAAATATATACATGGAAAATTATAATTTTGCCATGCATTTTCTGAAACATGGTTAAAACAATTTTCTACACACCACACTTTATTTAAATAAAATGAGCTTTGTCAGCAATATTTACTTTTTATTATTTGCCTTTCAAAATAAAGATTAGCATAACTTAAATGCAATAAATATTGATTTAAAATTTATATCAAAAGTAAATATGGTACAAGCTCTGCAGAGATAAGTATTTGATTTTTCTGAAAACCATTTATCTAAAGCTTAATCCAGTATTTGTTTTGTTATTACAACTCATTAGCTATCCAATATTTTTAAATTAGAAGTCAGAACTAATATGAAAACCCTTCTTGGAAGTTATAGGGTCCTAGAAAATTACGAGAATAAGTGTGGTAAGTAATTTAAATGCTCAGATATAACCTTGAAACAAGGGTACTTATTAGGAAGTGACGTCAGCAAGATGGCGACATACGTCATTCCTGACTTTGCTCCCCTCACAAGAACAACTAACAACTATTCAGGAGCAAGACACAACCGAGAGAGTCCTAGAACACGGGGCTGAGGCTGAAGCACCCCCTGCACCACAGAGACCAAGACAGATTGCATTAGAAGGTAAGAGAAGCGGCCACGTTGTCACTGATCGCCCCTCCCTCAGGCCAGCGCAGCACCACGTGAAGAGGTCTCCTCTGAGCCTCCGCTCCTCCAGTGGGAAGAGAACCCCGCGGGGACAACCAGCCTGCCCTCAGCTTTGGGGATCACTTTGTGGGAGCCACGACTCTGATTTTGCCCCTGGAGATTGCAGGGGAATCTGACTGTGACGGAGAAGGGGGGGAGGGGGCCCTGCAACAACCAGCACAGGGATCTTGGCAGACTGAGTTTATATCTGCAGTGCCCAAGTAATAATCCCAAACAGCGGCTCTGCTCACCCGCAGAAGCAAGTCAGTGGCACACTCTGCCCAGGGAAGTGGTGGAGTGCAGATCTGTTTGATTCGAATCCTCAAACGAAGAGTTTTGCCAGCCCTAGAACCTAGTTAGCCCACGCCCAGTCATGGAGCTGAGTCATAGCCCCATCCACTGGGGAGAGGGTCTCCTGGCCACGTGCGACCAGATGGCTGGCAGGGACACCTGGAAGCGTGTGGCCCAGTGGCAGTGGAGCAGACGGGCAGGCAGGCAAAGTTGATCGCCCCCAGAGCAAAGCCAGTACCACGGGTGGAGGATTCGTGTGCTATGCACAGGCGGGGATTAATTCATAGCCAAGGTTGAGAGTAGCTCCAGGCCCCTGCTAACCAGAGAGCATGTTTGGGAAATTGGGAGTTGCCTGGAGCGGCCCCTCCTCTTCCCACCCAGGCAACGGAGTTGAGACACAGCTCCGCCCACTCATTGTGACTCTCTGCCTTGTCTGACCAGAGGGGCTGGGGAGACCACCTGGAATGTTTGCAGCCCAGCCAGGCTTGAACAGAGAGAAGGGCAAGCAGAGCCCAGAGTTTACAGATCAAAGCCAGTGGCCCTTGGGGTCTGGGCGGACTTGAGTTAAGACAACGAACAAAGAGCTTTACCAGCCTTAGAGCTGTTTCTCTTACTGCGGCCCCAGGGGGGGAAACTAATTCATACCCCTCTCATTACTGAATACAGCCTCCAGCCTGCCCAACCACGGCACCTAACCAGAGCACACAGAAATCTGTGTAGCCCTGCTTACAGTGGCACTGGAACAGAAAGTGCAGCTTGAGGCTTTCCCATCTGCAGAGCAAAACCAGTGGCTTCACCTGACCAGGGAATTCAGTGCTTACTCTTGCTTGATTCAGGTCCCCAGGCAATGAGTCACACAGGCCTTGGGTCCCATCCTGCTGCCTTGCCAGGGTGGGGAAGCTAATTTATAGCCCCATCTACAACTGAATACAGTACCTAGTCCCAACCGTCTAGTAAAATTGACCAGAGAATCTAGACAACTGTGAAGCCCATTCTACAGCCCTACTTTGGTAGGAAACTAAGCCAGAGGGCCTATTCAACTGCTCTCAACCAGTGGCACAATCCCCCATCCCCAAGCTCAGAGCTCAAACAGTTTCCTTGCCCCAAAATAGACCATAATAGCAGGGCCCTACCTACCAAAGGACATGACCAGCAGACACATCTAGAAACCCAGACTGAGCTGACTGATGAAGATCCATCTCTGCCAAAGCAAACCTGTAAATCCGGAAAAGGAACCCAATTACTCAAATGCACAGATACCAATGTAAGGAATCAAGGATAACAACAAATGTCGTAAATATGACACCACCAAAGGAAACTAATAACACTAATAATTGATCTTAAAAAAATGAAGATCTAAGAACTGTCAGACAAAGAATTCAGAATAATACTCTTAAAGAAGTTTAATGAACTACAAGAACTCACAGACAGATAACTAAACGAAATTAGGAAAACTGCATGAGAAAAATGAGAAGATGGACAGAGTAATAAAGACTATCAAAGAAAAAAGAAAGAAAAATCCTAGAAGTGATGAACTGAAGAATTCAATAGAGCATTGACCATGCAGAAGAAAGAATCAGTGACCTGGAGGACAGGATATTAGAAATTATCCGGTCAGAGGAGCAAAAGAAAAAAAGAATAAAAAATAGAGAAGAAAGCCTACACAAGACAAAGAAACAATATTTGCATGATGGGAATTCCAGAAGGAGAAGAGGAAGCAAAAGGGGCAGAAAGTGTATTTAAAGCAATAATGGCTAAACACTTCCCTAACCTGGGGACAGAAATGGACATCCAGATCCATGGGGCCCAATGGACTCCAAATAAGTGGGACCTGAACTGGGCTACACAGAGGCACATTATAATTAAATTGTGGAAACTACAAAACAAAGAAATTTGAAAGCAGTCAGAGAAAAGAGAGAAGCTACACACAAGGGAACCCTCCTAAGACTATCAGGGGATTTCTCAATTGGGATGACATATTCAAAATGCTGAAGGAAAAAAAAATCTGTCAACCAAGAATACCATATTTGGTGAAGTTGTCCTTCAGAAATGAAGGAGGGATAAAAACTTTCCTAAACAAACAAGAGCTGAGGGAGTTCATTGCCAATAGACCTGCCTTACAAAAAATGCTAAAGGGTGTTCTTTGAGTGGAAATGAAAGGACACTAATCAACATCATAAAAACATAAAAAGGTAGTGTAAAAATCACTGTAATGGTAAATATATAGTCAAAGTTATATTCTGTGATTTGGTAATGATGGTGCATAATTACTTAGGACTCTATTTTAAATGCTAAAAAAATGAACATAGTAAAAATAACCATAACTACAATAATCTGTTATTTACACAACATAAAAAAATCTGTAAATTACAATAGCAATAACCTAAAATGTGAAGAAGAGGACGAGTAAAAGTGCAAGGTTTTGGAATTCTATTGAAGTTAAGTTATCAGCTTAAAATAGGGGGTTATAATATTAAGAAATTTTATGTAAGTCTTATGGTAACACAAGGGAAAAACCTGTAGCAATTACACAAAAGAACATGATAAAGAAGTCAAAGCATACTGATACCAAAAAACATCAAAACATGAAAAAAGACAGCAGGATCAGAAACAAGGAAAAATTGATCTACAAAACAACCAGAAAATTAACAAAATGGCAATAGGAAGTCATTACCTATCAATAATTACTTTAATCATAAATAGATTAAATTCTACAAGCAAAAGACATAAAATGGCTAAATAGATTAAAAAAACAAGATCCAGCCAAAAACAAGATGCTGCCCAAAAGAGACTCACTTTAGCCTTAAAGACACACATAGACTGAAAGTGAAGGGATGGAAAAACTTATTTCAAGCAAATGGTAACCAAAAAAAAAAAAAAACAGGAGCAGCTAAAGTTATATCAGGCAAAATAGACTTTAAATTAAAAGTTATAAAAAGAGACAAAGAAGGTGATTACAAAATGATAAAGATGTCATCCAACAAGAAGATATAATAACTGCAAATATTTATGCACCCAACATTGGAGCACCTAAAAATATAAAGCAAAAACAGAGCAAAAAAGGAGTAATAAACAGTAATACAATGATAGCTGAGGAAATTTAATATTCCATTCTTAACAATGGATAGATCATAAAGACAGAGAATCAATAAGGAAACAGAGGATTTGAACAATGCTATAGACCAAATGGACCTAACAGACATATACAGAACATTCTACCCGCCAACAGCAGAATACATATTCTTCTCAAGCACAGATGGAGCATTTTCTAAGATAGACCACATGTTAGGCCACAAAACCAGTCTTAGCAAATTCAAGAAGATTGAAATCATACCAAGTATCTTCTCTGACCACAATGGCATGAAACTAGAAATCAATAACAAGAGGAAAATTTGAAAATTCCCAAACACATGGAAATTAAACAGTATTTTCCTGAACAACCAATGGATCAAAGAAGAAATTAAAGGGGAAATAAAAAAGTTTCTTAAGACAAGCAAAAAAGGAAACACAACATACCAGAACTTATGGGATGCAGCAAAAGCAGTTCTAAGAGGGAAGTTTGTAGCAATAAATGCCTATATTAAGAAGCAAGAAAGATCCCAAATAAATAATGTAACTCTATGCCTTGAGGAACTAGAAAAAGAAGAACAAAGCAAGCCCCAAGTTGGCAGAAGAAATAAAATAATAAAGATTAGAGTGGAAATAAATGAAATAGAGAGCAGGAAATCAATAGAAAAGATTAGCCAAACTAAGAGTTGGTTCTTTGAAAAGATAAACAAAATTGACAAACGCTCTACTAACCAAGGAAAAAAGAGAGATGACCCAAATCAACAAAATTATAAATGAAGAAGGAGACATTACAGCGAGATCCTAAGAGGATACTATGAGCAACTATATGCCAAAAAAACTGGACAACCTAGAAGAAATGGAAAAATTTTTAGAAACACAATTTACCAAGACTGAATCAGAAAGAAATAGAAAATCTGAGTAGACCATTTACTAGTAAGGAGACTGAATCAATAACCAAAAATATTTCAACACAGAAGAGCCCATGACCAGACAACTTCACTGCTGAATTTTACCAATCATTTAAAGAAGAATTAACACTAATCCTTTTCAAACTCTTCCAAAAAATCAAAGAGGGAACACCCTCAAGCTTATTTTATGAGGCCGGCATTATTCCAATACACAAAACAGAAAAGGACACTACTAGAAAAAAACTACAGGCCAATATTTCTGATAAATATGGAAGCAAAAATTCTCAATAAAACACTAGCAAACCAAGTTCAGTAGCACATTAAAAGGATCATTCATCATGGTCAAGTGGGATTTATCCCTGAGATGCAAGGATGGTTCAGCATATGTAAATCAATCAATGTAATAAATCCAAAGAGTGAAGAAAAATAATCATATTATCATCTTAATAGATGCAGAAAAGGCATTTGACAAAATTCAATAGCCCTTCATGATAAAAACTCTTGACAAATTAGGCATAGAAGGAACTTATCTGAACACAATTAAGGCCATATATAACAAGCTGACATCTAACATCATATTCAGTGGTGAGAAGTTGCAAGCATTTCCCCCTAAGATTAGAAATAAGACAAGGGTGCCCACTCTCAACACTCCTGTTCAACTACTGAGAGTCCTAGCTAGAGTAATCATGCAAGGAAAAGAAATAAAAGATATCAGAATTAAAAAGGAAGACATAAAATTGTTTCTATTTGCAGGTGACATGATTTTACATATAGAAAATCCTAGCCTCAATCAAAAAATTGTTAGATCTAATCAATGAATTCAATAAAGTTGCAGGATACAAAGTAACATATAAAAATCAGTAGCATTTCTGTACATTAACAATAAATTTTTTCTGGAAAAGAAATGAAATTGATCCCATTTACAATAACGTCGAAAACAATAAAATGCTTAAGAATGAAGTTAATCAAGGAGGTGAAAGATCTCTACTCTGAAAACTACAAGACATTGATGAAAGAAATTGAAGAAGACACAAATAATTGGAAAGATATCCCATGTTGATGGACTAGAAGAATTAATATTGTTAAAATGTCAATACTACCAAAAGCCATTTAGTGCCATCCCTATCAAAATTCTAATGGCATTTTTTTTTCTAAAGTAAAAAGAAAACACTCCTAAAATCTATATGGGAGCCAGCCCTGATGGCCTTGTGGTTAAAGTTCGGCACGCTCCACCTTGGCAGCCTGGGGCCAGTTCCTGGGCACAGAACCACACCACTTGTCTGTCAGTAGGCGTGGTGTGGTGGTGGCTCACATAGAAGAATTAGAAGGACCTACAACTAGAGTGTACAGCCATGTGCTGGGGCTTTGAGGTGGAGAAAAAAAAAGATAGAGGAAGATTGGCAACAGATGTTAGCTCAGGGTGATTCTTTCCAGCAAAAAAAAAAAAAATTATATGGAACCAGAAAAGACCCTGAACAGCCAAAGAAATCCTGAGAAAGAAGAATAAAGCAGGAGGCATCATAATCCCTGATTTCAAGCTATACTATAAAACTATAGTCATCAAAACACTATGGTACTGGCATAAAAACAAACAAATAGACCAATGAAACAGAATCAAGAGACCAGAAATAAACCCCTGGATATATTGTCAACTAATATTTGAGAAGGGAACGAAGAATACTCAGTAGAGGAAAGACAGTCTTTTCAGTAAATGGTGTTGGCATAATTGAATAGTCATATGTCAAAGAATAAAACTGGACCCCTATCTTACACCACTCACAAAAATTATCTTGAAATAAACTAAATACTTAAATGTAAGAACTGAAACCATGAAAATCCTAGGAGAAAACAGAGGAATAAAGTTCCTTGACATGGGACTTGGAAGTGATTTTTTGGATATGACATGTAAAGAACAAGCAGTAAAATAAAAAATAAACAACTGGGACTACATGAAACTAAAAAGCTTCTGCACAGCAGGCAAAAAAAATCAACAAAGTGAAAAGACTACTTACAGAATGGGAAAAATTATTTTCAAACCATATATCTGATAAGGGGTTAATACACAAAATATATAAAGAACTCATAAAACTCAATAGCAAAAAAAAAAAAAAAAATCCAATTAAAAAATTGGCAAAGGACCTGAATAGACATTTTTGCAAAGAAGATATATGAAAGGCCAACAGGTATATGAAAAAATGCTCAACATCACTAGTCATTAGCAATAGGCAAATTAAACTACAATGAGATATCACCTCACACCTGTTAGAATGGGCATCATCAAAAAGGTGAGATAACAAATGCTAGCTTGATAGTCAAGAAAAGAGAACCCTTGTGCACTGTTGGTGGAATTGTAAATTGATCCAGCCACTATGGAAAACAGTATAAAGGATCCTCAAAAAATTAAAAATAGGACTAGAATATGATCCAGCAATTACACTTCTGGGAATATATCCAAAGGAAATGAAAACACTAACTCGAAAAGGTATCTGCCTTCCCATGTTCATAGCAGCATTATTTACAATAGCCAAGACATAGAAACAATCTAAAAGCCCATTGATGGATGAATGGATAAAGAAGTTGTGGTATATATACACAATGGAATATTATACAGCCATAAAAAATGATGAAATTCTACCATTTGCAATAACATGGATGGACCTTGAAGGCATTATATTAAGTGAAATAAGTCTGACAGAGAAAGACAAACACTTTATGATGCTACTTATGACAAGAATTTTTCACCTTTTGAAGTATATGGGGTAATTATTCAGGTTCAAAACTGATTTGGCTTGAAGTAAAAAGCTTGACTTATGGCCTATCAAACATACGTTGTACATCTGCTTAACCATTCAAGCAAAGAATGCACTCTCTTAAGAATACATACTTCCCCTCCTATGTCCTATTGGTAATGCCCGGATTAGTCCCTTCCCTGACATCATGGTCATGTTGACCTGCTAATTTGCGACTGAATACCTCTTTGAAATTTTGATGAAAATGTATTCTGGGTGTGTTTAATGTATGTTCTTTGTTCTAAAAAGTTATAAGACTGTACTGAAAACCATGCTTCCCCAGAAGGCTTTCTAAGGCCTTCCCTGGTTATAATGCTCACTCTGGTTCAAGTAAAATCACCTTATTTCTCCTAACTATAGAATGGTTATTGGTTATTTTGCATCGACACTTACATGTGGAATAAAAAAAAAGTAAAAAACCAAACAACCAAACTCATAGGAACAGAGATCAGACATATGTTTACCAGAAGTGGAAGGTATAGAAGGGGGAATTGGAGGAAGGTGGTCAAAAAGTACAAACTTCCAGTTATAAGATAAATAAGTATTAGGGATGTAATATATGACACGATGACTAGTTCACTGCTGTATGATATATAGGAAAGTGAGAGAGTAAATCCTAACAGTGCTCATCACAGGAGAACATTTTTCTTCTTTTCTACTTTCTTTTCATTATATTGTATCTATACAGGGTGATGGATGTTAGTTGAACCTATTGCAATAATTATTTCACAATATATGTAAATCAAACCATCATGCTGTACACCTTAAATTTATACAGTAATATATGTCATTTATTTCTCAATAAAACTGGGAAGAAAAAGGAATATTTGTCAATGAAGTCTTGTTTCTTTAGTCTTTCAAAAAACGGGAGGGAAAGTCAGGGGAAAATCTACAAAAGAAGTTTAATGCAGGTCTGTGAAATTTGTGCAAGAAAAGAGAAGTAAACAAAAATAGACTTATTTTATATCACTCAAGTCACTTGGAGCAAGTAAATGTTGGCAGCATCACTTTAATTTCACCCCAGGAATTGTATGAATCTAAAAAACGTTACGATCTATTTTACAAAAGGGACTATTTTATCACATGTGATATCATTAGCTTTTTAATGGGGTACCTAGGAATTTAGCTATGTGACTCACAATCTTTTCTATAGTTATAAACAATTAAAGGTCAACTCTCCAACTATATTCAACTAACTAATGAATCGATCACCTAGCCACGCGTTACCTCATGAAGAATCTACTGAGTCCAGGGCACATTCACTTCTCTGCATTGTTGGAGTAGGCACTGGTGAACGAGCTGCCAGACGCTTGAGGATAACTTTTTTTCACAACCAGGTGAGAGGAAAATGGCATACAGCAAAACTGTTGAGGATCGTGTAAACAAAGTTTCATTTACATTGTATCCTTCAAGTACTAAATGCAAGGGATATGAAATAGAACAACCCCAGCACTGTTATCAAGGGGCTTTCCATTTGGTAGGAAGACAATCACTCAAGCAAACCAGCCTTAGTGAGGAAGAGAAAATAAGAGCTTGGCAGCCAATGATGTTTGCCTCTACTCTAGCCATTGTTTCTTACTGTGGTATAATAAGAAATATGTTTGATCTTTGTCCCCATGGCACAGAGCTCCTCAAACCCTTCGAATTTCCTAAGTGATAGGAATGTCTTTTGTTATTCATAAGGGACCCCTTTCGAGCACATTTGAGTTTATGCCAGTGAGGTGACAGGGTGGGACTCCTAGATAGAGCCTCAGCGTGGGGCTGATCATCAGAAAGACCAAGTGATTAGTGGTCTGGAACTTTTAGCCCCACTCACCAATTTTGGGGAAAGAGAAAGGGAGCTGGAGATTAAGCTCAATAAAAATTGTTGAACAATGAGATTCGATGAGCTTCTGGGTTGGTGAATGCATCCACATGCCAGTAGGGTGACGCACCTCAATCCCACAGGGACAGAAGCTCCTGTGCTTGGGCACCCTTCAGGACTTTGCCCTATGCACCTCTTCATTTGGCTATTTATTTGTATCCTTTATTTCCTTTAAAATAAACTGGTAAACATAAATAAATGTTTCCCTGAGCTTTGTGAGACATTCTAGCAAATTATTGAACCCAGCAGGGAGTCGTGGAAACCTAATTTATAGGCAGTGGTCAGAGGTACAAGTGACAACCTGGACTTGTGATTGGCATCTGAAGTGGGGGCAGTCTTGTGGGACTGAGCCCTTAACCTGTGGAGTCTGATGCCATCTCCAGTAAATAGTGTCAGAATTGAGTTAAATTTGTAGGATACCCAGTAGATGTCCACTGAGAATTAGAGAACTGTTTGTTGGGTTGGAAAACACTCCTGACTTACCTTACTATAACACTGTTTCTTACTAAGCACTCTGATTTTGTTCAGATATAGGGCAGCCATCTGTTTTGTGGGCCCCTCCCCAACTCCAGGGGTAGGATGCAAATTAACCTAAGCCAATCAGGATAATTCTATTCCACTTGACAATTCTAGTTTAATATTGGATGTGATACAAACCAGGCCAATGAGATATTAGGAACATATGCTGGGAAAATTTTTCTTCTAAAAAGGTATGCTGACTTAGTATTCATCCTATTTTGAAAGTTCTCCTGTTAGTTTGAGATGCCAGAATCTGGACCAGCTTTCTGTGTTTCTGGGACTGACCCCCCAGAAACAACTCATGTTGAAGATATTCTCAGTCTCTCTTACTTCACAAGACAAATCACTGTGATAAAAATAAATTGCTTTTTTTTTTATTTTTTTAATAATTTTATTTATTTATTTTTCCCCCAACGCCCCAGTAGATAGTTGTATGTCATAGCTGCACATCCTTGTAGTTGCTGTATGTGGGACGCAGCCTCAGCATGGCCGGAGAAGCGGTGCGCCGGTGCTCACCCGGGATCCGAACCCGGGCCGCCAGTAGCGGAGCGTGCACACTTAACTGCTAAGCCACAGTGCCAGCCCAAAATAAATTGCTCTTAATGACCTTATTTAAAGATAGATTTACATGTATAGACTCACAAAATCAATGCAATTATTCTTATAGTGGAAAAGTAAGAAATTCTGACAGGCAATGGAGGAGATATTGAAGAGGTTCTGTAATACCACTATGGAATTGGCCTTCTCATGGAGTTGAGTCTAGGTATCTTTTCATTCGTTTTTATTTTTTAATAATTTTCCCTAATTTCCCTTCATTTTCTTCTATGCATGGCCTTTTTCTATACCCTGGATTGTATCCTTCCATGTCTGTCTCCATGCTCAAAGACATTATTTGCACATATAAAGTGATTATGGATGTAAAAATTTTTTAAAAGTTGTAATTATCAAAATGGGATCATATATTCAATTCTCTGCAACTTATTTTTCTAAATTAACAACTTGTCATACCTATAAGTCATTAGACATCTATATGAAGAGCTACAAAATATTCTATAGTGGGTATAAAACAATTTGTTCAGCAATTTTCCTAATGAAGAATATTGAAAACGTTCCCTTTTCCCTCCACTTATAACACAGTGACAGTAAAATCTTTTGTTTGTATACTTATGTGTCACATATACTTCTGTAGAATAGATTCCTAAATATGTAAAAGGTACGGGATATATATATTTTTTCTCCTTTTTAAATGAAGATTTCCCCTTGTTGGAAAAAGAAATATTGTTTTATTTTCTAATGCCACCAAAACCTTTTCTTCTTGTAGACAGTTGAATAAAATATATTCTAGAGTATTTACATATGGTTAGTTGACCATAGAGTATATTGTATGTGACTACTTACCAAACAGACTACTATATTCCTAAGATTACCCTATTGAATTTTCATTTTACTTGTTCATTTGCAGAGTTAAATAAACAATAGAAAGGAAAACTGAATTTATAATACTGTACTTCAAGTTCTCCCATTCTGGAATTGCATTGTGTTACATATCTCAGTACTAAATTATTTTGCAATCACTATTTTGCTTTAGTGAATCCACAACTCATAGTTCAAGTTCTTTATTGTCATTTTATTTAAAAACAAGCTGACCTCAAATCTTCTTGGTATTTAATCATTTCTTCCAGTTTACAAAAGAGGCAAAATAAAGAAGTACTCACTGATGATAAATAGTGTGGTTTCTTTTTTTGTCTCTTCAGTTTAAAAGTCAGCACTCAGAACCAGCACTGCACTCTTATGAGACATCTATTCTTTTGAAGGGACAAGTGTGAAACAGCAGCCAGACCAGCTGTGGAATTGGCAGTGTTTCTAAAATAGGTTGCTTTGGTAAAACAGGAGGACATAAAGATAGTTAGACTGGAGTCCAGGGAAGCCTTTTGTTTATTACTTGATTTCTTCTGTATTAGTGCTGGAGCTTGAGACCAGCAGACACATAATTACAGTTGGCATTCGCCAAGATACCATTGGCAAAGAAGCTACAACAGAGCATCTCTACTTTCTGGCCAGGAGCAGCCAAGTTGGCAGGCTACCACATAGAGGGTTGCCTGCCTCTTCTATCCACTCTTATGACAAAGAGATCAGTGTCATCTGTCAGTCTGGCACCTTTCAGGAGCACAAAATCCACACAAAAATCAGAAATTGAGAAGGATCTTCACTGGAAAGTGCTTGTGTGTAGCAGCAATTTGGGAAGATGAAACCTCTGGAAGATATGGAGTGCAGCACCGTGTGGAAAATTGAAGTGACACGGTTGTTGAGAGTGCTCATTACTAATGCTGAAGTGACTTATGATACGTTAAAATGAAATACATGATCAAGGCATATGAACAAAGTTAACAAAAAGTAGAACAAGCACTTCACGCCTAACATTGTGCAGTCCAGTCTGTGCTTATCTTTACAGCTGATGCGTCTTGATGAAATGGTGGCTAAAATTAAATCTGCTTGATAATAGAATATCTTGGAGTACCAAAGTAGAATCCTTTACTGCATAATGCCCTGTTGAGCATAATGGGGAAAGGAATATTAACCCTAATATTTTTAATATTGATTTAGCCATCAGAGAGTCCTGAATTATAGGAGAAACTTTGCAGTTATCTATTCAAAACCCAGCAAAACGACAACCTTTGTCTCTTTTTTAAAAATACTATAAAATTCAAATACTCTTTAAAATTACAAAGATAAAATATAATGATTCAAATAATATCTAATAGGTATTTATAGGTGATCTAAATCCATTCTGACATTTCTATGTGATGTGTTACATAGAATATTAAAAGCTAGTTTTTAACAGGAGATCTAGGTCAAGGCAAAATTGTGTGTTATATGCAGGAAACAGTAGAGGGAAGCAATTCAGATATCAGACTTTGGAGTGAGTCAATTTCAGATAAAATTCTCCTTTCATCATTTATTTTTGTGGAACTTTAAACAAGTATCCTTTCTGTGCCCCGATTTCCTCATCTGCAGAAAGTGGTTGAGAATAATTATAACACCTGCATTAGAGATTGTTACGAAGCTATAAACCTTAATCAATGTCAAATCTTAGAACAAGGTCTGGGGCATAACAGGTGCCCAATGAATATTAGAAATATTGTTTGACAATTTATCTTCACTAGGCCCAGTCCCCCTCTTATCTTCCATTCCCTGTCGCTTAAATACTTGATTATCCTGTATCACCATCAGCATCTGTAAGAAAGAAAGGTCGAGAAAGACTCTATTTTTCTCTTAGAATTTAAGTCACTGTGTTACTTCTCTCAGTGCTATTTAACTCTTGAGGGTTTTTTTTCCACCTCTAATTGTGCAAATAAGGATTTGCCATCTGGCACAGATATGGCAGCAGCACTGAATGAGTTGGGCAGGTATTTCAGGCCCAAAGCAGTGATTTCCTATCACAGAGTAGATAGTCCTACTTCACTAACTACACATACGGCCTGCCTGGTCCAAACTCTCACAGGAGTGTAAAGCAGATGTGTTAAAGCCTTAAAAATGAGGCTTGCTGTGAGTTTTTCAAAAAGAAAATTTTTATACGTTTGATAATAGAAGATTTTTAACTTGTGCTCCTTTATTTAAATTTTTCACATCATTTTTATTCTATATAGAGGTTTTCACTGTTATACCTCCCTTTTTCTCCAGCTTTCTAAGAGAAAGAGAAAATAAAAACCAAAAAGTTTGTTCACTGAAATATTACCCAAAGTAACAACTTTCTTTCAAAATACAATTAACTTACTTCCCCTCCCCCACATTTTTGGTTAAATATACTCATTCTTTTCTACCTAGATCTACATGGTCATATGCAGTAGCCACTTAGCCATATGTGGCTACTGAGTCCTTGAAATATGGCTAGTACAAATTGAGATCTATCTAAGAGTAAAATATACACCATATTTCACAGACTTAGTTCAAAAGAAAGGATGTATAAAATATATCATTAATAATTTTATATTGATAACATGTTGAAAATATTTAGTTTGGGTTAAATAAAATATTTTATAAAATTAACTTCATCTGTATATCTTTACTTTTTTTAATGTGGCTGCTAGAAAATTGAAAATTATATATGTGTCTTGCATTTGTGGTTTCCATTTATTTCTATTGAATAGTGCTGCTCTAGACTCATATAAGGGAAACATTAAAGTTATCCAAAAAAAAAAAATCCTCACATTAAATAGAATTTTTGAAATAAAAATTGAGAAGATAAATTTGATTCCAAAATTCCATTTCTAAATGTAATGGAATATTTCTCTTGTTAAGAACAACTATGGAAACCAGATTTATTACCCTCCCCCCAAAAAAAGTTGTTTGAAGACATGAGAGAGCTACTGAGGCAACCCACGCTTGAGAGAGAGAACTCCAGGAGGAATGCAATGAAGAGATGTGAGCTGAAATAAAAGAGATAGAGAACCCAGAGGCCTCTGCTGGGAGACAGAGAAGCCAACAGAGTTTCTGATAATCTTGGAGGGATGGGAAGACAAAAATTGGAGTTTAGGACTTCCAAACATCTAGGATTTGAGGTTCAAGATCTTGGAGAGGAGGAAACGACAAAGAAGTGAGCCTAACACTAGTGGATTTTCACTTAAGATATTTGCCAAGTGCTTAAACTGTTCAAAGGCAAAAGACTAAGAAAACTCTACCCAGTCTTGCTAGATAGAGCCCCCACTCTAGCTATCTGCCAGAGGGGAGTGTACTCTCTGGAGAAAGATAGTACCATTCAGAGCCTCTACATTTTTTCATATACAATATTATATATTTGATTAAAAATTACTAAGCATTTGAAGAAACAGAACCCAAAGGGAAAAAAAAAAATAACCAATAGACCTACAGATGACCTATGCTATGGTCTGAATGTGTTCCTCCAAAATGCATAAGTTGAAACCTAACCCCTAAAATGATGGTATTAGGAGGTGGGCCCTTTGGAGGAGATTAGGTCATGAAGGTGAAGTTCTCAAGAATGGGATTAGTGCTTTTAAAAAAGACATCCCAGAGAGCTCCCTTGCTTCTTCCACCATGCGAGAACACAGCGAGAAGGGGCCCTCTAGGAAGTGGGCCCTCACCAAACACTTGCACATGCTGGCACCTTGATCTTGGTCTTTCTAGCCTTCAAAACTGTAAGAAATAAATTTCTATTATTTATAAGCTACCTAGCCTATGCTATTTTCTTCTAGCAGCCCAAACAAAGACAATTCAGTTACTGAAATTAGCAGATAATGGACTCTGATTAATATGTTGAAGAAAATAGATGACAGATACAGAAGTTAAGAATCAAATGGAAATTCTAGAACTAAAAATGCAATTACAGAAATTAAAAAACTCAGTAAATGGGTTTAATTGCAGGAGATAGGATTAGTGAACTACAAAATAGGCCAGTGGAAAATATCAGGCTTACTCAGAAAGCGAAAATGATGGAAAATATACAAAAGAGGGTAAGAGACATGTGAGTCTCAAAATGTTCCAATAAGAAATATCATTGGAGTCCTGGAAGAGGAGGAGAAAGACAATAGGCAGTAATCACATTTGAACAGTCACTGGCTGAGAATTTTCCAAAACTATCAAAAGATATCAGACCTCAGAGTCAAGAAGCCCTGTAAACCTGACCAGGACAAATATAAACAAAACCACATTAGGTACATCATAGTAAAACTTTTGAAAAACAGAGAACAAGAGATAGTTTTAAAAGCATGGGGGTTCAGGGTTTGGGATGGCAAGAGCTAGTAGACTACTCACTTGCTAGAAAAAGAAAAAAATATAACTTGGTAAATTGTGAGGCTGGATGAAAAAAGGCATCAAAAGATTTCTGCAAAACTCATAATTCAACATGCTTGGAAAGGCTGCTGCAGATTAACATACGTCACATGAAACCCCCAAACTAATCCACACAGGGAAATGGTCAGTTAGCTGTAACAAATTACCGTAATTACATGGGCGCACAAGATTGTTAGTTCTCTGTTAACTATGGGGACAATATCTACCAGAAGAAAAGAGCAATAATGAATGGAAATTAAGAAAGATGATCCATTTTTAAAACCATTTCATTAGTCTTTAAATTGCCATAATTTTGGCTTATGTTACCAACGGATAATGTTGGAAAATTCCTCTGAGAGTTATAGAAGTAGAATGGCTATTGCAATGATACGACCTTACTTCCTGTTTAAACGAGGATGGTAGACTAGTTAGATTAGCCTTACAAACAACATCTTAACCTCAATCCTTCATAAACTGAAAAAATTTTGCCAAATTTACTTTTTCCATTCATGTTTGTTCACATTCTCCTCCAACAATAAAAGAAATGAGTGCCTATTTGTTGCAATAAATGAAAAATTACAAACAAAAGAAGATCCAAGCAGAAAGTTTTCTCCATCAGATATCACTGAGACATACCAATGATAGTGAAGAAAAAGAAAAGGCAGGACATGCATGGCCGTATACATGTATGCCTATCACTGTGCCTGACACACTGTCTACTGTGTGTCAGTTTTATCTGTCCCACGTGATTTGAGGCCTGAATTATGTGGTCCATTGTGAGGTGAATTCACTGTTCTAGTGGCCTGACTCCTTCTGATTTTAATAGTCTTCAACACCTTTCCCTCAGCCATTCATTCATTTATTCATCCATTTATTCTGCAGCTATTTATTAAGCACCCACTGTGTGGCAGGCACTATTCTAGATATGGTACCTAAATGGAAGAGACAAGGTAATAAAGTAAAAGACATGGATTGTTAGATACTGATCAGTGCTATGGAGAAAAATTAGGTAAAGAAGAGGTCAGAAATTGATGGGATGTAATTTTTTTTTGCTGGGAAAGATTCGCCCTGAGCTAACATTTGTGGCCAATCTTCCTCTTTTTTAAATTTATTTTTCCCTCCCCAAAGCCCCAGTACATAGTTGTATATTCTGGTTGTAGGTCCTTCTAGTTCTTCTATGTGAGCCAATGCTACAGCATGGCTACTGACAGATGAGTGGTGTGGTTCTGCACCCAGGAACTGAACCTGGGCCACGGAAGCAGGATGTGCCAAACTTTACCTGCTAGGCCATCAGGGCTGGCTCAGTAGGATGCAATTTTAGATAAGGTAGCGAGAAAAGAAATGGGTAAGAGGTTAAGTTAAAGACTTGATGGAAGTAAAGGAGTGGAGAAATTGGGGGCAAGTGTTCCAGTTAGAGAGTCCATGCAAAGGCCATGGGGTGGGAGCAGAGGTTGATATATTCAAGAACAAAGAGGGCCATGGGACTGGAGCAGAGGAAGCTTAGGGAGTGGGATAGGAGATGTGATCAGAAAGGTACCTGGGACCAAGTTCCTAAAGGGCCTCATTGGTCATTGAAGAACTTTGGCTTTTACTCTGAATAAGATGGGATGCCGCTGGAGAGTCTTGTACAGGGAAGTTATATGACTGATGTAGGATTTTAAAGGATCATTCTGGCTGCTGTGTAGATGACACAGATCAAAGCAGGCCATGAGTGGGAGCAAGGAGACTAGCTAAGAGGCTGTTACAATAATCCAGACGTAAAATAATGGCACTTTAGAGTGGCACTGATGCAGATGGTAAGAGATCATTGGATTCTGGATATATTTCACCGATAGAGCCAATAGATTTTGGAGATGGATTATCTATGAGGAAAGAAAGCAGTTAAAGATGACCATAAGGTTTTTGGTCTAATAGCTGGGGAAAATGTAGTAGGTATCTGCTAAAAGAGAGATTTTGGGAAGGGCAGATTTGGAAGTTCTCAGTTTTGAACATGTGAGATTTGAGATGCTAAATACATATTTTAGTGGTGAATCTTATTCTGTGTGTCCCATGAGAAAGAATAGTTCAGAAGAGAAAGTAATTTATAAGTAGATACTCCATACTTTTCCATAACTAATTATTTAGATTCATAATGTGAGTTATTGGAAGACACTCTCTTGGATCTGGCTGCTCAGCGGTGTTTTCCCCACCTTCACACAGCATTCAAGTGATCTTTCTACATCAGAAAATAGGTCCATGTGATCCAACCTTGATTAATCATAGAACCTTTTGCTCTATGACAACATGGTGTGGCCCTATCAGACTCCTTCCTGCCACTGATATATTGGGACTGATATGTTGAGTTAAGAGAAAAAAATTCTTTCTCTAAGGTTACAATTTTAGGATTATGTAAATCTGCAGCTGCCAGTCACCATCTTCTCTGACTGCAGGTCATTCTATAGTAGAAGACCAGGAGGACAATACACAGCCCGAAGATGAGAGGTAGAAGGCACGCTTTGAGGTTGTGTACCAGCCTCGACTAAAACAAGCTTCACCCCAGGATTTCACAGTTACTTGAGTCAATAAATTCCTTTTCTCCTCCCTCTTCCCCTTCCTTCTTCTTCTCCTCTTCCTCCTTCAATTCACGTTTGATTAAACTATTTTGAATTGGGCTTCTCTCATATGCAATATGCAACCAATACAAATAGAATATTTTCAAGACGAAAAAAATGAGTCATTAGAGATTCATTCATTTTCACATTTTAAAATGGAGGCATATCAAGTTAATGACATTTCTCTTGCTGCGTTTTTGCAGAATTTCTTTGGGGAACAACAATTAAGATTGTGCATTATAGAAATAAGCGCTATTTTTGAAAGTAAAATTTATTAATGATATGTTCAGATTCTTCTTAGAGCCAACTTTCAACCATCCATGTAAGTGGAAGACAAAACTACTAAAGATAAAATGATGTCCCCCCAAATTCCTCATAAACATTAAAATTAACTACTTTCATTCTCTATCCTAAATATTTTTTATAGAAATTCCAAGCCGTGTGTGAATTTCATGTTCAAAATTTTACCAAACTTCTAGAGTAAGTCTGTCTTTGCTGAAAAGATCAAATCTAGAATTGAAGTGACTATAGAAAGGAGAAACACCCAGGGTTCACAGAACCCATAGATTCTATAATTTGCCTTGAATGATTAAGAATTTATTGTATTAACTATCAAGAGCCCAGAAAACTTGCCAAGAAAAATTGAGTTAAAATTAAATCAGTAATAGATTGTTGGCTGAACTCCGGATTGCTATTATTATTTTCAATTTCCAGCATACTGCATTTTATAATTATGTATTATTTACTGCATCAGCTGGTGGATAACTTACCTTCTGAATTCAATCATTAAGCACATACTTTAAATTCTTTTTATATATGTGTTGGTTATTTTATAAATGTAACAGTGGCTTTGAGGTTGGTCCAAAAATTTACAAAATTTGGTTCATGCTCTTCATAAACTACCAAAAGACATGCATTTATTTCTATCAGTAAATTCAGTATTCACTAGGCACATTTTTAAAAATCAAATGTATAATAAGAGATTTCCTTGAAGATGTCATCTATCTTTTGCTAGGGAAAAAACTTCATTTTTTGGTATTAAAAAGAAACTTTCCTCACCTCTAAAGAGAACTGTTGCCAAATGAGAGTAAATGAAAAATAAAAGCTTTTAGATAATATCTGGCAGAGAAACTATGACTCTAACGGAGGGAGATTCTTTCCCAGGGTGTCTCCCAGGATTCAGAATGAAGATCATTCACAGTGTCGCTACTGAAGATGCTTAACACAAATACAGTTAGCATCTGGAGGAGAAAAAACAAGATACCTTTATCTTAGGATTCCATTCCTTGGAGGCATCAGCATTTTCTCCTAATTTAGATTATTTAATTCTTCAGTAACTCTGTAAGTATAAGGATTAAAATGCCAAAAAGAAAATGAGCAGAGGCCTAAGATAGAACGAGCTGTAGTCTAAACAAGAAGAGAGGCCCTGTGCATTATCCCCATGTGAATGGAGATTTCTTGGATAATGCCTATAGATTGGATAGGAAAAAAGGCTTTGCACACAGCCACCCATTGTTCAGTCTTTGTTAGAGCCAAAATAAGTAGAGACTCGCTTTTCGGGCCGACTCTGTGGGGACTGGAGAGAGGAATGCCATTGGAGCCCAACAGTGTTTGATGTCTTCATTTTCTAGGACTCCTCTGAGAGAGACCTGGCAGGCAGGGACAGTCTACACAGAGAAAAAGCAACTCCTGAACCAAGTCACTTCCCTGGTAATGAGCACCGGAGCCCTTCTATTATGATAATGAGCTTTTATTGTCACGTTAGCGCTAATAGAGCCGTGATGACGTCACACGTTCTGTAATGAAAAAAATGGAAGAAGGGGAAGAGGAAAAATGTCCCCAGGGACCATGAAATTCCCTAGAGGGCCACAACTAATTTTGGCAAAAGTGCAATAGACAGATATGTGACATATTGGAGGGCAAGATTGAAGAAATTACTAAAACTTTTAAGCCATCAACTTCAACTTCAGTCCAACTGGCCCATCCACCAAAAGGGTAGGAAAGAAAGAAACAGATGAAGATAATTATATATTATAAGTTTTCTAGGTTGGCTACCTGTCAGGGTTTAGCAGTTCCTTAGACATAGGATTTTGGCCCACTTTATCCTTTTTATGACTGTTTGTGTATATTCAGATATTTTTAGTTTTAGACATGTGATCATATTGTAATTTAAAATATATCCTAAGCCTGTACTCCAAAAGCCCCAAAATTGTGTCAAACAGCCATTTTACAGCTCTCTAGATTTCCACTAATCAGCAAAAATTACTGGCCTTAGAAAAAGCCAAGTTCATTGTCCTGTAAAATACTGTGGGTATTTATATCACAGCGTGATAAATCTCGGAGAGAAAAGAAAGCGGGTATGAGATTTTCAGATCTATTACACCATTTAACTCAAAGAATGTTTATATGACCCGCTGCACAAGGTTTAAATACATGAGGCGGTTTTGATTGTTAACTCCCTGAACTTGCTGGCGGAGCAAAGTGAGACAAGACATTTCTAAACAGTGTGCTCTGGTATTGTTATCTGTTACAAGGCACTTTCCGTCTTGTCAGCTGCTTCAGGCATCTGCTCAGCTCCATAAAACCTGCATACAAGCGTGGGTCGTTTTTGTTTGCTTGGAGTTGAGGAGCATTAAGAATTAGTTGATTATAAGTTAGGTCTGTTAGTCAAAGTTAGATAAGACAGGAGAATTTTAGTGATAAAGTCAGTTCTCAAGAAAAAAATTTGGCTTAACCCATTCAGTCTGTTTCCTAGATGTATTTTCTTTTGCAAAAGTATACCTTACAGCATGTTCTTTTATGTTACAGCAATTTGAACAATAAAGAAAAGAAAATGTTCCATCCTAATTTTCCACATAACTACTAGATCATTAAAGAGCATGTTTTTCTGATTTTTATATAAAAACTTGTACATAGCTTAAAGATACAGAAACATAAAATGTTACACTCTGTCATTTTCCCTTAATATGTTATTTCCTGTGTTGCTTTTTTCCTTCATAAAGGAGCAATTCAAATTGCTGCATCATATGAAGATAAAAAAATTCACTTAGTCATTATCCTGTCATTGATGATTAAGTTGCGCAGTATTTTTGTGGGGCCCAGTTGTGAAGTTAATCCTGTGCTTGCTTCTCATGTTTTCAGGCATCCTTTCCCGTATTACATATCCCAAGCAAGTTTCTCTTCATTGTAATGAAAAAGAAAGTCTAACGTATTAGTATTTGGACAAATTGCTGTGTGTATTTTTGATTAACCTTTAGAATATATACATGATAAAATGAACCCAAGATACATGTTAGTATTCCAATGCTACGATTGTGGTACAATTCTGTCCTGGGGCCCACAAAGACACCCAGACCCACTCAGCATGTTCATTCCTCAGCATGATTCCTGCCAGGCAAGGGAATTAATTCTGCTTGAGAGGAAGGGGGACAGGACTATGATAACCAGAGTTTTCTTCCTGGGCTTAGAAAGAAGAGGACCAATCAAGCTGTAGTTTTAGGGAAAACTTGCAAATGTAAAGATTCTCAATTTAGATAAAATACACAAGTAGGCCTTTAAGGATTAAAGGACAAGCTAACTTTTATCTTTTGGCCTCTGGCAGCCATCTCCCTTCAAGTCTTCCTCCTTTATCCTCTTCACTGGCCACTTCCCATTTGTTGAGTCCTTGGTCTGGCTATTAATATTCTTGGGGAAATCAAAGGATTGTCAGTTACACTCTTAGTCATGGTCCTACTGTTGCCAGGCCTGCCTCAAACTCCGTCTCCACTGAGACAGGTCTAAATTTAGCCTGTTGATGCTCTTGCTATTTGTTCAGAAGTGGCTAGGCACTAGGCATCTTGGGAGTAGGGCCAGGATAGAGCTGGGGTGTTACAGTGGAAACTGATAGCAAAGACACATCTCCATCTTATCAGAATCCAGTCATGAGAACACGTAAAATGATCCCATACCTCCTGCAAACAGGGTGGAGCTTATGTATTTTAAACAAGACTACAGCCGTAGAGGAGTTTTATCAATCAACTAAGATCATTTTGAATTTAAAAAGATATTTATTCTTTAAAAAATTATTTAAAGATTAAAAAATGCTCTAGCATAAATTCGTTAATTACATAAGCATGCAGGAAATTCCCTGCTATCTGCCAAATTGGTAATCTGTGCAGCCTGAAGTTTTGCCTCTGATAGGAACATTGTGGCTCAAAACTGGTTTGCTTCAGTAGGGCAGCCCCTCAAAACATGTAAATAAAGGAAACAGGAATGTGCTAACATTCACATCTTAGAGTAAATAATAATCTCTTGATTTGCTCATGATCTCTTGATCTACTTCCCTCTCTAGTTCATGCACCAATTCTTTGCTCCCTTTTTCAGCCAAACTTCTCCTTAGAGTCATTGATACTGCCTTTCTTCAATTCCTCTCCTCTCATTTTATTTTATATGCACTTTAGCCATCCTTCTAAACCTAGTGCTCCTCTAAAACTGCTCTTGTCAAGGTCGCGCATGATATCTAGATTGATAAATCTCATGCCACTTTTCAATGTTTCTCTTAAAAGTCTAGCAACATTTGGCCCAGTTTCCCTCTTTCCTTCGTGCAACATTTCTTCACTTGATTTCCAGGACCCCATATTTTTCTAGTTCCTTCCTTCCTGACGGCATTGCTGGTTCCTCTTCATCTCTCAGACCTCTAACTCTAGTGTTAGAGTAGGCTAGGTTTCATTCCCTGATCCACTAGTCTTTTTTTAAATCTACACTCACTCCCTTACTCATCTGTCAGTCTAAAGGCTTTAAATACCATATATCCATGGATGACTCCCAACTTCACACCTCCAGCCCAGTCCTCTTTTGTTTTCCCAGGCTTAACCACTCCACTTGGAAGAATAATACATAATTCAAAATTAATTGGTCCAAAGCCAAACCCCTGATATTCCCCCCAAAACCTCCTCCTCCTCTCATATTCTTCACTATTTTGGTAAATGATAATTCTATCCTTGCAGTGGTTCAGCCAAAACCTCTGAAGTCATCATTGATTCCTCTGTTTCTCCCACTCACAAAATTCAAATCTGTCAACAAATCATTTGGCTTTATCTTCAAAATTTATTCAGAAATATACTACTTCTCATCACCACTGCTATTACTACCTGGTCTAAGCCATCAACATGTCCCACTTGGATTATTGCAATAGTCTCCTAACACTATAGCAGGAATGGTCCATATTGAATTATTCAGATAAATATGATAATATAAGAAGTCAGATAATATCACACCTCTGTTCAAAACCCACAATGTCTCCCCATCTTACTCAGAGTAAGGTCTAAATTCCTTACAATGGCATAACAAGCCATCTTCCACTTTCCCTTTCTCACCCTACTCCTTGATATACTTCATGCTGTTCCTACAACTCTCTTGGTACAGAATCTTGCCCTTATTGTTTCCCTAGCCTGGAATATTCTTCTTTCAAAGAGTCACATAGCTCATTCTCTTTCTTCCTGTAAGGCTCTATTCAAATGTCACGCTCCCAGGAAAGCCTTCACTGATCACCATCTAAAATGTACACGCCCAGCAGCACTCCTCATTTTGTTTCTACTGTATTTTTCACCATCTGCTATACTATATATTTTACTTACCTGTCTCCTCCCACTTAAAAATAGGTTTCATGAGTAAAAGGACTTTCCTTTCATTCATTATCGTGTCCTTACAGCCTAGAATAGTGCCAGACACTTAGCAGGCACCTGATAGCTTCTTGTTGACTGAATACATATGTAAATGAATGGTAGAGGCAGGAAGTTAGAAGACTATCTCAATAGTCCAGATGAGAAATTATGGTGGCTGAACCAGAGTGGGAACAGTGGACATATTGATAGATTGCAGAGGTAAAGCAAACAAAGAGCATTGGGACTCCTGCTACTGCTATTTTTCTCATTATACAAGTAATAAATCTGCATGGTATTTGAATGTATCAATATTGAGTGCTTGTTAACGTGAGGCTCCCCCCAAGGACTTGATCTACCCTCAGTGTGTCGATAATATTACGTTTCTTAGCCTAGAGAACTGAGGACCAGACTTCAGTCTAGGGTTGCCAGATAAAATACATAATACACAGATATATTTGTATTTCAGATAAATAAGAAATAAAACTTAAGTATGTCCCAAATATTGCATAGGACATATTTATACTATGTATATATATACACACGTGTGTATATATGTATAACCATTGTATATAATATATGTACAATAAATATATATACACATATATGTATATATACACACATATCCAAATATCGTATATAAGATGTATATTATAAATACATATAATATATGAATATATATATTTGTTATAAATATGTCTCATGTAATATTTGGACGTGTGTGTGTATTTATTGTTTGTTTCAAATCAAATCAAACTGGACGTCCTTTTCAATTTAATTTTCTTTGTTTATTTCTTTGTTGCTAAAGATGGCAACTCTAACTGGGACAGCTGTAAATTCTCTGAAGTAATGAACAGTATTTTGAGTCTTCTTTGGGGAAAACATACTGGCTTTCTGTTGGTAAGAATAAACCAAGGGAGCCCTATTTCTTTTCCTTAAACTTCTGTGTTATTTTGCAATGATAGGGGCTGTGGAAGATCAGAGCCATAGTTCAGCTGTCTTTAATTCCACTTACTATCCTTCTATCACTAAAAAACAATTTTCAACCAACAACAATATCAAAATAGAAAAATAAACTATCTCTATAATCTAGTTAATTAATATTACTTTACACCTAATAAAATTAATTTTGTAATTCCTTTTTTGGATTTTGGTCTGATTAAATACCTGCAATGTGAAGTATTCAATAAACACGTTTGTGTAACAGGATCCTCCTAACTCAGCCTAAAGTTTTCAGTAAATTGCGGCCAGGCCTAAGCTCCAACACAGCCTCCCTGACCCCTTTAGGTTGATGCCGTGTACACATCACGTACTACATCATGATCTTGTAGCCCTGCCTGGAGACAGCTGTGGATGGACTTCTTCCCTTTTACCAGTGCATGCTCCCTGGTCCTTAAACGCCTACATTTTACTAGAGCACAGCAATAGTAGGTGAAGAAAAGTCACAGAGAAAGGAAAGGAACAGAGCAGTCTTAATGACATCAGCATAAGTAGAAAAAGAAGAATTCAAAGTAGAGTGGCGTGGATAGAGCTGACAGCTCCTACATCTACATTTATATAACCCTTTATAAGTTGAAGAGCATGATCTCAAATGTTCTCTCATTAACATTTTTTTTTCTTACATATATAGACATTGAGGCTCATGTTTGGAAATATTGAGTGACCAGGTGATTCTTAAATTGCAGAAATGGCAGTGATCTAACTTCAAGTCCAGAGTGCTTCCCCTTCTCCACCAGAGACCTCTGTGTACTAGTACTGAGAAGGAGGAAACTCTAAAAAACAATGTCCCTTTAACCTAAAGGAATTCCAGACAAAGTAGAAACTTAAAACAACCTCAAACCCACCAATGTATTGAACTGTTAGAGACATCAAGCCATTTGTCTCTGGTAGGCAAATGTTTTCAGAAAAAAGAAAGAAAAGAAGAAAATGAACTTAAAAAGTGGTCAAAGACTTAAATCTGTATCCAGAAATTATCATTATATCTTACATAATTGCACTAAGGGAGTAGCAGCCAGGATATATTTTGGGACCAATGGGTTTTGTAATCTGTTCCTACTCTGTATATTTAGGCAAATTTTTCCCTCCAATCCTACTTAATTTTCATTAGTTGTTTAATAAATTTTTTCTTTCCTATAATATTACCTCCATCACTTTATCTCAAGATCCTTGCATACCACCTTGTTCGCAATAGTTGGTCAAGATAAATTTCTGTATTGATGAATAAGTTAGAGAAATCTCTATGCCCTTATGAGAATTCTCCTTTCCAGACAAGTTATTTTCTCAGCACTCTGTACTGATGTATACCCTTTTTTCAATTCTTTTTAATTGCATATGTTGACTCCATCTGAAATGTACTCGCAATCCTTCTCTTCCTGCCAAAATCCTACCCATCCTTCAAAATCTGGCTCAAATTCCATTGGCTTTATGAAAACTGCACTGATATTTTTAATGTCACTGTTCAGTTCTGTTTTTAAACTTTTATGTCACCTATTGAATTTACCATTTAATTATATACCATCTCCTTCTTATTCCTTATCTTTTTAAGATTAATGATTCTTTGAAATCAGGCATCTGATTTATTCACTTCCACTTATCTCAGATTTCTTATATCAAAATACTTTGATTTATTGATGAAATAACTGAAAATAATGGAAGTGAAAATCTACTACGTGAACAAGGAAGGAATAGGACCAGTGAGGAGCACAGGAATTAGAGACTAGTAATGTTTAGCTGCTGACACCATTGGGTCAGTGTCAACCCTTGACTATAATAGCAAGAGTCAAATAATAGCCTAGTGTTGTGCACAGGGTAAGTGTTCAGTAAATATTTGTGAAATGCAAATATTAATAAATTAAGCCCAAAACTCATGCCCATGCTTAATTTAAACCCATGATCACTAATTCCAACAGCTTCCCATTTATATCCATTCAAAAAGTGGAATGGCTACTTTTATTTTCCAGTCTCTTGTTTTGCTATATAAACAAGCTTCATCTAGAGGAGTTGAAAAACATACGTGATTCTTTTTACACTTGGTATCATTCTATCAAAAGCCATTAGTAGTAATAAAAGTTTTTAAAATAAAAATTTCTGTTATATATTGGCAAAAGCTGAAAGTATATGAAAATATGTAGAAGTAATAATTAAATAAAAATGTTGTGAGATGAGAACCAGAACGCAGAATTATCTTAGTTGTACTTTAGAATATCAGCCATAACTTAAGATTTTTTAATGAACACCAGGTCACAATGATCAATTATCACTATGCACCAGAGATATAGTTGCAGATGCAAATTAAAATAGCAAGATGGGGCCGGCCTGGTGGCGTAGCGTGTAAATGCGTGCGCTCTGCTGCAGCGGCCTGGGGTTCGAGGATTCGGATCCCAGGCGCCCACCGAGGCACCGCTTGTCAAGCTATGCTGTGGCGGAGTCCCGTATAAAGTAGAGGAGGATGAGCACGGATGTTAGCTCAGGGCTAATCTTCCTCACAAAAAAAATAGTAAGAGACATGGGACTACTTGGGAAATTCAGCAGTAACCACAGACATTACATTAAGTCATTAATATTTGCTGGACTTTGGGTCATTTGCCTTATTTTAAGAAAGATATAGTAAATGTTTTGAAGCTGCATTGCTCCCAGGAAAGTAATATGCCTAAATTTTTCAGAATTAATGAAACACAAGCTGAAATAATCTGCTTTCCTTTTTTTTTTTGTGAGGAGATCAGCCCTGAGCTAACATCCGCCAATCCTCCTCTTTTTTTTTGCTGAGGAAGACGGCCCTGGGCTAACATCGGTGCCCATCTTCCTCCACTTTATATGGGACGCCGCCACAGCATGGCTTACCAAGCAGTGTGTCGGTGCGCGCCCGGGATCCGAACCAGCGAACCCCGGGCCGGGCCGCCGCAGCGGACCGTGCGCACTTAACCGCTTGCGCCACCGGGCCGGCCCCTGCTTTCCTTTTTTGATAGTTGCTTTTCATTGAACTTGAAGCAAGGGCCCCAAAAAACTCTAATCTGTGGAGCCTTTGGGGAAATCATATCACTTGGTGCTAATTTACTTCATTGAATGACTCAGGGGCTTTCAAGTAATTTCAATAAACGATTTTTCCTTCTAAATGTTGCTATCACTCAGAGTAGATGAATATGACGACGCTTGTCCTTTTCAAATCATATGGATGATTACTTTCACAGTAAGTTAGTAGAGATCACAATTGCACAGGACAATTTTCACTAGGAGATTGGAATTCATGTATATATATATATATATACACACACACATACACACATATATGAAGTGGCTGTTAAGCCCAAAATATTTTTTTGATCTGTTTAGTCTTTAGACCAGAAGATCCAAAAATAGATAAAACAAATACCTTGCCAAGAATGGGGAACTCTATTGACAGGCATGCTTTCAGCAGAGGGCACTGATGTCTTACTGAACAATTGAAGCCACAGGAAACCACCTTTCACTCCTACTCCATGGCCTCACACAAACACACCCCGCCCACACACACATACCACTCTCAGTAGAAGTGTTTCAGACTGTTTTAAGAATCAGTTTACAAATGGCCTCCAACTAGTAAAAGAATTGTTCCACAATCTCACTCTTCACGGCTGCCACCTCCTTCATCAACATATAGTTGTTTGCTGCTCATTATCCACATCACAGTGCCTAATCTCCCTCACCAAAATGACCGTCTCTAGAACTCTCAGATTTTTCACATTTCCTTGTTTTTCTTTCTGTTTCATCCCATTTTAGACCACCTTACCGATGTTCTCACAGTTCTCCAGAGACTTCTTTCCTTTGTACTCAGAGAAGGGATCATTTGTAGCCCAAGTGTCCAGGGTTCTGCTTACCCTACAGGTACTAGGGTGCTAGTGCTATTTCCATCAAATTTTGTTTTTTGGTTATTATTTTTCTTTCTTGAAGTGCAAGATAAAAGAGTATGAAGCTAGGGCATGATGTTTCTTCCAGATGTGGGACAGAGCCAAGGCTAGTCTCAATATACTTGAGGTTCAATATAACTCTCTTTGATGGGCAAGATTAAAGTTTATTTCTAAGTAACAGCCTCCAAATAATTGGATAAGTTATAGAATCAAAGAATATTAGAGCTCAAAATGAGCATTACCATAATCTTAAATCTTCAAATTTTATATCTGTGCAAATCTTGATTTAATGTTCATAAATCATCTAGAGACACAGTTTCCGTTTTACCAAACGCAATCACATCATATTTGTTTTTTTTCGTTAATGCATAAGTAGAGGATTAGTTTATCAACTGCCTTAAATCCCAGAATCCTAGCAGTAATCATTGTCTAATTTGCTAGTAGATATCAGATGATCAATGGAACAGACTAGTGAACCAAAAAATAGACCCAAGTACATACAAGTGTTTAGTATACAGTAAAGATAGTATATCAAAAATATGGCTTGTCAATAAATGATGATATAACAACCGGATAACGAACCCAAAATGATAGAGTTGCATCCATATCTTTTATCTTATACCAAAATAAATTTCAACTGGACCACAGAAAATAAAAATATAAATGTAGATGGAAATATAAAAATAAGCAGATGTAACCATGAGGAAGTTAAAAAAAATAGTCTCATAGTTAGAGAAAGTCTTTCTAAATATGACACAAACCCTGAAGTAATAAAACCAAAGATAGATAAAAAATTTCATTATGTTATATTAAGTAAAGATATCCACATCAAAGATCCACTAAAAACAAAGTTAAAATAAAAACAAGAAACACAGGTACAAATACTTGCAAATCATACCGTAAGCAAGAGACTAATTTCCCTATACAATAAAACACAATAAAAATAACAATGGTACAATAGAAAAACATCAAAGACTATGAACAGTTTAGAGAAAAGTAATTAAAATAACTAAATATGTGACACAAGATATGCAACTTTGCTCTTATTAAAAGAAATGAACACGATAATTTAAATAATATACCATTTTCACTTCTCTAGCTGGCAAGGTCAAAATGTTTGTTAACAAATTGTGTTGGTGGGGTTGTAGGAAAAGAAGCCCTCTCTTTTATTTGGGAACAGAAGTAAAAATTGTTACTAGCATAGAGGACAAATTGTCACTAAATACCAAAACCCCAAGTTTTGACTTCTTATTCCAGCACTTCTACTTTTAGGAATTAATGCTAATATTTATTACAGATTAGTAAAATGATATTGGCCCAAGACTATTAATAGAAGCACTGTGTTAGACCAGAAAAAATTTGGAAAAGACCCTGTATGTCCAGCAAGAGGTGACTGATAAAGTACATTTTGATAGATCTTTAAAATGGGATAACATACAGATAAATTTCTAAGTGTAAATAAATAGTGAGGAGTTGAACAGTGCTTATGCTACCATCTATGTGTCTGCCTGTAGTATGCTATCACCTGTATATAAGAATATTGGTATATATGCATGCATTTGATTGATATGCATAGAGTATCTCTAGAAATATGTAGTATTTTGCTTCTTGGGAGTGGTTTTGGTGGATGAGAGAGAAAGGTGTACTGTTTCTACTTTTTCAATTTTGTAATGTATTTTTTTTCTCAAATTCTTTTTTGTTTTTTGCTGAGGAAGATTTGCCCTGAGCTAACATCTGTGCCAATCTTCCTCTATTTTGTGTGTGGGTTGCTGCCACAGCATGGCCACCGACAAGTGGTATAGGTCTGTGCCCAGGAACTGAACCCGGGCTGCCAAAGCAGAGCACACTGAACTTAATTAACCACTAAGTCATGGGGCTGGCCCCTGTAAGTTATTTTTAATTTAAGATACCTTACGTCAAAATACAAACTCAAATCCAACTTTCGTTATCACAATCACATTTTTGTAAATATTTTACTGTTCCTCTCAAGTTTAGGTAATAAAGGTTTTTATATTTGTAGCTCACTTAACATAAGAAGTCTGAATATAGAGATAAGATATAATATAAAATAGTCTCTCTGATTAATTTCAGCTAGTTTCTAGTAAGGGGACCCTGAGACCATCACCTCTGGAGCTTAGGAACTTCTAGGCAAATGCCATTTTGTGATGAGACTTTTTGTATCTGGTTCCCAGATCTTTCTCATAATAATTAAAACCTGTGAGCATCAGATATAAAGTCTATTAATGTAAACTTCTTATATTACTGTTGTATTTAGATATAAAGGTTTTATTTATAATAATAGTGTGAGGTAAGTATTTAGCTATGATTTTATTTTTTTGTTTAAGATTGGTGAGTTATATTTGCTTGAGGACCAGGCATAAATACCTGCTTAAGCAGCCTGAACAGTAGACATCTGTTCATCATCAGTCCAGACCCTCGTTGTGTGGACTCTGATTAAGAGTCAGACTAAATCCAACTGGCCCTACAAGGGAACTGGGCCATGACTGGCAGGGCATATTGGTGGATTCTCTCTGGATCAGAGTGGAGCAACTGGACAAATACAGTAGTCCCCCCTTATCTGCAAGACATACATTCCAAGACCCCCAGTGGATGCCTGAAACTGTGGATAGTACCAAACCCGATATATACTATGTTTTTCCTATACATACATAGCTATGATAAAGTTTAATTTATAAATTAGGCATAGTAAGAGATTAACAACAATAACTAATAATAAAGTAGAACAATCATAACAATATTCTTTAATAAAAGTTATGTGAACGTGGTCTCTCTCTCTCTCAAAATATCTTATTGTGCTGTACTCACCCTTCTTGTGATGATGTGAGATGATAAAATGCCTATGTGATGAGATGAAGTGAGATGAATGAATGAGATAGGCTTGTGACATAGCGTTAGGCTACTATTGACCTTCTAACGATCGTCAGAAGGAGAATCATCTGCTTCCAGACCGCAGTTGACCATGGGTAACTGAAACCACAGAAAGCGAAACCTCAGATAAAGGGGGACTACTGTACTCACTGTGCTACTCCTGCACGTGTTAGGGACCACTGAGGGAATTTATTTCTTTTCTCTGGCCTGAGAAGAAAAGATTCCACTCTCTGAGGACAATACACCACTCATTTCCAGCAGTCTGTACGAACCCTTCCTTGGAGTGAGGAAAATCGTTAACTTCTAACACCTCTCTTTGGCCGAGAGCCTCCATTTTTTCTCTCTACTGTTCTTAGGAGCAACAAGAGGCGACGTAAAAGTGAGCTTTGTTTTTTTTTCATATTTTGGGTTTGTGACACTGTGTGAAAAGTTGCTCCATCTACAGGAAAAAGAACCTATTTAGTTTTATGTCTGAATCTGAAAAATTAGTTTCTCTTGAGACTAAAAGACGCTCCTGTCATTCTTTTTATTTGGTCAAAAGCCAAGGTACATTACCAATGCTGTGAGATAATAGAAAATACATATTGGTCTCTGCCCCTTGTTCCTGGCATAGAGCTCCTAAAACCCTTGTAATTTCCTAAGTGATAAGAACTGTAGGAGCATCTCTTGTTCTAAAATTGGTCTTTGACCTCTGTTCCTGACACAGAGCTCCTGAAACCCTTGTAATTTTCTGGGTGATAGGAATGTCTTTTGTTCTAATGGAGTGGCTCTAGGTAGTCTCCTCGATGGGTCCTGGATGGGTGCTGGTCACGAGAAAGACCAAGCCATGATTAGAAGTTTGGAGTTTTTAGTGCTGCCCATCCATTCTCTTGAGAAGGGACAAGGACTGAAAATGGAGTTAATCATGCCTACATGATTAAGCCTCCAAAAAATCCCAAAAGTACAGGGTCCAGAGAGCTTCCAGTTTGGTGAAAAGTTGGAGATGTGGGGAGAATGGCGTTCCTGGAGAGGACATGGAAGTTCTGCACCTCTTGCCATATACCTTGACTTACACATCTCTTCCATCTGGATATTTGTCTGATTCGTTTATCATATCCGTTAATAAACTGGTAAACGTGTTTCCCTAGTTCTGTGAGCTGCTTTGGCAAATTAATTGAACCTGAGGAGGGAATTGTGGGACCCTCCAATTTACAGCTGATGGGTCAAAATCACAGGTGAAAATCAGGGCTCGTGATTGGCATCTGAAGTTTTGTAGGACTTAACCTTTAACCTGTGGAATCTGATGCTATCTCCAGGTAGATAGCGTCAGAACTGAGTTGAATTGTACGACATCCAAATGGTGTCACAGAAAATTGCATGGTGTGGGGAAAACCTCCACACATTTTGTGATCAGAAGTGTCAGAAGGGAAGTGTTTTGTGTGAGTAGTAAAGGAGACACACAGAATAAAGATCCATAATAGGAAAGAACTGGGTTTTTCCCTAACAGGAAGGAAAAAAGCTGAGTTTGAAAATTTCTAACTAAGAAAATGCTGGGTTGGATCTTGATGCTAGACCAAACTCAGATTTCAATAAGTTTGAGCTTCAGCCTTTAGCCTCAAAGCCACCCTCAAGGTAGAACTTGTGCAGGGACAACAGAAAGTACCTATAAGACCTCTGGTTAACAAGAAGATAATGAAAGTAGGGAGAGGACAAACCAAGAAACTATCGAAACCAGAGAGTATAATGCGAAGAAGTTATTTCACTTTGTAGATCAGTATCATCAGCTGTCTGAGGAACCTTTACTGAAATGGATGATGAGAGTGGCTAATTTGGAGGCTGTGTCCTTGGTTTTGAATGCTGCACAACGGAAGAGCAATTTGGGCTGGTACAAGACCAACGGCTCACTATTGACCAATCACAGATGGCTACATGTTATCCAGGCACACAGGAAGTTATTCCTGAGGGAATAGCCAAACTGGTGGACTGGATAAAAGCAGCTATAAGGTCTGTTTACCCTAAGAAGGAGGACCGTCCATCTCCCTCTACGAATGCCAAGTTGAATACCCCAGAGGTAGCAGCTGATATGCTTCCTATGCAAGCCATGCAGGACTGGCTTTATGATGACCTGGATATTCACCGCTGAATGTGTCCATTACCCAGGTGATGGTCAATGCTGTTGTTAAGGGGGCCTCTTTCCTGTGGGCAGCCCATGTAACCTTATTGTTGCAAAATCGAAGGACAGTTGAAGAAGCCTTATCAAATTTGCTGTCTCAGCTTCCCCTCATGGGTCTTGAAGATGCTAATAAAAATATTAGGTTAATTAATAAGAGAATGGGGAAATGCAGAAGAGAAAATCAAGAGACTGGTCTCAGCAGGGTGGAAATTTTTATATTTTTGTTAAAGAATAAGGTGAATAAAGCAAATATTGATAGGAATGAAACAAAGAGTAAAAAGAAAGAGGAGAGTCATGGGACTCATCCCAGCAGGGTGGAAATTTTTAGATGGTTATTAAGAAATGGGATGAATAAGATGGACATTGATAGGGTTAAAACAAAAGTTTTAGTACAGCACTACCAAAGGTTGAGTGAGCCAAAGGGCCCCTCTTCTCGTCCCCCAGTATTAAAGTGCCCCAGACAAGTCCAGTCTCGGTTTCTCATAGTTTGGAAAACATTTAAAAGCTTGAAGGCAGAGATTACAATGAAAAACCTGACCAACAATGACTTTTGCTTATGGCAACGGTTAAGCAGGTTAATCAAGCTAAAGATTGACAAAAAGGCCAGGGTCATTTGGCTCGATCCTTCACTGGGGACCCAAAGCCTTTTGCACAAGAGTGAGTAAAATGGCCAGGGAGTGCAAAAGAGAAGTTTCCAGGATTCCTTGATACAGGAGCTCCATGCTTTGTGGTGCCAAAACCCATTGTTGAAGCTCTGCCATGGGCTACAATTAGATTGAGAGAACATAAAAATGTGAGAGCCAATAAGACTACAAAAGTTGGAAATGTTTAAATAGACTTTGTGTGAAGTAGTTGTGTCCCCTTTATCTGAATGTTTTAGGGGAATGGATATTATATCCGGCTGGAGAACACTGTCCCTATGTAGTATTGTAAAATCAAAACATCTTGGTGAAATCCTAATAGAGGCTACCATTAGGAACACAGGAATTGATGGAATTATGGTAAAAGTTTATAGGAGAATTGGTATGTTTGAACAGGCTTTATGTGAAGTGGTTGTGTCTTTATCTGATGTATTTTGGAGATGGACATTGAGACTGACCTGGGAACATTTTCTCTACCTAGTATTACAAAACAGAGGGCATGTAAATCCACCTTTCCAGCAATATTAATTGGATGTGCTAAATGGGAACCAGTAACATTACCTGAGCCCACACAGTGTGGAAGAGAAGGTGAAATGTGAGTAGGGACATATTCTCTGTGTGCTAGCCCTAGGTGGAGGCTACGCTGAGCTTATGACAAAAGCCCATGGGCACCTCCTAGCAACAATTACTGGGACTTTGGATTAGAGAATTTCCACTTGGGAGATATTTACTACTTTGTTATCAGACATTAATTGAAGCTACCCTGATGACTGAAAGACATAAAATGATCTTAAAACCTGACATGCCCATAATGTCTAGGGTGATGTCAGAGAAACACTCTAATGGAGATAGCAGTACCCAGAAGAGTTCCATAATAAAATGTAAATAGTTTATATGGGATCATGCTGCCTGCGGAATGCAAGGAGGAGATACTCATGAGCAGAGAGCCTCTCTTCCCCTAGGACTGATTCTGGAACTGTGTGAGGAGCTACTGGATTCTGTCATCACTTGGACAGCACCCTACAAACAGCTCTCAACTGACCAACAAAGAGCTGGTTGGTTTGTGGACGACAGATCCACGGTGGAAGGACGACATCTTGCTTGGAAGGTCACCACTCTGATCGAAGAAGGTATAAACAAATAATCTGAGTAGAATTGCATGCTGTTTTCCTAGCAGTGATGGAAGAATTGAACAGTGGAAAAAGTCCCTATGCTTGGGTTTTTACTGACACATGGGCAGTGGCTAAGTGGCCTGGCCATATGGTCTGTCAAGAAGACAGTGGAAACCTGGCCTATTAAAGGGATGTCCATATGGGGCACAGCCCTATGGAAATTTGAAGGGTGCATTAAAGTAGGACACGTCAATGCCCACCAAAAGAACTTCTTTCCAGGTTTAGAAGATGATTGGAATCAACAAGCAGATATCCCTGCATGCTCATTTAAGGTGGCCACCCGGGTCCATAAAATGAGTGACATGGAGGTATTGCAGCAATGCAGAGATAAATTGAGACATAGGCCTTTTGCACCCTCTGAGGCACAAGATGTCCATAAGGACTGTTCTGTCCACCAGCAAAAGAGACAGAGACTGCAGATGGCCATGCAGCAGATTCCATGGGGGAAGGCCCTGATCATAGCTGGCAAGTGAGACTGATGCTGGTAGCCCTGGGGCACTACAAATGGGTCCAGACAGGAATAGACTCTGACTCTGGAATGAGCTTTGCTTATCTGGTAGTAGATGCAAATGCTCAGAATACCATAAAAGAAATGGAACAGAATATATTGCACCAATTTGGATGGCTGACCATCACTTCTTTAAACCAAGGACCACACTTTGTAGCCCATTATACCCAACAATAGACGGAGAGATATCCTCCTCAGAGTACTAATTTGATAGAGAATTGGAATGGGCAATTGAAACATTGATTGTCTAAAATGGGGGGAGATAAAGGCATGAAGGGCTGGCATATACACCTCCATGAACGTGTGCTCACACTCCATGAACATGAGTGGGGCTAAGTGAATGACTCCACCAAATAAATGCCTCTGTTTTTCTGGTGGATCTGGGAAGAGGAGGTGGGGAAAGTGTTGGTACACTTTCTTCCCCACATCACCTCAACTTTTTTTTCCCCTGCGTGATGCAGGGGTCATAGGACCAGGGCTGCAACACAGGGGCTGGAAACAGGGATGACTGCTAAACAACAAATTGGAACTATATTTTAAACCTTATGTCAGAATTCCTAAGGGTCTGATGGGGCACAATGCACCTTCACCCCATCTGGCAAAATTGGGGCTAACAGTGAAAGCAGCTATATTGCTTGGTGGTAAAGATAGGCCACTAGTTCTGCACCCGTGCAACCATACCTTATGCGAACAGGAATGGACTGAGGGGAGGCACTTGCTAGACTAGTATCGTTGCCCGCAATCTAGACCAGCTCAGTGGTGGAACCTAATGTCCCTTCCAAAGGTGGAGGTGTTTGGCTATAAATGGAGAGAAGGAGGAGTAGTAGCTAAGAGTAGAGTAATGAATAAATGAGTTATATAATAAGTTAAATCCAATATTACATTAACACCTCAAAAAAGGCTCAGAGTAAGAGATGAGACTGTCTCTTAGCTCAATTATACCAGATGCACGAAAGGGTGAAGCCAAGTTTGCAGAGACCACTCCTGCTTTTGGAACCTAAAGAAATTGAACGGAAGCCTGCAAACCTGAGTGGCCTCACCCTGGGGCACATTTTTCATATAATATGATGATGGACTGGAATGATTATTAATTATTGCATGGGATTCTAGTAACTTGCCAGTATCTTTTGAGTTAGGTATCACTTTGCTATAAAGTGTTCATGGCCAGAGCCCAGGGGGTGGGCTGTGAGATAATAGAAAATATATATTGATCTCTGCTCCCGATTCCTGGCACAGAGTTCCTAAAACTCTTGTAATTTCCTAAGTAATAAGAACACTAAGAGCATCTCTTGTTCTAATATTGGTCTTTGACCTCTGTTCCTGGAACAGAGCTCCTGAAATCCTAGATAGTGTCAGAATTGAGTTGAATTAGAGGACATCCAGCTAGTGTCACAGAAAATTGCTTGCTGTGGGGAAAAGCCTCCACACATTAGATGACCAGAAATAAAGCATTTTGTGTGAGTAGTAAAGGAAACTCACAGGGAAGAAACACACAGTAGGGGAGAACTGGGTTTTTCTCTACACAGGTGGAAAGCTGAGTTTTTCATTTTTAGGTGCCATATCCAGAATAGGAGTTAAATAAATATTTGTTGAATTGAACAGAACGTATGTGGGACCAGACAGATAATGCTTGCATGATTACCACCCGTACTCACACAGAAGACTAGCAGTACAAAACACAAAACTTCCTTTCTACGTTTTCAATCATTCTCCTTCATAAGGCCAAGATAATCTCTAATTAAAGTGAAGTTTATTAATATTCATGTAGAAATAATATGCATTCCGCCTCCCCCCAAAAGAGTAGTTCTGTATGATTGCAGTAGATCTAATCAGTTACAAATTGTGTGATTTCTTTTTTCTTTTTTTCCAGAAAACTAACTACATTTACATGATCAGCACGATACACATAAAAATACGTGTTAATGTGAACTCAATCTGAATGATACCAAGTGTTACAAGTTTTATAGAGCTGACTTCACCAGGTGGGAGAGCTTGATTTTTTTCCCCTTGCAAAGTTTTTTGAAACATTTTGTAATTTAGGAGTTAGTGATAAGCTTAATTAAAGTGAAACAGAAAAAAAATAAGTATTGAAAGGAGTTATTTTAAGATACCTAAATTTCAGTAAGTCATTATACCAAATAATTATGGGTGCTGAAGAAATTTTCAAACTTGCTAATGTTCACTTGATATCTTTATTCTTTTTTTCTTTTGTCTGATTCCAGGATTTAAGTTCCTTTTGAAGGCTGAAAGTAAATTGTTGGATTTATTTTCTCTCCCACTTTGAGTTTTTTGAACTAACACTTCTAATCAAGATTCTACTTCATGGAATAATATGTGAATAATATGTGAGGCAGACATTGCTGATTGTCCCCAGTATCCATTCTTCACTTTTCCATTTTGCAATAAGATCTCCCGGACACACGTCTGTGCAGACTGAAACTACATTTTTCAATCACCTTTATAATGAGATGTAGCCATGTGACGAAATTCTGGACGCTGAGATATGGGTGGAAACAACGGGTGCAATGCAATATCTGGATTTCGTCTTTTTCCCTTTTTATGTGGCTGCAACCCAGTGCTGGCCACACAAAAGAAAGCAACACCTGAGGCAAAGTTGAAACAGTAAAACAGAAGAAATCTGGATCCTTAAATGATCACAGGGAACATGGTACCCCACTGAGCTGGACCAATCATCTTTAGATTTCTGTGTGAGAGAAGTGAATTTTAATCGTATTTAAGACACTGAATTTTTTTTTTGAGGTCGATCAGCCCTGAGCTAACATCCATGCTAATCCTCCTCTTCTTGCTGAGGAAGACCGGCTCTGAGCTAACATCTATTGCCAATCCTCTTCCTTTTTTTTTTTTCCCTTTTTCTCCCCAAAGCCCCAGTAGATAGTTGTATGTCACAGTTGCACATCCTTCTAGTTGCTGTATGTGGGACGAGGCCTCAGCATGGCCGGAGAAGCGGTGCGTGGCTGCCCACCCCGGATCCGAACCCGGGCCGCCAGTAGTGGAGCGCGTGCACTTAACTAGCCCCAGGGCAGGCCCCAAGACACTGAATTTTTTAATCTCTTTGTTAAAGCAGCTTAGCCTTTGGTCTATCTGATATAATTTATCAGAATTCATAGTTTTAACATTAGCAATAAAAATAGATGTCTTTTGGGGCTGGCCTGGTGGCGTAGTGGTTAAGTTTACGCTCTCTGCTTCGGCGGCCCAGGGTTCACAGGTTCGGATCCTGGGCGGGGACTTACACACCACTCATCAATCCATGCTGTGGTGGCATCCCACATACAAAATAGAGGAAGATTGGCACAGATGTTAGCTCAGGGACAATCTTCCTCAAGCAAAAAGAGAAGGATTGGCAATAGATTTTAGCTTATGGCCAATCTTCGTCACCAAAAAAAAAAAAAAAAGTCTTTAACTTTTCTATGTATTAATTTCACTTTTCTGGCCTGGTCTTGGGCCCAAGATTCTGTTCTCACTATGTAACCACCGATCATCTACTCCTGGATGTAGACTAACCGGCACCCAAGGCAATTCTTGATGCACCATGTATATATATATCTATTTCTTCTACTTTTTGAATTCCTTTTTAATCATTTCTTCCCTATTTCAACAATATCCTAGATACTTAGAACTTCAGGATAAAGATTCTGAAATCCTTCCCTGTTTACGAAGTTTTGACTTTATTTTGTCATACGAATGCCAAATATGTTAAGAAACATTGTGATGGTAATAGTAATTGTTCACAGCACCCATCAATAAAGGAGGTTGCATTAGATGCATCGGCTTTACTATTTTGCTCTTTTTGGCAGCCTTTAATATGGAGCAGTTTCATAGATTTCACCTGATAAGAGCTCCTTTTTCGTAAGAATCTTGGGACTCACTGCCGGTTGAGTTTCCCTTTTGCTTAAATACTTGTTTCAGTTTACAATAGATCAATAATATTTGTTGGATGCATGAATAAATAATAAATAAATAAGTTTACATGGTTACCTTAGTAGAATAAAGTTTTGCTAAGTGGTTATGAAAAAATAGTAGGAGTTTTCTACTATGACGTGAGATGACAGGCATCTTCCAACTTTCCATTTGCCACTTAGCAAAATATTCCTTACGCCCCAAGATTTTACTCTGTGAGCATAGTTTTGTGCAGTTTAAATTAAGTCTTAATAAGAAAATCTCAGTTAACATAACAGGAAGGCACTGCATGAAGAAGTAGAGAAGAGCTATTAACACAGGTGTCAACGTAGATGTTATTGGCCCCGTTGAAAAAAAGGTGAATGTAGCACCTATATTAATCTCATGCTTTACAGGAATTGAATGCTGGTTTAACTTTTAGAAATTTGTATATTTTTCATAAGTTGTATACTATTCAATTTAAGTCATATAGCAAAAGGACACTGATATTTTGCTCAACTTCCCAGAAAATATCTTCTGATTGCTTTTCTTAAAAATTTATGAGAAAATTAATTCTGATTTAAGTGTTAAATTGCATCCCAATTTTTAGCACCTTATTCTTTTGAGATGCATTTAATTACTAACATTCTTTACACTCTTTAAAGTTTGAAAGGTCATATGGTGCCCCTTGAGCCCTAAATACTTCCATGTATATTTCATAAAGACTAAGATATTCTCCTAACTGTAAAACTACACTAACTTTAACTTTCAAAATCAGAAAGTTAACATTAGGGCAATGCTATTATCTAATCTAGAAATGTTATTCAAATTTTTCCAATTGTCACAATAACTTTTTTTTTTTTTTTTTGGTGAGGAAGATTAGCCCTGAGATAACATCTGCTGCCAATCTTCCTCTTTTTTTGCTGAGGAAGATTGGCCCTGGGCTAACATCCGTGCCCATCTTCCTCTACTTCATATGTGGGACGCCGCCACAGCAGGCGGTGCGTAAGTCCATGCCCGGGATCCAAGCCTGAGAGTCCCAGGCCGCCAAAGTGGAGTAGGCAAACTTGACCACTACTCCACCAGGCCAGCCCCTCCTGTGTCTTTTTTTTAAAAACCAGTTATAGATGTATGTATATAAAACATTTCCCCTCCTTTCTTACACAAAATTTGCTTACTATGGGTAATTTTTTTTCCACTTTGCTCTTTTCTATGTAATATATCCTGGAAACTATTCCATATATGTTCATAGATATTTTCCTCATTCTGTTTTACATAGTCTTCCATTCTATTATAGCTGATTCAATCACTCTTCTATATGGGTATCTAAGTTGCTCCCCAAATTTTGCAATTCTACCTAATGCTACAATAAATAACCGTCTGCATATATTTTTGAATTGTTGGATATGGAACTTCAGGACAAAGACCTAGAAGTTGAATTGCTGAGTTAAAAAGCAAATGCACATATCGTGTGTCACATATTGCCAAATTTCCCTGCATAAAGCTTGTACTCGTTTTCTTTCCACCAGCAGACTGTGAGAATGCCAATTTCCCCATAGCCCAGCCAGCAGGTTGTGTTGTCAAGTTCTTCACATTTCATCAATCTGATAGGGGAGAAATTGTATCACAGGGTAGTTGTATTTTCACCAACTTAAAGACAATTTTTCAAATCTTTTTTGTGATTTATTCATTTTTTGCCTATTTTTATATTAAGTTTTTGTTTTCTTTCGTTTTCCTCGTTTTAAGAGCTCTTTGTATATTACGTGTATTATCTCAGTATTTGCGTATATGATGCAAATATTTTCTCTCTGTTTGTCGTTTGTCTTTCAGTTTGCCTGTATGTAGTTTGTTTGGTTTTACAATGCAAAGGTGGCGGGCTTGTAGTTGAATGTATCAATCTTGCACTGTATTTGAATTTTTAGTCATAGTTAGCAAGGCTTTCCTTGCACACAGCTTATAGAGGGATTCAACCTTTTTAAATACTTGGATGGCTTAATTTTCTTTTGTTTAGATTTCTGAAACATCTGCAGTTTATTTTTTGGCATGTTGTAAGGTTGTAAGGTATGTTGGAAATATTTTTTCCAAAAGCTATTCAGTTATCCTTGTGCCATTTATTAAACAGCCCATCTTTTCCCTCAGTGATTTTAGATGGCACCTTAATCACTGCAAAGTTTCAGTCCCCTCAAAATCTCTCTATGTATTTGGATCTATTTCTGCGCTTTTTTTTTATTCCACCAAACTGTCTTCATTTATGCATCATTACGATGCTGTTTCAATTGTGGAGCCTTTGCAGTATGTTTTAATATCTACCAGAACCAATCTGCCCTCATAGCTTTTCTTTTTCACTGTTTTTGTAGCTATCCTTAAATGTTTATTTTCTGTATGAACCTTAGCATCAACTAGTCAGGCTACATGAGAAGCTATTTCTTTTTAATTGAGATTGTCTTAAATTTATAAATTAACTTAGAGTGATGTGATATTTTTATCATGCCTAGTCATTTGATCCAAAACAAGGCATGTTTTTCACATTAACTTTTGTATCTTTCAAGAGCATACTAATTTTTCTCTCATATTATTAAACAGTCTCCAAAATTGCCTGTTCCTTTCATTTTTACTTTCTTCATCAGAAGCATTGTCTTATCAAGACTAACTTATAGAATCCCAAGGAAATTTTCACTCCATATGGTCAGAGCTCTGACAGACCATGACTCTTTTTCAGTGTTTTCACACCTGAGGTTGACTTTCTTTTGGAGATGATTTTAGTCAATGTCTTCCTCTCTCTCCCTCACAGCTTTCCCATACCACCTTAGCAATCTGTAAAGGCTTGCAATAGGAGCTCAAGAATTTAGCTCTGCAGGAAATTTTATTTTTAACTTAAATAATTTGAAGCTTTAGTATTTTTGTGTTCTGATCATGCTGAAGGCGTTTCTGTGATTTTATTTGTTCTTCTGTTGTTCTTTATAGTTTACTTGTAAGATGCATGGAGAGACTGGGGTTTCAGCTACTGACACACCTTATTTACTTGCAACAAAAATCGCTTTTAATTGTCAAGTTCGACAGGACTAACATACAGTCCTTACAAAAGGATATGTGTTACAAAATCCTCCCATAATTAAATAATTCAACACAGCTCAAGCTGGTTCCTCCAGACAAATTTAGAATCTCCTTTTCATCAGTCAGTGATTTGTAACATATTGGATTTCCTCTCTCAGAGGGGAGGGGGATTCTGGTAACCAACATTTGTTTTATAATTTAGGTTTAAATGAGTTAAACCCCAGTTCCCAGTGTAAATATTTATTTCTACCCTCAAAATCTGTGGTTTTAATTTGTGTTCTGTGGAGTCGTAGTGGTTCTGTGGAGAGGGAAGAGTGGACCTGTGGGTAGTCTACAGCATTGCTACATCAAAATAGGTCAACTTCTAATGTGTCTTTCTTTTGGGTTTATTATAAGTTATCATAAGAATACATGGTTCAAACCTTAAAAAAATACAAATAAAAAAAGAAACAAGAAAAAATACATACCTCTAAATGAATTTTATATCTTTTTTGTCCTTCTAAAGGTGCATTGCTTTATGATTATATGCATTTTCTTAGTAAATCAACTCCAATCCCACTTGAAAGCAGTTCAGTAGAAAGAGAATATATGGATAAAGATGATATTGAATTAGCAAGTCACTATTCTCTTTTTCTTAAAACTAAATGCTATTGTTTTAGTTATATATTGCTGAAAAAGATACAACTCTAAAACATAGTATCTTAAAACAACAGCATTGTTAACTCTTACAGTTCTGTGGGTTGAGTGGGTCCACCCAGACAATTTTCTGCTGTTCTGCTTGGGACTGTATGGGATGGCATTCAGATGTCAGCTGAGGAAGAAGTCATCTGGACACTTGCCTGAGATGCTTAAATGGCTGGTGCTCCCTCCGTCTCAGCATAGTCTCAGGGACTCTCTGCATGCAGTATTTTTACACAGTCTCTCAATCAGGGTAGCCAGGCTGCTTACACTGCGGCTCAGGGCTCCCCAAAGTGCAAAAGTGAAAGTGGTCAGGCTCTATCAGGGCATGGCCCAGAACTGACGCAGTGATGCTTCCTCCGCGTTCTTCTGGTTAAAGCTGGTCACAACCGCAGCCTCGATTCAAGTACACTCAGAAGTACAAAACCAGGAGCCAATGATTCCTCTCCGGTTCTGCTCTTTTCACAAAACAAACTAATCTTCCAATGATTTCTCACTTCTTTACATGTGTCCTGGTTTACTGTGTGCATCCACTCTCTGACTTCTTACTTTCTAGTTTACAGTTGTTTACATTGCCAGGACCAATGGCCAAACCATGAGCATTTCTTAGGCAAGTTTTGTTTTCTGCAAAATGTTTTTTAGTATAGAAGATGTATCCCTAAAATATGCCTTATTTCTGAACTTTCTTTTCTTTGGTAGGAATAGAAATTATGAGTCAAAAGCCTTGACAGCTGGGAATCTGCTTGTTTGTTATTACATCACTTGCCCTATACACAGTAAGTGATAAAACACACTCATTGTATTGAAATGAATTCTGCAGTGAGATTTTTATGTCCCACGTTTCTATTATGTCCAGTGAGAAACTTGGCCTAGACAAGATACTGCTTTTTCTGTAATTTCATTCCTCCTACACAATGGCACAAAAGCCATATTTATGTTATGAGCTCCCCAGTCCTAGGCAACTTGGTGTGGAAACCCTGGAATGAGAGTCTCCCTTCAGCTTGGAAGTCTATAACTGAGAGCTCTCTGCCTGAATATGCTCCCCGTTTTGTTCTCACAATCATTATCAGAATTATTCTAGTATTGAATACACGAGGACTTCCACCAACACATTCTATACACGAGCGAACTTTGTTAAATTTCATTTTCTGGTGATTAGCTAATCAACGTACCAAAAATTCCAAAAGAATAATCAGTTTAGATTTTAGTTGACAGCTTTTCCCAACCTATTCGTTTAATCAACTATGATATTAAAAGATACTTTTTGAAGAGTTAGTTTTACATTTCATTTTCAATCTCAACATCCTGCCCACAGATTAAGAAGGTAGGTGTACATTCCAGCTAGATTTCATCTGATGGCTAAATTTTCAATCTGTCTCCTACTAAATCTTGATCTGTGCTCTGTGGCTCTTTTAAACTGTATCAATGGGGTGCCTACCAGGAACTGAACTAGTAAATTCTCTGCTGAACTTATCTCAGTAGGATTTTTCTCTATTGAACATTTCACAGCAGCCTATCATTCAATGTGTGGGCATGTGTCTATTTCAGCAATTAGGAACTGGTGGTATTTAGTAATATAAAAAATAATTTTGAAGTAATGCTAACTTGGACTATAAATTGTATGTGAGTTTTCTTCCTAAGAACATTTTTCTGTGAGGATAAACAAGAGGAAGCAGTTATCTTTCAACCAGGAGAAAGAATGCAGCCACATGGCTCATTTCTCTCCCACATCAGTAGTGCTAGGTCGTAGTCAATCTGCCACAGGCCCACATAAACCTTCTCATCCTCCTTTTTAGCAAAGGCAAACACAAACAGGCAAGAGCAAGAGTTAAAAACTCATATTGGTAAGTGGACGTGTATGACATGGTTCACTACTTAGAATATACTCATTTATAACTTTGAGGATTCATTTATGTAACAGCATACACTGATCAGTGAGAATTATTTTAGATACTTTAACTAAGTACTAATCACTCTGATGCAGAACCTTGTGCGTAATACATGCCAGTGTCTGAAAATTTGTTGCTTAGGTGGCAAACTCCAAAACATGTCTAACAATCTCAGTTAGATTAGGCAATCTGTGTACTTATACACACACACACATATGTAATTTCTCCGTAATTTTTAACTTTATTCATCTTGAACCTTATTCCTGCTAACATTGCTGAGAATTGCTTGCTCTTTCTTTCTAAACTAATTTGATCTTCAAAGCTTCCCTAAGAGCTGTATCCTGTGCTTTGACTCTGACTAGGCTCCCTGACCACCTCAATTGATCATGAAAGAGGTAATTTTCCTTTTGTGTCAGCAAGACCCTGTTTCTCTTCAACATTTCTCTAGTTAATTTTTCCCCTGTTGGCTCAACTCTATTTCTTTGTCTTAATAATGAAACAAAGTAGATGAAGAGAAGAAAGAAAACACAAAAAGAAAAATGAAAATTATTACTTATCAATATTAACTATACTCTTAGAATGTTTCAGATTCCCTCCTCAGACTAATTTATTCTTGTTAGTTTCATCACTGCAGGCTAGTAATGGTGAAAAAAGTATTTGCATAAGTAACCACAATTAAAAGAGAAAATAGGTAAGTGCCATACTCTTGTAAGAACATAGTCAATTCTTACATGGTACTCTCTATATGCTAAGCACAGACCTATGGGCTTTACTTTTATTAAGTCATTTAATTCTCAAAATACCTCTCTGGGGTAAGTTCATTTACTATCCTCCTTTACAGGTGGGGAAACTGAGATGCAGAAAGGTTAAGTAACTTGGCCAAGATCATACAGGAGGAGCTGAGAGCTGAATCCGTGTCTAGGGAGAGATTACTACTAGGAAAGGAAGTGAGGCAAGAACTAGCATTTGTTCAATGACATCTGGTACTCTGCTGAGTACTTCGCCTATTTTCCCATTTACTACTCACAACAACTATGTTAGAGAAGCATTAATTTCTTAATTTTGAGATGAAGAAAGAGATTCATAAATTTTAAGAAAACGTGACTAAAGTCAACAATTATTAAGATGCAGCACCATGTTTAAAACTCAGGTTTATTTTGCTCAGGAGTTTTTTTTGGCTAGACCTTGTAGTATTGGTGGGTTTTGAGCTGGGCAATAAAATGAGCTATACTCAAGAGTTTCTTTTGGCTAGACCTTGTAATATTGGTGGGTTTTGAGCTGGGCATTAAAAGGAGCTATACTCAGATTACAAAAAATGGATGAGTGTATTGGGTGGAGGAAGCTTAAAAGCAGAAGGAATGCTATGCTGTGGCACCGAGGTGCAGATCAGCAAATGATACATCATAAATAGCATCCTTTGTGTGCTTTTTGTGGTAGATGGTGTAAGTTACTGGATGTTTTCAAGTAGAGAGTAGCCTGAAGAAATATGAACTTGTTAGGAAGACCACTTTGGCATCAGCGTAGAAGACTGATGGGAAAGATGTGGTATTGAGTATGCTAAAGATGTCATATCTTCAAGACTTGAAGGCTAATTGGATGTAGAGAGTTAATGATAATGAATTATCTAGCCTGAGGCTCAGTTTTATGAGTGGGTTACTGGGTAAAAAGTGGGACTGTTGACCAAGGTAGAGAATCCAGATAGAGGAGCAGGTTTGGGGCAAAAAGGGTGAGTTGAGTCTTGTAATTACATTAGTTTGAGGCACACCTGGAACATAGAGATATCCACAAATTACTGGATGTATAGGTCTGGATCTGGAGATTAAAATTTTGGAATTATCAACATAGAGGTGATGGTTGAAGTAATGGAACTAGATGAGTCTGCTCAGAACAAGCATGGAAAATAGAAGGATCCTCTGGGTTAAATGCATCAAAATAGTCTTAGTGAAGGCAAAGACAGAGAAGCCAAATCCTAATTGGTTTAAGATTGCCCAGACAATGAGAAAATGGAAATAGGGAGGAGATTAGACCCTGGATAGAAGGTCAGAATTAGGGTTAGGATAAGAGTCAGAACGTTGATGTCGTTGTTGTTGTTCTTCTTGGTGATGATAGTGACGGTTCTTGCTTTGCTTAATGTTGTCATTTGAGGTAAAAAAAAAAGAAAAACAAAAAAAAACCCCAAACAGATTGTCTATAATGTTGGGGCAAGTAGCAAATACACAGTGAAATGTTGAAAACTGGGAAGATAAAAGATAACTTATGAAACAGAGAAAACTGTTGGGACACTGAATCAAAATGCAGGTAGAGGTGTTAGCCTTTAAAGGGAAATTAAAGATTACTTCATCTGAACTGGAAGAGAAAGAACAGAGGAACAAACTAGATTTTGGAGAATTGATAGCTGTGGCAGTAAGAAATTGATTTAGTTCAAATTATATGCGCTTAATTTTCTTCAAAGAATTGAAGGTAAATTTATCTTCTAAGAGGGGCTAGAGTATGACTTATTATATAATAGAATATTAACTATATTCAGCACCAGCAGCAAGAGTTAGGAAGCCACAGCCCCATGGCATAGGTACTATATCAAAGGAAAGTGCAGCTTCTGCAATGTGTACCTTCCAATTAAAGGATTAGAAGAACTTTTGAACTCAGAGGGACTCCAAATTCCCCACCACCTGACAACTAATTTTATTTTTGTAGTGCAGGGAATTTGTAATACTTGAATACAAATTGAAAACAATTTTTGGTCAATTAATTAAGCGTTAAGAAGCTCTATGTGAATGATTCAGGCTACCCTGTCTTTATGGGAGTACTTCACATTAGAATCCTAGCTAATTTTAAGAAATTAGATATGACTCTACCTTCTCTAAATCTCATTTCTCTCTTTTTACTTTTTTTGACATACTCTAGTATCTAGTATTAGAATCCTAGGTCTAAGACAGCCTATTATATTTTTTCTGTAAAATGTATTCCTGAATGAGATTCACTTAAAAAACTGAGATAGAAATTTGAATCAGTTCTGATCATAATAACGAGCATCTATGATTCATAAGTAGAGTTTTCCACGAAACAAAATTCTGACTTTTGTGTAAGTCTTTCTTTGACTTTGTAACTAATGCAGTAACCACATCACCTCTGGTGCTTAAAAATCCCTGAGCAGCTCTCTATAATAACCTCAGATCCTTAAGAAAAGGGTACATGACACAGTTATTCCTGGGCAGAGCTGACCCAGCCAGTATGGGAGCAGGTTTGATAAATTATGTCTTCAAGGACTAAATTTTAAACATAAATTTCTAGAGCCTGTCTGATTTTCATCATTGCAGCATATTTATATGCTTGTATTAATTTGAAAGAGTTTTGATCTGTACATCATCAATACGTAATTGAATTCTGTTTGGCTGTGTTTTTATTTAATTTGCTAGATAATTTGAGGGAAACATCAAATTTGTCTGGCATTTTCACTAAATTGACAGTTGTTTTACTTACATGACTGGTTAGTTTGGCATTGGATATAAGCGAAATTTCCCTAGTGAATCCAAGATAATTCATGATAGCATTTTATTTCATGTGTCAAGCCAAACCTTACTTAACCAGCTATTTCACATCTAGTGACATCAGTGAGCATTACTAACTGTTTAAAATTCAACATTGTGCCACACATGAAATCGCTTCATCCCTTAACTTTAAAATAACCATAGCTATTGTACACAAACAAACAAGCACACACATACATGTACTAGTATTACAAATGCTTTTGTAATGACTTTTCTGAGTAACTAAACCACATAGAAGCCAAAAAAAGCTTTTTTTCTGGGATGATTTGGAAAGTGTACACAAAAGATGACATTCTTTACAAGAATGGAGACAAATTGGTTTTACGCTCTTTCAGAGCACATTCTGGAATAAAAAATGACTGGGTCAAACTTGGTCACTGATGGTATATATTCTAGAGTCTAATTATTTTTATCAACTGGCGAGTAATACAAGTAATTTTTTACAGTTTAGCATTGGAATACATATATGCTGTGTGTATATGTCTGTGTGTATATATATGTAAACATATATGTGTGTGTGTATATATATTCTTTGTTTCCATCTGCTATAGATTTCATTACATTATTCTCACAAATAAAGAATTCTATATGCATCCACTACTTCAGTCATAGAGGCTCAATCTCTTCAAAACATACACTGAGAGAGAAAGACAACTTAACAATGGGCATCTTGTATTCATTGTTTAGGATCGCTTTAAAGCAAATCGTTTCCTTGTCAACCCTTCTTCCTAGCACTTAAGTCATATCTGCAAATAGCTTCCATGATAACCATTTGCTTACATGTCCACTTGAAGAAAAATGTGGAACATTTTCCAGTTGCTTATAAGGAGACCCCAAAGTAGAAAGCAGAAGTTTTCCTGTTATCAGACTGTCTGACTCCTATCTTCCCCCTTATAAAAGACTTTTTAAGTAAGCCTATTTTTGTCTGTAATCAAGTACTCAAGTAGTGGTCCTTCAGTTATGTACATGTATTTCCTTCCTTTGTTAGAATTCTCTCCCTAAAACCAAGAGTCCTTCCTCTGTGGACTTTTAGCTCAACAACCTTCTGTAAACTGCAACTCCCATTCTGCTGTTTTGGATTGATAGTAATCTCTCTGCACATGTACTAATATACTGTGACATGGTCGCCAATGTTTCAAATGCCAGCGGAAATGCAATCCACTGCTAGAAGGAAGCACTTATGACCTGGCAAAGAATAAATGGCTGCCTTTGAGAATAAGAGCTTGTCATATCAAAGCTTTGGCAAACATATGTGCTTAGAAGACTTAGTCTAATGAATTTCATTCACACCTACCAGATGTGATATCTAGAAATTTGCCAGGTGTTTGTGCAAATATATATTGCCTGGAAAATCTTAGGAATAAATAAGATTTAATTTTGAAATTGATTAAAATTTTATTTTGGTAAATAGGATTGGTTTAGACAAATCTGAAAACATGTTTATCCATGCTTACTATTGTGTATTTTTGCCAGATCATTGATGTTTTAACAAAAAACACAATCCATTTGTAAGATATTTTATATTGGAAGCTTCCAGTATGTCTATAGCACAACAGTATTAAATATAAAATGAAGAAAAAGATATATGAATGACCATACCTAGAAGCTATTTTCTAACAAGCTTTATTTTTTTTCCTCCTGGAAGTTTTGGGTTAACTTTTTGATTGTCTTTTGAACTTCTTTGTTTTAGAAAGGTCAGAAGCTGCTTAAATTAATATGTTCTTCCTCAATTCAAATGCTAAATTGGTTTCTTGGATGCAGTCTGACAATATATCCGATAATTAGAAGAGGAAAGGGAAAGTAGACAGTCTTTTTAGGTGTTAATACCAGAGAAATTTCATCATCCAACAAAGAACAAAATCTGTCTAGAAAAGACTTAAGTTGAATTACCTGTTGCCAACAGTTCAAAGAAATCAAAGAAAGATTAGTATTAATGACAAAACAAACATGCTGCATTGTCTTAAGCATAAGTGAGGTACAGAATATCTGTACTCACTGAAGATCAAAGGATAATTTTCAATGAAAGTGCAGCATACTCTCCAAAAAAGCATGAGAAACCTAAAAGGAGAATGAGTTCAAATTTCGTTTTCTTTCTCATGTGATTCCTTAATAAAGACGATTGAAATTCTGTTTTGAAGATGTCATATTTAGGTGTTGAAATATGTAATCTTATTATTACAGACTTTGCAACAGTAAAGTATCCTTTTTAGTGTATGTTCTGAATTGTTAGTATTTGAATAGAGGCATTGTAGGAAGAAATACTTAAACTATCAGAGTTGAGTTATAGGAAAACAATAAAGGCCTGTAGTTACTGTTGATGCTTGAATTTTAGCCCCTCTCCAAAGTGGGTAGCTGGAGAAAAGAGTATTTCTCAGAACACTCTTGCTCTAAGAAAGCCAAGACAGAAATATCCTTAAGAACATGCCTTTGTTCTGCACGTAAAGGAGAATGTTCGAATATGGAAGATGTTGCTTGATCTTGAGACCTTATTTTTTGGAACCTCTTCTCCATCTTATAGTATGACCACATACTTGCCTGTCTGTGAAAATGCACTTTCTCAAACGTGTCATGTTATTTCAACCGAGGGGACTACCTACCGAGTTGGTTTTTACGGTTTGGAATGCATTGCCCCTCCTTCTCCACTTCTCTTTTTCTTTTTCTTCACACTTTTTTCATTATTATTATTTCATTACAGAGACTCTCTTGACCTCAAGACACCTTCCCCAGACTGGGGTTAGATGCTCCTCTATCTTCTATCCTACTTACTAAACAATATTATTATTTATTGTATGTTTGCATATCTCTTTCCCTATTAGACTGTGAATTCTTCAAAGGCACTAGCTGTATGTCTTTAATCATTTTAATTCTCCCATTCTTTTGGTATTGTAGGTATGGTAAAAATTTGCTGAATGTCATAAGATAAAACTTTCCTGGAAGTTTTCAATCCTGGTCCATATGTGGATTCATTTCCACCTAAACATCTCAGTTTGCTATGGGTCTTTTAGAGTCTCTGAAAGGTAGAGACTGGGCATAGTCAACCATTCAATATATCAGTTCCTTTCAAGACCCCTGGTGACATGAAAAGGCCACATAATACAGTCACCATCCAATAAGGTGATAACAGATATGGTGAGAAACAGACAATCAAATGTGTGGCTTTAATTTCACATTGTCTTGTTGACCTATGACTCCTTCTAATGTTTTAATGTACATGTTAACAGAGATGGAGGTAAAGACTGAAGGTTGGAGGTATGCTATTTCCTCTTCTGAGAAAAAACAATGTTAAAGTTATCTTAGTTTTACTTCAAAAATTTTCCCTTCTGTATTCTTTTGTATCTAAGAACCCAAATGGAAAGGAAGGAAATTTTGCAAAACAAATTAAAAATTATTTCCTTAGATATGTTACTTAAATTATTTCCTTAAATAAATTAAATATATGGTCAGCCTGAAAATGTTTGGGACAATCTTTTCCCTAGTTCTTCATTATAAAACTTTATTGCTATATCCCAAAATTATATTTCACCAGAGGTATTATTTGTCTCCCAAAATAACTGAACTGAAAAAAATAGTTATTATAAAATATTTTGTTTATAAATCAATCTACTTTCATTCGAACTATTCTCAAGTTCAGAAATGAAAACTATAGCTATGGCAAGTATTTTATACAGTGTTAGGAGATTATCAGACATACATGAGGTTAAAAAGTAAAGAATACTATCTGTAGAACTATGTATTTGAAAAATACATTACGAACTAGTTAAAATCTTAGACATAAAATAAGTTTGTTACTTGCACTCAATAGAACACTTACTGCCTCAGAAAGAACTAGAGTTTTAATTAAAGAGCACTTGCTTTTCATGTATTTATTCAATAACTGCTTACTGTAGTATACCTACGATGTGGTACTCATCTGAATCTGACTAGTGATTTAATGGTGAACAAGAGAGCCTTATTCTTACCATTAAGTATTTTAAATAGTTAAATATGTGGCCAAATATTTGCAAAAAATATTTCCTCTTAGTTTTTACCTGCTATATATTACCACTGTTGCTATAGAGTTACTATTTGTGTAGAAGTTGTCAAAAGAGCACTGTGGACAATGGAGAGTGAGTGGGCTAATGGAGATGGGCATGAGATCGAACAGGAGAGCTTGGACAAGACCAGATCATGCAGGACTTTGTAGAACATGGCAAGCAATTTTAATTGTATCCAAAACACAATGGGAAACTGTTGAAGGGTTTTAAGCAGAGAAAGATACAATCTTAAGATTATCTTAAAATGAATACTTGAGCTGCTTGCTACAAACAGCCCGAGCAGAAGTAGAGGGAGCTGTTAGGAAGTTATTGCGATACAGGAGAAACCTGTGGCTTGGATGAGTGAAATGGCAGCAAAGATGGATAGAGTGGATGGATTTAAGATCTCTATTCTGGGTATAAGTGATAGGACCTATGATTAATTAGATGTGGGGGATTAGGGAAGGAAAAAAATCAAGGTTTCTAGCTTGAGCAACTAAATAAATACTGATGCTGTTTTCTGATAAGGGAAAGATTGAGGAGAAACAAATTGGGGAGAGAAAATAATTTATTAGATTATTTATTGGACATGTTATATTTGAAATGTCTATGAGAAGTCCAAATGAAGATGTCAGGTAGGACTTGACATGTGTGGCTTGCATTGGAGATACTCACAGGAACCATCAGCTCTTAAATATCATCTAAGGCCATGAGACTGGGGTAATATCTTGTAGAGATAGAGAAAAAAAGAAGTCCTAGATCCAAATATCAAGGTTCTTCAGAAATATGCCCAATCCAACTACTTCTCTCCACCTAATCTTTGCTACCACAGTCATCTCTTACCTGGATTATTTCAAATCACCATCTTTTCCCACCTATTTTTACTCTTGCCTTCTACAGACTATTTTTTAACATAGGAGCAAGATGATCCTGGAGAAAATTAAGTCAGATGTGCTCTAAACTCTCCTCAAATTAAAAAAGGAGATCCTTACAGTAATCAGTGAGACCCTACCTGATCTAGCCCACAATTAGATCTTGAACTTAATCTCTATCCACTCTCCCCTCCATCCCCTCTGTTCCAGCCAGCCATGCTGCTCACCTCATTATTGCTTGAATCTACCAGATGTGCTCTTGCCTCAGAGCCTTTGCTCTTAATACTCCTTCTGTCTGGAACACTCTTCTCTGGTAGATGTATGTGCCTCAATCCCTTGCCTCCTTCAGTTTCACTCAAATATTATCTCAGTGATTTCTGCAACCACTTGGGATCATGGGTGTGTGACCTGTGAGGTCACACGGGTTCCCAATATTAAAAGGGCCTATCTGCTGCTGCTGTCTTGAAATTCTTAACAATGTTTAAATAAGGGGCCTTGCATTTTTATTTTGCACTGGGATCCAGAAATTATGTAGCCAGTTCTGTAACCACCAGCTCTAATCCTTTCCATCTTCCTCACCCTGATTTCTTTTTCTCCACAGTACATATCAACTTCAATCCATTATATTTTATTATCTGATTATTGTCTACCTCCATCAAAATTCCATGAGGGCAGGATATTGAAAATATTCGTAGTTGTGTCTCCAGCGCCTATACGACCGGCACATTGTAGATGCTCAATAAGGGTTTTTGAATGAAAGAATGAATAAATGATTGAATGAACTCGAACACTAACAGTTAAGACAGAGGAGGAAGAGCGAGCAAAGGAGACTGTGACGGAGTAGTCAGTGAAGTGGGAGAAAAATCAGGCGAGTTTTCTAATGGAAATGTAGAGAATAGTGTTCCAAAAGGAAGACTAGTCAAATATGGTGAAAACTGTTGAGGGGCCAAGTGAGATGAGGCCAATGTGGCATTTGTGGTTGATCTTGAGAAGAGCAATTTACATGAGTGTAGTGGTGGGGGTCAAAGACTGTTGGGAGTGAATTGCAGAGAGTAAATAGGAGATTAGGAAGAATTGTTTTTTAACAAATTAGAAAAATCTCTAGACTATTGATCAGTTTATTATGTACATTCCATGTATCTATCTAAAAAAGAGCATAATTGTATTCATGTAAAACTGACCCCCACAAAATTTATTTTTACCCTAGACCTATAATACTCCAATTGATGCAGTACTTTTTCTAGAATATACTTCAATCTCCATTATTTTTGAATACTTCTGAGGGAGGAGATGAAAGAGTATAAACATTTGCTCTGTACTTAGGAGCTTTCAACATAGTTATGAAAATAAGACAAGTGAAAAAAATCTGAATTTAAAGAATCTTTCAAGGCAACATAGAAAAAATATCACGATGTTAGACATAATGAATGATTTGTAACCAGCAATAATTGCAGTTAAGATTTCAGAGGAGAAAAAGGTTATTCAGACTGTGGTGGCTAAGCAAAGCTTTAGAATAAAGGTAGACTTTAAGAGTGATCTGAAAGAATAAATAACATATATACAGATAGAAAATGCTGAAAAAAATACTTCAGGTCTTTGAAGGAATCAGGATTAGGAAAATTTAGGAGATCAGAAAGTGTAAGATTGATCGAGGGATTTTGAACTAAATTAGTTTGGAATGGAGAGTTTAGGAAGATGAGAAATTTGATAAAGCAGATTGGGAACTTATAAATGACCATAGGTGCAACATGGGTGTAATAAAAAAAGTATTTGCTTTGGAGTCATAGAGACCTATATTTTTATCCTATTGCTGCTCGCTATGAAATAACTTCAGACTGTGTAGAAACTCAGTATCTTCAACCTAAAATATGGTGTAATACTATTTAACTTATAGGTTTGTTGCAGGGGTTAAATTCACTAAGGTAACCAATTTAATGCATCAGATATATAATTGGTTCCCAGTACATATTTGTTCCTTCCCACACACATCCAGCATCATGTTACAGATACCTTAAATGTTTAAGATTTTCAATTTATTATCTAGGCAGAAGGGAATTATTAAAGATTTCTAAATAGGCATGCAAAATATTTGAAAGTGGGCATTTTGTTAAGACTAATCTGTTTTTATTATGCAGGAAAATTAGGAGAAGCAAGCCTGGTTAGCAACCTTACAGAAAGGTAGACACAGATTAATAGAGATAACTTTACTCTGAACCAGTATCTTAGTTCTATTCCATATATCAATGATATTCTATGCTTTATATATGCCTAAAATATTAGTTCCAGCAAGTATTTTCCTTCTTTAATATTTGATGATGATTGAAAGGGCAGACCTTACATGTACAACTTGATGAGTTTTACCATATGTACAGACCTGTGCACACGCTACCCAGATCCAGATATAGAACATTGTAGGCCACTCCGATATCTTCTTGGTACCTACCCCCAGCATTAACCTTTCCTTCTCCAAAAGGTAACCAGTATTCAGTTCTCAGTTGTCATAATTGTTTTACCTAGTTTTGAATTTTATATAAATAAAATCACATAGCATTTACTCTTCTGTGCATGGCTTCTTTCACTTTATATCTGTAAGATTCACCCACGTTGATGCATGTAGCAGTTGTTCATTCTTTCTTCTTGCTATATACTATTCCACTGTATGGATATATTACAATCCATTTTATAATTGATGAATATGTGCCTCTAATTTTTAGCCATTATCAATAATGCTGCTGTAAACATTTTTGCACATATTATTTGGCGCACAAATGTATGCATTTCTACTGGGTATATATCTTTAAATTGAATTACCTTAATCATAACATATGTCAAGAAGTATCTACTAAATCAATCCAGATGGTTTATAGATAAAGCTTCTAGAAGATAACAAAATAACATAATTTTATAACATTGGGGGAAGCAAATATTTCTTAAATTTTTTTTAATAAACCTCTAACTATAAAGGAAAAGGTTGAAACATCGACCTTCACTAAAATAAGAATTTCAGTTTATCGTAAGTCACCTTTAAGACAGTGAAAACGCAAGACAGAGTGGGAGAACATGCTTTGAATTCATTTATCCAACAAAAGACTCATATCCAGAATATCTAAAGAACTCGTTAACACATCAATAAGAAAAAGCCAGACAATCCAACTTAAAAAAAAAAAAAATAGGCCAAAAAAATCAAACAGGCACCTCACAAAAGGAGCTGAGAAACATATGAAAAGGCACTTCATTTTATTAGTCCTCAGGAAAATGCAAATTAAATCCATAATGAAATACAATTACAAACACACCAAAATATCTAGCATGAAAAAGGTTGACAATAGTACGTATTGGTAAGCATATAGAGTGACTGTGACTCACAGGCACTGCTGATGGGACTGTAAGTTGATAACAATCATTTTCATTCTTTTTTTTTTTTTAATACCATGTGGGTCAAGAAAAACTTATCTGCGGGCTGAATCTAGCTAGGACTGCTGATTTGCAACCTCTGACAACTTCATGTAACAGATATGGACCCTGAGGCACAAAGAAGTTAACCGAAGTTTAATTCAAGGTCAAATAGCTAGAACCCATGTCTCCTGACTGCTCCATGGGTGTTTTTTCTGCCACACAGTGTGGCTTTCTCTAAATGACTAGACAGGAAATGAAGAGTAAAGTATAACGCTTTGAAATTTAACATATTTCACATTGTGCAAGTAAAATCCAGTTCACGCAATCTTAAATGAATAAAAGGAATTTAAATCAAATTTATTTCAATTCTACTAAGGAAGTTTTAGGCTTAAAATAATAATAATGGTAAGCCTAGAACCACCTATTAGAGATTAGAATTTGGAAGGTTCAGACACAAAAGCCTTTCATAAAAAGATATCTGGGTATTAGCCACCATTGTTTTCATACATTTGAAAGAACTTAATAACCCGTTTAATTATTTTTTTTTCTGGAGTACAAATGAACTGTTCCAAAAAGATAATTAAATAATAGGACTGAGAGGCATCTTTTTATCATAGGGGTTTCTTGTGAATTTACTGCATTAAAGTTAATTCTCTTGCTATTATTGAGGAAATAGTATAGTCTTGTTGGAGTTTTAAAATTTCTACTGATGTAGGAACAGAATTTCTTGGCAGATTAAACAATAGAATCTTTGGAAACACCAAAGTAGTCTTAAAAAAGATCCTCTCCTTTAAATTGGTACGTCTTTAACCAGAAAAAGAAGTTTTGTCTTACTGTGAGAAAGCTTTTAATTTCACATCTAGTGAGATGAATTATTATTTTCTCTTACATAGGAATTTTATGTATAAAAACTTGAATAATAGGCATATTTTTAAATGTGTAGGTATAAACTAGGTATAGTTAGAACTTCCACTTCTTCAGATCTTTTCCAGCTAAATATCTCTCTCATCCATTGTGCTGAAGTTCCATCTGCTTTTAATTAAAATTAATTATCTGAAGCTAATAAATCAGAGAGATCATATAAAAGTCTTTAAAATGTCCGGTGAGCTTCTCTAAATTTCTCAGAGGATGTTTTAATATTTCAATGATACTGAAAATTTTCCGCTCACTGATGAAGTTCTACCAATCACATGAATAAATACAAATCATGTATGATGAGCTGACTCATCATTTTGCAAAAAACAAATAACCATAGACTACTCTTATTGTGTGGCAATAAAAGAAAATACACTTTTCCACACACGTTAGTTCACATATGAAGTGATCTACTGTTCTTTCCCCAATTTGACAAAACTAAATGTGTTAGCTATATAAAGGGCAAGGAGCCAAAGCATCAGAGACAGGAAAAAAGAGGAGGAAATGAATTTTCACAGCACATTGTGTAAAACTTTGTAAAAAACTTTTATTCACTGCTATTAATCCTTCATTTTGATGAGAAATGTATTCAATCATTATTCCTTTTTAAGAAATGCTCTCAGCTTTTTAATACAGTAATTGAAAGACTTTTTTTAGACTTTGAATATCTGCTTTAAAGTGCTTAGAACAACTAGTTACATTCATTTGAATCCCTTTATTACCAAAGAGTTGGAGGGAGGAAAAAGTGGCCTGATGGAGTTAAATTAAATAATTTATTTCCTGGAAATATTTAACAAACAAGCATGCATAGACAGGTACAAACACAAACTAGACCTTTAGTTTCTTGCCAGTATTTTCAACACGCTAATGTTTCTATAATATCATTTACCTGGTTTCAGATGTCTATAAGCGATCAATATACTAAAAGGAGCACTGCAATTTTACTGTGACCTAAGACTCTGATCCTTTTATTTTTCTCCTTTTCTATTCTTCCTTTCACTCTCAAGAATTGCACACATATACAGCTAGGAACAGATAAAGTCACAAACTCAAGACAGGACTCAGCATGCTGTCAATTTATTTCATTAGAATGCCATATCATTTTACAGGGTTTTTTCCCTCAGTGGACAGATATATGTCCTTTCATCATTGGTTTCTTATGAGCTCATCCAGACTTACAAAGTGGTTTTTAGACAAAGTTTGGTAAGCAAAACTAAGTAGACTGAAAATTATATTATCATTCTCTTTTTTCTTGTTTTGTTTTTAAACCATAAGAATATTTCAAGGCATGATTCATCTCTACAACAACAGAAATATGAAGTTTCAACTGGGAGTGACTTATTTAGAAAAGCCATAACAATGAAGTGAAGAGCAGCACATATAGATGATGCTACATTTAAAAATACTTTAGTTAGGGGGCCGGCCCGGTGGCGCAAGTGGTTGGGTGCACGCGCTCCGCTGCGGCGGCCCGGGGTTCGCTGGTTCGGATCCCGGGCGCGCACCGACGCACTGCTTTGGCGAGCCATGCTGTGGCGGCGACCCATATAAAGTGGAGGAGGATGGGCACGGATGTTAGCCCAGGGCCGTCTTCCTCGGCAAAAAAAGAGGAGGATTGGCGGATGTTAGCACAGGGCTGATCTCCTCACAAAAAAAAAAAAAAAAAAAAAAAAAATAATTAGTCTCACCTTATACTAATAACAGTAAACCCCACCCTCCCAGCATTTTCTCACTGCTTTTTTGAAGCTGTGAGTGTGGCAGGAAACATGATGTAGTAAAAATACCTGGGGCTATCCTAGACTCTGTTCTGCTGTGATCCAACTGTGTCCCTTAGCCCAGATATCCAGTGACATCTCAAAAGGTGTTTGCTCATAAAGGACAGATAATATTTTACAGGAGTGGTTATGGATTCCACAAGAGCATATAGCTGCAAATGAGTAGTAAAGCATAAAACTGCACAAAAGTGTTAGGTATTAAAATTGCAGCTGGATGGCTTTGAGCAAATCATTCAACCTTCTATATTCCCATTTTCTTATCCGTAAAGTACGGACTGGTTGATCTCTAAGATACTTTTCAATACCAGCTTTAAATTTGTACTTATTTATGCTTATTAATTTGATTGACAGCTAAATTGAAAGGCAGAGAATGGAGCATATGGTTGGTCATCACTGGTTGAGATGACTCAAGTCCCTTGAATGAAAGTGGAGGTTTAGGCAGACTGGAAAAATAAGAGTGATTCCTGAGAGCTTGCACAGATGCCATTCTTGGCTGACACTAACCAAGGATTAAGAGTCCCACCTTTGGATGTAGCATCTACTCTTATTACCCACTCGCTTCTTCCCATTCTTCATTATACAATGCATTTGCCCGAATCCCTTTGGCAAAATGTTTTTGCCTTTGACTACTCGAGAAGAATGCTTTCCACACCAGCTGGACAAATATGGTTCTTTACATCACATCCAAATTGTTTTTCAAGATCTCCTCTTCTACCTCTCCCAGCCAACAGAGCCTCTCAGATTTTCCTTCTCTAGTCATTTTCCCATGTCTTCAGACAGTTTTTTTCCATAAACATTCAAAATTCATATTCATTTATTCCATGAATCCTTTCTCAAATTTCCCCCAAACAACAAGACAGCATGTTATTACAGAAGAACCAGCAATTCTACATTTAATAATTTATCAGTCAAGAAGTCGATGTGTCATCCATTGATAGATGAAAGTTGGTAACAGAGGATACAAAAAAGTCAGAGAGAAAATACTGTTAACCTTCATTCTTTCAGCAGAAAGTCAGGCCTGATCAGATCACCACAGTATAAATCAAAAAGTGTAGGAAAGACAACAAAGTAGAATAGGAGAAAGAGAGTAGAAAATGACTTTTAAAAATGTCATTTCGATTAAAATAAGCATGTGGAACCATAGTGTGTTACAGTACATTTTTTGCTGATCCACTAAATATTAGTTTGGGAGATCTGGGAAGGATGTAAGTACCTTTGGACTAAAAAAAGAGGTATATGAACTACTGGAATTTATAAAAGAAAATTAGAATGCTAACTGACTAGTTTAGTTGTACAAATTACTTCTTCCCCTCCCAATAATTAAGCTTGTTTGATGAAAAATTCATATTGTTGTTATGAAATCATTTGTAATCGTTTCTTTCACAATATGTTCCTGCTTCACACAGCATCAAACAACATTTCAAGAGGGAGGGGCATCAACAGCCTACTCGTACAAGCATCCTTGAAGGTGTTGGCACTGCAAGTAGCATGCAGGACTCACAAATGATGAAGTCAGGCAGTGATGTCAGCACTTGTTCACAATTAGCCTCACACCCAAGGAGAATGAGCACCCACATCAGAATCTCATCCATTAAACTGTGCCGGGACATTGGCTCAAAAATTACTGCGGAGGAAGAATAACCATGGCCACTTTCACCCTCATCTACACTTTGAAAATCTTCTTGGTTTTCATCACAGAACGGCCAAACTAGAGTAGTCATACTGACACTGCTTGTTTTGCCCCACAAATTTTTTGTTAAGAGAGATCCAGTGAACAAGCTTAGCTATAAGTTTAAGAGGCTAGCTGTGTAGCAGTTCATCTAGGTCAGCATACTTTCCCATGCAGCCAGCCAGATGACCTCTTGGCACTTTTCCAATGACTCAATTACCAGAAGCTACATAAGTTGAATCGGAGAATTTGAATCTTTCTGTTTCCATCATGGTTTATCCTACATAGAGTGTTGTAGGGGTTTTAATTTGAAATTGTCTAGCATTATGTCTATTAAGTGAGTCACAGCTTTTTGGTAGTCATTAAGTACCATAAACATACAAAACTAGGCATCCCTTTTTAATAAAAGGTAATGTTTTGAAAGGTAACAATGGGTCAAGAAAATGCATACATTTTAAAATAAAATTGTACATTTTTCTCCATTTGAAATATCTCCACCTTTCTCTAAGAGTTTGCATGTCAGTCAGGTAGGAAGAAAGAACGTAGAGGTGGTGACAGAATGAAATAAGTTTCTAGGCAGTTGAACAAAGGCACTTAGAACAGAACTTATCTGGAAGTGGCAGGAGGGGAATTCTCAACAACTTCACTCCTGCATTCATGTTTACTTTATACTTACGTAATGTGTAATGGAAGCATCCATATTCTTTATCCACCTACTTCATCAGAATGGTATCATTAACATTAAAGCTACGTACGCATTATATAATCTTTAAGTCATTTAGATGTATTTCTTTAAACTTAAAGCAGAGCTGCCTTGCACATGGGGTGTTGTACTAAAAGTCAAGAGTTTTGCTATGTAGTCCCAAAGTATTTTTCTGGATGCCACCTCAATGTCTCAGTTCCTTGATGAAGAAAATTACAGACCTACACTTAAAGTTAATAAAAAAGTGTTCCTTTTTATTAAGACTCCTTTTCTTCATAATTGTTTTATGGTAGTGACTGTATCCTGTGCAACTTGCTTTTTCTCACAGTATGAAGACAGTCCTACAAGTTGTTTGATAAACAGTAAGTACTCAGTAATTGCTTTTCTGAACTGACGAGCTAAAATATAGTTCTTTCTTTAAGGTATACAATGTGTTGATTTGATGCATTTATATATTGCATGTGATTACCAGCTAAATATAGTTCTTTTAACTTACAATCATGATATGTTTTAAGAATAGGCAAACAAAATTAATTCCATAAAAGACAAGAAGAGCAAAGTAGGTGAAGAGTATATTAATAGGTTTAAAATATTCTAATTTAGGTTAGTGGGTAATAGCATCTATATTTACACACAAAATGCAAGGATTTAAATCACAGCATTATGTTCAAACATCTTTGATCAATGATTTAAACTAAAATTTAAAATTATATTTCTCTTTGAGATTCGAAGTCACTCAGATTCTGCATCTTTTAATTGGTGTTGGTGATTTTTTTTAAGTTAAGAGTTTTCTATTTAAGTCTGTGTCCTCTAAAACCTAAATGTGCGCAGGAATAGATGCTATGCTAGATAATGGAAATCAATTGCTGTGGTCTGCTTTATGAAGGGTAATGATTACTGATTGGCCTCATCCTCATGCCAGCCAGTAGTATGAGTCAAACATGGGAGAACCAGATAGGCTTCTTTCCAACTATTGTTTCTTTTCTCCTAGGTGAATACCTTTTTGAAAAAATGTAGACGTTTTACTCCCACTGAAATGACTATTCTTCTGTTCAAAATGGAGAAATTTAGAGAGGAAAAAAGCTTCAAGGAAGAACAAAAGGAGTAATATTTAAAAATTAAAAGAGTAACGAGTTAGGTGGTACCACAGAGAGAACTTCTCCCAAATATTTATTTGTAATATTTACTGGGTGCTAACACATTATTTAGGTTAAACCTAAACTCTCATTACTATTTATTTTTAGAGAAATATAGTTTCTGTAAAACCTAACAGTCTATCCTAATAATGGAGACTATAATCTTCAAATCTTACTACCTAGCACTATTATAGGGATTTAACTTTAAAGTTCTTTACAATTGTCAAGGGACTCCCATTAGATTAAAAAATATCTGAATATTACAGAGCCATATGTTTACACAGAAATTATTATCTATAAAGCTGAGTACAGGGACTACAGAGTTATAAAAATATAATATTATAGCCATTTTTGGCTGTCTGTATAAATGAGACTCTTTCAGTGTAAGAGCAATAATTTAAAAATAAACATTTCTCCATGAAGAAAACGCTTGCTTTTCAAATGTGACATTGAGCAAGTATCTCATGTATTAACAAAAATAACACAAAATATTTCATATCTTTATGTTGTAATATTCAGGCATATCGCAAATTTTACATCCGTCTCCTTACTGCAAAACTATGCATTCCAATTTTTCAGTGAAGAGGCTGAATGAGAACAAACTACAAATAAACAGCCATTCAATCCAATTGATGCACTCAGATGGATCTCTGGGAATCATAGTGCCTAAAATATTTACATTAGTCAGCTGTTTGTAGAGTCTTAATTGCAATTTCCTTTTTTTAATTTTTAATTTTATAATTTTACGGTTTACTGAGAGGAATTTAAACCAAAACAAATGGAGACTATCCTTTTTATTTTCCCTTTGCAGTGTTAATTTGGCGTTTGCTATCTTCTCCGCAGGCTCTGACTATGTGAGAGTGGTGCTGTTCTCTTGCCTTTGGGATCCTTTCCACTTGACAGTTCAGGGCTCAGACTTCTTTAGGCAATACCTTCATGACCAGGAGACCTGAAACATTGAGAAAAGATAAAAAGCAGAACTTGATCAAAACGGGAGTTAAAACCATTGAGAAAAAAGACAAAACAAAGTCTATTAATTCCTAAGAAAGGATAGAATGTAATGTATTAAAACTGTGCTGGTTAGCTAGCTTACTAACATCCTCTCATTCTATAACTGCAGCCTTCATTAGCCAGACTCAATAAATAAACTTGTCTCTACATTTTTACAAAAGAAACTCTACAATTACACGTGAAAAGCCTTTAGTTATTATTTCCTTCTTTTTTTTGGGGAAGGTGGGGATGGAGAGAGAGCAGATGTGTTCACATAATGCCAGCTAGTTCTAAACACCAATAGGAACCTTACACAAACAGGAAATTATTGTTAATATATATTATTGGTTATTTGTCATTATTACATCTCTATTGCCTATATTAAATATAGACAATAAAGCTTAAATAAGGCTTGCTAATAAAGCTTATTACACATACTGCTTGTTGGCTATTATTAAAAAAGACTTTAGAGATGTTCACACCTTATTTTCTCAGCAAAGAGTCAAGGTTTTCAGAGTCCAAGATAGAGTATAATAGTTGTTAGCTTTCCCATTAGATGGCCAAGCTTTATTAATTTATATCAAACTATAGCTATCTATCTACCCACTCACACGTATTACATATTCTGCTTCCTTCTCTTTATGCAAAACCCCTTTTCTATTAAGTAGCCAAAAAGCTGAAATTGAACATTCCTACTTTGGGGGTAAACAACTTACCTCTCAATTTGGAACTTCTGCCACTGAGATCTCCAGTGAGATGATTCCACACAAATTAATCTCCCTGACCTCTTCTCTTAGAACTCTATTCCACTAATCATGAATCTCAGTGGGGACTTTGTTATCAGAAAGATTAAAAACACGTTAAAGAAAGAAGTAGTTAAAGGAGGCATTAGCTTTGTGTCTCAAGGATCAAATAACTTTTTTAAGTCAAATTATCTTCCAATTCTTGCCATTCATTTGTCCCACCGCAATTTATTTTACTGCAGTCAGGTTGTTGAATAGCCAAAATTCAAAGGTGCAAATAAGAAACTTTCTATAGATTACTTGCTTATAATTAAAACATACGAGCACCTTTTAGCTATATTAACACTTAAGAAAATAATGTGTCATCATTAAAAGTGTTTCCAAGTTAGAATATTTAATATTGCCCATAACCACATTGCTGATTTTATTTCTATTATAAATGCACACTCAACATGTTTTCAATAAGTTAGCATTTGGGGTTTTCTGGGCACATAGCATTGTACTTACCACACTACCTCTGTAGCCAATCTCATATTTGAAATATTAATCTCTCATAAGAGTAGCTTATTCTTGCTGTTGAGGTCTTCATTTGTTATTTATTTTATTTTTTAATAACCTCATGAATAGTTCCCCTTGGCCTTTTCTCAATATCTCTCTAACCTGGTTTTGGACTTTCTTCTCTTATGCTTTAATGGAATAACCATCTTTTTTCCTATCCCCTGTGTTGAAACAATGAAAACTATAGGAAAACTTGAAGGTTAGATGATAAAAATTTTGAGAGGCCTAAGAGGAATCACACATTTGCAAACATGCAAATTATACATTTGAAAACAAGCAAGGCTCCAGTCAGTACATGTATGTTTAAACTACTTATTCAAATGAGAATTTTGCATTAAGAATTCAAAAATTAATGGAGAAGAAAAAAATGATTACACGGATTTCCCTTCCTGGTACTTTTAGGTAGGCATCTCTCTTGTCCTGGCATTGCTAAAGTCTTGAACACAGGATGCTGTGTCACGTTCTCATTGCCTTCTCTGATCTCTGTTGAAGTTACATATGGATCTCATCCAAGATTAATAACTGTCCATCTGTTCACTTAACAGTGCAGCAAGTTTGCAATCCGTGGACCTGCACATGTATCTGAAATGATCAGTAAATCTGAATGAAGCTAACCATGTAATTACAGAAAATGTCTTTTTTACAAGTCATCTATGTCTCTTTGTTTCAATGATGTTGACTACTAAAATATTGAGATTGTTTGAAAATAAATGCAATGGGAAAATCAAAACTGTCTATTCACATGCTCTCCTTTAACCTTTAATTAAACTATCAAGATGGAAAATGCAGTCTTGATAACAAAACTGTCTTGTAAATAGAAAATTTTACTAAGGGACTACATTTTTAGGAAACAGTCCAGATTTCCTTCAGCCTCCAGATATTACCCTCAGATATTCTGAAAAATAAGTTAAAACAAAATATCATAAGGGATTTATAAATGAGAATACCAATGGAGTCATCTGGAGAAAGTTAGGCACAACTGATCCAAAAAAAAAAAAGCTGTCAATCTCCAGATAGGTTTAAATTCCCAGCAAAAAACACAGAGAGTTGTTTTGTTAGTTTTGTTTTTGCTTTGCTTGTTTGTTTTTATTGGTACTTATTCTAATATGAACTTCAATAAACTCAACTCTAGAGAGTTCCCCTGTTGAGTGAAGTCTTATTGAGTAAATATGTTAATTTATTAATTTTGCTAACGTCAACCACAGATTTCTTTAACTTTAGGTATAGAGTCTACTTTTACCACTTTGTTTTTTTTTGCAAACAGACAATATAAAATAATTTTTAATTAATTTATAAAGAATGAATAAGAAACTACATGTGTATGTTTTTGGAATACAGGTGTGTTTTGGTCAAAATAAACAGTTCAGTGCCATGTTCCTTCTATATTACTGGACATTTTCATACTCTCTAATGATTTTCATTGCTATCTTTAAACTAATGTTAACCATAGTTTATCTCTAGTTTTTTTTTTTTACTGAGGAAGACCAGCCCTGAGCTAACATTTATTGCCAATCCTCCTCCTTCTTTTTTTTCCCTTTTTCTCCCCAAAGCCCCAGTAGATAGCTGTATGTCATAGTTGCACACCCTTCTAGTTGCTGTATGTAGGACGCCACCACAGCATGGCCCGACAAGTGGTGTGTCAGTGTGTGCCTGGGATCTGAAATCAGGATGCCAGTAGTGGACCGCACGCAGTTAACCACTAAGCCACGAGGCTGGCCCAGTTTATCTCTAGTTTTGACCATATCTCTAGATTAAGAACTTGTGTATATCCAACTGTCTCCTGGATATCCTAACTTATCCAATGCTGGATGCATCATCTTCCCACACCTAAACTAGGTCCTGCCCCCTTAGATCTAGAATCCACAAATTAGACACTTGTAATTCAATTATGACTACTTGCTCTTTTTTCTTTTTTGCAACCAATCAATCCTTATATTATGCTGGATTATCACTTATGTTTTGCAATTTATTATTATTTGTGTTTATAATAATTGTTATCACTGTTCTGTATAGTTCCTCTTATACAACCAGTCATTCCATGTCTCCATACACTTGTTGGGAGCTACTTCCCCTGACTGAAAATGCTATTGCCAGCTTTCTTCAACTGGTTGTTAAAGAACACAGGTTTGGGGGTCTGGCCCTGTGGCTTAGCAGTTAAGTACGCGCACTCCGCTACTGGCAGCCTGGGTTCAGATCCCGGGCTCTCACCGACGCACTGCTTGTCCGGCCATGCTGAGGCGGCGTCCCACATACAGCAACTAGAAGGATGTGCAACTATGACATACAACTCTCTACTGTGGCTTTGGGGAGAAAAAGGAGGAGGACTGGCAATAGATGTTAGCTCAGGGCCGGTCTTCCCCAGCAAAAAGAGGAGGATTGGCATGGATGTTAGCTCAGGGCTGATCCTCCTCACAAAAAAACAAAACAAAACACAGGTTTGAAGTCAAAGCTAATTCCAACTCTGTCACTGATTTACTGTAGGTCACTTGAAATTTTGCTCCTTCTGTTTTACCTTAATAGCCACATCCATTAAGTGGGTATTTAAAAAAAGGAAATAAATGTGTACTTCATGGAGTTTTTATAAGAATCAAACTAGATAGGATATATAGTGTTTATCAAAATAATCAGCATACAGTAAGCAGCCAGAAAGTTTACTTTATTAATATTGTTGGTACAACTGAGGTGTTATCTCCACCACAGATCCTTCCATGAATCCTTGGTATCTGTTACCCTGCTACTCTTATGGGCTCCTGTGTGATCTTATGCCTGTTTCTTACATCACTTACTACAACACATTGAAATTTTCTCTTCACATGCCACTGTCCTATAAATGTCTCTGGAGCAGAGATTCCTTCTTAATCATCTATGCATGCATTTATCATAACACCTGGTACAAAGAGAGCATTCGATAAGCTTTTGTTGAACATAATTGCATAACCACAAACTAATCAAGAGATTCTGAGTAATCTTATTAATATATCAAAAAATGAATAAATGAATGAATGAATGAGTAAATGAACATTAATAAATATCTTTGCGACAGGTACTATGCTAGACACCTACAAAAGGAAGTACAGTAATCTTGTGAGATAATTATTATCATCTCCAATTTACAAGTGAGATAATTGAAGTTCAAAGAGTTTATATGTCTAGATCATATTGCCAGTAAGAGTTGTAAATCAATTTGCAATTTTCAGCTCCAAATTGAAACATCATTTTATGACAAATATAGAGTTATATATTAAAATCAAATTATTGGTAATTTCTGCTTTAAAATTAGGATTTTTTAACCTAAAGTCTGAGGATAGCCTTCAAAATGTTCATAAATCTTCTCTGAGTCCATGTATAATTGCGTGTATGTGCAATTTGCTGGGAATAGCATCCATGGCTTTTATCATAGTCTCAAAATAGTTCATGACTTGAAAAGATTATAAAGCAATGTTCTAGATGATAGTTTTTCATTATTCAAAATATTTGATTAAACCAGTACACTTTATATTTTACTACTATTTATTTGCCATCAGCTTATATGTAAAATCAGTGTCCAAAGCTAAGATTATATGAGTAATACAACTTAATTTTGCATTTCATAAGTACAATAAAACTAATTAATTTGACACCAATTTTTGAAAGTGATATTTAGTCATAAATATTACTCAGCCTACTAAGTAATCATAATTTTCAAAGTAAATGCCTATTCCACTTAAACAAGCCAATTAATTTTCAAGAACCCCCCTTTTAGGGGCCGGCCCAGTGGCGCAAGTGGTTAAGTGCACACGCTCCCCTGCGGCAGCCTGGGGTTCGCCGGTTCGGATCCGGGGCGTGCACCGACGCACCGCTTGTCAAGCCATGCTGTGGTGGCGTCCCATATAAAGTGGAGGGAGATGGGCATGGATGTTAGCCCAGGGCCAGTCTTCCTCAGCAAAAAAAGAGGAAGATTGGCAGATGTTAGGACAGGGCTGATCTCACACACACAAAAAAAGAATCACCCATTTACATAAAAAAGATATGCTAATTATATATCATACTATTCATTAAGACATATCCTAAAGAAATTTATTTGACAATGCTTTGTTGGTTTGTGCTTATTACATATATTGGCAAGCATTATCGTTATCAATTTTGAAAAACATTTTAATGGAGATGTTTGAGCTGGCTGGCCTCAAAAATCCCTTCCAATATAACACTCTTTGACTTCTTGATTCATGTGGATAACTCAGACTTTTTATTTTTTAAAAAAACTATTATTCAAATAAATCACAAATGTGCTCCTAATAAAATCTAAGAAAAATAATACCATTTGTTTTTTCAATAAAATGAGCCATCTCGGGCTGAGACTCCAGATGTGCATTTGTTTGGCTATCATCTCACTTTTACCAGTTCCTTTACACATCTATTCCCTTTCCCATGTCTGAGACATCAGCAGTAATGCTTTTTGTCCATTGATATCTCTTTTCTTTTTTCAAATATTTCCCTGCCTTTGATCAGTCAATGCGATAGGTAGTGTGTATTAGGGCCCTACTCATTTCCAACCTCCTTCTAACTTGCTGTCATGGTACAGATGCTGAAGAGCTTAAAAACTATACTTCTCAGACTCTCTTGCAGACTAAGGGCTGGGAACTCATTCACTTCTCCTAAGAGGAGGACTCTACATAGAAGACCTGGATGAGGAAGGAAGCCTGGGGGGCTTCTGTAGCTCAGAAGTGGATTGAATCTTCTGGCGAGTAAGATGATGGAGTCATTCGGTTCTTCTGGGGTTGCTGTGGTGGAATGTTCTGGTCTCCACTTTGCAGAATCAGAGGTATCATGTGGCACATGGTGAATCTCAAAACAGTGCTTCTTAACGTTATTCACAATAGCCAAGACTTGGAAGCAACCCAAGTGTCCATCGACTGACAAATGGATAAAGAAGATGTGGTATATATATACAATGAAATACTACTCAGCCATAAAAAAAGACAAAATCGTCCCATTTGCAACAACATGAATGGAATTGAGGGTATTATGTTAAGTGAGATACCCCAGACAGAGAAAGACAAAGACCATATGATTTTACTCATATATGAGAGATAAACAAACACATGGACAGAGAGAACAGATTAGTGGTTACTAGAGGGGAAGGGGGTTGGGGGGTGGGCATAAGCAGTGAAGGCGCACATATGTATGGTGACGGACAAATAATGTATAACTGAAATTTCACAATGTTATTAACTATTATGACACCAATAAAAAAAAAGGGAAAAAAAAAAAACGGTGCTGCTTAATGTACCCATCTCAGACCACAAGAGCTTGCACTCGAATGTAAATTAACACACTACTTCCTGATTGAGAAAATCTCACTATGAAAAAATTGTCAACTAAACAAAATAGTGTGCCTAGCGATGCAGTTCATTTTCAATCTGGTGTCACACGTTTCATCATCCCAGACTACTAACCGTATGTGGATCAGCAGCTGGTCCACAGACCACACCTTGAGCAGCACTACTCTAGGTTGTTGGGCATTTTTCCTAGTTGTGTTTTTTCTGTGCAGCTTTGAGCTATAGTAGTATCTAAACCTGCTTCTTTGAGTCTTCTAAAGATTCTGTGAACCATAGCCCTTTTTTCTTATATTAGCTACAGTGAAGTCAGTTTTCTGCAACTAATATAGTTCTTACATGGGAATTTGTCCCTGATAATATTATCCAGCGGTCAAGGAGACATCAGACTTGAAGTCTTACTATTATTTTAAATGCAGGTTTCGGTCTGCCTTTTGCTTGCAGTTTTAGGCCTCGCCCTGCTTTTGAAAAAAATCCTACACTTCCTCCTCTGGTTACCTCAGCTTAATATTTTTTTTTGTTCATGCAAACAATCCTTTGAAGAACACTGAGTTCTCAAATTCCCTCCATGATTTTTTACCTTCAGTCTATCCTATCTTGCCTGACTTGATGTACATTTTTTAAAGCTTGGGAGTGGCGATTGTTTAATAATTATATTATATCTAAAATAACTATGGTTATATAGTACTTGTTAGGAATTACATTCACATGATGCTATTTACATCTAAAGAGTTCATAATATGTGTCTAAAAGGATAACAAATTATAGACGTTCAGTGTGAGCTAGGGGAGGATAAAAGCTCAGATAAGGTCAGACACTCCTAAATTAGCCAACCAAAGACAAATTGGGATTTCCTTGAAGCCATTTCCCAAGTGAATTCACCAAAGAGCTTTCTCTTTCTCACTGTGAGCACTGAAAGCCTGTGACTTCCTAGGGCTTTATCCAACTTACATAATTTTAGATTCTGACTTATTCAATCACTGAACTTTTTATCATTGGAAACATTGTGCCCTGGTTACAGGTTACTTTTCTCTGATGGGTCTCCATTGGGATTCATGGAGGGCTTAATAGACAAGTCCACCTTCTGGTTATTTTATTAAGGACTTAGGAGCAAATTGGATATTGAAAGTCATTGACCTATGGAAACAAAGTTCAGGACATTTTAGTTATAAAAAGAGAATTGATAACATTACAAACATGTTAAGAAGGAAAGAAAACTAAAAGAACAATTATGAGTGAAGAGGAGTCTAAACGTTGTACAAGATGATGAACTAGTCATAGCCTTTCTACAAAATTAAGCCACAAAGGATCCCCCTGCTCCCTCAGGAGCAATTATAAGAACTTATAAGATTTAAAATACATTTTAATTTCAAATAAAATATAGTATTGTTGAAAAAACAAATAATTTAGATTTGAATAAAATAAAAAGTGACCATCCCTTGCCACTTTCTGCCACTCCCCCAAATTATCTATTTTTAACAACTGGGCATGTCTGCTTTCAACTCTTTCTTATTGCAGAAATATAGGATACCAAGTAGCCCATGTATTCCCCTACATATCTCAGCCTCCTTGCAGTTAGATAACTTCATTTGGCTAATTAGGTCTATAAAATTTGAGTAGAAATGTGTATCCCTTCCAAGCAGAGACAGTGCTCAAAGCCCTGTACAATTCTCCTCTTGTTCTTTTTCTCCTGCTGGATCAGCCAATCACCCTTTTGTTCAGGTAGCAGAGCAGAGGACTGAGCCGTCAGGATCACTGAGTCACTGGGTAACTATCCCGTGAGTTCGCTACACCCACAATGACCTTTCTCACAACAGTAAGCCAAAAATTCTTGTTGCTTTAAATCACTGAGATTTCAAGATGGTATTACCTTGAAAAAACCACAGAAAGAACTTTTCTATCCTGGCTAGTATACCTATGCATATAACATACATAGAGAAATGGAAAAACAAGAGTATATAAAAATGCTTTTGTTTTCGTTTCTTCAAAATTAAGATGATAGAACAAGTACTAATTTACAATTTGCTTTCACAGACAACAGTATCTTTTGGTTATCCCAAGGAGAATGTAATATCTTAAATGTTAACAAAGCATGTAATGTGCAGCTGACACTCAGAACAAATATTTACTTTAATAGTGAATGAATATTTATAACCATCCTATAAAATCCATTCAGTCAAATGACAATATGTGATAATATTGATAATCAAGGCCTATTTTATGGTTTTTATAATTATAGTAAAATAAACATTGTAACTCATGATACATTTCAAGTTTAGTTGAAAGATTTGTTTTCCCCATTTAAGATCACCATTAAAATGTCCTTCTTTCTAGCATATTTGTTTTATGCAGAAAAAGCAGAAGTTTCAAAAAAATTATTTTTTTCTGTTTATGCCAGGTGCTAGTCAGGGTGAGTTTTGTTCACAGGTCATTTAATAAATAAAGACATCCAAGGGTAAGGAGGAAAAATAAGATGTCAGGACTTAGAGGCCCAAGTGCAAGAAAACCCTGCCCATCCCCAAACTTAAAAATCGACTCACATGTATTGAGATTAATTTCTCATTGGTTCCTGTTTTAGTTAATATGATCACAAGAAGAACACCAACGACTATGTCTATCTCGGGCTTTCAATATGGTGAGAATCTAGAGATTGTGTTCAATTAAATGTGAATGGATTTTGTTTAATTCCGTGAGAATGCTTGATAGGTTTATCTGCAAGTAACTGTTAGCTTTACGGTTAATTGGGCTAGGCCAACAACCTGTTTTTCTTTCCACACAAGTGATTCCTTCAAAGCAAAACTGAAGAGCCAAATTCACAATGTCACCGGATCAACCAGTTTGGTTAAGCGGCAACCTTTATACCTGCCATTCAAGTGACTTCAACAAACATCACTGTAATTGCTAGTATGGACTTGACCTTGAAATAGAGGTAGCTTGAGGATTATCTGGTGTATTGTTCAATAAACTCTGTATCGTCAAGCCACCCAGACTTTAAAAGCAGCAGGATGTTATAGTGCTGTTTTCATATCCTGTTTTTAGGATGATGAAACATTTCACGGAGCCAGCTCAGAGATTCCTCTTTCTTTGGCGCATTACATCCTGAGAATGATGACTTCATTCCAGATGACTATATTTTATAGCTTTTGTCTGTTCCATAAGTTTGGAATGGGTTACAGTTCTGCCAACACAAAACATTTACTTTCTCTACACTCATGCAAAAGAAGTTGTGGCCAGCTCTGCCAACTTGCTACACTTTCTAAAAACTTCCTTAACAGGGAAGTCTTATTCAAAGAGATAAAGGAAATAAGGCACATAAAAAAAATAAACTTTTTAGTTTGTGGGAAGGAAGAGTGAGTGAGAACCTAAAGCAAAAACCAACTGTATTTGTTAAAACAGAGTGATTTTTTTCACTGATCTCACCTGAGGAAATTCACAGGTTCCAGCAGGAACCATTAATTAACTCAACTGACAGCAGCTTTAGTCTATTTCCCAGTCAGGACTTAGACCCCTTTGTTGAAAGAAAGAGCGAATTTTCTCCATGGCTTTATAATCACTTCAAGACTACAAAGTTCTACCAAACAAATTTATAAAAAGAACTATAAACAATTCATGGCATTGTACTTTGTTTGCTTTAATATCCCCAGCATAGAATTTATTTGCCGTTTTTATAATGCAATTAATTGCTAGAGTTACTGTGTAAGAAGGGGTGAGGGCCAGTTTCAAGCAGAAATGACTAAACCTTTACTATTCAAATTATGGCTCAGGTTCCAGCAACATTGGTGTCACCTAAGAGCTTGTTAGAAATGCAGAATCTCAGGCCTGGTCCTGGACCTACTAAATCAAAATCTGCATTATAACAAGGTCACCAGGTTATTTAAAAATCACATTAAATTTTGAGAAACACCAGACTAAACAGCCTCCCGCCTCTGCGTTCATTTGTTTGGTGGCTTAGGTTCTCATAGAAGACTACTCCTAAGTGCATTCATTAATTCAAGACATGAGCACTTACTATAGGCCAGACACTCTTCTAGGTTCTTCTCAGTACAGACAAAAATCCTTGCTTTAGAGGAGCCATAGAGCTTAAATCCTAGTGTTCTTAAGCAAATAAAGCACATGATTTCTACAGAAAATTTTGATACATCTTCCTTGTTAATTCTTTGGTAAAGCAGCATAATTTAAACAAATAATGGGGCCTTAGGTCCAATAATTACTTATTGATGGTCTGCATATTCCATTAAATCTTTGCTCTTTAACTGTTCAGAATGAGCGAAATGGTAGTATTACCTAAATAGCCGTAAATAAATCAGTATTTTACTTAGAGTAATCTTTTTTTCTGGATCTCTATTTCCAGGATAATCCCTGGAGAAGAAGTATAAAAACATTTAATCAGTCACAGAGCACTAAATAAGAAAATAATTGCAAAATTACACTTCATAGAGAAAATGATTAGTTCTAGGGCAAAACATGTAGTTACATAAATTATAAGTTAACTTATTTGTCACCTTGAAACATTGGTCTTACATTTCTAAAAGTAAGTCCCATTACACAGTTAAACCCATAGGAAAAACTAGAACAAATCTGTGATGCCATTTATTAACCTTAACTACATGGTACACAGAATTTCTATGGCATTGTTATTATTTCAATTAGTATTTAAGTATTCACTAATGAGCTAACTCATTCCTAATTCTTAGAGTCTAACTTCCAGAAGATTAAAAATAGCATACACTAGAGAAAAAATAAATTGTTCTCCATTATTTAATATATTTTTATATACATATACACATATGTTTATATACGTACACACATACATACATGTGCACGCAAACACACAGTATCCTGAGTAAGTACATTGATGATTATGTTGGTAATGAATAGAAGAATAAAAATGCTTAAAATTATGCATCTCAGATATAGAAATATGGTATATATGAATAAGAACTTCTGGAAGAGCCTTCCTATTTTCACATCTGCCAAGTATGCCTCTGGATGTTTATATCTATCTTGCTATTTGGTCCTCAGGAATCTATTTTGTTTCAGAAACTCTAACACATTTACAATTTCAACAAATGTGCATTGAGCATCTACTATAGATCCATGAGGAACTCTCTAAGAACAGATGGATACAGACTTTGTCGTACCGTTAGCTAAGTGCTCCCCTAGACTCAGTTATCGACTACATTTGCAAATATTGAGGACAGTGGCATGAAGAAGATCATAGTTGAATTTGGTGGGGGTCTATTTGTGATACTGAAATATAGGTTTGGTGGTAAAAATAAAAAAGCTTCCACAAATTTAGGAAAAGACTGATTGTTCTGTAGCCATGGTAACAAGTAGCCGCTAACTAAGCATCTACAGATGATGTCAACCCCTCGCATGTGTAAATGTATGTCAATGCCTCTACTCCACAATTTCCCCAAACCCACATGAGATCAGTCCTCTGCTCTGCTCAGAGAGACTGTGCCTGACCAGCACAGCTCTCCTGCAGTAAATTCAGCTTTGTGCTTTCCATTTTATATATTGGGTGAGGCCTCATCATCCTTTGTGATGGATAGCATACCTGGTAAGAAGAGAAAGGCATCCCTGACTGTTCAGTTTCTTCCTAGCAGAGGATCCTGGAACGCTCTCTGACTGAATAATGGAATTCTCCCCAAAGTGTGTGATCGGCAGCGTCAAGCATCTCCTGGGAGCTTTTTAGAAATGCAAATTCGTGAGCTGTTTCCAGACTTATTGGACTAGGAATCTCTTTTAACAAGCTCTGCTAAAGTTTGAGAAGCACTAATAGGAGGTACAGAGCCTACATATTATTGAGCCAAAATTCAAATCCCTGGAATACCACCTCCTAAATATTTGACCTTGGGTAATTTACTTAGCTGTTCTGGGCTTCAGCTCCCTAAATAATTAGGGGATAATATAGTACTTTACTTCTAAGGTTGTTGTGAAAATTAAATGACATAATGATTTTAAAAATGTTTAAGCTGGCATGTCATAAGCGCTGCATAATTGCTAGCTATTTTATTATATTTATTGCTATTATTAGTTATTAAACCATCCATGTGTAACTTCATAAATTCATTGATAACTATATTTAAGTATATGCAAATTATTTAAAAGGAAAATAGATAGCATTTTGTATAGCTACTTACTCTGATAATTAGCTGGAGTTTAGTTTAGAGAATCATTTAAATAAATGCTAATAACAAAAAATAAAAAATAAACTATCTTGAGCTAAGATTACCATCCACCTTGTGTGATGTAGACCACTGCTTCTCAAATTATCCCTGGTGAAGAATCAGTTTTTATTTTATTTTTTCTCTCATATGTTAGGACCGATCTAACTGGGCAGCTTAAACTTGCAAGTGAGTCACATAGAAGTTAAACAAAATAGAGACTCGTCTATACCTTATTTAATGAGAGAAGTCCTCTGATCTTGTGTTTGTATGTCATGAGCAATGCCAAAGTGTCATGAAACTTCCTAAACTCTCACTCTCAATTTTTGTAATTATTTCACTAGCAATTAGGAACCAGTAGTACATGGATCACAATTTGAATAGCATTGAAATAGACAATAAAGATAGCTGACCTCAGGCAATAAATAAATTTTCTTCCTTTTCCATATTGCCAACTAACACACACTCATGCGTGTACACACACTTAGCTTTCATTCAAAATTATGTAGAAGTGAATAAATATTTAAAATGAATAATAACATTATACTACTCTCCACATGATGAGTATTTTTATGCTAAAGTTAACTATTCAAAGGAATTATTTCTCAATCTCTGAATGTAAGTATGCCACCATAGTAAGGAGTACTAGTTTAGGAAATTAAGTGAGCTACTTGCTTTAGGACACTTGCAATCCAAAGGAACAAGTAAATTGCACAGTAGTGAATATTTGAGGACTGTGAGCAATGATATTTTTATTAAACTAAAGGTGGGTTCTTACTACCTTCGTGTTTCAGCCATTCGTGTCTTTGACAATTCAATTTTGAAGTGTGTGGTGTGTGTGTGTGTGTCTGTACTTTGAGATTTTTTTTTCCAGCTTTAGTGTGATATAATTGACATACAACATTGTGTAAAATTAAAGTATACAACCTGATGATTTGATACATATATATATTGTGAACTGATCACCACCATAGGGTTAGTTAACACCTCCATCACCTCACATAATTACCTTTTTTGTGTGTGGTGAAAACACTTAAGATCTACTCTCTTAGCAACTTTTAAGTATATAGTACAGTATTGTTAGCTATAGTCCCATTCATTTTATCACTGGAAGCTTGTGCCCTTCAACCAATATCTCCCCACTTCCCCTACCCCCCAGCCCCTTGTAACCACCATTCTGCTCACTGTTTCCATAAGTTCAGCATCTTTAGATTCCACATATAAGTGAGATTATACAGTATTTGTCTTTCTCTGTCTGACTTATTTCACTTAGCATAATGCCCTCAAAGTCCATCAATGTTGCTGCAAATGGCAGGATTTTCTTCTTTTGAAAGTATTCATTCTTTAAGAAAATTTTTTCCTAATTTGTGATTTAAATGTGTCTTAAAAATTTGAATGTATAAATGGTAAAATCAGTTTCAAATAAAAGAGCATTCAACTTACCCATAACATGAAATAATAATTATAATTATCAATTATAATTTAGTTATAAACTATAATAAATAGCATACTGTATTTTATTGATATATATTATTATGTTACATTACAAATTAATATATTGTTATGATAAATAATTTTATAAAATAATTGTATTTATAATGTAAAATGACAGACCAAATTTTTTATATCCACTGAGGCTAATAACTATGGCAACAGCAAGCCCGGCTTATTTGGCAAAGGATGACATGAGGAGTGTAATTCTAGCCTCTGTATTTGCCACATTAATGTGGATACTCATAGCTCTTTGAACAGTCACTGGAGTTTTTCATCGACCACTGTAGGTACAGTTCCTTACTGTAGCCCATTGCTGACTCTCCGTACACCACCCATACACCACTCTCCAACATTTTGAGCCAATGACATTTATAAAACTTAGACTTCTGCATTCACTCATTAAAAAAAAAAAACTGGGTAGCTTTTTTTTCTTTGCTCCTTTATATACTCTTTTTATAAACTATCTATTCCTGGACATAATTATCTGCGTGTGAATAAGGGAGCTCAATGGAAAGATTGTTTCTAAGAAAAAATCATCTAAGGACAGATAGAAACATCGTGCTATCACAACATTACAATATCACTCTGTAATATTTTGTTCTTAAGAGCTCACGGATCTATTCACCAAATATATAGTTGAATTAAATCAGTTATATCATTAAAATTATGATTTTATGCACATACTTTATAATTTTTCATGGTCATATTAATTCCTAAAATAGGGTGTATGAAAATGACTTTTATTTTCCTATAACTGAATGAACTTTATTCTTTGTCTCCATTTCTGCTGATCTTGAGAAATTTAATCTTGCTAACTCATGAACACAGTTGCATCTGGTTTAATACTTTGTCTCTAGTCTTTTAAAATGTGCTTGCTCTCAGATTCTTCCCCTTTCTTTTTATTCCATTGTCCATTGAGGTGATCTAATTTGCCAGGACTTTTCTTTTGTCCTGGTATCAAGAGACAACAGTCTTGTCTGAAAGCCACACTGTGGCCTTGCCTTTTGATGGCTGGTTGAATCAATCAGAATAGGTTAGGTGGTACTGCCAGCCCCAAATCTCTGTGCTTAAAACAAGTTTCTTTCTTTCTCATGCAACATGACCAAAGTGGGTCAATAGATGGCGCTAGCCAGATGTCCTGCCTCTGGTTTTACCCCTCAGTGACCCAGGGTGACGGAGGCTCCATCATCTTACAATGGTGACATTCAAACACGTTTCCACAAATGCCATGTGAGAAGAGATAGATATAGAGATTCACACACCAGCAATAAATGCTTCCTCCACAAGTAACACATGTTACCAATTGTCACATTTCACCGGCCAAAGAGAGCCAATTGCCACACGTAACTTCAAAGTGCAGTCTTTCCCAGTGGCGCAAAAAGGTAGAGAACCATATATCAATAACAATGGGAATTTTTGCCTCAAGAGTCCTACTGGACTTTTAGGAGTCTTTTCCTGCCCTTGTCCTTTGCTGATGCATGAGCACGTCCCTGCCTGTCATATTTACTTTCACTGCGCTCACACACTGCCGCTCTTGGGGACTCCCCACGCTGTCCCAGTGCCCATTGGCTGGAACTCCTCCCCCAGTCTCTGCTGCTCAGTCACTCAGTCACCATGTTGGACTTGTCCATGAGACTTGCAGTACCGGGACTGTGTCCACGGGACCCAGAGAGCAGTGCTTTCTGCACTGCGGTTGCCCACGTTCCACGGGGGGTTATATGACATTTCACTGGACACCAGTGGAATTTCAACCCCTAGTGGGAGCAGGATACAAACTCCTTCCACAGGCACTCACCAGAGTCTATGCTCTGTTCTATGACTCACGTTCCTCCCTTTGCTGGTTGACATTTCTCTCTTTCTGGGTAGCAACCAAAGTTCTGATATCTTTACATAATCTCCTGCATTTTGTGGTTTATAGTTTAAACATCATGTTCTCAGTCCTCCAAAATTTAAAGTTATATTTTTTAAACTGAGGTTTTCAAGGAAAAAGAAAAACCTTTACTCTTTTCAACTAACTGATTACTAGGATAGAAAGAATGAGAGAAAACATAGCTTTCGGCACTATTGTTTTGCTACATATATGGAGAAAAATCCATTTATATATGCAAATTATGCTTCAATAAAACGTTTTACAAAACCCATTCAGGTAGTTAGTGATTTATTTTTCCTAGGTTCTGCTTGCTCATCCAAGATGATAGTGCCTATGGAAGACCTTCCATGGTGCCTGAACAGAGGAGCGGGAGTAATTCATACATGGAAGTCAGGGGAGCTGAGGAGAGGGACTAATTCGGACAACCTCTTATTATCCCAAAATTAAATGGATGATCAATAGATGGGTAGATAGATAGATAGGTCAATCTCCAAGTAGGAATCAGAATGAAATTTGATATCCCTAGATACTCAAACAAAAGGATTTTTAAATTCCCCTGGCTTTCTGAAGAACCTCTAGTTCTACGAATATTTCAAAAGCTGCAGGATTTTACAGAGTAATCAGAGTTTACAGAATGATCTAGGAACCCATGCCTGGTATTTCAGAATCCACAGAAAAGAGTTAGAAATTTATTTTATTTTAATTTACTTACTTAGTTACTTACTGTTATGGACTGTATTGCTTCCCTCAAAATTCATATGTTGAAGTCCTAGACTCCAGAACCTCAGGATGTGACTGTATTTGGATACAGGGTCATCAAAGAGGTAATTAAGGTAAAATGAGGTCAAATGGGTAGGCCTAATTCAATATGACTGGTGTTTCTATAAGAAGAGGAGACAGGACACAGACACACACAGAGAGAAGACCACTTAACACACCAGAAGAAGACAGCCATCTACAAACCAAGGAAAAGGACCTCAGAAGAGGTAACTTTCCTGTATTGGTTACTTGTTCTCCTAAGTTGGAAATATACTTTTTTTTCTTCATCTTTAGAGCTCACACATTTTGCAAAGATTTAGTTGGTTGTATATCTTTTCTTATTAAATCTGCTTGGAACTTAGTCAGCCCTTTTAATTTCTGGACTCAAACCTTTTCTCAGTTCAGAAAAATTTATTTCTAGAAGTTGTTTAGTAATTACCTCTCTCCCTCCACTCCATTTTTCTCCTTCAAATCACCCTTGACTATTCTTTGACTTTTCTTAAAGCTATTCTCATAGTTCTCTTTCCTTTGTGATTTCTCTTTATCTTTCTTTTCTGTGCTTTAAAATATTTCACGTACTTAAATCATACATTCTCAACAGTAACTATTCTCCCCTTTAATATATTTAATTTGTTAGTTCCAAAATCAGGAATTTGGTTTCTGTGAGTGTGCGTATATATGCGTGTGTGTGTGTGTGGCATTTATATATCTTTCAATGCATTTTTCTTTCTTTTCCTTATTTATTTTTTAAGTTCAGTTGCTCATTTGCACATACGTCACTGGGCATGTATTCTGGATTTCAAGCTGATCCTCTTCTATCTGGTTGTTATGGCTCCTTAAATGGGCAGTTATTTTCCCAAGCAGCTCACTGGAGCTCAGTTCTGGTGGTTGGAATTTATTTAGGGCAGGGATTCTCTAGAGGATGAAAGGTCAAAGGGGTTATCTTTTTTTTTCTTTTAATCTTGTCATGTCTTTAATGGCAGGCTATCAGCCTCTTCCTGAGACACCCAAAGTGGCCTCTCTGTTTTCTGTTTTCTCTGCATTCTCACAAGCACGAGATCAGGTAAGCCTCAGCCCAAACTCTAGTTCTGGCCTTTAGGGGCTCAAGTCAACCAGAGTCATTTAAAAGAAGTCATCATAAACCTTCTTTTGTGACAGAGTCCATACATTCCCAGACACCGAGATCTTCTCAGGATCCACCACTCACCTGACCATTCCTCTGGGCTTTGATGCTGTTCTTTAGTCAGTTGAGTAGCCCAATGAGAGGGACCTAAACAGAGCCAGGGATCCATCCACCCCTGGTCACCTACACTACCAGGCTCTGAAGTGACAAATAGTTTGAAATCGAGAGCAGGAGGAAAGAGGGGTCTTTAGGCTGCTTCTTTGTTGTTGCTGTTTAACTTAGGGAAATATGAGCTAGTAAAAAATACCATGTAAAAAAGCCAAAAATGTATTAAATATATAATAAATTAGGATATTAGCGTTCATATGAGCATGGCACATATAAGGCAGACTAAGACAGAATAGTGGACACTGTTGATTGCTTACTCAAGAGGCACCACTTCCTTCTCCCTCTTGGTGCCAAAGCCCCTATTTTTCCCAGATGATCACCCTCTCATATGCTTGGCATAGAGGACCCCTTCTCCTCCCAGGGTGAATCATGACCCATACAGGCTAGTCAAGGTGATGTCAACCCCCCTGCCAACATCTGGTTGAGTTTGCAAATGTGACTCCAGTCCTGGGGGAGGAAATCTGTTCAGTGGCTTCTGGAAAAGATTTCCTCATTGATAAAAATAGATACATGCTGGGAAAAGTCCCTCATTCATTAGATATCATTGTGTCTCCTGCAACTACTCCCTGAATTTATCAATTTTGGTTCCATTCTGTGTTTGGAACTATCTAACTTCTTACTATTTGAACATTTTTTATGGATCTTCTGACACTTGCAGCTAAAAACAATCTCTCTAACACGTTGTAAAAAAGAGTATGGATTCTGTGGTCGGATTTAAACTTAAATGGAAACTCTGCAACTTATTTAATCACATTAAGTCTGGTCTTTCATCAGGGTTTACCTACCTCATTGGTTTGTGATGAATATTATGTTTGATAGTGTGTATAAAATCCCTACATATGCCTGCATATATTAGGTACTCCCTTGTAATTGTCCTATAGGGGTGAGAGGATCAACTCCTCACCTAAAATTTTGTTCAGATATTGAAGCAGATGACACCACACAAGCACCAATAGGGTACGAAGGAGCTTATTACTCATGCAATGAGGTCTTCTGGGGAGGACAAGGTGGCTCCCAAGCAAGTTTGAAAATGACATGACAGAGCAAGGAGGGGCAATTGACTTGGGAGTTAACTGTGTTTAGTGGGTGGGTCCGGGGTGAGGGTTCCTGGGCACAGGCAGGTAGTTTGGTAGTATGAACTTCCCATTGGCACAAGACAGGGGGCATGAGAGACTTCTTAGGGATTTCCCGAGAAGCAGGGTGAGAAAGGAAAAGAGGGGCTGAGTCGTGAAAGCTATCAATGGCCAACATCACAAATGGAGTCAGAATCCATTACAGATGCTCATTTAATGCCCCCTTTTCCCACTTCATCATTTTCAATGACACATCATGAGTCAAAGATTAGGAATTCCTTTTAGAGAAGTAGAGGAAAATGCGCTCTTAATAGGAAAAATAATCTGTATCCCCTTTATTTTACATAGGCCTTTTTGGCAAGGAACAGAAAACATATGAACTCATTTACACGTCTCATAATACCAATGTTAGACTCCTCTCAGATCTCACTTGACTCTAAAATCTAATGTGTGGATCATCAAATAGATAGAAGATAGATGGATAAATGAATGAGTGACTGAGTAAATGCTTTCCTGTTGGTCCCACGTGGCTTCTATGTTTAACTTCTATCAGTCTGAACATTTTGCTAGGCAGATGCTATAAGGGAACTTTCTTTTTCATGATGTCCTGTTTGATATCTATTTAGGCTTCCTCCATATTGACAGTTAACCAAAATCTTTTGCAAACTAAAAACCAAAGTAAAACAGCATGTTACAAGCACCAGTGTTTCCTTCTCCTGTCTTTAGGTTTATTCAGTTACATTCCAGCTGGTACGTGCAGGCAGGCAGCTAACAACGCTGCGCAGCGGGAACCGTGTGCTTGCTGCTTGAGTTCTCACAGAGGCAAGGAGAGGCAGCTCTGTCTTGCACATTCTTCTTCATTTTCTTAAAAGATCAAAAAGAACGTGTAGCAACATCGTACATGAATGGCACAAAAATGAGTAATTCCGAGCTTTTGGCTTTCTACTGCCTTTGAGATCATGCACCTAAGGTATTGAATGTTTAAAATATCGGTGACTCGGTCAGCTATCCTTCACTCAGTTTGGAAGGAGATGAATGCTCGTTATAACAGCCCATCTCTTCCAAAATTAACTAGGCATGCTGTGCAAAGATTTGACTATATGCTTCTTTCCAAGCTATCACACAGCCTTGTCAGTGCACTATTTTACATGTTCTCCTTGCTCTCTATCTCAAAAATTTCATCTTTTCAATTCACTGCCATGAGCTTTTGGAATACAAAAGCATGTGGAACAAGCTCACTCAACTCACTATGCTCTTGATCTCAGGCGGGAGTTCACTGCCAACACCACCCTCCCCTCCCGACAATGCTTTCCCTTGGCTACCTCAAAACAGGTCTAACACCTGCTCGCCGGTCATGAACAGCACACAGCCCTGCTATAGAGTTATTTACACAACACGCCACAGTCTGCTTCCTGTTTCACTAGGGATGAGCACGCCTTAGTTGACTTTTCAAGCCAATCTGTAGTCACTCAGTCAGTTACCGATATTCCATATTTAGCTAGGTATCCCGTGGTCCAAACTCGTGTGAATATGTTTAATTTACTTGCAAACTCTGGGCCTCAATTTCTTTAATTGTAGAATGACGGTATCAGATTTCTGAAGTCCATTTCAGCTCCAATCTTCAATCAAGGTGGCTGCGTCTTCTTGTCCCCATTTCTCCCAGGCTGTCTCTTGAGCTGTGGTGTCTTTTTTTGGCCTTTCCTCCATTCAAAGTTGCTCTTTAACTTGACATCTCCCACAAATAAATGTAGGAGAGATTGGAAAAGGGAACCAGAATCTCCAAAGAAACAGCCCTGTCTCTATATCAATGTCCCAAACACTAACATCAGATGCAAAAAAATGTCTTTGCCTTTGAGATTTCCCTATTGAGAAATAGGAGAAAAAATAATGCAAATACTTTCACCTTTGCTCTAGAGTATTCTAATATTTTTTACAGATTTAGAGAGGCTGGCAGAAGTTATAAGAGTTTTGGGCTTATTTCCTCTGAAAAAATCTAATAAAATCCTAAAGCCAATATTTTTTTCTCAGCAAGCTTTCATAAAACAAAGTTAACACCTCACGTGAATACACAAGCATAAACCAGGGAACAAGCTGCAAGTTTACAGAGATATCTGATGATTTCCATGTTTTCCTTAGTTGTTTGCTTAACTCAAACCACAACATGTGGTCATTGGGTTTTGTTTGAGTTGTGATCATTGCAATTCTAAAGAACTGGGTATGCACACTTATGACAAAAATTCTCTCTCTGTGGCCAGTGCCAAAAATTTTGCTACCCTTCCCCTTGATCTAAATATAGTTTTAAAAATCTCTAATAGTTACACAGTTTTGCATAACACAAAACAGCACTTTTGTGAATTGTCGAAAGTACCTGTGGAGAAATACTAGAGAATTGTCCAAGCAGAATTCTTTATATTATCTCAGGTACCTGCGGCAGTTGGTTTAAATTGTGCAAGTTATGAAGGGAGTTATGTATCCCAAACAATTCTACAGTGGCTTCCCAGCTGCCCAGCTGTGCGATCACTTGACCTATCAGACAAATCAGAATTTATGCTTTTTATTGCCGTTTCCATCAAATTCCTCTTGCAAACATGCATCATTCCAGAGCCCAGACCCTCAGAGTATCTTGTGGACACCACCTTTGAGCAGCTATTCACTGATCTTCAGGTATGATCTCTCCATCTCAATCAACCCCCAAATAGATATTGATAGCCTATGTCTGAGGGCCAGGCACTATTCTCAGGGCTAGGAAGATAAGAGAATAAGAAGATGCATTCCCACTCTCAAGATCAGAATCTATTTGGGAAGACAAAAATTCACATATATGGAACAACTAAGGACTGGTACAAGATAATTTATAGCCCAGTCCTAAATCATGTAGTTCAGACAATAAATATGCTAAGAATTTGGAAAAGTGAGAAATCAATAAAGAGCCTTTAATAATACTCTTTCACTGATCCTATGGGACACAAACTTGAGACAGAGAAAAATTGCAATATAGGTAGAAGTGTGTATCATTTAATGGTAAGTATGTACCTGTCTGACTTGCTCATCTATGTCATGTGAAATAGAATATTCAAATTCCATGCTTTCCTTTACAGACCACTCTCTTCTCTCTTTTCCTCGCTTCTCCCTCTCCTCCTCCCTTTCCCTATCTCTCTTTCTCCCTTTCACTCTCTCAGCTGACAGAGATTTGCCTAAGAACATTTCAGTGACGTTTTAGGTGAGGTTGGGTCATAAGGATAGCACATCCTTTTAGAAAAATAATTTTAAACTCTGAAACGCTTAACTTTTCTCATATTAAGATCAGAATTTTTCTTTCATTTACTTAAGGCTCTACTATCACACAGAGGACAAATTTCATAGTAAAATCATTTGAGGAATCAGTACTATGAGGTCTATGTGTGAAATGTTAACCAAGCTGGGCCATTTGAAAACCTGGAGGTCTGGGAATAGGAAGGCAGGGACAAAGGTATGAGAGAAAAAAATGTTTTAGATAAGAAGAAAATGTATACCCTAAAAGAAGAGCTTCTTCAGTAGCAGAGTAAGAAAATTTATGTCAAGAGGCTGGATTTCTCTTACAAAAAGAGAGGGGACAGAGGAGAGAAAAGATGGTGATTGAGAATGGAGGTGGTACAGGAAAGTTATCCTTTAAAAACAGACTAATAAAAAATAAGCATAGTCTCCTACATTGTGCAAAGTGGGATTTTATAAGCTCCTTTACGCTTAATTCATTTTACCATTTTTGTTCTCGATTCTTGTAAAAAAAATCATTATCACCAGCAAGAAGGCAGATTATTCTGTTTTCATTTGCTTATTTTGTGTTTTGTTTTGTTTTTATATTTGATGAAGGGAATTCTACCCACCAGGTCTCTGACACATGAGCTAACTGTGTTTTGTAATGTTAGAGAGGAATTGAATAGATTGAGATGAATAAGCACACACACCCATACACAGGCACACACACGCTCCTTAATATTAATTTCAAGTTTTTGTGCATCAAAAGCTAAGTAAGCAGCAGACATTGTTATTTCTAATGTCAAAGTAATACTGACTTCCTGCTCACAACGTGATTTACTTGTGCCGTGAAATGAAGAGCGCCTCTGCTCTTCTCCTTAAAAACTTCATTCCATATATAAAGAAGCAGTTTGGCAGCTCTGCTTAGTTATTGTTACGTGTTTCCATAAAGTGCAGTAAGTTACAAGGGCGGCCCAGTGGCCTGGTGGTTGAGTTCACCCACTCCACTTCAGTGGCCCGTTGTTCTTGGTTTCGATCCCAGGCGCAGACATACACACCGCTTGTCAAGCCATGCTGTGGCAGTGTCCCACATACAAGATGGAGGAAGATGGGCACGGATGTTAACTCAGCCCTAATCTTCCTCAGCAAAAGGAGGAAGATTGGCAATGGATGTTAGCTCAGGGCCAATCTTCCTCACCAGAAAAAAAAAAAGAGCAATAAGTTACATTACCATAGGCTTGGATACCAGTAAAACAAGTGTGAGAGTTCATAGTGAGTGTTGGTACCTGAGGAATTTGAAATGATATCCAAAAACATGGTTACATGGGAGAGAAATAAAACAAAAACACCTATTTCAAAAAGAGTATGCCTTCTGATAAATATAGAGCAATGAAGTGTACACGTACTTGGCTAGTAACTTAGTATTTATCTTCAAGGTATCTGCTAATAAGTTAAATCTCACATAAGATTTGATTTTAAGTAGTTCCTGGAATGGCATAGATCTACTAATCCAGATTTTTTAAAAGTTGTGATACCTTAGAAGAAAAACTTAACAAAGTGTTCTAAACTCATGTTTCAAATACCTTGTAGAAACAAATCCTTTAAGAGAAGTAGCTTTCATGTATGAAGGAATATGAGCATTTCATTTTCAACTGAAAATACAGACGCTTACCTTACATTTCTCTAGAATAATCAAGGAGCCATCTGAGAAGCCACCTACATAAGTGCTTTACACTGAAATATACCCAGAGGAAAAAGAATTGCAGAAGTTATAAAGTCAGATATTTTTCTTTTCCATCATTTCTGCCATCAGCAATAGCTTAGAGAGAAAGCCTTTAACTAGGATTAAAAATATCAAATGTTCTATTAGGTGACATTAAGTGTAATGGAATCTCAAGGTTGAATTAATTTCGTAGATTCCCTTATCACTAGGAAGATTACTATCTCAATAACTGGCATCAACAGTCTACACAAGAAGACTTGAATAATTGGTGATCAATCACGACAAATGGGTGACCTCATCCTTTCGCAACCTTAAAACCTTAGAGATCTCGTTTAGAAAAAATAAATAGAAAAACATAGCTATAGCTAGGTCTGAGTTTAATTTGACTGTTTTGAAAGTACAGTCTAACCTTGCACTTCAAATTTTCATTATACTATGCTAATAAGCACATGGGCATTTTATAGGCTTGGTAGTTACTCATTTAGGAATGTTTCATATCACTGAAAGTAGTACAGTTAACTACTAGTCAAACAACCTCATAAAATTCTCAGAGATAAGATTTCATAAAACTTGGACAGCAGTAAGGGATGAAAAAAATTTCATCTTAATGAAATTCCAAGACAGGCATCATATTTCTATGTGAAATAGTTTCACACAGAAGACACTTCACATGAAAGAATCTAAATTAGGAGGAGTGCAGCTTGGAGCAGAAGCCCACCATTGAGAGGGGGTTTCAACAAATTCTCTTCTCAAGACCAGCCTTCTATGAAAATAAAAATATTTACACATCTATTTAGTCAGTGACAAACAGAGAGGAAACCATCTGGCCATTTAAATCAGTGTAAATTGCCCAACAACTCTTGTGAAAAGAGGAAGCTAGTCAAATTAAATGCTTATTTTGTTTCAGGCGCTAAACAATTGTCCCAAACTGTAATCATAAAATCCACATTTGCAGTATCAAATAAACAAAAGCAAATCAGTGAAGAAAACTTGTTTTTGTGTCATAATTGGCAGGAGGATTAGCATTTCAGTGGATCCGATTTCCTAAACCTCCTCGTTCCTGATAACAGCTTCAGCAGTGAGGTGACACACCAAAAGGCATAAATTATCTAAAGCTGGAGATAAGCAGAGGCCATTTGGGGGTTCTGAGTGCAATATAAATAGATGCAAAACAGTAGGAGAACCAGCCCATCCAAAACCTCTGAAGGATTAGCTGTGTGAGCTCTGACTCCTTTGCTGTTGTTGGCTGTGATTTATCATCAGACAGTAACGGAGACTCAGCCTTATCTGTGATAATTCAATGGCTTAATGGCAGTACCTTTATCTAGAGGTCATAATTAAGCTTGTTTGATCAGGCTGAGAACAAGCACCTATGCTGGGCTTTAGCTTTAACTATTGCTTTTGGTGTCAGGGGTATAACATAATAAGAACATCACTGGTAATGGCATTAGCAATTTTGTTCAAGTGCTGCGGCGAGTTATTACCTATCTATAACACAGAATCCCCAAAATGGGAGGAAGAAAAACGTGTTCCAAATTTAGAAACTTCTGTATAATTTAGAGTTTAAGAATACAAGGCAGCTTTGGTCTCAGGTGCTTGGACTTAAAACCAATTTGAATATAAAACTGAAAATGAAGAAATACTGTAACGTTATCTTCAACTAATAAAAGCAAATGCATATTAAAAGGAAAATTAACATTTATGGCACCCTACAATTGAAACATCTTAACAAACTCCAGTCTCTCTTCAAAAGTAATAGAAATTATAGACATTGATTCAAATAGACATAATAAAACTTCATTAATCTGAAATTACTGGATGGAAGTTTTGTTTGATTTTGATAAATATCTGAACTATTAAATATTTTAAATGAATAATATTTTATTACCCTAAGTATTTAGCATCATTTGAACTAGCTGTTATATATTTCTAAAAGGAGGTGATGTCAGGTCTAAATTTAATAAGATGCGTTGAACTTAGCAGTGCCTTTTGGTAGTAAATCATGAGTATGTTAAAACACACAGGAAGAGTTTATTCTTTAACTTTGTTAAAGATGTACTTATGGTTATTTTATGTACAATGCTCTTTTCTTAAAAATATGCATAGGTAAATTTTACCTAGGTTAGGTATAATTAATCACAAATTCTGAATTAAGTTATTATAAATCTATGATGTCTTTCAGCGTTTGATTTCAGGTTTATGTCACTTCTGAGTATTTTATAAAATAAAATAAAACTCCTTTATTAAGTATTTTCACATAAAACTTAATTGATTTGATGGATATCTGGTCCCATCTCTCTTTATATGTAATAAGGAATTTTTTAAAAGTTCTCTCCTACCAATGTTTAACAAGCTCCTACAGACTAATATACCCATAGCAAAGTCAGATGCTTGGGTTCAAGCCACAGTTCTGTCACACACTATGTGGCCTTGGGCAAATTTTTTAATCTCTCTAAGATTCATTTTCCTCCTCTATAAAGGAAGAGAATAGTAACACCTGACAGAGGTGTTGTGAGTAAGAAGTCTTGTTCCAGTAAGAAAATTCGTGTGAAGTACTTTGTGCGATGCCTGCCACACCATGATTCATACTGAATTCTAACTCTCCAATTAGTCCTCCTCCTCCCCTACCTCCTTCTCATCTTCACCTGGCCAAGACCTTGAGGTTCATTTCTTTAAAAATGAGGATACTAGGAATTTTAGGAAAACTGGATATTAAGAATGAACAATAGATGAGAAAGTCAAGACGATAGTCAAAGTAACAAATCAATTCAACATCACAGTCTATTCTACTGATTAATAACTTATTTCAAATAAAGACATTTCAAAAGCTTGAGTGATTTTCTTTGATAGTCACAGATACCTTATTTTCTTTCTCCTGCCCATAATTATATTTATAATTCCTGGAGTAAATTATCAGAAGGAAACATATATATATATTATATATATATATATAATATATATATATAATATATATATATGTTGCATTATATGTATGTTAATATACATGCATATATGGGCATACCTCGTTTTATAGTGCTTCACTTTATTGCACTTTGCAGATACTGCATTTTTTACAAATTGAAGGTCTGTGGCAACCCCGCATCGAGCAAGTCTATCCGTGCTATTTTTCCAACAGCATTTGTTCACTTTGTGTCTGTGTCACATTTTGGTAATTCTTTGATGTTACTATGGTCATTTTTGAGGCACCATGAACTGCACCCATGTAAGGTGGTAAACTTAACAGATAAATGTTGTGTGTGTTCTGACTGTTCCACTGACTGGCCGTTCCCCCATCTCTCTCCCTCTCCTCAGGCCTCTCTATTCCCTGAGACACAACAATATTGAAATCAGGCCAATTAATAACCCTACAATGGCCTCTAAGCGTCCAAGTGAAATGAAAAGTCGCACTTCTCTCACTGTAAATCAAAAGCTAGAAATGATTATGCTTTGTGAGGAAGGTATGCTGAAAACCAAGATAGGCCAAAATCTAGGGCCTCTTGCACAAAATAATTGGTCAAGTTGTGAATGCAAAGGAAAAGTTCTTGAAGGAAATTAAAAGTGCTACTTCAGGGAACACACAAATAATAAGAGAGTGAAACAGTCTTATTGCTGATATGGAGAAAGTTTTCGTGGTCTGGATAAAGGATCAAACCAGCCACAACATTCCCTTAAGCCAAAGCCTAAACCAGAGCAAGGCCCTAAATCTATTCAATCCTGTGAAGGCTGAGAGAGGTGAAGAAGCCGCAGAAGAGAAGTTGGAAGCTGGCAGAGGTTTAAGGAAAGAAGCCATGTCCATAACATAAAAGGCAAGGTGAAGGGGGGAGGGGGGAGGGCAAAAGGGATGATTAGGTGCATGTGTGTGGTAACGGATTGTAATTAGTCTTTGGGTGATGAACATGATGTAATCTACAGAAATAGAAGTATATTGATGTACACCCGAAATTTATACAATGTTATAAACCAATGTTACCGCAAAAAAAAAAAAAAAGAATATTAAAAAAAAGCGCAAGGGGATGCAGAAAATGCTAATGTAGAAGTTGCAGCAAGTTATCCAGCCAGAAGATCTAGCTAAGATAATTAATGAAAGTGGCTACACTAAACAGATTTCCAATGTAGACAAAACAGTCCTATATTGGAAGAAGCTACCATCTAGGACTTCCATAGCTAGAGAAGAGAAGTCAATGCCTGGCTTCAAAGCCTCAAAGGACAGGCTGACTCTCTTGTTAGGGGCTAATGCAGCTGGTGACTTTAAGTTGAAGCCAACTCTCATTTACCATTCTGAAGATCCTAGGGCCCTTAAGAATTATGCTAAGTCTACTCTGCCTGTGTTCTATAAATAGAACAACAAAGCCTGGATGATGGCACATCTGTTTACAACATGGTTTAATGAATATTTTAAGCCCACTGTTGAGACCTACTGCTCATAAAAAAGATTCCTTTCAAAATATTTCTGTTCATTGACAGTGCATCTCATCACCCAAGAGGTCTGATGGAGATGTACAATGAGATTAATGTTGTTTTCAAGCCTGCTAATACAACACCCATTTTGCGGCCCATAGATCAAGGCATAATTTTGACTTTCAAGTCTGTTTATTTAAGAAATACATTTTATAAGGCTGTAGCTGCCATAGATAGCGATTGCTCTGATGGATCTGGGCAAAGTAAATTGAAAACCTTCTGGAAAGGATTCACCATTCTGGATGCCATTCAGAACATTCAGCATTCACAGGAAGAGGTCAAAATACCAACATTAACAGGAGTTTGGAAGAAGTTGATTCCAGCCCTCATGGATAACTTTGAGAGGTTCAAGACTTCAGTTGAGAAAGTAACTGCATATGTGATGGAAATAGCAAGAGAACTAGAATTAGAAATGGAGCCTGAAGATGTGACTCAATTGCTGCAATCTCATGATAAAACTTAAACAGATGAGGAATTACTTCTTATGGATGAGCAAAGAAAGTGGTTTCTTGAGATGGAACCTACTCCTGGTGAAGACACTGTGAAGATTGTTGAAATGACAACAAAGGATTTAGAATATTACATAAACTTAGTTGACAAAGCAGAGGCAGGATTTGAGAAGATTGACTCCAATTTTTAAAGAAGTTCTACTGTGGGTAAAATGCTATGAAACAGCATCACATGCTACAGAGAAATCTTTCCTGAAAGCAAGAGTCAATAGATGCAGCGAACTTCATTGTTGTCTTATTTTAAGAAATTGCCACAGCCACCCCAGCCTTCAGCAACCACCACCCTGATCAGTCAGCAGCCATCAATATCGAGGTGAGACCCTCCCCCAGCAAAAAGATTACAACTCGCTGAAGGCTCAGATAATGGTTAACATTTTTTAATAATATTTTTTAATTAAGGTATGTACATTGCTTTTTTAGACATAATGCTATTGTACCCTTGGCTACAGTATAATGTAAACATAACTTCTCTATGTACTGGGAAACCAGAAAATTTGTGTGATTCTCTATTGTGGTGGTCTGGAACCGAACCCATGGTATCTCTAAGGTATGCCTGTATGTGGATCAAATGTAACCAGTTTTGTTTTTTTTACTAAATATTATAAGGAATTTTCCATTGCCCTTACTAATAAGGCCATTATTTATACAATAATTGAAATATATATTATATTTATATATTATAATAATGGAAATATGTATGTATATCATACAAAGGTGTTGTTAGAATGGTGGTATATGATTATTTGCCTTGAAAACTCTGTTCTTGCCAGACCCCAAGTAAAGGTTTCGGTATATGGGATCAGAGGATTTAGTCAACTTTACTCTTTGTAAACAATTGAAACATCGTAAATGTGGTGCTTTCTTAGCTGCAAATTGCCAATCCTCAGATCCTGCACGAGGCCATGCCGCAATGTTCCAAAGCCTCTGAACAGCGGACAGATCACCATAAGCCTACTCTTTGGACCCCAGAGTAATCCACAAAGGCAGAGGAAAATCCCCACTCTTTTCCGAGATGGGAAGTATTTTCTTAAATGTACCCTGAGCAGTGTGATATTCCGATTCTCCATCTTACTTGTAACTAAAGAGACCAATAAAACCATGTAGGAATAAGAGTTGAGAACGCACAACCTCCTTCTGGGTTATGCCTTTTTTGTTTGTTTTTTATTTTTTTGTTTTTCTTTTCAAGAGAAAGGCTTGAGTCAGGAATTCTTAGAGGCAAAAAGAAAAAAATTGTGAAAAGGAAGATTCAGGTTGTACTGTTACCAGTTTTTGAAGTATCACACTTATCCGGGCCATTTTAAGGTCATCTATTCCAACTTTCAATCTAATAACCTGAAGTTTTTCTCTATAAACCCTACCAAGTTATTGTCCAACATGTGCTTGAACACTTCCACTGATATGTACCTTTCTATCTCATAAAGTAAGTTGTTCTCTCTTTGGACACTATTGTTAAAAGTTTTCCCTAATGTTTTCTGCTAGTTCTGTTTATTAGTACTTGTTCTTCCCATCAGTTTCACATTAGGCAATCTAATCCTCTATCTAATATCCTTTTGAATATTTGAAATTATATAGCACATGATATTTCTCTACACAAGCCTAAATCATAGGTATGGTTTTGAAAGTCCATACCAAATAAATCAGAATGCTGGGGTGGGAGCCAGGCATTAGCATTTTTTAAAAACCCTCAAGTGTTTCCATTGTGCAGCAATGTTTGAGATTCAGTGCCCTATACCCTTGCCAACACATTAATAATGTCAAACTTTATCATTTTTGTTGATCTGACTGATGAAAAATAGTATTCCACTGATGTTTTTTAAATTAATGTCTCTGTTAGTGAGGTCGATCCTAGTTTCATATGCATTGGCATTCTAATGTTGTCTTCTGTGATTACCTCTTTGTGTCATTGACCATATTTTAAATGGGTTGCTTTTTTTTACTTATTTATTTATTAGAAGTTTTATATTTTATTTATATTGAGTCTTCATATTAACTATACTACAAATATTGTCTAGCTGTCACTTATCTTTAGATTTTTACTTTAAATGGGGCATTTTGTTTGGTATTATAAAATAAATGCAGATTTTTCATTGCTTGTACTCTTTGGCTTGTTTTAAAAAGCCTTACCTACTTCCAAAGAAAATTCACTTCTTCATGTTAAGTTCATGAAATTAATAAATTCACTTCATGATGTTAAGTTGGCCAGTTTATGAATATAATGTCATTCTCCATTCATTCAGGCATTAGATCGTGTCTTTTAATAGAATTTTGTTAGATTAATTCCCACATATTTATCCTACATTTCTATTATATTATCTTTAGTTGTTGCTGGTGTAGGGGGACACTGCTGACTTGGCTACTTTTTTGAATCCAACAATCTTGCCTAAGTCTTTTATTGGTTTTAATAGCTTTTCTGTTTCTTCCCTTTGGTTTCTAGGTAAATTACCAAATTATCTGGAAATAATGACAAAGTTATCTTTTCTATTCCATACAGCTTATGATAATACCTTTGCTAGGACCTTCCATAATATATTGTACAAACGGTACTAAGAATCCATGTTTTCTTCCAAACCTTAAAGATAATATTTCTAAAATTCCTTGTCCATTTGCTTTGGGTTTTGGGGAGATGACTTTTATCAGTTTAAGGAACTTCCTGTCTGTGTCTGCTTTCTATAAGCCATTATTATAAATAAGTGCTGAAATTTTTCAAATGACTTTACTGCACGTATAAAAAAGTATGTGATTTCTTTTCCATTAATATAGTGGAAAATATTGAGAGATACTCTGCCATCTGACCACCCTTGCATTTCCAAGATAAAATCTACTCAATTATAATGTATCATTTTGTTAACATCTTGCTCTTTTTGATCAGCTAATGTTAATTTAGAATTTTTGCATCTATATTCATTTGAAATTTATCTATAATTTTGTTTTCTTAGATAGTGTAGTATCAAGCTTATATTTATGTAATTAAATGAGTTGGACACTTTGTCCTACTTAATAGATGGATTTAATTTGCAGAAGCATATTGAGAAAGAGAAATAGAATCTGTTCATTGATGTTTTGATAGTATTTGCCTATAATACTCTCTAGGTCTAGAACTATTTGAAGAGAATCCTTTTTGATTACATTCAAATTTCTTTATTGGTTATCAATCTATTCATATTTGTTATTTTTTCTGCACCAATTTGGGCATTTTATTATTTCCTCAAAATTTACCCATATTTTCAGGTTTATTGATGTGTAATTGTACTTAATATTCTTTATGACTTTATATATCTATTTTACCTGAGGTTATTTCTCTTTTTTATTCAATATTTGGTCTATTAAGTCTGTTTTATGAGGTGCTTAGCATATTAACTCTGTTCCATGGGGCATTCCATGGAATTTTTAATGTCTTTTTCATGATATTGACCTTCTTTGTGAGGTTGATGATTCTCAGTTATGGGCTAATGTTCTGCAACGGTGTTATCCTCTCCTGGCCTTTGGCCAACACACAAATGGCATATGAAGAAGCATTCCCATTTTCTAGGATACTGGAGTTCCTTTGCTTTGGCAGCTAGTTTTCAGAAACCATGCAAAAAGTGCATTTATCTGGTTTCTCAAAAGCCTCTGGAGTACCAGGCAGGGACATGATCTGCTATGAAGGATGTCCATCTGTCTGTCTGGCATGGCCTCAGGTGCTGCTTGTCAAATAATCTGAGCTTGGAGCCACTGGCTTATACACATGAGCAATTCCATCTCCTCGCCCTCCTTTAATGGCTTCAATGGTTAGGAGAAGTCGAATATGAGAGTCAGGGAAAACTTGAGAACAGAATGGAACTTTACCCAGACCTTGTCAAAACTGTTGGAAACCAACAGAACCAGATTATCTGATATAGGCCTATGGTCTCTGGACCAAAATTTTAATCTCAGTAAGAATGTAGGCACCTTATTACCTTTTCTTCCTTCATCAACTTTCTGGTAAGTTTTTAAAACTTTTTTTTCTGGAAAATTCTTTTGTTTTTGATATGCTCAAAAGTCTTTTAAATTGATAAACTATTTACCCACAATTGTTAAATTATTATCTATATCATGAGCGCACTCACTAAGACTGTGCTGCTCAGGTTATATTTCAATAGGCAGGATAAATTTACATATTTGCCTTTGATGCAGCACCCCTACAATGCTTACTAACTTTCGCATATCTCTTCTTTATGGCAGGAGTTTCACTTTCAGAATACAGTGTCTATTTCCAAATTGTGTATATATATATCTAAGAGGCCATCATTTCCATGATAGTAACAGCGTACCCCAACTACTTAGTCCAGATGAAAGCCACAGAATGTGTGTCCAGGCAATAGGACAATTCTGTGTTCATATTCCATAGAACTCTGGCAATATTATCATGCAACATTCCAGAGTTTCAATTTCTTTTTTTTTAAAGAAATTTTGAGCCTGTACTATGGGCCTTCCTATTGCTTTACATGCCACTTCTTTTCTGGGTGTACTTCAGTAATAACAGAAAATTTAATGTTGTAGGAAAATTGTAACAAATCTCTCTTCAGCCATATACTTATCATACGGTATATGCCCAAGTGTTTTAAAGCATTTTGTGCACTTTCATATTCATATCTATATTCATTACAATTACATTTCCAAAATCCATAATTAGTTCTGACAGTCTACAGTTGTCTTTGCACTGCGAGTCTTAGGACAATCACAGTGTCAAGGATGATAATTGGACACTAGCAAATATATACAGTCAAGGAGGATTGTTAGCAAACCCCAAGCAGTTCTGACATGTAACAGGTAGATTCTCAGTCCACAGTCATAGATGTGCACCAGAACGTAGGCTCCACGAGGCCAAAGATTTTTGCCTGTTTTTCCTTTAACTCTGTTCCCAACCCCTAGATCAGTGCTTAAAACAAAGGAAACGCTCAATAAATATTTGTTGAGTGAATAAAGCATCACTTTATTTTCTCTAACTCCACTTAAATTGTGATTTCAAATGAGAAGGCTGAAAATTTAACCTCAGTCATGCTTAGCCCTTCTCTTTCCCTGGATTTGTGTCAAGGAGATGCAATCGAGGCAGATTCAAGACATTAAGATCTATGCTGAGCCAAGGCATGGATTTTTTTGCTGAACTAATATAAGAACAATTTTTAGACATGCAAATGTTCACAACGGAACTCAACTAAAGATGAATATTTGTCAGGTTCAAATCCAGAAGGTCTTTCCCTCTTCTCTACTTTGGGTGTTCCAAACAGATTAAGAACATTGGTGGAGCCTGCATGGACAGAATGTTGAAATTGGGGAAGTCTTTTTCCCATCCCCAATAAATGGGACAGAGCAGCCCTCTCCATGTAGAGTGGCGTGGATGGCTACACAATTACCGTACTAGGAATGTGCTTATCACATAGGTGGTTACACATAATTTTTAAAATATTTATCTATTTCTTTATAATAGGCAGCACAAAGAAATCTATGTGGTAGTAACTGTTTCTTGAAGTTGAAGGATACAGTCCCGACCCAATGAAAGTCAAAGAAGGTGATTTATGACAGCTCTTTTTCTTCATGGAAAAATTTAGAAAGGAATAAGAACAAAGTGCTCTGACACCTCTGAGAGAATAAAACACTCGCAATTTACAAAATAAGTGCTTTAGTGACCTATGACCAAACTGACAGCCTCTTTAAAAGCAGATATAACTTGCCAAGATAGACAGAAAAGTTACAACCTGTTCAGAAGGATACAGGTCTCTTTAGCAGGAGGGGATGACATTTTTGACACCAGCAACATCAAAAGCATTGCCCTAAGAAAAGACCAATTAGTTCTCTGGAACATATCTAAATTCAAGTGGAACGATTGATCGGCATCAGCACTTTTACTTTACATCCAGCAGTCTCTGAAATTTTATGGGTCAAAAATGGAAAAGGTAAAGGTCGGAATACGTGGTTGAGGAATCGCTGGGTTCACTGGCCTTGAGGGTGGTCTCTCCAAAGATTTCCTTGAGAAGTTGTTTAGAAATTTTTTCATTAACGCTGATTCAGTTAACAGAGGTAACAGGCAAATCAATTCTATGCATTCTGATTTGGTAACTAAATGAACCAAAGAGGTGCCATTTGAAGAGGAAGGAGGAGAAAGAGAAGCAGGAGGAAGTGGAGGGGGAGGAAGAGAAAAAGGGAGAGGAAAGGAAAAAGAAGAAGAGGAACAGGAGGTGGAGGAAGAGAAGACCATGATCAGAATCAGTGTTAGAGCCTGAATCCCTCTTGTGAGTATTGAAAGTAGAAGATGAGCTCTTACTCTATTTGGGGGTCAATCTAGACAAATTAATTAAAATGATAATATAAAATAAAATCTAGTTAATGAATCTTTCTCTTTCATAGTGTTGGGTTAGACCTTTTCAAGTGAATGGTTGCAAAAAAGAAACCACGGTAATTATATTTGCTCTTATGTTTAAAGAAGACTAATTGCAAATGGTAAAATTGCTTCTTTGTATAGGCAAATTAGACTTTTAAAGAAAAACTTAATCATGAGACTATTATTTCATTATTCTCTCTAAACAAATAAATCACAGTTCAGATTTGAGTCCTTAATTTTTCTCCTGGTTATCATTGTGCTCTTCAAGACTGTCAAGAGAAGAATCTTTCTCTTGACCAATGATTCTGAGTATTTGTCAATCTTCTACTTTAAATCACCATAATTAATATCAGTATTATTTTTATTATTCATTATTTTTATATTAGAAATACATGCATGCATTTTTGTTTAACAGAATTGATCAATATAGAAGTAACGAGAACAAAAAATATAAATGTCCCGTTCACCTCTCTATTATTGATTCTCTCTTCCCTCATCAGAGGTAACCACTATCAAAGATTAAGTACCATCTTCTAGCTACTGTTCCTATGCGCACACATACGGACACACACACGCACACATACACCTTTTGTCCTTTTGCTTGTTATTATTGGAAGTACATTGTATTGTTCTAAGTCTTTATTTTTTTCTTAGTTGTCTTGAGATCTTTCCATGTCAATATTTATAGGTCCACCTCCTTATTGTTTACTGTTGCATATAATTCCATTGTATAGATGTGCTGTCCTTTATATAACCACTCCCCTAAAAGCACAATTTTATTTTATTTTTCCAATTTCAAATAACGTTGCAAAGAGAATTTTTGTACATTTATTTTTATGAGGACATCATTCAGTTGTAACATTGACAATAAATAGAAACCAAGGATGTAGATATGATGGGAACATGGTTAAGTATGCTTTTCATTTCCATTTTACCAGAAAATGTAGGTGTTTAAAAATGAATTGTTTATATATTTTTAACTCTCATTGAAAGGCAAAAATATTAATTATTAAATGTTACTAAGTTATCTGTGTTTTAAAACAAGTTTATTCCAACATTTAAAATGTACAGAATTTTATATAATATGATACATGGAGAGTGGTTCTAGATCATTTTTAAGTTAATAGAGCACCAGACGCTACTAAAGTTTGAATCATAGTATGCATACATTTTGTTTTAGTAATAGTAATATTTAAGCATATCTTCAAGAACAGGCTGAAAAGTAAACTTTATGTTTTGAGCCAAGGCGTGAGGGATCAAATTGCTATTTATGGAGTTCCTATCATGTGGCAAGCACATGAATTCTTAATCCTCATATAAACTTTATGAGGTAGATGTTTTTATTTTACTTCACACCTGTGCCTGTGGCTCACAATTAAATATTCTTTTTTTTAGGTCAAGAATCCCTGTTGTATTAGGAAGCCATATTTATGTGAGCTGAAATTTTAAATCTCCTTCCAACTTGGTATCGATACATTAAATCTAGATGCTTAGAGAGTGTTTATTCAGCCAGTCCATATCTTTCTAATCAATCCTCAAAGTGATATGGAACTGCTATGAAATATCTTGCTGAAATCAAGATATACTTTGCACATATAATTTTCCCGATTTACCTGTCTAATAACTCAATGATAAAGTGAAGCAAGGTTGGTCACATGACTTAGCTGCTGCATGTGGTCATTCCTTTTTCTTGTTTTAAGGACTCAAATCCATTCTCTAATTCTACCCAGCATTGTCACTGGCGTAGAGCTTCTGAATTCTGCTTCCTCCATTTCGTTTGAATATGAAGAAGGAATTTGTCCTCTCCTGTCATCTGACAGTTTCCTGTTCCCTGAGCCATTTCAAAGAGTGGAGAGAAGGCTTTTGCAATCACAGTTACAAATAAAAGCCCTTCGAGGGCAGGATCTGTCTCTGTTTTTCTCCTTGTTTCATGAACACACACTTAGAAGATTGCTGGCACTTGGTAGGTGCTCAGTAAATATTTACTGCCTCAATAAAGGAGTGGTTAGTCTCAACTGGGATTTAATTTGATTCTGCCTAAAGACATGAATTTAAAATATTTAAGTGTATCTTACCATGATGCATAATATTTTTTCTTTCCTGTGCTGAATATAAATTCACTCTTAACACTGTCTGTTTTACTATTTCTAGTTTGAAGATTCTCTTTTGTAGAAAAGACTTGACATGATATTAAGACAAAATGAAACCATGTGAGAGCACTTTCAGGATGACAGCCCTGTTTGCCTTCTCGGGTGCCCCTCTCAGGAAAGGTTTCTTGGCTCCATAGCTACACGGGACTGCTGCTTCAAAGTAGGCTTTTATCCCTGCTGAGTTCAGCATCAGAGACCTGGCCAGGGCCGTTTATTTCACAGACTGTCAGGAAAGTGCAAAGTTAGACTTCCCCTGCTGACTCTTGCCTTATCTTTAACCTGGAGGGCTGTGGTGGCCGTGAACACAGGTGCCCCTCTCCCAGGTAAGGTGATCCTAGGGGCAAATATGCAGTGGTCCTTCAGGATCCCTGCCTTCCTGTCATGCCCCACAGGGCTAGTTCCTGTCACTCCAGGTTTGCAGTCCTCTAAAAATGCCTTCAGAACCACACAGAAAGATTGGATGTCATCCAATCCAAAAGCTTTCATAAATTTTTAAAGCTGGAAGAGATCTTAACAATCAGGAAACTAGGACCAGACAGATATGTCATTTGTCTAATTATAAATGTGATTCGTTAAGCCTATTACTCTTTTAGGCTTAAGGTGTGTGATAAATACCAAAAAAATAGAGTATATATATTCATAACCTTTCTCTCACAAACACATGAACATACATACACACACACACACACACACAGAACACTTTATCAGGAGGCTTCTGTTTCTACCTCTTTTGAAGGCAGGCCTTTTTAATCTATATCTCTGAGGTGAGTAGAGAGGAATTTAAAACAAGACAGGAAAGTCTGTGTTGATTTACGTTAGAAAAGCAGATACATCAAATAGTATAGGTGGAGAGAGAAAGAAACATTCCTACTAAGGGTGGGTCTAGGGAGAGTTCCAGAGCAAAATTAGTGCTGAATGGCTGGGGTCCAGCTAAGCTTTAAGGGAGGGGACTTCAGAGATATAAGTTGGTTATGAACAGAATTCCTGTCTGGTACCTCCCATGTCTCTCTCTAGAATGCTCAAAATGGTTTTAAATTCTTTTCTAAATACTGAATAATATTTAGGTTTATATTTGTTTATTTTCTTGATCTAAAACAGATAAATGACACTTTGCCTAGACTGGATATTGGTGGTTGTTGTATTCTAACTTATAAAAGAAAAAGCTAAGACTTCTACTTCCAGCCAAAATGGAACAACAAGGAATAAACTTGTGTTCCCACTGAAGCAAACCAAAAGAGTGGAAAAATATATGAAACAATGGATTTCAAGAGACTGGACATCAGGCCACAAAGAACAGTGATCTCTGAGATGGGAAACAAATGAGGTGAGCCCCAGAATTGCTTCAGCTTTCTGCTTCAGAGATTTTTCCAGGTTGTAGTTCAGGAAGAGGGATCCAGGCAGAGCCTGACAGACTCCCTGAGTTGAAGAGACAAAGCCGAGAGTCTGGGGAGACCAAGGCGCTAGAGTTTGTAGAAAAGAGTATTAGATAAGAGAGAGCTGCACAGTGAGAGAACTCTGGAGATCTGAAGAGAATCCTTCTTGATTTTTCAGCATAGTATTGGTTAGCACATCTGAGTAAGGAAACTACCCAATATCAGAGACAGAACCACCCAAAAAGATTAGAGAGAGCAGTACTTGGTGTTCGTACAAATGGGAACAGTGCCTGCTCCTATTGATCAGACTGGAAATCTTCATAATTCATGAGGCACTGGGGACAGCGTTCAGAAGAGCTTTGCTTCAGTATTGGGGAAAATTTAGGCGTCCACCAAACACAGACCCAGTCCCTCTTATCAAAACTTAAAACCAAGATCTGAAAGAATTAGACTATTTCCAAGTAACTTAATTGTGACCCAGAACAAAACTCAAAAGTATTAACAGAAATATAAAAATATCAAATTACGAGTGACATCTGCAAAATAGCAGAATAGAAGTCTTCTCCTCTATCAAAAATCACTTATTTTCACAATCATTCACAGACAAGAGTGCCTTGTCCAGGAGTTTAGCAGGGAAGTTCCACATTGCTGGAGCAAAATAAATTGGATATTGGATGCATTGAAGAGCGCAAGAGAACAGTTTCACTTTACCCACATCCCTTCTCCCCCAAGGCAGCACACCTCAGTGCCAAGAGAGACCATCTCAGCCCATGATTTCTCCCATGGGGGAAAGTGAGAGTGTGTGAGTGAGTGCCTGACTTCCCCAGCTGTGAGGAATGCTGCCAAAGAGGCCCACTTCTTTCTAACCCCATCCAGAATACTGAGTTGTGCTGCACAACTAGGGGTGGGGAGGGGTTTGGAGAACAGCAGCCAGGGCTCTTGGGAAGCATCAAAGAAACACAGATTCTACTGACTTCTCTACAGACTCCATCAGGAAGCCCACCCATGAGTTGCTGGGGAAACCTTTCCTACATATCTCCCAACTGGCCCACAGACACCCTCAATGCTCTGTGCCCTCAACCACAAACACTCCTCACTACATAGCTGGCTCCTTGTGTGTACCAAGGAGGGTAGTGAGTGCCAGCATTTGTAGAAGGCTAGTGAGTATGTGCAGAGAGTTGGTCAAACTCTGTGAGACTGAGAGAAAGCACACAAAGTTGACCATTCAGCACCACCTACAGAAAGCAAATGAGAAACTATCAGCACCAAAACTGGCTTTGCAGGATTGGGAAAAGGCACACAATCTTAAGAATTTGTCCAAAGAGGGAATAAGAAGTGAGGAGCAGACATATCCATAGAAAAGCTCTGAGAAAGCCTCAGAATCCCTAGCAGGGATTCTCTCTCCCAAAGCTAGTCAGTAAAGACTAGAAGAAGTGACAGCTTCTTCAAATTTGAAGACAGCAATGCAAGATTTCAAGAAACATGAAAAATCAAGAAAACATGACACCACTAAAGGAACACAATAATTTTCCAGTAACTGACTCCAAAGACATGGAGAGTCATGATTTGCACAATAAAGAATTCAAAATAGTTGTTTCAAGGAAGCTCAGAGAGCTACAAGAAAACACAGAAAGGAAATTCAACAAATCAGGAAAGCAATACATGATCAAAATAACAAGTTTTCCCCAGAGATAAATTATAAACAGAACCAAGCATAAATTCTGGAGCTGAAAAATGCAATGAATGAAATGAAAAAGGCAATAGAGAGCATCAACAGCAGACTGGATTCAGCAGAAGAAAGAATTTGTGAAGAAGACAGATTATTTGAAATTATCTAATCAGAAGAGAACAAAGAAAAAAGAATGAAAAAGAGTGAAGAAACCCTGCATGAATTATGGTATACTATCAAGTAAAACAATCTACACATTACTGTAGTCCCAGAAGGAGAAGAGAGAGGGAAAGGGGCAGAAAGCTTATTTAAACAAATAATGGCTGAGCACTTCCAAAATCTGGGGAGATATTTGGACACCCAAGTTCATGAAGCTCATAGGTCAACAAAATGATACAGCCTAAGGAGATCTTCTCCAAAACACATTGTAATAAAACTGTCTAAAATCAATAACAGAGAATTTTGAAAGCAGCAGAAGAAAAAAATTCCTCACATACAAGAAAACCCCCATAGGGCTATCAGTGAATTTGTCAACACAAACCTTGCAGGCTAAAAGAGTGTGGGATGATATATTCAGAGTACTGAAAGAAAGGAACTGCCAACAAAGAATATTTTACCCAGCAAAGCTGTCCTTCAAAATCAAGGAGAGATAAAGATTTTCCTAGACAAACAAAAGCTGAAGGAGTTCTTCACCACTAGAGCTGCCTTACAAGAAATGCTGAAAGAAATTCTTAAAGCTGAAATGAAAGGACACTAACTAGTAACCTGAAAATATCTGGAAAATAAAACATACTGATAAAGTATATAGTCAAATTCAGGACACTTTAATACTGCAATATTGTGATGTGTTTAATCACTTAACTCTAGCATAAAGGTTAAAGTCAAACGTATTAAAAAAAATAGCTATAATGATTTGTCAATGGATACACAATAATAAAATGTAAATTGTGATATCAAAGACATAATATGTGCAGGAGCAGGGGAGTAAAAGGGTAGAGTTTTCAAATGTTATTGAAGTTAAGTTGTTATCAGCTGAAAATAGATTGTTCTAACTATAAGATATTTTATACAAGCTTCCTGGTAACTACAAAGCAAAACCCTACAGTAGATACACAAAAGATAAAGAGAAAGGAATCGAAGCATACCACTATGGAAAAATCAATTCACAAAGGAAGACAGCAAGAGAGGAAGAAAGGAACAAAGAAACTACAAAATAGCCAGAAAACAATTAATAAGATGGTATTAGTAAGTCTTTATCTATCAATAATTACTTTAAGTGTAAATGTATTAAATTCTCCAATCAAAAGACATAGAGTTGCTGAATGGATTGAAAATGAAAAAAGACCCAACCATATTTTGCATACAAGAGACTCAATTCAGCTTTAAAGACTAAGGGGTAACCTAGGTTCAAAAGAAAGGATGGAAAAAGATATTCCATGTAAATGGAAATGAAAAGAGTGCAGGGGTAGCTATGCTCATATCAGACAAAGTAGACTTTAAGTCAGAAACTGTATCAAGAGACAAAGAAGGTCATTATATAATTATAAATGGGCCAATTCATCAGCAAGATATAACATTTTTAAATACACATGAACTCAAAAATGAAATATCTAAATATTTAAACAAATACTATCAGATCTGAAGGAAAAAATAGACAATAATTAAATAATAGTAGGGGACTTTAATACCGACTTTCAACAATGAATAGATCAACCAAACATAAAATCAATAGGGAAAACACGGGATTTGAATTTTACTTTAGACCAAATGAACCTGACAGACATACAGAACATTCTATCCAAAAGCAGTAACACAATTTTTCCCAAGTACATGGGGAACATTCTCCAGGATAGATCACATCTGAGGTCACAAGACACCATTAACAAATATAAGAAGATTAAAATCATACCAATTATTTTTTCTGAGCATAATGGTATGAAACTAGAAATCAATAACAGGAGAAAGCTGGAAAATTCACAAATATGTGGAAATTAAACAATATGTTCCTGAACAACCAATGGGTAAAAAGAGAAATAAAGAAATATCTTGAAACAGACAAAAAAGGAAACAACATATCAAAACTTATGGGATGCAGCAAAAGCAGTTCTAAGAGGAAAATTTATATTGACAAATGCCCACATTATGAAAAAAGAAAGATCTCAAATAAACAACCTAACTTTGCATCTCAAGGAACTAGAAAAAGCAGAACAAACAAAAGCCAAAGTTAGCATAAGGAAAAAATATCAAAGATCAGACCAGAAATAAACACAATACAGAAAGAAAAAAATAGAAAAGATCAATGATACTAAGAGATGGTTATTTAAAAAGACAAACAAAATTGACAAATGTTTAGGTAGACTAAGAAAAAAAGAGAGAAGACTCAAATACGTAAAATCAGAAATGAAAGAGACATTGCAACTGATACCACAGAAATACAAAGGATCAAAGAGACCACTATGAATATTTATATGCCAATAAATTAGATAACCAAGAAGAAATGGATAAATTTTTAGAAAAACACAACCTATAAAGACTGAATCATGAAGAAATAGAAAATCTGAACAGACCAATAACAAAGAGATTGATCAGTAATCAAAATCTCCCAAAAAGAAAAGCCCAGGATTTTATGGCTTTACCACACATTTAAAGAAGAACTAGTTCCAATCTTCCTCAACTCTTCCAAAAAATTAAAGAGGAGACATTCCCAAACAAATTTTATGAAGCCAGAATTACCATGATACTAAAGCCAGACAAGGATGCTATAAGAAAATTATAAACCAATATCCCTGAAGAAATATAAATGCAAAATCCTCAACATTAACAAACTGAATTCAACAGTACATTGAAAGGATCATACATCATGATTGAGTAGATTTATCACTGAGATGCAAGACGGTTGAACATTTGCAAATCAATAAATGTAATACACCACATTAGCAAAATGAAGGATAAAAATCATATGACCATCTCAATAGATGCAGAAAAAGCATTTGATAAAATTCTACATCCTTTCATGATAAAATCTCTAAAAAAATTAGATATAGAAGGAATGTACCTCAACATAATAAATGCCATATATGACAAGCCCACAGCTAACGTCGTAATCAACAGTGAATGGTTGAAATCTTTTCCTCTATGATCAGGAACAAGACAAGGGTTCCCACTCTCACCACTTCTATTCAACGTAGTATTGGAAGTCCTAGTCAGAACAATTGGGCAAGAAAAAGAAATAAAACTTGTCCAAACTGGAAAGGAAGAAATAAAATTGTCTCTGCATGTAACATTATCTTATATATAGAAACCCCTAAAGAGTCCACCAAAAAAACTGTTGGAACTAATAAATGAATTCAGTAAAATTACAGAATACTAAATTAATAGACAAAAACAAGTTTCATTTCTATGTATTAAAGATGAACTATCAGAAAGAGAAACTAAGAAAACAATCTCATTTACAGTAACATCAAAAATGATAAAGTACTTAGAAATAAATTTAACCAAGGAATTGAAAGTCCTGTACAGTGAAAACTATAAGATATTGATGAAAGAAATTAAGGAAGACACAAATAAATGGAAGAATGTTCTTTGCTAATGGATTGGAAGAATTAATATTGTTCAAATGTTCCTACTACCCAAAGTGAGCTACAGATCCAACGTAATCCTTATCAAAATTCCATTGGCACTTTTCACAGAAATAGAAAAAAGCTACCCTAAAATTTGTGTGGAACCACAAAAGACCCCAAATGACCAAAGCAATTTTGAGAAAGAGGAACAAACCTGGAGGCATCATACTTCCTCATTTGAAACTACGTAACAAAGTTATAGTAATGAAAACAGTATGATACTGGCATAAAAACAAACACACAGACCAATGGAACAGAATAGAGAGCCCAGATGTTACCCTACACATATACATGATCAACTAATCTTTGACAAGGATGCCAGGAACACACAACGAGGAAAAGATAGTTTTCAATAAATGATGTTGGGAAAACTGGGTATACACATGCAAAAGAATGAAACTGGACTTAGCAATGATTTTTTTGGATATGACACAAAAAGCATAGGCAACAACAAAATCAACAAGTAGGACTATATTCAACTAAAAATCTCCTGCACTGCAAAGGAAACAATCAACAAAATGAAAAGGCAACCCATGGAATGGGAGAAAATATTTGCCAACCATGTATCTGATAAGGGATTAATATCCAAAATATATAAGAAGTTATACAACTCGTAGCAAAAACCAAGTAAATCAGACTTAAAAATGGGCAAAGGAACTAATAGACATTTTTCCAAAGAAGACATACAAATAGCCAACAGGTACACGAAAAGATGCTCAACATCACTAATCATAAGGAAAATGCAAATCAAAACCACAATGAGATATCACCTGACACCTGTTAGGATGCCTATTCTCAAAAAGACAAGCGATAAATGTTGATGAGATTAAGGAGAAAAGGGAACACTTGTATGCTGTTGGTAGGAATTTAAATTGGTACAGCCATTATGAAAAGCAGTATGGAGTGTCCTCAAAAAATTAAAAATAGAATTACCATGTAATCCAGCATTTCCACTTCTGGGATATATCCAAAGGAAACAAAATCAGTACAGTCATGAGTAGCTTAATGACGGGGACACATTCTGAGAAATGCGTCGTTAGGCGATTTCATCATTGTGTGAACATCATAGAGTGTACAGAAGGAGAACAAAATTTGCCACCCCAAAATGTGTTTCTTTAAATGAAGATTATTTTGGGCTGATTATTTTTAAGAGATAAAAGACTCAGAATGTTTTTCTTGTTACCTCCTGCTTGACTGACTAAAAGAATTTGGACTAAAAAAACCTGTCTCAGGAAGAGAGCTATCATCTTAGCATAACATGAACAGGGTGGTAGACAGGGAGGAACCTAGAAAAGCCTGTTTGTTGGGCTCCCCTCCGTGTTCTGCTTCTACATGGCCAAAAACAAAATACATTTTCCAAATGTTTGCTCCTTTTCACCTACCTGTGAATTGCCTTCTTTCCCTTTTAAGTCCCTGACTCTTCTCATCCCCAACATCTTCTTCTGTCTTTAGCTGAGGATGGTTTTTAAAGTAAGGGCTTCTGCCATCTTGACAAGTTACTCAGTTTCCCTGGGTTTCTCCCATGCATACATGTTATAAACTTATTTGGTTTTCTTCTGTTAATCTATCTCACGTCAATTTAATTATTAGAGCAGCCAGAAAAACCTGGAAGGGTAAAGGAAAATTTCTTCCTCCCGTACAGTACTTACACAAACCTAGATGGTACAGTCTATTACATAGCTAGGCTATATAGTACTAACTCTATGGGACCACCACCTTATATGCTATCTGTTGTTGACTGAAATGTCGTTATGCAGTGCATGACTGTATCTCAAAGAGATGTTTGCACTTCTATGTCCATTGCAGCATTATTCACAATAGCCAAGGTATGGAAAAATCTTAGGTGTCCATTGGTGGAGGAATGGATAATGTAGATGTGATACACACACTCAATGGAGTATTACTCAGTCATAAGAGTGAAGGAAATCCTGCCATTTGCACAACATAAATGAGACTAGAGGACATTATGCAAAGTGAAATTAGCCAGATAGAGAAAGACAAATATTCTATAATCTCATTTATATATGGAATCTAAAACAAAAAAGAGTTGAACTCTTAGAAATAGAGAGTAGAATCATGGTTACCAGGCCCGGGGGTTGGGGGAGATAGGGTGATGCTGGCCAAGGGAACAAGCCTTCGATTATAAGAAGAGTAATCTCTGGGAATCTAATGCACAGCATGGTGACTATAGTCAGTAAGACTATGTTGTATACATGAAATTCGCTAAGAGAGTGGACCTTAAGTATTCTCACCACATACACAAAAAGGTAACTATGCGAGGTGATGGATGTGTTAATTAACCTGATTGTGGTAACCTTTTCACAAAGTATATGTATGTCAAATCATTACATTTTACACTTTACACATGTACAATTTATTTGTCACTTATACCTCAATAATGCTGAAAAGAAAAAAAAAGGAATACACACATATCCATAACTCTAAAAAGTAAAGCTCACAATGTTTAGTATTCAATCAGAAATTACCAGAAATGCAAAGAAACAGGAAAATAAGCCATGTAACGAGGAGGAAAATTAATCAATCAAAAACAACCCGGAACTGAAACAGATGTTAGAATTAGCAGACAAGGTCATTAAAACATCTATTACAACTGTAGTCTATATGTTCAAAAAGTTAAGTAGAGTCATGGAAAATATAAAAAAGCACATCAAAATTCTAAATATGAAAACTATAATGTCTAAGATGAAAAATAGACCTGATCAGTTTAACAGCAGATTAGATACCCGCAGAAAAAAAGATTAATGATCAGAACACATAGCAATAGGACCTATCCAAAATCTAATGCAGAGACAAAACAGAATTAAAAAAAAAAAAGAGGAAATGGAGCATCAGTGAGCTGTGGGACAACATCAAGCGGCTTAATACATGCGTACTTGGAGCGCCTGAATGAGAGGAGGATGGGCAGGGACAGAAGAATATTTGAAGAAGTTATGACCAAAAATTTTCAAATTTGATAGAATCTATCAGCCCACACGGAAACTGAAGCACAAAGAAAAAAATAAAGGAAACTGCACGAAGGCAATCATGATCAAATTGCTAAAAACCTATGGTAAGGACAGAATCTTAAAAGCAACCAGTGAAAAAAAGAAGTCATCTTACATGCTTAGTAACAGAGAAAAGGAATATGATTGAAACAAGGCAAGTGAGAAGAAAACGGAGTAACAATAGGACCAAGATTGGGAGGGGAGAATAGAGTATAGTAATGTAAGACTTTTATATTATACATGAAGCAGAAACTGACAAGCTGATTCTAAAATTCATATGGGAATGCAAAAGACCTTGAATATCCAAAAGAAATTTGAAAAGGAAGAACAAAGTGGAAGTACTAACACTGTCTGATTTTAAGACTTATTATAAAGCTATGGTATTCAAGACAGTGATCTATTCAAAAATAGATCAATGGAACTGAATAAAGAGTTTAGATATAGACCCACATATATGGATAAATGATTTTTGACAAAGCTTCAAAACAAATTGAGTGGACAAAAGATAATCTTTCAAGGAAATGATATTAAAATAATTGGATATCCATATGCAAAAAAATTTTGAGGCATAATTTGTATCATATAAAAAATTAACTCAAAATGTATCACAATTCTAAATGTAAAGGCTTAACTATAAATCTTCTAGAGGAAAACATAAGAGAAAATTTTGTGACCTTGTGTTAAGCAAAAATCTCTTCAATACAACAACAAAAACATAATACACAAAAGAAAAGTTGATAAACTGGACTTCATCAAAATTAAAAACTTCTCTTCAAAAGTCACTGTTAAGTGAGAATGATAAGACAAGCTATAGACTGGGAGAAAAGGTTTGCAAGCTTTATATCTGATAAAGAACTTTTATCCAGAATATATAGAAAACCTTCAAACTCAACAATAAGAATCATCCTCAATAAATAAAATGGGCCCAAGATTTGGACAGATAATTCACCAAAAAAGACGTATAGATGGTAAATAAGCCAATGAAAAGACACTCAACGTCATTAATCACTGGGGAAAACCAAAATGAGTTGATACTACTAAACACATATTAGAATGTCTAAAATTAAAAAGTCTGATCACATTAAGTATTGGTGAGGATGTGAAGCACATAGAAACCTAATACATTGCTGTTGGGAATGTGAAATTGTACAACCATTTTGGAAGACAGTTTTTCACTTTCTTAAAAAGTTAAACATACTCTAATCGTATGATCCAGCCATTCCACTCCTGCATATTTACCCAAGATAAATGAAGGTATATGTTCATACAAATATTTGTAGACAATTATTCATAGCAGCTGTATTTGTAATAGTCTGGAAACAACTCAAATATCTTTGAGCAGGTGAATGGATAATTGTGGTATATCCATACAGTGGAATACTACACAATAATAAAAAAGGAGTGAGCTATTTGATATACCCAACAATATAGATGAAACTCCAAATAATTATGCTGAGTGATAGAATGCAGACAAAGAGGAATACATTCTACTAGTTTCTATTTTTATGAAATTCTAGAAAATGCAAATTAATCTGTAGTAACAGATGGCAGATCAGTGGTTGCCTGGCGATAGGAGGATACGCAGGGTTTGAAAGGATTACAAAGGTACATGAGGAAACTTTTAGGGTGATGCAATGTTCATTATTTTTATTGTGGTGACAGTTTCACGGATGTATACATCTGTCAAACTTCTCAAATTTTATACTCCAAATAGGTGCAACTTATTGTATGTGAATTATACATTAATACAACTGTTTTTAAAGAAATTTTAAAGAATATTAAAAGCTTTTAGGCAATGTTAAAAGATGAAGGAGGAGAAAAAGAAAGAGGAAGAAGAGGAGCAGAAAAAGGAAAAGAAGAAAAAGAAGACCTAGAAAAAATGCTCTTAACTCAATAAGCTAAATGGTATTATGTCTGGCATTGCGTTTTCCAAATCCCAGGTGCTCTCCACTTATGCTATAGACAGAACTATCCAATCCCTTACTCCCATATTGGTAGTGGGTCCTGCAAGCTACTGAATCTCGTATGAAGTTTTACTTCCTAGAATCACAATAGTCTGGTCTTTTATTGGAATGAGGTAAAATTAGGTTTGCTTCTAGATGGTGTGCATATCGGTGTAGCATTTTTATATATAAAATATCCTTCATTGTTCTTAGTAATGGAGCCCACAGTACAGAAGCAAACCCCAATCCACCTTACACTTTCTGATTCTTGTTAGATAGCATCAAAAAATGCAGTTTTCAGAAGAAAGTGGCCCAGAAGAATATTAAGTTATGGGAGAAGCTACTATAAAATAAGGAAAACAGTATACACTATTGAGACATTGGGGCAACTATGAATGAATCTTGATCAGTGGACAAAAGACAAAACCTTAAATACGTTTTCTTTCATTCTTTGGTTGCTATAAAATGTTATCAAAATATTATAGTTTAAACAGAAGGAAGTGTTAGCTTATTTGTGTCCACTTCATAGTAACATCCTCTTTAAACTCACATTGTGTTTTGTTTTTATGGCAAGTTTATATCATTGTTTAAAGAAATTATTCTTAAAATCACAAGCTGAAAAATTTAAACCATGGTGTAAAGTTACAATAATATATATAGATGTATGCTGAATACTGTGCATTTCACAGATTACTTGGCAACCTTCTGATTGTTAAAGTTTCTGCATAAATAAATGCAGATGGCCAAATTTTATCAAAGAACTCGTGCAATTCCTCTTTTCTTATGGAAGTTTGTAAATATTGTTTTACATCTCACAATAATACCATATAAATCTAAGGTCAAGGAAAGACCTGAATCTATCTCATTTAACCTGATAATCCATGTGCTTTCTGAATGTTTCACCACATTTAGGAGGAATTACGGATAATCAAGTATTTGATAGAACACAGAGCCTACATTTAACATCTCCATTTCATTCTTAAAAATAAAGTTCTAAGTACAATAAAGTGTCAATTTGAATTAAAAGTTAATTTTCATGTTAACTGGGGTAAGATAACATCAATTTTTCAGTATGGCCTTCAGAGGGGTAGCTGGGTGGGAGGTTATGGCCACAAAGTGCAATGGGGTGAAAGTTTTGGCAGGAACACCAAAGAAAGAGTGGCCAACTGTACTTTCAAAGATGCTCACTCTATCTCCCAACCCACACGTTCTTCTACAATAGCACCTTGACATTCCCCACCAAAAGTGGAGTCTATTTCTCTATTTCATAGAGAATGAAGAGGTACTCTAAGACTTCTTCGATAAATAAAAATGATTGCAGAAAGAATGCTGCATAGCTCCAGGCATAACTTGATCTGGCCTAAGGGCTTCTGCTTCCTTCCTCTTGGAAGCCATATGCCATGTAAAAAGTGGTACTACCTGAGAGCACCGTGCTGTAAAAAGCTCAAGTCAGGTGGCAAGGCCCTGGAGGATGAGAAACCACGTGGAGAAGGAGAAAGAGGCCAAGGAACTGGAGGCACCAGATGTGTGAGTGAAGACACCAACTTGGAAGTGCATCTTGTAGCCCAGCCACCTGAAATGACACCGCATGGATCAACCTCCCCACCAAGCTCTTCCCCAGTTCCTGACATACAATGTTGTGAGCAAAGTAAAGTGGTTGTTGTAAGTCACTAGCTTTGAAGGACTGTTCTCCCAGCAATAAATAATTGAAATGGAATTTATCTCTTGAAGTGAGGTCCCGCTGTAACAAAAACGTGAAACAAATAACATTTTCTTTGGGACTAGAAGGCAGGCGGAAGCTAACAGAGCCATGAGAGGACTCAGTGAAGAATGAAGACATTGTTATTAGAGCTGGAGAAGAGAGGCCCTCTGTAATATTATGAAGGAAAGTTTGGCAACACTGTCACCTATGATAACATGGAAAATAGAATATACTTACTTGGTGTGTTTTGCTAAGGAGGTTTCCAGGCAGAATGATGAAAGTGACTTTTTTTTTAGCAGCATGATAAAGAGAGAGAGAAATGAGTTTAAAATGGAATTATAGAGTGTGAAAGACAGTCTTTCCAGGCAGGGAAAAGTTTCTCAAATTAAGAAAGGGCCTCGGGGTAAAGTTAAAGTCAAGGGTATAATCCTTTGTTGAGAATTCAGAAAGATTTAAGGGCATGCTCAAAGATTCTCTGGGAAATAAACAATGAGGCTTCTAAGAATCTTGAGGATATGGCTTTTAGATACTCACCTAGAAAAAAGGATTTTTATGGATCCTAAGGGTGTGATCCCACAGCACCTTGTCTCTCAGGGCAGAGGAACCTGTATCTAAGAGATCCACAGATCTGGCTTCTGTCTAATAGAGTGGATCCCAATGTGATTTATAAGAAACTCATGAAGTTTGTGAGAAAATTTTACTTGATAGCTTGGGTTGAAAAAGACAGAGATAGTTCAAAATGAAAAAAAGCCTCTGGGCCCCCAAATCTTCTTGGGCTGGAAGAGGCTGAGAAAGCTACACAACTGCAAAGGTAGAACAAAGATCAAAGCCCAGAGAGCGAAGTCTAGAACCAGAGATCACTCCCAGGAGCTGAATCAGAGCCTGTTTCAAGGAGAAGGCAAGGTGTGCCCCGCTAGATTTCAGAAATGCGTTAGACCAGTGACTGCTACATTTCACACTCCCTGACTTTCTGCCCTGGACCATTTATTACCTTTACCCTATTCTTGCATCAGCATTATATGTTGGGTGTGCGGGAGGCAGGTAACTTGTCTCCTTAGTTCACAGGTCTCAGATTGAGAGTAACTTGAGAAACCTCTGCCACACCTGGACCTGATTTAGATGGTGAGCTCCCGGGTGTAGAGGTAATGCTGTACTGGAATGAGAAAGTGCAGGTCTTGAGGTGGAGGTGAGTGTGTTTAACATGTGGGAGAGGCAGGTGAATTGTAATGGCCAGAGACAGACTGATAGATAATCTCGCTCCCTAAACACATGCTGCTGCTGCTCATATCAAGAGGTGGAGTCTAATGCACTTCTCTTTGAATATGATGTACTAATCCCAGCGGCTTAATTGAATATAGTGAAAATGACATTCTGGGAGGCTAGATCATAAGAAGCCTTTCAGTTCTACTTGAGCCTCTTGGAATCTGTCTCAGATGACATCACATGGATCAGAGACAAACCTCCCAACCAAGTTCTTCCCAAGTACCTGACACACAAAGTTGTGAACAAAGTAAAATGGTTGATAAAATATCTAATGGTTGTTATAATCCCTCTTGAAACCTAGGAGCCATGCTGTTGAAAGCCCAAAAGTCTCACCCAAAGTCCACATGTATGTGTTCCAGTCTGAAGCCCTAGAGGAGGCCAGCCTGAACCGCCAGTCACGTGAGTGAGCCATCTTCGATATTCAGCCCACTTGAGACTTCAGATGACTCTAGCTTCAGTTCCCATCTACCGGCAACATGAGAAGCCCTGAGGGAGAGATAAGAATAAATTGTTGTTTTAAGGCACTCAGGTTTGGGATAGTTTGTTGTGCAACAGTAGATAACCTATACCAAAAGGTTTTGTTTTGTCAGAAAAAGGGAATGGTTACTTCAGAGATACAGCAGTTGAAACTGTCCACATCTCAAATTATAACAGACCCTGGACATCGCCCTACATTCCCCCACTCCCTTTGCTAAACATCATTGACTAAGGAGCCAAATCCTTTGCAGTGTGGAAGATAACACTCTCTCCAGTGACAAAAAATGAAAAGTTGTGAATTATTCACATGGCCTGTGGTCTAAGTTTTGCAAATGTTTGCATATTCAATACACCTAAAAATGACAACAATATATTTTACGGTCACCTTTCTTGATTTTTATTTTAAAGTGAGATATGTACGGAAAACACATGGGGAAAATATTTTCTGCGTAAGTTGTTAGAAGGGCAAATATTTTAATGCACACATTTTAAAAGAAGCACTTTCTATTATCTCTTTTTGAAATATGATAGATAAAAGGTTTTAGAATCTTTCCCACTGGATATTTCCAGCATGTGAAAACTCTCCCAAGATGATTGCAGTTCTTTAGGAATGAAACCAAACCAGGCCGTGGTAAAACATTTATTTGTGGTCTTTGGGATTCTTGGTAATCGTCTTGCTCCTAAAACTCCTGTGTATATCGGCAGTGTTCACATATACCTCACATCCCGTTATCTTTCCCTGTGTTGGCAGTGTATGCCCAACTACACTGCTCTTTCTGCAGGCCACTGAACGGTGAGGAACCTGCTTCTTTGTATTCCTCCCAGAACCTGGCCCACTGATATGCTCAAAATAGCTGCTCAGATGGCTGCTGAACGAGAGCATATCTTCAAAGTACAGAGAATGGAAAGCCACACTGCATTTCGTTTCTACCTTGGGCAAGGGTTCTTTAGTTGTGCTAAACCTGTTAGTCTCTGTTCCCAGAGATGCATTTCACATTAGCAAGCATCATTACTTTCAAAGAAAACCCCCAGCGTTCATGACATAGTTGCTCCTAAAGAACGCGAATGAAGGTTAGGAAGGAGAAGTGATGGGAAGGTGGTCGCTCAAGGGAAAGATCCGTTTGGTCACTGAGCTTTAGTCACAACGTGTCATGAAAAGGCTTAGGAGGCCCTGAAAAGTGAAGATCATGAGAGCAGAGGTCAGATTGTTAAGAAACAGGCAGGAATAAGAGGTTAGAGTAAACAGGAAGTCAGAGCCTGGAGGATCAGCCAGAGCCAGAGGAGATGTAAACAGTGACAGAAAACCAGCAACAGGTGGGCAAGGAAAACCCAGCAGGAAACTAGCCAGCTGGGTCATGACAGCTAAGCCAGGGGTGAAGAACCTCAGGGGCATCGGCTGGAGCTTCTTGGCAGGTCTGGAGGTAGTGTACCATGTGAGCAATGCCAATCAACCAGCCAACACAAATAGGAAGCTTTTCCTTCAGCCATCTATTCATAAAAATAAGTCTTTATCAACTGCCTATGATGAACTCAGTGCCAGGGCGCTGGGGATATAGACATATCTAGACAGGCCCAGTTACTCCTTTCACAGAACTGACATTCTAGGGCAGAAGCACTGAGTTCAATGCATGTCACCAGCCACACAGGGGTTACACAGATCCTCGAGGGTGGGCAAGAGAGTTCTTCTGGGGCAGTGACTTATCTCCCCCCAGTTCAGGGAGCCATTCAGCTACCTTTGTCCTGTCTAGAGATGACTACCCAGTAGTTTCCAAATGGACAGGATTGGAATCCTTGCCCACTGTGGCAGGAGCGAACTGAGGAGCCAGTGGAAGCCAACGAAAGATCCCTGCTCCGTGAGGGCTCTCATTGCACAGTGCTGGGAAATTATACATATCTCAGCACGAGAGGATTCTCACCACCTGGCGAGGAGTGATCATTGCTCTGGGTTTTGTCCACCAGTGATGCTGAGCTGATTATAGATGGCTGCTCTTATGAGGGTGTCAAAGCAGAACTTTCTCCAGGAATTTTTGAACATGGAGCAGGAACATGAACATGGCAATGCTGAGTAATTTTGCCAAGAACAAAGAGAGCAGAGCTTGTTGCCCTCTGCAAAAGGTCAACTATGCCCCCACCTGATTCAGAGATTCATTCTGTGAACATGGCATGCCCTCTAAATCTCTTTTAAGCTCTCTTCTCTGGTTTCAACCCACCCAGACACTACCATTGCTCCTGGCATGTTACCATACTGGCAGAGGCAGCTTCCAAACAATTCCCTGGTTAAAAAAAAATAAGGAAAGAAAAGAAGGAAAAGCCTATGAGTAACCGTCATTGACTGGCATTTCTCACAAGCTCAGTTATAATGACAGCCTTGCCTCCTTCATGTGCGTTGTTTGGTAGCTTCCTCTCATTGTCATCTGAATACTAATGAGAAACCTGTTCTCAGTATCACAGCAATAGAGAGTTTTTGAAATACAAACAGGGCAGGGAAAGGGTAGCTGTCCATAGCAAGCAAGATCTAAATTGATGAGGTACAAAAAATCACAAAACAAAGAAAAATCAATGCATATGTCCTCATACACTATATATGGACAAAAAGTGATACTGTTCTTTCTATTTTTAAAGATAATAGTTGAGTAAGCCATGCAAGTTCTCATTCCGAGAAATAATTAGTGGTTAGAATTTGAAATTTGGAGTTAGACCTTGATTTGAATCTCACCTCCACCACATGCTAGCTGTGTGATTTTGAGTGAGATATTGAACCACTTTTAATGTCTCAATTTTACTATCTGCAAAATGGAGGAAATAATCTTACTGCTTTTCTAGCAAAAAAAAATAATAGATAGGAAGCCTCTGGCATATATTCAACCCTCAAAAAATGGTAGTTAAGTTGCCATATGAAGAGCCACCTGAGCTAGTGTTAAAGATAGCTATCTGAGGGGCTGGCCCCGTGGCCTAGCGGTTAAGTTTGGTGTGCTCCACTTCGGCGGCCTGGGTTGGCGAATTTGGTTCCTGGGCACAGACCTACACCACTCATTGGTGGCTGTGGTGTAGTGGCAACCTACACACAAAATAGAGCAAGACTGGCACATTCCTTTATTGGATCTTCCTCAAGCAAGCAGAGGAGGATTGGCAACAGATGTTAGCTCAGGGAGAATCTTCCTCAGCAAAAAAAAAAAAAAGATAGCTATCTGAACTGTGTGCAGTCCCCCTGGTATCAGCAGTTGGCAGGTGTAGTGAGCAAAATTCCTCATGGAATCCTGCCTCCAGAAGGCCTGAAGACCTGTTCATGCTCTTACACGTCATTACACGTCATAGATTGTTCCCACTGTTCAAATGGGCTCCAGGAGGAAAGAGAATCTCCAGCTGCATGTGCGTGCATCTTAAAATAAGACAAAGATACAGAAATAAGGCACTGCTAATAGTAATAGGGACTTGAACTGGCACCTTCACTTCACTGGTGTGGGAGAGCCACTGTGATGGAGATTCTCTGAGGAATCTGAGGAAAGGGTAGAGGTGCGATGGGACAACCTCACTGCTTCATTTGCTTTTAGCAATTTGTAGAGTTTGCAGTTTACCTGTGGAAAAGTGCATGGATTTTTGAATTCACAAAATCAACCCTCACAAAGTAGACAGAAGGCTTAAAAAAATTTCTGCCAAATAAGTCTGACTGTTGATAAAATTAATAACACCAGCACAAGAGAACAACAAGAATGATGGGGATGAAATCTCTAATGTGAGTCCCCTGAAGGCCACTCAATTTGACATTGTGGCTGCTGTTTCTTCTCTGAGAGTGGCAGGCATGGGGTGCACCTCTCTGATCTCGCTTCCAGGAAGAGCTTGCTGTGGGGCTGCAAGGAGCTGTTAGCTGACAGCCTCCTGGTATTCCTGCTGCATTGGCTGCCTCTGCTCTACCCTGGCAGCCCCCAGCAATGACCAAGCACCGCAGGAATAGAGGGCCATTTCTGTCCAATACCGGACTTCTCCGAGGGCGATCTTTGCTCGGGAATTCCCTGTTGGGATGGTGGAAATATTTTCAGATCTGCAAATCAATGGGAGGCACTCCCTGCCCAATCCTCCTCCCCACCTCTGTCCCCCTACCTCTGCCTTCCCTGTCACAGGTGTCAGCTTTGCATCACATTGCAGTCTGAAGGCTTTCTTTGCTGTCTTACTTCATTCTTCTACCTTTCACAGGTATTATCCCCCAATAAAACTCTTGAACTCCTAACTCCATCTCAGCCTCTGCTTCCCAGAACCCGAATGACACGGAGAATCTCTGAAAAATGTTAAGAACTGAAACTTGCAACACGGAAATTGGTTTCCACCTGGAAATACAGCAGCCACAATGTCAATTTCCCTGAAACTGAATTAATACGGTATTAGTTCCCTTTTCATTTGCTTATTGAGTTGTCTACTTTTTGTTTCCTTGCACCTTTAATAATCAACATTCCACTTACAATTTTCTACATATTTTTCATTGCTTATATTAGACTTGTTTTCACATCATTGTTCACATAGAATTTTGGCAGATTTATTACTAAAACACATTTGTCCACTGCATTTTTACAGTTCTTCCCTAACTTACCACCAAACTAAACTATTCTTCAAAAGATAAATAATTTTTAAATGATTTAATGAAATATTGATTGGCTTTTTACTCTGTCCCAGTCACTGAGACTATGGGAGCTACATTTAGCCTGATAGCCAAGATTTTTGCATTTGTTGGCTTACATTCTCCTGAGGGACACAGACAATAGGCAAACCAGTGGCCTGCCCGGAGCACTGCTCGAGCCTTCCCAAGGCATTGTCCCTCACTTTACTCTGGTCTCTGCTCTAATGTCAAATTACAGAGTCCTTCTGTGGACTTTCCAACTCAAATAGCTCTTTACCTTTATCTTGCTGAGTGTTTCTTCCTTGCCCTTATTGCATTAAAGACTGTATTGATTTGCTTATTGCTTTATCTGTATTCCCTCTAGAAAGGAAGCTTCATGAAGCCAGAGACTTTGTCTGAATCCCCAATTAGTAGAGCAATGACTTTCACCTAGAGTGGCTCTCTTCTCCAGCCATATTATGAAGTAAAAACAATGACAATTTGTTGGTTCTCCCTAAAATTTAATTAACAAGAAGATTATTTGAAAAATAAATTGTATTCATTATTGACATGATAGACCTCTTCCTGGATATATATTGCTCCTTGAGAGATTATCTAATGATAGCATGAAGCTATGAAAAAGAGAAAACTGTAATATATTTCATCTTCAGGTCATTTTTTAAACTGTCCACATTTGTGTATGTTTTAGATGTCTCTCTCTCTCTCTCTCACTCTATATAGTGGGTATGGGATATACGTTAGAAAGATTTTTTCTGATAGATTATACACTTAAATATAGTTGATGATCTCTGCTCTAGGCTTGAGTTTTAAATAGTTTAATATAATTGAAAATGTTATAGGCCTAACTGTGTCCCCCAAATTCAATGTTGAATTCTTAAACCCTAGTACCTCAGAATGTGTCTGTGTTTGGAGATATGGTCTTTAAAGAGGTAATTAAGTTAAAATAAGGTCATTAGGGTGAGCCCTAACCCAATATGACTGATGACCTTATAAGAAGAGGAAATTTGGACACAGAGGAAACACCCTGTGAAGACACAGGGAGAAGAGGGTCACTTACAAGCCAGAGAGAGAGGACTCAGAAGAAACCAACCCTGACCACACCTTGATCTCAGACTTGTAGACTCCAGGACTGTAAGGAAATAAATTTCTGCTGTTTAAACCACCCTGTCTGTGGTATCTGTTACGACAGCCCTAGCAAACTCATACAGAAGTTTATACAGATTTCTGTAAAATTCGACATAAATTTGCCCTTACTCTTCCCATAAGTATTCAGTGATTTCCTTTTTTTATAAATAAGTATACTTAAGTTATAGATATTTAAAATCCAATATTTTAAAATTATTATACCATGTGAATGATACATCTATTTAAATTATCTATGCCTACATCTAGAAATCCCCAAAAATAAGTAACAGAGTTATCATGTAGCTTGAGATCACCAGATATATGTATTTAAAAATACCTGTGTTAAAATTCTTATAACCTATCTAATTATAAATTTGTCTATTCTTATTAGTTATTGTAAGTGGAAAAATTCAATGCTCAACTGGAACAGGTTAGGAAAAAAGTAAATCTTCATGCCCTAGTTACTGAGTTTGTTTTGTGTATGTTACTGAAATCCATCTGTTTGTACCGTGGTTGAAACCAAGTAGATTGCTAGGGACACATTGCTCAGATTAGCCGACCTTTTTTGGTCTGTCTGGTGGTACATTGGGCTCGGGATTATGAACGTGTGTTATCAAAAATGTTAAACAATGGCTCAGTCTCAGCCATGACCTAACACCAGGCATCTTGTGGATGCCGTTGAAATACTAGTGTTGCCAAATGAAACTGATAGCCAGAAACAAAGAAAAAGATTAGATTTTTTTCTACTTTCTGTGACAAACCAGTCATGAAATCTGTAAAACAATACAGCTCCAGAACTGATGGATTCTAGCCAGAATTTAATAAGAAATATATATACATATGGTTACAAGTGCTCCAACTAAATTATTTGCAAATTCTTGGGTAAAAAGCAATTTACTATGGACGTTGAGAAGAGCCAAGCTAGAACTAATACTAAAGAAAAATAAACCAGCTAAGGAATGTTCTTCTTTACCCACCAATATCTTAGGACCCAGTCCAAGGTATTGGTTGACATTTTGGCTCACAGATTAGAAGGTTATTTAATGGTGTGAATCAAAGAGTAGATTCTCATTCAAAAGGATAACATTATTAATAATTTTATTGCATGCCATACATCTCAATCATCACAGTGGACAAAAAGGCACAGATGTTTCATTAGATGTTAAGAAGGAATTTATTAAATTAATTGCCATGTAAGTTTTACATTTAGTAAAATGTCTAATAGCAAATAAATCTTTCCAAAAGATTAAGATATAAACTTCAAGGGGAAAGCTTGATGTCAGTACTCACTGTCTTCAATTTCTCCTCTCTCAATCTCCCTTAAACTTACTGCAGTAAATATTTTGCCCCACCACTCATGACCCCAACATCTCAAAAGTTTAACTATGAAACTAGCATAATGTTGGACATTATTACTTATATTGATTTTGCCAAACAGCTGTGTCATGGTCACCATTGGTCAATTCCCAGTCCTCGTCTTATTTGACTCATTAATGACACTTGACAGAGTTGGTCACTACTTCCTGCATGAAGGCTCCTTTTCCCCTGTCTCCTATGACAATACTCTCTTTGGGTTTTCTTCCCACCTCCTTGTTCTCCTTTGGTGGCTCCTTGCCCTGTCTCTGCACTCAGGGGTGCGCCGGGTTTGTCCTTGGCCCTCTTCTCTACACTCATTCCTGATGAGCTCACCAAGTTTCTTGGCTTTACTTGCCATCTACATGCTGATGCCTTCCCAATTTATATTCCGGCCTCAGTGTCTGCCCTAAACCCCAGACCCACTTATCAAACTATTTCTTGCCACCTCCACTTGGGTATCTAATAGCTTCCCCAAAGTTAACACCTCCAAAAACACACTGATTTCAACCTAGTCTGAAAAAGGTTCCTGTTCCAGTGTTCTCCATCTGTTAACAGGGCCTTCCTCTTTTTCAGTTGCTCAGTCTTTGGAGTCACCTTTTATTGCTCTGCCTCTTTAGCCTACACCCTACTTTTCATTAGTGTAAATTATGTTGCCTCTACCTTCAGAATGTGTCCATTATCTAATTCTTACCAACTCCACCACTATGACCTGCTCCAAGCTACCATCATCTTTCTCCCGGATGCTTATTTCATTAGGTGGTCAGGCTGTGCTGCAGGATAGAATATAACATGAGTGCAGACGAGGTCAAAAGGCAAATAAATGTAACCGAGGGAAGAGACCAGTGCATGACTTGAGGTCACCAACGACAGACAACATGCACACCAAGTTGGAAGGGTACAGCAAGAGGAGAGAGAGAGTGCACATGATCCAGCCCCTTGCAATGTGCTGGTCCCCCATGGCCAGCAGGTCCATTCCCCAGTTGAGGTGGGCAGTGTGGCTGCGTGCATCCTACTTTGTGTTGCAGTAGAAGGACCTTGACGTTGGCCCTGTGGAGTCTGAAATATAGAAAGCTGGGGGCGTGTCTGAGGGCCATTGACACAGGCATAGGCAAGCAGTTCCAAGGAAAGTTTACATGTGCCTGATTTGATATAACAGGGACCTTCTGGCTGTACTCTGAGCTATTTGTGTGCAGTGAGATTTGTGAGCTTGCCAGTACATCCTGCACAGGGTAGCTGGAGTAATCCTAAAACAGTAAATCAGAGCACAGCAATTGTCTGTTCAAACCCTCCAGTGCCTCATCATCTCACTCAAAATGAAAGCCCAAGTTGTTACAATGGCTCAGAAGGTTCTCCATAATCTGTGTCCCTTATCACCTTTCAGATTTCCCATTAGCCTCCCCTTACCCTTTCCTTACTGTTCTTCAAACTTATCTGGCTTCCTCCCACTCCAGAACTTGGCTCTTGCTCTTCCTGGAATTCCTTTGCCTGGAATGTTCTTGTCTTTTCACCTCCATTAAGAGTTTTCTTAAATACTGCTTCTCACTGACGTCTTCCCCGACCATCCTATTTAAAATTGACACACGTACCCAGGCCCTTCAACAAAGGCTATAATCCCTTACTCCTTTTCTAGTGTATTTTTCTTCACAGCATTATCAACATCTAAAAAAACAATATATTTTACTTAATCATTTTGTTTGTTCTCTGTATCACTCTACTAGAAATATAAAGCATGTAAGTTTATGTGGACTTTCATTTATTGCTATGGCCTAGCCAGAACAGTGCCTTCTTTCACATAGTCAGCTTTCCATAAATAGTTGTTGAATAAATGCAAACACGATGGTCTTGAGAATATGTGACTATAGCTATTATTGTACTCAACTCTGCTAGATGGAAACATGCGTAATACCAGAAACTCTTTATAATAATGGTTTGAAGGAAAGTATTAATAGACATATTGCTCAATAAATATATTCCAAGCACACTCTAAGTTATTTATATAAATTAACTCACTTTATTCTTACAAAAGCCCATGAAAGGAGGTACATTATTATCCCATTTTACAGATAAGGAAACAAAGGGACAGATAAACTGAGTGTGCAAAGTTCCAGAATTATTAGGTGACATACATGGGATATGAATCCAGGTAGCCTAGTTTTAGGGTTTATGCTCTTAAAAGCTGCGATATGTTACCTCTCCATGGCAGGAGATTAAACCTTATGTTAAAAATTGAGAACAATTTCCTTTTCTGGTGAGAGAAGTCCAAGCCAAATTAGTTTACAGACCAAAAGGAATTTGTTGTCACATTTAACAGGAGTATATCTGGTCTCAGTGACTCAAGGAAGTCAAATTTTATCTTCAGGACTTTCCTTCTCCATATATAATCTCTGCCTTTCTGAACATGTTGCCCTTACTATTTTTTTCTCTAGGTAGATTTTCTTCACAAGATAGCAAGTAAGGAGAGATCGGCAACAATTTAAGGGTCATAAAATCCCAGTTTAGCAAATCCCTGGGATAGAAAGAATTACTGTCTTTTGGTATTAGTGTATAACATTCTGATTGTCCCTCTTTGGTCAGATGTCTACACTTTGTCCACTCACAGTAGGCAGGTGGTGGTTTGCCATGATTGGTCAGGCCTGGACCACATAGCCATCCCTGTGGCTAGCTAGTTGCATGGAATCTTTGGACTGGCAGACCATCTGAATCACACTAAGCGGGCAGGGGTCAGTTCCCCAAGGGAGAACCCTGGGCAGTGAGAAAACAAAAGCCATTTGTCTACTATCCCCTAATTTATCAGGTAGTCAGAACGTAATACTTTTATTTATATGACCTTTGGCAAAATCAGTATAAGTAATAACGACCAACATTATAACTGGTTCATAATTACACCTTTGAGAATTTGGGTTCATGGGTTCTTATTATAGTATTAAGCTATTTAACTAGCCACATAAATATATGAAAGTTGACTCTGCTTAGACCAATGAAACAAGTGAATCAAAAGCCAAGGATCATTAATCCAAACTCGTGTATCTAAAGTTCATATAAGAAAATTAAGTTAAAAAGGTTAAGTAAACAGGGCCTTATTCTTGGGTATAGAGTGCCAAGAGGATGAGGCAATGAATGGTGGGAAGGCAACTGACAAATATTCACCATGGCAGGATGTCATCAAGTGTTCCTCTTTAGGGAAATTGGAATGTCTGTGGACAAAATGTGAAGTGTGTTCATGTTGGACCCTTGTCTCCCCTTGTCCCAAGTCTACATACACTCTGTGTTGCCATGCTTTCACCATCTGCCGTCTCTCTATGAACAGCTCCTCAGGAGAAGTCTCTAATAATGCATTTGTGCTTGTTAACCCAATGTTTTACCTTCCCCAGAGCTTGGAATCTTAAACCATATTTGCAGTTGTAGATTGAATGTCTATACTCCTTTAAATTAAATGTAAGTGTATTCACGAAAGTATGGGAGAGGGAATTTTTTAGATATGGATTTTTTTTCCTAGCACAGCTAAAAATCATTAAAAAATATGTACACATATGCATGCATATTTGACTAGATTTACCTTTTGGTACGTACGATTGACTAAAATGTATGGTAATTCTTTTTTTTTTTTTTTTGTGAGGAAGATCAGCTCTGAGCTAATATCCATGCTGATCCTCCTCTTTTTGCTGAGGAAAACCGGCTCTGAGCTAACATTTATTGCCAATCCTCCTCCTTTTTTTCCCCAAAGCCCCAGTAGATAGTTGTATGTCACAGTTGCACATCCTTCTAGTTGCCGTATGTGGGACGTGGCCTCAGTATGGCTGGAGAAGCAGTGCGTTGGTGCGCGCCTGGGATCCGAACCCAGGCCACCAGTAGCGGAGTGCGCTCACTTAACTGCTAAGCCATGGGGCCGGCCCTATGGTAATTCTTTAACTAGTCCAGTCCAGACATTAAGGGGAATCTGCAAAAGGTTTTAAATTAGAAGATTCACTCCCTCAATTCTCTATTTAGTGTTAAGATTCCCTGTGTCAACCTTTATATAATAAAGTCTTACTGTGTTTTTTTTTAATAATAAAAAGCATCTACTTATTGTGCTCTGCGCAGATACCTTATAAACCTTAATTTTAATTTCTCTCAACAACTTTGTGAGGCAGGTATTATTATCTCGTTTTCTAGATGAGAAAACTTTGACTTGGGGGTGCTAAATGAATTTTTCAAAGTCATATAGCTATTTCGTGGGGGAGTTAATATTTAAACCGTTCAGCTCCAAATACACTATTTAAATGCTTGTAAGAGAACAAAACATCGTGGGGTATTCACAGGAGGAAGAAAAAGGTCCAGTTAAGAAGTAGGAAGCACTTTTGCAGGTCCACGGTGTACACAATGCGTGTGACAAACACCGAGAACATGGGAGCATTCGAGTCCGAGGGCCCTTTGCAGGAAATATGCCTGGCTGAAGTGTAGGCTGTGCATGTAGGTGCCATTTAGCCTGATTATAGAGGATTTTCATCACAAACGAGTTCATATACCTAATTTGATAACTATGGTAATCGACCCCACTTATTGAACTTTTGCTCCATGTCAGGTAATTACTCTGTTTTCACTCACGTGATGATAATCTAATGGAGTATATTCTGACACTGAGCAACATGAGTAGAACTGTCATTACTCTTGGCTCTTTGCTATTCACACCACCATACTGAGGTCAGAACCTACTGGTAACTGAGAGACACTTAAAAATCTGTGTGTCCCCTCTACCAAACACTATCCCAGTGTCTGAAATCACCAGCAATCATATAATTCTTACTTTTATATTTTCATTATTATAACATAATTTATAATGAGAAATTATACTAAATTGCCCCGAAGCAGATAATTTTATGTCAAAGGCCAGATGAAAAACCGCGGATACCAAATTGTAAGAATAAATGTCCACACCATCCTCAGAAGCCAGAATAGAGCACAGAAATGTCAAATCAAGTGCGAGGACAACAGGAAGAGAGGTTGTGTGAACAAGGCTTTCTTACTGTCTGACGGCCTAGGAGGGCGGCACACCTCACCACCTAGCCCTGCTGGCTGGGCCAGCCCAGGATGAAAGACCAGACCAGGGCAAGTCTCACAGCTGCCTCAGAAAATCAGGAGATGATTGCCCTGAGGAGAAGGTGTCTTAGATTATGCCGGCGTTCCCCACGTAGAGAAGACACGGTCTATATTCAGACACCACCTAGTTCATGGGGATTCATTACAAAGCAGGGCAGAGGAGGGGGATGTAATATTTTCATACTGACCTATACAGGTGGAAAAACTAATCTGGATCAGAACTTACCAAAGCATTGTGAGCGCCATAGCTGTGGTGAGAGAATAACCCTCTCGGTATTTAGTCTGCCCTTGGACTCCTCCTCTGGCTCCTTGCTGACAATTATTTGCTAAGTATTGCAGCAAGAGCTGGGTGGCAGGAGAGCGCCTGAGATATCAGGCAACTGTATAACTTTGTCCCAGCCTCATGACTGCTAAAGAGCTCTTGTTGAACTTGTCTCTTTGCAAGAAAAAAAAAAAAGCGTTGTGGAACTGATACGTATGCCCAGAACTCATATCAAAGCTGACACATCAGATACACATTCAAACCACTATGCTGGGCTGTGATAATAATTATTCTGACTGTTGGTATCATTGTGTTCACACTATTACCCAGAAAAATTGCACCTTGAGATTGTTGTGTTGATTCAGATTTGAATCTATTCATGTCTAGAGCATAGAGAGATACTAAAATAATTTCAAAATCCTTCCTCAGTAGAAGATACAATATCAGGCACATCTCTAAAGCAAGATTGAGCTAAAGCATAGTGTAGTGACCCAGGAGGAAAGAACTTGAGTTAAACTTGGAGTTTTTTCACTAGTAAGCTTTTGAGGAAGTTATTTAACTTTGTCTTCATATCTATTAATGTTAATAAGAATGATAGACAAAAGACAATAAGTTAGGTATAGTATAGATTTCACTCTTCTAAAAAGGTGTTAGAAAATACTGCAGCCTATCTCTGAGCATCCAGTAGGATATATTATGTTTATTCTATTATTCGTGTAATAAAAAAGTGAAAATGTCATGGGCCTGGCCCGGTGGTTTAATGGTTAAGTTTGTGCGTTCTGCTTCAGCAGCCCTGGGTTCACAGGTTCGGATTCAGGTCATGCTGTGGCGGTGTCCCACGTACAAAATGGAGGAAGACTGGCACAGACGTTAGCTCAGGGACAATATTCCTCAAGCGAAAAGAGGAGGATTGGCAACAGATGCTAGCTCAGGGCCAATCTTCCTCACCAAAAAAAAAAAAAAAAAAGTGAAGAGGTCAGCATTACAATATTGTTGGAGGAAAACTTCGGGAAATATTTTGAAACCTTCACATGGACAAATCAGAGTGTTACACATAATAGGGACGTTAGAGGTCATCTAATTCAGTGGTTCTCAAAGTGTTGTCCCTAGACCAGCAGCATCAGCATTATTTGGGAACTTGTTAGACATATAAATTCCTCTATAGGACCTCAAACTCAGAGGATCAGAAACTCAAGGTGGAGTCCAGCAGTCTGTGTTTAAGAGGCCCTCCTGGTGATGGTTATGCCCGCTGGAGTTTGAGAGCCCCTCATCCAATCAAGATCTTCACTTGACAGATGAGGAAACTAGGGCTCAGAGAGGTTACCAGATTCATTATTTTGGGCAAGTGAGATTAGAAACCAAGTTTCTTTTGCTTGTGCTATCTATTCCTTTCAAACCTACACATTTACCTAAGTTCCAAGTTAAGTTATGAATTAACTAGTAACTTTCTTTAAAAATAGCAGTGAGAACAGGGGTGACAGTCTGTAGGGTGGAGGCAGAGAGGCAGAACCACAGTTTCAGGATCAAGCCATTCTTTAGGATTTTCAGTCTTGGATCATTATCAGAGACTCTTATAGACCCAGCATTCTGTTACAACTTTAGGACTCTAATAAAATTAATTTTAGGTATTTGTAATTCATGACTATAAAATTATTATAATGCTTTCTACTCTCTAAAGTTTTAAGTTGCTTGTAATCTTTCTCATATTTTATGCCATTTACAGTATTTTTTTCCAAACAGCATGAAGCATCATGCCTTCCAGCACCTGAAAGACTAGGTCTAGAAGGTTTTTACAACATATACTGAGAAGATAGAGTCATTATTATTGATTATTCACTTTTCAAAATGTTTTCATGTTGCTTACTGAATTTTTTTGTTTTCTTTCAGTATTTTAAAACTATACTTCTAATTTGGGAACTGCAAGATACTAACGTTTCTCTATTTTTTTTTTTTATTGATATTTTAATGGTTTCTAACATTGTGAAATTTTGGGTTGTACATTTTTGTTTGTCCATCACCCCATATATGACTCCCTTCACCCCTTGTGCCCACCCCCCACCCCCACTTCCCGGGTAACCACAGTCCAGTTTTCTCTGTCCATGTGTTGGTTTATATTCCACATATGAGTGAGATCATACAGTGTTTGTCTTTCTCTTTCTGGCTTATTTCACTTAACATAATACGCTCCAGGCCCATCCATGTTGTTGCAAATGGGACGATTTTGTCTTTTTTTATGGCTGAGTAGTATTCCATTGTATATATATACCACATTTTCTTAATCCAATCGTCAGTCGAGGGACACTTAGGTTGCTTCCACTTCTTGGCTATGGTGAATAATGCTGCAATGAACATAGGGGTGCATAAGCCTCTTTGGATTGTTGATTTCAGGTGCGTTGGATAGATTCCCAGTAGTGGGATGGCTGGCTCATAGGGCATCTCTATTTTTAATTCTTTGAGGAATCTCCATACCGTTTTCCATAGAGGCTGCACCAATTTGCATTCCCACCAGCTGTGTATGAGGGTTCCTGTTTCTCCACATCCTCTCCAACATTTGTTGTTTTTTTGTCTTGGTGATTATAGCCATTCTAACGGGCGTGAGGTGGTATCTTAGTGTTGTTTTGATTTGCATTTCCCTGATGATTAGTGATGTTGAGCATCTTTTCATGTGCCTATTGGCCATCTGTATATCTTCCTTGGAGAAGTGTCTGTTCATTTCCTCTGCCCATTTTTTGATCGGGTTGTTTGTTTTTTTGTTGTTCAATTGTGTGAGTTCTTTATATATTATGGAGATCAACCCCTTGTCAGATGTATGTTTTGCAAATATTCTCTCCCAGCTGGTTGGTTGTTTGTTCATCTTGATTCTGGTTTCATTTGTCTTATAAAAGCTCTTTAGTCTGATAAAGTCCCACTTGTTTATTTTTTCTTTAGTTTCCCTAGTCTGGGTAGGCATGTCATCCGAAAAGATTCCTTTAAACCCAATGTCAAATAGTGTGTTGCCTATATTTTCTTCTATGAGTTTTATAGTTTCAGGTCTCACCTTCAGGTCTTTGATCCATTTTGAGTTAATTTTTGTGAATGGCGATAGCACATGGTCCACTTTCATTCTTTTGCATGTGGCTGTCCAGTTTTCCCAACACCATTTATTGAAGAGACTTTCCTTTCTCCATTGCATGTCCTTAGCACCTTTGTCGAAAATTAGCTGTCCGTATATGTGTGGTTTTATTTCTGGGCTTTCAATTCTGTTCCATTGATCTGTGTGTCTGTTTTTGTACCAGTACCATGCTGTTTTGATTACTATTGCTTTGTAGTATGTTTTGAAGTCAGGAATTGTGATGCCTCCTGCTTTGTTCTTTTTCTTTAGGATTTCTTTAGCTATTCGGGGTCTTTTGTTGCCCCATATAAATTTTAGTATTCTTTTTTCTATTTCTGTGAAGAATGTCATTGGGATTCTGATTGGGATTGCATTGAATCTGTAGATTGCTTTAGGTAATATAGACATTTTAACTATGTTTATTCTTCCAATCCACGTGCATGGGATATCTTTCCATTTCTTTATGTCATCGTAGATTTCCCTCAATAATGTCTTGTAGTTCTCATTGTATAGGTCCTTCACCTCCTTGGTAAGATTTATTCCTAGGTATTTTATTCTTTTTGATGCAATTGTAAATGGTATTATCTTTTTGAGCTCTCTTTCTGTTAGTTCATTATTAGCATATAGAAATGCAACTGATTTTTGTAGATTGATTTTGTACCCTGCAACTTTGCTGTAGTTGTTGATTGTTTCTAACAGTTTTCCAACAGATTCTTTAGGGTTTTCTATATATACAATCATGTCATCTGCAAATAGTGAGAGTTTCACTTCTTCGTTACCTATTTGGATTCCTTTTATTCCTTTTTCTTGCCTAATTGCTCTGGCCAAAACCTCCAGTACTATGTTGAACAGGAGTGGTGAGAGTGGGCAGCCCTGCCTCGTTTCTGTTCTCAGAGGAATGGCTTTCAGTCTTTCCCCGTTGAGTATGATGTTAGCTGTGGGTTTGTCATATATGGCCTTTATTATGTTGAGGTACTTTCCTTCTATTCCCATTTTATTGAGAGTTTTTATCATAAATGGATGTTGTATCTTGTCAAATGCCTTTTCTGCGTCTATTGAGATGATCATGTGGTTTTTATTCTTTGTTTTGTTGATGTGATGTATCACGTTGATTGATTTGCGGATGTTGAACCATCCCTGCGTCCCTGGTATAAATCCCACTTGATCATGGTGTATGATCTTTTTAATATATTGTTGTATTCGGTTTGCCAATATTTTGTTGAGGATTTTTGCATCAATGTTCATCAGCGATATTGGCCTGTAATTTTCTTTCTTTGTATTGTCTTTGTCTGGTTTTGGTATCAGGGTGATGTTGGCCTCATAGAATGATTCAGGAAGTGTTCCATCTTCCTCTATTTTTTGGAATAGTTTGAGGAGGATGGGTATTAAATCTTCTTTGAATGTTTGGTAAAATTCACTGGAGAAGCCATCTGGTCCTGGACTTTTATTTTTTGGGAGGTTTTTGATTACTATTTCAATCTCTTTACTTGTGATTGGTCTATTCAGATTCTCCATTTCTTCTTGGTTCAATTTTGGGAGGTTGTATAAGTCTAAGAATTTATCCATTTCTTCTAGATTGTCCAATTTGTTGGCATATAATTTCTCATAGTATTCTCTTATAATCCTCTGTATTTCCATGGTATCCGTTGTAATTTCTCCTCTTTCATTTCTAATTTTATTTACTTGAGCCTTTTCTCTTTTTTTCTTAGTTAGCCTGGCTAAGGGTTTGTCTATTTTGTTTATCTTCTCGAAGAACCAACTCTTTGTTTCATTAATCCTTTCTACTGTTTTTTTGGTCTCAATATCATTTATTTCTGCTCTGATTTTTATTATTTCTCTCCTTCTGCTGGCTTTGGGCTTTGTTTGTTCTTCTTTTTCTAGTTCTGTTAGGTGTAATTTAAGGTTGCCTATTAGGGCTTTTTCTTGTTTGTTAAGGTGGGCTTGTATCGCTATGAGTTTCCCTCTCAGGACCGCTTTTGCTGCATCCCATATGGTTTGATATGGCATGTTATCATTTTCGTTTGTTTCCAGATAGTTTTTGATTTCTCCTTTAATTTCATCAATGATCCATTGGTTGTTCAGTAGCATGTTGTTTAATCTCCACATTTTTGTCACTTTCCCAGTTTTTTTTTCCTGGTTCATTTCCAGTTTCATAGCCTTATGGTCTGAAAAGATGCTTGTTATGATTTCAATCTTCTTAAATTTATTGAGGCTTGCTTTGTTTCCCAACATATGGTCTATCCTAGAGAATGTTCCATGCGCGCTTGAGAAGAATGTGTAGTCAGCTGTTTTTGGGTGGAGTGCTCTGTATATGTCTACTAGGTCCATCTCGTCCAGTTTTTCATTTAAGTCTAATATTTCTTTATTAACTTTTTGTCTGGATGATCTATCCATTGCTGTAAGTGGGGTGTTAAGATCCCCTACTATTATTGTGTTGTTGTTGATTTCTCCTTTTAGGTTTGTTAATAGTTGTTTTATGTACATTGGTGCTCCTATGTTGGGTGCATATATATTTATAAGTGATATGTCTTCTTGATGGAGTGTCCCTTTTATCATTATATATTTCCCTTCTTTGTCTTTCTTAACCTGTTTTATCTTGAAGTCTACTTTGTCTGATATGAGTATGGCAACACCTGCTTTCTTTTGTTTGCCATTAGCTTGGAGTATTGTCTTCCATCCTTTCACTCTGAGCCTGTGCTTGTCTTTAGTGCTAAGATGTGTTTCCTGAAGGCAGCATATTGTTGGGTCTTGCTTTTTAATCCATCCTGCCACTCTGTATCTTTTGATTGGAGAGTTCAATCCATTTACATTTAGGGTAATTATTGAAATATGAGGGTTGAATGTTGCTGTTTTGTCACTTATTTTCTGGTTCTTTTGCATTTCCTTTGTTTCTTGTCCCATTTGTTTTGGACTGCCAATTCAGTTTGGTTGTTCTGTCTTATGATTCTTCTAGTTTTCTCTTTGTTTATCATATGTGGTTTTAACTTGATTATTTGTTTAGTGGTTACCTTGAGGTTTGGGCGAAAAATCTTCTGTATGAGATAGTCCATTATCTGATAGCCTCCTATTTCCTTATACTAAGTCAATTCAGTCACTTTCCTCTTCCCCTTCTAAGTTGCTCTTGTTATACCTTATTCTACCTTGTGTTGTGGCTGTGTGTTTACAGTGATGAGGTTAAATTTATTTTTGGTGAATTTCTTCCTTTGATCTTTGAGTTTAGTATTTAAGTGGTTGCTAACCTATTCCGGTAAAGATCTACTATTTCTCTGATTTTGTCTACCTACTTTTCTCCTTACTCCAAGCTTTGTGTTCCCTTTCTCTTCTTGTTTTCAGGCCTGAGGGCCTTCTTGAGTATTTCTTGTAGTGGCGGTCTCGTGGCCATGAACTCCCTTAGCTTTTGTTTATCTGGGAGAGTTACTATTTCTCCATCATATTTGAAGGATATTTTTGCTGGATAGAGTATTCTTGGCTGAAAGTTTTTGTCTTTTAGTATTTTGAATATATCATTCCAGTCTCTTCTAGCCTGAAAAGTTTCTGTTGAGAAATCCGCTGAGAGCCTGATGGGAGTTCCTTTGTACGTTATTTTTTGTTTTTGTCTAGCTGCCCTTAATATTGTTTCTTTGTCGTTGACCCTGGCTAGCCTTACCACTAGGTGTCGTGGTGAAGGCCTTTGTCTGTTAATATATATAGGCGTCCTGTTGGCTTCGCTTACTGGTATTTCCTGCTCCTTCCCCAGATTTGGGAAATTTTCAGCGATTATTTCCTTGAATAGGCTCTCTGTTCCTCTTTCCCTCTCCTCTCCCTCAGGAATACCTATAATTCTTATGTTACATTTTCTAATAGAGTCAGATATTTCTCGGAGTCTTTCTTCATTTCTTTTTAGTCTTAGTTCTCTCTCTTCTTCCATCTGGAGTATATCTGTATTCCTATCCTCTAAAGTACTAATTCTTTCCTCCATATTGTCAGCTCTGTTCTTTAAAGATTCCAGATTCTCCTTTATCTCCTCCATTGTGTTCTTCATCTCCATCAGCACTGATAGGTTTTTCTTTATGATTTCAATCTCTTTTGTGAAGAAACTCCTAATCTCATTTAATTGTTTGTCTGTGTTGTCTCGTATTTCATTGAGTGTTTTTATGATAGCTATTTTGAAATCTCTGTCATTTAGTTTATGGATTTCTGTGTCTTCGGGGTTGATTTCTGGGTGCTTGTCATTTTGTTTCTGGTCTGGTGATTTCATATATTTTTGCATTGTGGTTCCTGTGTTGGTTTTGATTTTCCTCATCCTGGAAGTCTCTGGTTGCAATTTCCACCTGCCGCCACTGTCTGGTGGTAAAGGGCTGTGTAGTCTAAGCCCCCTGCGCTCTGCCCCAGTTTTTCTGCTGCCATCCGCAGTTTTGTTTTGTTTTGTTTTGTTTTTTTTCCCCACTGCGATCCACGGGTCCAGTCCAGTTTATTCAGGTCTGCCTCGGACCGCTAGATCTGGTCGAGCTGCAGACTCCGGGTTGCGGGGAGGGGGGAGCTCTCTCTTTTGCCCTCTGGGTCCCTGACGTGGGAGGCTTCTCGTTTGCCCCTCTTTATCCGCTCTCTGGGTTGCTCAGATGTTGATGGTAGCCCTGTGGCTCCTCTGAGCCCTCTGTGCGGGAGTTTCCCACTGGCTGAGAGAGCCCGAAGAGCTACAGTTTCCCGCCGAGGGCCGCCCCTCCCCCCTCTCTGGGAGCCACGCGGACCGGGATCGCTGATCTGATGGGGAGGGAGCAGAGTTCTCCTTACCTCTCCCCACTTCCTCCGGGGGCCCAGCACGTTCCGCTCTCAGATATGCGGCAGTGTGGATCCCTCCGCTCTAGGTTTTCACTGTCTGGGATTCCGTTGTTGGTCTGTGGCTGTTGCTTTTGTTGTATCTTGTGGGGGAAGAATTCACGGGAAAGCTCACTCCGCCATGATGCTGATGTCACTCCCGTTTCTCTATTTTTTTAACTGGAGGTTATTTAAAAAAAAATAAGCACATCACTAAACAAGCCTGAAATAAAGATAATTTTCAATAAAAATATTTCTTAATTTACAATTTTTTTCTATTTAGTAGAGAATGTAAGATATCCACATACTATGGTTCTGGAAAGCTTTTATGACACGATTCTTGGGATACATACCTGTATTTCTCTCCTGCTCAGGCAAGAGACCATTTAGAATCAGGAAAGCAGAAAACAGCTAATAATTTTAGTTAATGTGGTACGCAGGGAAAAGTGTGGTGTTTTAGAGTCAAATATAGCCGTAAAGGCTGTAAGACTTGGATAGGTTCCTTTACTGCTCTAGAACTCGGCTTTCCCATTTGTGGACTGAGAATGATAATATCTGCCTCATAGAATTATCATTATAAATAAGAAGAGACCACATACTGAGTCTAGCAATGTACTGCCCTACAGATGGCCAAGATGGAATAATGTCAGCAGTAAATAGCCATTGAAGTTTAGCAATTAGGTTTATATGCTTCTTTATTCTGCCATCAAAAGACTATATAATCCTACGTGTGTATTCCTAACATGTATGCACATGTGCGTGTGTGTGTGTGTGTGTGTGTGTGTATTTGTATTTTCAGCTATCTTGACTATCCTAGCATCCTCTCCGAATTGGGGACAGTTTTTATGCTTGTAATTCTGTTTATGTTTATCAATACTTCTGATATGGTTTTTCAGTCTATATCCAAAATGTAGTATATTCATTTATAAATGGTAACTCTTCTTCTTAGAATTTATAGACAGTTAGCTTATTAGACATTCCATCTAAAAAGTACACCAGTTTCTATCTGTAATGATGGAGTGGCAATAACTTACAAGAGGAACTGTTGAGTTTTAGGCATTGCTTTAGCACATCAGAACACGTATCACTTTGTGAGTGTAGCTACTAGAAAAACCTAACAGTTGTTTGGGTATTTATTGGAAGTCCTTGAAAGGAAACATGGGTTAAGCTGTTTGAGTTTGATCATCTAAAGGGCCTGGTCCCCGATACTAGTGTGATTGTTAAATAATAGGAGGGTAAAGGAGAGATGTGAGGTTTATAGTCCAAACAGTCAATAAATATTCTCCTTCTATTTAACTTATAAGTTCATGCTTTTTTAAGAAAGGAAAGCCTCACCAGTTTATATCCAGATGGTGATAATTCAAATAGAGTCTTTAGTATTTAAAATGTTTATGTATTTATTCTGAAAAACACATTTTGGATTTTGTTCCTTGTCCATCCATTTATGTAAAGCAAAGACTGCATGCAAGTGACAGCAAGTATTTGGTTAAAAATAAAATCAATATACATTCATGTTTCTAAAATCTGGATATCACATTGACTAATAAACAGTGACTGGATTCTGAACTTTTCTTCAGGATGTTTAGATGTTACACACATAGCTAACGTCTGGTCTTAGTTTCATTACAATATATTGGGCATGGATTCTGGCCATAATCTATGTAGGTTTGACTCCTGGTTCTCACAGTTCATTCTCTGTGTAACCTGGGGAAATCATTTAACCTCTCTAATCCTACTTCTACACTTAGGAAATGAGAATAACAAAATCTTCACCTTACTGAGTCTTAAACGACATAGTTGAAATAATTCGTGTACCATGTTTAGTATATTCCCAGCAAAATGTTAACTGTTATTAACAGAACATTATCATTATTTGTATTATTGAATATTTAAATATATTTGGAAACAATGTTTAGTTAATACTAGTTAATGAAAGAAAGAAAACAGACAAGATCTAGAGCTCCTGATACAGTCAATAAATTAAATTTACACTATTGATTATTTATATCTAAAGAAGACTTCTAGTATTTAAAATATCAGATCTCAGAAACCAATTTCAGTACTATGAAGTTTCTGGAAATATCCTTTGGTTTGTTTTCAGCCCATGCAAAATGGTCCTAAACATGTTTATTTACCTTACAAGTGCCCAATAAAAGTCAATCAAACTTTATAAGCATTTTCTGATTTTTCTTGTAAAGATGTTACAAAGCACTATTATTACATGTCTGAAAATTGCCACTTATTTGAAAGTCCTGCTGAAGAGATACAGCTGAATATATTTTCCATGAAGAGGCAAAATCATGATCACTACTATAGAGTTAAATTGGTGTACTCACACAGAATCACTTAGAATTCTGAAAGAACATTTGGGGGAAAAAAAAGTCATAGCCTTTGGTATTCTACTTGGTATAGAGTGACCTACAGGGAAATATAGTGCTATTTCATGAATCGTTTACAAACCCAAAGGATGTATTCAAATTACCCAAAAACAATTTTATAGCAATGATAAACATATCTCTGTTGATCCAGAGGGATGATCTCAACTTCCCATTTCTTGGCTAAGGAGGATTAACATAATTAAGATGAATATCCTTCCCCGTGCATTCCCCCATTGTAGACATGTCTAAAGCTTTATTAAAAATCATGAGATAGAGGCAACTGTTTCATTTTTCCTGAGGTTATGAGAGGTGGGGGTGGAAAGGAGACTTGTAAGCAATCATCATTTATAAAATTTCTTTTAAGTAAGGAAAGAGCTGGAAGAGTGTTGTTTACAAGTCCGTCCCAAAGCTGTAAAGCCACGGTCCAACTCAGTGGTTCCCAAAGTGCTGCACAAAAAATCAGCTGGATTTAAGAAAATAAAAACCCAGATGTGCAGATTGCACCCTAGACAGATTATATCAAAATGCTGCGAGTGGGAGCAAGGCATCAGTATTTCTAAAAGACCCCCGCTGAATTCTTCTGTGCGTCTAACTTTGGGAATCACCGACTGAAGTATGAGCTTGGAGACCTCAGCCCTAGACCCTGCTCTCTTTTCTTGTACATAACATCAATTTGCAAGCTAAAGATTTTTACACTAAAGCAAACATTTAGGCAAAATCACTTGGGATTGGCGCATTTCTATGACTTGTGGCTTTTTTATGAAGCAATACCCAAGCAAAGTGGGAAATAAAAAAAAAGATACTAGTATCTGGCAAGATTTCAAACTTTGTGAGCAACATGACCAGGGCTGCTGTAGAGGGTGTGGGGTGCTAGCAGTTATGGGACCAGCAAGAGGCTTAGAATGTGTGGGTTTAGATAGTCATAGAAAACATTTAACTTACACCTTATAAAGCAGTGGGAACTCTGTTTCCAAATATAAACAAGAAAGCTATTCTCCTTCCTAGATTTCTTTGAAGTAAAATTATTTCTTGTTTTAAATTCCAGAATCCCTCAAGGTTTTTGCCAAATAAGTCCTGATCTGATGATGGTGTGAGATAATGCTAGTTATCAGAGGAGTTTTGACCAATGGTGCTTCTGTTTATTTCTAAAGACTGATAAGCAATTTGCAAATGCTTCTTGATAGTGCCATGAAAATTAGGTGGGCTAAAAATGGACATTGTACTTCTCTCAAGATAATCTTAGGTCTTCTAGATAATCTAATACTGTATAATTTATTCACTTTATGTGATTATTTTTGTTTATTTAAAAAACATACCCAATTTTTCTTTCTTTTTCATCTTTAAGATCCTTACAACTAAATGAGCATGGATTTTACCTGCAAAATATTTAAGACATTAAAAGTTTTTAAAAATAAATTATTTCAAGCAAGCCTCAGCTACTACCCTCCAAATGGAAGAAAGAAGTTAGAAAACATTCAGCATTGAGAGCTTGATAGATAGGTGGAAATGCTTCCAAATAAGTAGGAACTCACCATTGGAATTCTACATTATAGAAGTCATGAGAACACTTTGTTTCAAAGTCCTTTGTAAAAGCAGAGAAGTCCAACTACTGGAAGTTGAAAGACCACTTTTAAGCTTTTCTCAATATTTCAAATGTGCATTTTGCCCAGCACAACATTAGCCGGGCTAGGATTGTAAATTCAACGATTGCCCTCTATCCATCTAGATGTTTACGTGCTCCCATTTTAAAACATTCATATAAGGATGGGGCATAGATACTTTCTTGACTTGCATTTTATTGCTTAGCTGAAGCTCTTTGCATAGTTATTCAAATAGATTACCTTTTATATGCTGAACTGTGCACGAAGACAAGATATTATTTTTCCCACTTGTGACACAATATAGAATGCATATCAAGATAAAGTAGAGGAAGATTGTGTTTTTCTATAATTTTCATGATTCTGCCTACAGCTATTTAGAAAATAGGAAAGAAATGGGTTTTGTAAACCTGTGCAGTTTTAGAAAGACAGGCTTTTGGTATTCCTTCTTGAAAATTAACTTTCAATAGGTTGTGGTAGTGAAAGGAAAGAGAATTTGGGTAAAAGGAGAAATTAAGTTACAAAAATAATAATTAGGTATTTCTCTTTCTTTGGCTTACAGTTCTTCACTATTAAATTACATCAAGTTTTGAGAGATAGTTAAACTATTATCTTGCTCACACTGCTGGTGGTATTGGAACGTGTTATGATTATAAGCACCAGGCTATTATATGTACTCACAAACACCCCGTTCAGTGAGTTTATTTCTTGGAGAGGTGTGTGTGTGTGTGTGTGTGTGTATGTGTGTGTGTGTATCGCATCAACATACTTCTGTTCCAACATCCAGTTGGCTTTTTATCTCTTTCACTTTGACTTTTTTTCTCTTTTTCTACTTAGATTCTGTACATTTGTGATTATCAGCTGAGTTTTAGAATATATGTACTGTTAATTTTGAGTAATTCAAATATTTTTGCTACATCTTTAAAAATTCAGTATCCTGATTATATCTTGGGTTTGGTAACTATTGATGGAACTGGATACTTCGTTTCCACCTCCCTCCAGAAAGACTTCTGCTAATCATAACAAAAATTAGATGTGGTAATAATAAGGGACATTAGCTGTGTCCACCTTTGCTTCTCCTTGTTAGGGAGGCAATTTTGGGTTGTGATAGACTGAAAAAATTTGCTCTCTCAGCTTCCTTGGGAAAAAGAGACTAGCCAGGGTTTTTTGTTTTTTTAATTATTAAACTTTTTTTTTTCTCCTTTTTCTCCCCAAAGCCCCAGTAGATAGTTGTATGTCATAGTTGCACATCCTTCTAGTTGCTGTCTGTGGGATGCGGCCTCAGCGTGGCTGGGCAAGCGGTGTTTTGGTGAGCGCCGGGGATCCAAACCCGGGCATCCAATAGCGGAGCGCGTGCACTTAACCACTAAGCCACGGTGCCAGCCCCTAGCCAGAGTTTTTATGTACTCTGTGGAGATATGGTTACTCCTACATCTGCCTGGGCTGCCAGCGTTTCTCTCCCTGGGGACAGACCCTGGTGGACCAGGGAAAACGCATACTCTATAACTCAGGGTGTCCTGTTGAACCCTCAGTGCCATCAAAGGGAGGAAAGTAAACATTGTTATCTTCTTTTTTTCTTTCTTTCTTTTTTTTTTTTTTCCTCAAAGCAGCACTTTGAAGCAAGTATTTTACCCCCACTTGGCTGGTGATGAAACAGGTTCAAAAAGTTTGAGGGGTTTCCTCAAGGTCACAATTATGGAGTGGCCAAGTCTGCAGCGTAAGTAGGCAGTGTGTCTTGCTCCAACATCTGTGCGATTGTCTCATCTACATTTGATTAGGAAGAGATTTAAGAAATCTACAGTTCACATTCGTGCCCTAAGGCAGTACCTAAGCAGGTTTTCTTTTATTCTTTCTGGAGTCCATGCTTTGCTTTGGAAATCTGCATATTCAGGTATAGATCCTTCTTTCGAAAGTTCTCTAACACTATTTTCTGGGTTCTTTACATTTTTTATCATAATCATAGAGCTCTGAGGCCTAGCAAAATACTTGACATTTAAGTTGCTCTCAGGGAATCTTTTTAGATGTTTAAAATGAAATATATCATCCTCTGATGGGTTCCTACCTCTTAACTTACAAATACTGAGGGGTCTTTGATCACAGAGTTTATTGATTAAAACAATAATAGCTAGCACGCTTCTAAGATCTTTATATATGTTAATTTATTTAATTCTAACAGCAACCTTATGAAACAGGTAGTATTTATCATTTCTATTTAACAAAGGAAAAAATGAGACAAAATGTGGGTCTGTGACTAGCCCCAGGTGACACCACTAGGATTTGGTAGGACTGGGATTTGAAAGAAGAAATAGTTTCTTCACAGAAGCATTACTAATCTTTTCCTGAAGCTCAAGTATTTGTGGATGTTTACCTTGCTCAAACTTGCTACAGTTTGACTGAGAACAGAAGACACCTAATTGTCATGTCTTGGAATCCCATGAAGGTAACAATTTCACACGTCCACTTCTGAAATGAAAACAGGGACAACTCTCACCTTTTGCCATCAGAGTTTGTAAAGTTAAGTTGAGAAAAGATGCTGCAAACTTGATAACCAAAGGTGTGAGTTTTGGGTACCAGAATTGCAGGTGATTCAGGAAACAGTAAAATGCAAATCAAGACTCAATATGCCACACAGTATCAAAAATTATATGGACCCACACATGATAATAGTTACAATATTATAGTCAAAGGTGGAGAAACTGCCAACTAACTCTATTTCAGTAACTCTTTGAAATCTATTTCTTTAGTCTCAATAGCATTTATGTATTAATTTATTCAGTCACAGTAGTTTTGAAGTGGTTAGTTTTAAAGCATTGCTATTATACCTATGCATACATACGTCTACCTGTCTGAAATATATTAAAGTCCCAAAATAGTAATGCAGTCTATTTTATTTTATTTTCAATGGAGTAAGCCATTTGAAAATCCAAAAAGCAATAAAAAAAAAAGAAAGAACGGTCTTAAAAATGCCAGTCATCTTACCTGATTTTCAAATCATCTGAAACCCAGTGAGAAGGGTCGGAAAGGGGCTGCCATGGTTGAGTCTGATGTGAATATTTACATCCAAGTTATAAATCTCTAAAATTATACAGAGACTAGCAGCAATATTGACCCAACCTTAGTCACGTTGTTTCAACTCTGCATGTTCTGCTCTAGTCCTACGGCTGACATTTCAACATGAGCAAACCCTTAATAATAATATTACCTAACACTTTCCACACAGTCCTAAACTAACAAGCATAATGAGACATGTGTACAAACAAGATTAAAATAGAGAAATCAAAATTTACTATACCCTGGAGCACTACCAAACAAGCAAACATCACTTATTCACGCAGAAGTTACAGTTGTTAAATTCAGGCAGCTTACACATGTGCTGAGTAACACCCGCCTCCTGTAACCTACGGGCCAACGCTCAGAATTCATGTCGCCCGAGAAACTCCAGGTGGGCTGTAAGAGCAGATAAATGGTATGTAGTTTGGAGAGTAGGGGACGTGATTTAGAGTTTACGGGATTAAGAGACCTTGCAGGTTACATGCTGCAAGATCACAGGAAACATTAGAAGCTAAAAAGAAAAACTTTGAATTTGAGCCTGTGCTTGACTGGAAGCCACTGCAGTGAAAGCAAAGCAGGGGGGGTCTTGGACTATGTAACATCCAAGTCATGAAGCTTGAAAAGCCACAGTGAAGTTAGGAAATACAACCCAGGTAAGAATAAAATATACCCAAATCATTAATAAATAAGAACGCATCAATATTTTTTCCTCTACAGATAGATTTGAATTTACCAGGCTAAATCGAAACTATGGAAAAGCAATTGGCAAGAAGATAGCATCTTCAAATTCAATTCAAAGAAGTAAAATCATCATAATGTTGTTTTAAATATGCTCTATATTATTTAAAGCTCATTTGCCTGTTTAAAATTTCATGTGTTCTTCATAGAATTGCTACTAAAAAAACAAAGCAAAGCAGATCCCTCCAACCTGATGCATATGAAAACTGAGTTTCATAAAGTTAAATTGTTCTGCCAACGTCAAGGAGTCGGTAAATGGTGGAACCACAGCTTATAGAGAAACATCGCACTACTATAATGGAAAATTAAATCTTTATTTATAAAAGGAAAGAAAGTAAGAAACATGATAGTATATTTACTCTTGAGAGATGGCAAAACCATATCATTAAATGCATATCGCTAGTAGCAGATTTTGGTTCTTATTATTATTGCATTGAATGTATGAAGGCAGTAGATGCAAAACCTCTTCAACCCTCCTTGCAAACACGTTGCCCAGGCAGGTAGCAGGGTCTGCTGCTGCTTTGGGAGCAGAGAATAGAGGTAAAGTGAGAATTATAGAAGCACAGTTGAGCCTACATAACTCAGCAAATATACATAATTAAATTATAAACATAAAAGTATGAATTTTAAGAATATTAAAGTCAAAAAAACTGGCTAAATACTGAGTGTGATATTGCCTTGTACTAAGGCCATAAAGACCTCTTGCTAAAAGGGACAAGTAGCTATAAGGCTAAGAAAATATATGAAGTGGTTAGCTTGATTATTTGGAAAAAGATGGGGAGAAGAAATAAATAGATGTTATGGCAGTGGCCATATTTTAACTAGTCAGAATGGTATTTTGAAATGGTGAAGTTGTAATTATGTATCTTTTTCCCAATCAAAAAATCTGTGAGCAGTTAATTGAATATAAATGTGGTATTTTTATCCAATCAGAAATTAAGATGTGACCCTCAACTGCTGATGTCATTTGGATTATGTATTCATACAAGACGTGTAGATGACTGTGATACTGTGGTCTTGAGGCTTCAGATGGGGTTATGCATATCTCTCAGGTTGATGACAATGAGGGCTGTGTGAGGAATGGCACAAGGCAGCATCTGGGAAACTTCTGTGACATTGAAAAGAGACACTTCAGTGGGATGAGAGTTATTAAGAGGTTCAGTTCTGCAGAACCATCTTTATTCTTCATGCATTAGGTTAGGACCTACTGCTAGAGTATCAGAGAGGCTCTGGCCCGAGGCTCATGTGACTCTCAATCACTCAACACACACCTATGGGGAATCTGAAAGGTCTAGGCACTCTGCCAGGCTTTGGCATAGACATGTGAGTTGGAGAAAAATTCTACTCCCTATCTGTGAGGCAACATAATTGACAGACGGAAAAACAATGTAAAATATTATATAATATAACTGCGTAATGGAAAATTAGAGAAGGTTTTCTGACTTCTTGACAAGACAGTAGAATAAAGTCATGTAGAAGTCTCCCCATCACTTCTCCAACAAATAGCAATGAAAGATAAAATTTTAAACATCTATTTAGATGAGAGAAAATATAAATTAGCATACAAACATATATATATAATTTTCTGCTATAACTCAGAAGGCAGAGTTTAACAGAATGATCTGTTTTGTCTTATAGTTTCCAGAGACGTATTCAAGTCATTGAAGGAGATGCAAAGAAAGTGAAATAAAAAAAAGATATTGTGATATCAATTGTAGATTGAGGGTGGATTGTATGTTTTTCCTCAAATTTAACCTTTTTGTCCAGTATTTGTCTTAAAGATAATTACCTATTCTCATTTTGAAGTATAGTAACAGAAGCCATCTCTGGCCTTGAGCTTGGTGTTGGGCTCAGTAGATACCAGGAAGAGTAAAATACATTTGCTTGCTCCCCTCAGAGAACTCATAATGACTAGGGAGTGTGAAAGAACTTTGTATGCTGAAGACCCAAGTAGTTCAGTCCAGCAGGAGGGGATAATGGTGAAGACCAGGCAGGCAGGATCCCAATTGTTGACGCCACGTTGCATAATTGAATGCAATTTTCTGATCAGTGAGGGCCGTTAAAGTCTTCTAAACTAGGGGAAAACATGATCAGATATGTGTTAGAGAAATGACTCTGAAAGTCATAATTAAAAAAGATTAGAGGAAAAGAAACATTGGAGGATGTGACATTAATCTAGGTGAGAGATGATGAAAACCTAATTTAGGGTAGTGGCTATGAGAACGGTGGTAGATTCTAGAGATACTGAAGAGCTAAAATCCGTGGTAATTGGATGTAGTGAGCAATTGTTTATGGCCAGATGAGTGAGGTTTGACTTTTTGTGTACTGATATGAGAGACATGAATCATGATGATTAAAAAAAACTGAGAAAAGGATAAGGATGAGATTTGGGACAAAAACAAATAGTTTATATTCTACAATTCATTTGTGAGTTTAGTTCAGAATTCGCAACAGTGTGTTTATAAGTGTTCGTTGAATAGATAGATAAGTAGATCGAAAGAAATGCAGAGAAAAATATTTCCCAAAGAAATATTAAGAGCTAACACATATTGAGCACTGACTATTGTTACAAGTACTTTGCAAGTATCAATTAACAAATTTAACAACTCTTGAAGTGGGTACTATTTATGCCCATTTTACAGGCAAGATAGGAGGAAGGATACAGAGAAATTGAATCATTTGCCCTATGTTACACATGGAGCAGTAGGAATTTGTCCCTCATGGTCTGCCTTCAAGCCTTTGCAATCACTCACACACAATGCTGTCTATTCTTGATGCAAAGTGTAGGTACTTATTGGCTGGCCTGCAAAAGTCTACTTTATTATATTTTTACTTGACTATAGAATTACTGATACTATCTTGAGTTTGAGAGCTGGCATGAGGTAATTTTTCATTACAGAAGAAGAAAAATATTCTTTTCCCTCGTCTAAGCCTAATTTTAAAATAGTCACAATCAAATCTCACATATTTCTGCAGATTACTGTTTCTTAAAAAAACACTCTCACCATGCCTTCGCCTCATCAAACAAGATATTGCTAAATAGCTCTTCATTGTTTCTCTCATCGAGTCTGATTTCTTCTACTTGATTTCGAGTTCTTCCTTAATCTTGCTGTGTTATTTACAACCAGTGATACCTCCTACTTCTTTTCAACATCTGGAAGATACTGCCGTTTGGTGTATCCTGGTCCTGTTTACTAATCAACTCCTTCCAACTCCCTTTCTCACACAGGTCCACATCTCTGCGCTCCTCTGCTCAGTCTCTCGGGGCATTCCTGCTGCCTCAGCCGATCACAGAGGCATCCATCCGTGCCCTGAAATTAGTTTTCTTCCTCAACAGCCGTTTTACTACCACCTTCCCTGCGCTCCATTCATCCTTCAGAGCACCTGATCCTCACTACCTTTTAAGAAAAAAAAACAATTTGAATTAATTTGCACTTCAAGGATTCTAAAATATTTATAGAGTCTACTGAGTGCCAGAAACTGTTAAGTCCCAGAGGACGTAAAACAAAGATTTCCATTTGGCTTCTGCCCTCCAAGAGCACTTGATCTAGTGGGAGAGACACACACACAAATAATCTGACAGAACACAGTGGGATAATCACAGCATCAGCAGCATGCGCAGAGCACAGAAGAGATAATTCTGGCTCCTGGGTGTCAGTGAAGACTTGGAGGAAATAACTCGTGAGTTGTGCCTTGAAAAGAGGGATTTCCCGCATTTAGAAATGTGAGAGGGAATGTGAGAATGGAGAGCAAAAGTATGGAAGCATCGAAGTATATTCTATTGCTCTGATCCAGAAACAAAGAGGAATTAATTCACATTTCAGGCACCATTGCCAGACCTTGGTTCCTTAAACTTCATTCCCACCACAACATTTTTCTGGTCAGAATTGCCAATAGCTCTTCATTGCTTCTCCCACTAAACTCAGTTTCTCCTGACTCTCCAGATTTCCTCTAATTCACCCTTGCCTTTTACATACACTTTTATATACAATATTACTTGCTTCTTTTCAAAAGCTGAAGGATAGTATTATTTGGTGTTTGCTGGCTTTTGTTTCGTGAGTAGATCAGAGGAGGTTGAATTGCTGTTTGTTCTGCTGGTCCCACACCACACAGATCCTCTGCCCAGTAGATCTCTGAAAACATTCCTATAAATGTCAGAGCTGAAGAAAGGTGTGGGTCTCTTCTATCCAGAAAAGGGTACATTGTAGCCTCAGATTCTGTCTAGTTTTCAGTGTTAGCAGTGTGTCTCTCTAGCAAACTGACAGACGGATATCAGGTTGAACTGAAAACTTTCTCTTGTGATTTGCTATAGAGTCTATACTATCAGTGTAGAGTCTGCAAATACATGTCACTTTAAAAAAGTATTCTTGAGTTGTCTCATTTCTATGAATTGTGAAATATTTTTAAAAGTGTATGATTTATATGAACACTAGTTCTGCATATGTAGTTTAATTTTCTCAATTTGTTTTTCTAGAGTTTGTTGTCCAGTCATTCACTTTATTTAGTTTTGGTTACATGGTGGAATGGTAAGACTTGAGCAGTATTTTTTTGTCCTGTACCAACATAAGAACCAACAGGACTTAAAACAAATGTGCTGGGGCCGGCCTGGTGGCATAGTGGTTAAGTTCACACGCTCTGCTGCAGTGGCCCCAGGTTTGCAGGTGTGGATCCCGGGTGCACGCCTATGCACTGCTTATCAAGCCATGCTGTGGCAGGCATCCCACATAAAGTAGAGGAAGATGGGCATGGATGTTTGCTCGGTGCCAATCTTCCTCAGCAAAAAGAGGAGGATTGGCAGCAGATGTTACCTAAGGGCTAATCTTCCTCACAAAAAGCAAAAGCAAAAACAAAAAAACAAATGTGCCCATTTCTTCCTCTGAGCATCTTTAATTAAGATCTATGATGAACCACTCATTGAAAAATATATTATGCATTCTTTAGTTATATATAAAATCTACACATATACTTAGTTAAAGGCCATGAATTTCAAAAGGGAAACAAAAATAATCTTCAGCAGTAGAAACCTGGGATGTTTGAAATAATGAAATAAATGTTGAGGTTATATCTGATGGAGCTTTATTTGCTATTCATGAAGGTTTAGAACAGATAACACCTGACTTATTACTGTCCCCGAATTATTGAATGCTTGCAATTTAGGAATCCCTACTATCGTTACATACCTAAGGAATGTCTAGTGCTGTTACATACCTGCAGAACACTAGACCAGAGCTACTTATTGCTACACACCGAACTTGGTGTAATAGGTTCAATTAAATTAGATCAATTAATTACATTTATTTTAACCTCAAGGTCAATCAGAAGAGGTCTTTTATTGTTTAATTATAGATTTAATTACATTCAATCACTGAACTTGATAAAAACACCCCCCCACAGCACTTAACTCTAATGAGGCTCACAGAAGCATTCCTCTTGAAATGTTTTATTCTCCTGTCCGTATTTTTCAAGCTATGCTGAGATGCGTTGGACAGAACAGTGGAGCAGCTAGGAAGGGGTTACTGAAGGGACACTGACACAAAGTCCAGAGGATGCTCTTCCCTTCGGGCAGCATGAAACTTTGCCAGTCACCACGTTCTGTCTCTTATCATTTGTTAATACCAGTGGTTACTATCTTTTGCATTTAGAAATTTGATCACCTCTTTGCTTTGTGTGTCTTCCTTTCAGCAGCTTTCCTCAAAATTGATATTGAGCGTTCCTTGCAGCTAACAAGATAAAACAAAGGGTAAAAGTTGGAGATAAAAGTACTTCAACAAAAAGTTGCTACTAATGATCGCCATAGGTATTAAAATCTATTTTTTACTCAGTGATGGGACTTGTATATCCTTAATAATGGCTTTATAATTTTGGAGCAAAATGAGTGCTGGTAGGATAGTGTATTTTTGTACGACTTATGAATCCAGTACTTTAAGAGATCATTTGACAGCCCCTCAGTGTTTCAGGCTGTGTAATTACTGCTGTGTGAGCTGAACAAGAGCACTGCTTGTTGAACAGTCAGGGAGAGCCATGACTTCGCATTTCCATTCAGCCTAGCCCGAGCCTCAGCAATGTAAGTGTGATAACCAGTGAAAACACCTCATCTGGTATTTGCCTATTCTCATTTTTTGAAGTGTGTTTTGCATATTTGTTAAGAGCTTGTAGAGTGTAAAGATGGTGATCCTGTAGACGAGGGAGAGCTTAGTTTTCTTCATTTCAAGTGTAAGCTGGAACCATCACTGAGCCAGTGTCAATGGCAAACAACTCAGACAACCAGATTTTTATCACTTTTTTCATTTGTTCTGGATCCTATGTTTGCATTCTGCAGCATCTGAAATGCAAAAACTCTCTAAGTTGCTGTATTATATCAAATGTTTAAAATATTTGTCAGGGCCCAATGACAAAATGTTTCCTTTCTCATGCAAATATTCTTGTTAGTACCATGTAGTTTTACAAAGGAACAAAAAGGTCTTAGCTAAAATGTTTTACAGTAAGGCTCTTTGAAGATCTAGTCTTGTTATTCTGTTATAGAGTGGAATTAAGTCAGTGTGTAAGAGGACGAGGGGAAGCAAGGGTTACGAATTTTCCTTGTATTCTGATTGGCCCACTGAAATATTTCAATAAAACCTTTACTCTAAACATCTCCCTTCACAATATTGTGTAAGAAAATAAAGAATCAGTATGGGACATAGAGGAACCCGCCAATGATTGGAGACAGGATTTTCTTTACATTGTCTAATAGACTCGTTTATTATTTTAAGCTGGTAAAAAGAGACTTATGATTCGTGTTGAAGAAAGAGTTATTTGTGCTTGATACATTGAAGACACTGTTCAAAAGCAGTTTGTCCTTATAAAAGGATGACCCCTGTATAATTCTTAGGCAAGGAGGGACAAATTCAACCAACAAAAAGCACATCTCGCCCCGAGTTCCCCATGATTTCTCCACATATAGCAAAAAAATACACATCAGTAATTTATTTGAACATGCACATCAGTGAGCAGCACAGTTTTAGGCTGCTCAGGAAACAAAAGGGAGAATATCAGCATTACCTAAATAAAAAAGAGAGGTGAATTACACCATTTTAATTGTCTTAAAAACACGGATAAGAGGAGCAATTAAAATATAGTCCTAAATAGTCCTAGCTAATGTAGATTACATAAGTATACAATATGATTCAACTAATAGTGCTCTGACAAGCATAAACCACCAGTTCTAGTAAACAAGGCCCAGATCAATTGCTGAGAAAATGTTCGATTCGGATGTCACAAAAGTTTACTTTTAATTCAGTACCGAATGCAAAACACAAGTCAAGTGTGAAGACAGCGTTCTAAAAAAGGTGGCTCTATTAAAGCAAGGAGGCCATTTCCTTTTGCATTTTTATAATTTTTGAACTCTATTTTTGACGTTTGCTTTCTCTACCTTTCCTCCCCTGAGCACTAATTTATCAAAAAAAGATTTCAAGGTGCAAGTTGTACATTCTTATCGTTATACCATTTCATCTCTTTCTGGAAGAGAGTATTACAATCAGCATTACAATGTTCATTCTTTTTCTCTGAATATCTGTTTCACAAACATGTATTTCAAAATCATAACGTTGATTGGGAAAAGAAACCTACAAACGAGAGAGTGATGTAAGCATATGCTTCCTATTGTGCCGTGTGTCTTTCCCATCCCTTCTCCCCTTTCCCTGTAAAGAGCTGTAAAAATTTAAGGCAGATGAGGTATATTGCTGAAGAAAAAAGTTATTTTTGAAAAAAAAACTCAAAAAAACTTTATTCTGCCCTTCTACTCAAGAAAGACTACTCAACTATAAATCTAGTGCTAGAAAAAAGCAGGAAAGACACCGTTTGCATGTACCATACTATGTCTTCTATTTCTAGAATGGCTTTTTGTTAATTTAATTTTAATAGTAAAAATAAGCACCTTAAGCTATGAACAAGAAAAGAACTTCATTATTAGTGAGTCTAGAATCCCAACGGAATTAAGAACACTCACTCAAACTCGTTCACTCATTCTCACAAAGGCCAATGCTACTGATTAAAATTGTAAAGTGCTGTACTTAGTATAAACACTTGTATACACTGCAGACACTGAAAAATAACCCTCAAGCACATTGTGTTATAGTTCCAAAAATATATTTACAGTCTATTACAAAGATTACAAATGGAAGTGTCTAGGTGACTGTATTATGCTAATTAAAATTATTTTACAGATTATTATTCTTTAGGGACAAAAAACATTTTAGTGAAATTAAAATGATTTTTCTAGTCAATCAAAAAATAAATTAAAATATCAAATAACACTGTACAGTGATTTAAAAGAAAAAAAAAAAGGGTGGGGAGGGGTTTGGGACGCAATCCATTTGAGTTTTTCTATAGCCATCTTTGGTCCTAAATGTGGGAAAACACATTATGTAGCACTGAAAATACCTGTTCTTTTGTGATGCTCTGCAAGTAAAATAGAAAAATATAGTGCATTTTCAATGTATTCAGAGCCCACTACAGAGAAATGTGTGTACAAAACAAGACAGTATAAATAAAATTTACAAGTTTTACAAAGGAACATTTACAGATTTTGTTTCTGTTATTTGTTTGTTTGTGGATGCCCACATTATCAAACAAGACCAATTATGACCGATCCCTGGGATCTTTCTCTATTAAAATCATTAGAAACAGCCCAATTCTCTTTGGAAGTACAACAGTTCAATTCTGGGGTAGTTCATGATTTTCATAACTTTTGAAAGCAGTACTCACAATATGTATACATTCCTGAAATATCTATAAAGACACATTTAATTATTGCTTATGAAATCCTAACACAGTAATCAAATAACATGGTTTAATAAATAAAGCTCAAAAAAGAAAAAGCCAGATCCTTCACCTCTGACTTACATGGTAAAAAGAATTCTTTCATTTACCAAGTTTCTCACATCAGCGTTCACAAATAAAAGACTTTTTTTTTTTAACTGCAAGGATGATGTTCTGTGCAGCAAATTTGTTTTTGAAAGGTGAAAATTGTGAACTGCCCCTTTTATCATGCTTCAGAGTTCTAATATAAAACTTAATTCTTTCCTTTCGTGTTTGGACTGCATTAAACAGAACAGGATATAAAATATATGTCAACTATTTCTCCTTAATTTCCTAATGTCACGATACTGAAAAAATCTTGATGTGCTCAGATTAAATTTTAGATAACACTGGCTAGTTCTTGCTTTCAGAGACTTGCCTTCATCAGCATTCTTTAGATGAAGTGCCTCATTTAAAAATTTTTTTTATAGTCATAAACCTACAATTTGAGTTTTTTTTTTATTAAATTCTGTCTAGTAAAATCACTCTATAAACAATCTGTTAAAAGTGCCTTATAGTATTTATGGATCATTATTGCTTTTTTCATTGAAAAGATAATGTGTTGTCTGATCTTTACAAAAAAATTTCTTTTTAAAAAATATCAGAGCTCTTGGCAACTTGCATTTTCTTGACTACCTGCCAATTAGCAAACAATATGAAAACAGCACTGATTAACAAAATAAAATGGCACAAAAAGGATACCAATGTTGACAGAGATATATCTTCAATCATGCTATGTTTTTTTTTTTTGAGATACTTTCAAAGGTACCCAGTGTAGTTATGTGTCATAGATTAACACTAAAAAGGTCCAAAGCTATAAACAACTTTCTAAAACAAAGTCCTTATGAAGAATAAACACAAATGATTTTAAAAAGGAATAGTCTGAAATCACATATTTAAGGAAAATATTTCATTGATTTTAACAATAAGATCATGATTTTATTTGACAAATATATTCTTTCTTAAATTCTTTATGTACATTTTAAAAAGTCTATACGATAAAAAGGAGGTTAGAGAGCTCAAGGTGTTTGGATGTTTTTCAGGTAGTACTTTGTTTATTGTCACTGCTGTTTTCCTGGCCACCAGTGGTGGATCCTAAATTCCCTTTTTATATATTCTGGTGGCACTTAGGAGTTCAAGTCTATAGGTGCTTCTTAAATCTTCTCTTCACTGTAGGAAGGACCCAGGACATCAACTGTCTTCTAGCAGCATTCTACGCATATACTGAAGGCCAGTACTGTTCTCTCATAATCCATAATCTCCCTCATAGGGGAGAAACGCGTATCACACTTGGATGCCAGTTCCGTGTAAGTGGAGCATTTGTGCTCTCATAGTCTGAATGCTGCTCATGATTTTCTTTTGATGGCCAACCAATGTGATCCCCAAACTCATCACATCCCTGAAAAAGACAAACACATTTTTTATTAGTTATCTTACAAAGAATGTATTTGGTACTAAACTGTCATCGACTGTTTAATTAAATAATCTGTTTATTTTAGGCAAACGGATCTTATCTTAGTGCTGTTGGGTATTATGATCATATTCCTGCAGTGGGTCGGACTGGCAACCTGCATCAACATTCTCCTTCGTAAAAGCCTACCTGCTCAGGCTCTCAATGTGCCATTACAAGTTATTTCTAAACTGATTTGAAATTTTATGTAAGAAATGATCAGTCTTAATCAGTCTTAAAATTATTATTAACTTAAGGTAATGTTAGGAAATGTTATTTGAAATGTTGTATTCTTTTTTTTTTTTTTGGTGAGGAAGATTGGCTCTGAGCTAACATCTGATGCCAATCTTCCTCTTTTTGGTTGAGGAAGGTTAACCCTGAGCTAACATCTTCCTCCATTTTTTGTATGTGGGATACCACCACAGCATGGCTTGATGAGCTCTGTGTAGGTCCGTGCCTGGAATCCGAGCCCACAAAGCCTGGGCTGCCAAAGCGGAAGGTGCGAACTTAACCACTATGCCACTGAGCCAGCCCTTGAAATGCTGTATTCTTGAATCTAAGTGAAGTTTAAAATTTTTAATTGTTAAATAGGATATAGTCTGAGTGGAAACATTTGCTGGGCTCTAGCAGATCATGAATCATCAACATTCATACCCAATGTTATACTCAGTTTAATTATCATGTGGTAATTCTGAGCATATTATTGGTTATATACTTACTGCAGTTCAGTTCAATCATTTGATGAAATTTTTGAAAAAAAAATCATCTTTTAAAGTGTGCAACACCTATGTTTAATAGCTTAAATTTGACATAAGCTAACTCTATCTGTTCCTGTATTTTTACCTTTCCTAATAGCCAGCAAGACTGAGCTTAGCTATTTACAAGCAGCTAGAATATAGCAATAGCAGAGTACTGGAGCATTTCATAGGAATGGTTTAATAAGACTTTGAGAAAAATAGTTTTTCAGGGGTATAGATTGCTTTGGGGATACCAGTGCAATTATGCCAGCTCTACCTACATGGTAACTAGCAGGAAATCAAACAAGATTAGATGCACATGCTTAAATTCACGTACATGCCATTTCCAGACACGCCAGGAAAGAGTATCTGATTGCTGGCCTTCTTCCCTTCTGAAATGTGAAACCCTTCTCACAACAGTATGTAAATAGGATCCCACTAAGAGAACCTTGATAATTGTTTCTCATTTTTAAATACAGTGACTGAGAGGAACTGTATCACCCACAGAGTTATGATGCAGCCAAGGAAACTGAGGTTCAGAGATAGTAAATGGATTTCCCAAGATGATATAACCAGTGATGGAGCCAGAAAGGAAAATTTAATTCTTTTTACTTCCAGTTCATAGCTATTACAAAAGTTGTTTTATCAGGTCATTCTTCAAGTTAAGAAAAAAAATTGAATCAATCAATCACACACCTTACTAAGAGTAAGTTAACCTCTTAGTTACAGTTATTGAATTAAGTTTCCTTTGACCTCTTCAGAAAGTAATCATATTGGATGTCATAATGCATTTTGGTATTGGGTATGAAACTTTTAGATTTTCTTTTTTTTTTTCACTGAGGAAGATTTGCTTTGAGCTAACATCTGCTGCCAATCTTCCTCTTCTTTGCTTGAGGAAAATTCACTCTGAGCTAACATCTGTGCCAGTCTTCCTCTGTTTTTTATGTGGGTCGCTGACACAGCATGGCCACCGACGAGCGGTGTACGTCCGCACCTGGGAACCGAACCCAGGCCCCCAAAGCAGAGCATGCCAAACTTAACCACTAGGCCACAGGGCTGGCCCCAGGAGCTTAGATTTTTAATGTCTGATAAAACATGATGAAAGAAATCCTCCTTTGCAATAGAGAGTTTCCCCAATGAATAGGAACCTAAATGATACAGTGAGTAACCAAAAAAGAGGAAAGTCTCACTGGGTGGTGTTTAGAACACTGGCTATGCTGACAAACTAGCTGCCACTTACTAGTTGAGTCAGTTTAGGGAAAGTATTTAAATTCTCTGAGTCTTAGCCTTGTTGTGTGTGAAACTATTGACTTAATAAAATTGTTGCTATGAAAGTTAGAAAGATACTGTATGTTCAAAGGTCTATTTAGCATAATGTCTTGCACATAGTTGGCACTTATTAAAGAGATACTTTTCTCCCTGATTTTGTGGTTCCTACCTCTTTAATATCTGGGACATGACCTAATGTATAAAGCTTGGATTGTATCTAATAAATTCTTAAATATAATTTTAAAAGTTTAAGCTTACTCAATAGTCATCCTGGCCACTGATTCAAGGGAGTTGTAGCCAGCTGCTGTGAAGTTATCTTTATATCTTTCCATCTTAATAGCTTGTAGCCATTCTCCAACTGAACAAAAGGTAGTGAAGTCAGGAGTGTTTTGATCCAAAAGAGGGCTTATTGGCCTAGATAAGAATGAAACAGAAAAGTAAATTTTCTCATGAACTACCAAAGAAAAAATGTCTTGACCCATACAAAAATAATGGTATAAAGAATAAAATGACATATTTTAATGGATGTATATAATAGCAAACAAACAGATATGCTAATCAAAATCTAACCCATGAAGGTTGCCCAATAACTACAAACTCCAGATTTTACATTTTATTTAGATTTGATGGCCACCAGATTGTGTCTTCCACACATTTTTAAAAGGCGAGCAAACAGCATTTGTAATCACTAAATATTTGTTCATTTGCTTCTCCAAAAGTAACGGAGAGTAAAGGAAGTACATACGGCTGTGGACTAACTTGTTTAGACCACATTTGGCTCCACTGTACTGACGGCACCCTTGTGAGTGCCTTGTGAGTTCACATACCCCCCCCCCAAGGGCCTGACTACCAGTGCAGACGGGGCATCAGGCTTACCTGGCAGCTGAAGCTGAATAACTACTGAATAATATGCATTACAATGGAGTAAGCCAAGCACAAAGAATAAATGGAGTGTTTCAGACTCTTTTTAATGGGTATACCTCTTTAATCATGTATTGAATTACTTTTATAAACTTTAACCTCATAGAATCATTTTACTAATTAACTCAAACCAAAACAATAAAATAGATAACATGCATATAATAAAAAACTAAAGCAACAGTAATACAAACCCATGTAATAATAATAATGGTTTGAAAATGTGAAATGCCATCTAGTCACAAAAAGCCAGTTGAGAAAGTTTTCTAAAATGACAGCCAGTGACATCGATCATAGCTTTTAAGAAAAAAAGCAATAATAATTAACAGGTCTCTTTAAACATTAATTAAGGCAAGCCATCTGAAGGGAAAAAAATAACAACTTCTGTAAACACAATAAATTTCAGATGAACTTACAATTTAGCACAAATGTCAATTTGCCATTGGGGTGGGGCCGAGGAGATAAATGGTTCATGTGAATATCTGAATTTCTCCCGGATTCCATTCCCTTAGGTATTTCTTACCTACTACAAGTTCCCAGGGGTGTTTTCAGACTATTTGGGTTTCGAATCATTTTGTCTAGAATTCCAACTATCTGTTCAAACTTTGGCCTTTCAGCGCGTTCCTTTTGCCAGCAATCCAGCATTAGCTGGTGAAGACCAGCTGGGCAGTCCATGGGTGCTGGTAAGCGATAACCTTCTTCTATTGCTTTTATAACCTAATAGCCAAAAGGACATTAAAGATATTACTGACTGAGGTTCAATTATAATAAAACGAATTGCCCAGTAGGCAAAGTGCTTTATCCAGATAAGAGTGAAGCACACAGCTTTGCAAAAGACTCTTATTTTTCTAAAACATCCATGAATATTAAGCGTGTTATTAAGGGGTACATGAAGTGCAAGATATGATGACATTTTCTAGTTAATTCAGCAACAGGGAGCAGCAATTAAGTTCACTCACGGTGCAACAGATGGAAAATTTTTTAATGTCATCCCAGCGGTTTTCGAAAGGGAATATGTTATGGAACTATTTTACGTGTATAAGGCTGTGTGTGTAGATATTTGTCCATACATTTATGAATTCTTCAAGTTGTAAAAGGAAGAAATGAGTTACCCAGAATTGGCTCCCCAAAAGTTTCACTTTTTGTAGACTTATAAAGAATACTTCTAAACAAGATATCAAAATATGTGAATGTACTATGACAGAAAATATTACCAAGCACACTATTATTTTACATAATATGAAGTTTATACAGACTTATGGAGTGCACAGTGTTATAAGATATAGTGGTGTGGAGGAGCCAATTTGTACTGGTTCATGAAGGTGACTGTATCACTCCCCAGCTCCAAGTTCATGACCCCACACTGGCAGCCTTGGGAGAGGGCAGGGGGAGAAATTGGGAAAGGTTACAAATTAGGACTTTCCCACTCAGAGTGCTGGCTGTTAAAACTTTTATCAGCACATCATTGCCTATTTATATCTAACAACAGTCTAAGATGCTATTTATATCAAGCTTTAAACGTTAATGAAAAATAGGCCTCCATAAACCTTTGTACACGGAAATTGGAAAGTCTAAAAGTTACCTATTTTAGACTTGGTATTTTTATTTATATGGAAAGCAAAAACAGATCTTAAAAATCAGAAATTGTTACAAATCTGAGCAGCACAGAGAAAATAATAGGAAGGCAAACACAAATAAGAAGCACTTGTAAACACTAAAATATTGTTCAAGGGGGATTAACAAATCCTTTGATACTGACCGACATAAAGTAGTAGAAATTAAGAAAAAAAAAACTCTAAAAAAAAAAAAGAAGTAACCTTAAGTTTTTGAAGAAAATAAGGCCCGACGTAGGCACGCAAAAAGCTGGCTTTAAGAAATGTTGATTAACTTAATATTTGTAGGGAAAAATATCCTTAAGATGCTTGTTGACATTCAAGAATAGCTCATTAAAACGTAAAAGGTTGTAGGATGCAAGGAACAAAGTAGCTGGCATCAACAATTTTTAGGGAAATTCCTTTAAATAAGAAAAAAAAAGTCCACTTTTCTTTAAGAAAAATCTATATATGCAAATTGATAAAGTTCAAAAGGTAAATAGATGAACTTAATTATAGCAGTTTTTGAGAGATATTGCTAAGTATACAATCCTCAGCCCACATTCTCCCCTGATCACTAGGTTGCATTTCCTATACATGCGTTTACTAGACATTTTCATGTGGATTTTCCATAGGCACCTCATACTCTATTTAAAATTGAATTTATTACCTTCCCCCAAACCTTTTACTATTTCAAATAGTAGCACTTGCAGTCACCCCAGCCAGAGAGCGGAAATGAGAACAGTCCTGGACTCCTCCTGTTACAGGCACCGCAAGTAGTCACCACTTTCTGATGATGCTACTTCCTAAATACAATATACGCTCAAATGTTAGCAGTATTTTTCCATACATATATCCCTACAGTGGTGGACTTATTTCTTTACAAAGTCTCATACTATGGGGTGTTTCCTTTAGTACTTTGTTTTGGATAACAATTACGGAGAAAACACCTTAGCCTTAAGTGATCTTAACCAGTATTGGTATTGAATGCTAATGGTGGTCCTAGGATAGAATTTTAAAAATTTCCCTGTTTATGATCCCATAACTAAAAATGTTAGATATCTTGCAAACATTCCTCTAAAATATCCCTTTAAAAAGCTATACATCATATAAGCAAACATACACAGATGGTAACTCCGCAAAGATCACAAATAAATAACGACGGGATAAATTAAATTAAAAAAACGACTGTTTTAAAGGCAAAGAATTTCATGTGGCTTTGCACAACATTCCAGTGACAGAACTATACTTGGATTCAAAAGTGCTATATGTTAAATAACTTAGATAAAAGTAAAAATAATGTACTTTGGAAAGCTGGGTTAAGTTACTTAAACAGTGGCTCAAGTAGTAAATAAGTAAGTTAATAACTTCTAAAACTTTATATATTCAAAATGACCAAATAATAAACAATTGGTGGGGGATTTTTTCATTGAGAAAAGAGTGGCTTTCCTTATATCTGAGGTTGCTTGTATTTGAACATACGCAGTATCTTTCTGATTTAACAGGACTCCATTCCCATGCTCGTAACATTAGCGCAGTCATTATTTTCCACCACTTCCTAAACCTATTCCCCTGCTTGTAGTTTGTCTTCAGATATCCAGAAAGGAACAATGCAGGTAAAGTCATCTTTTCTCTTTTCTTTCCCTCTAAATAATCTCTTAAAATGTAAATCTAAATCTTATCATGATCCTCCTGACATAATACTCTTCAACAGCTCTCCAAGCCTTAAAGAAAACATTTAGAATTCTTCAATTGGAACACAATATATTCTTCAGTCTTTGTGACAATGGACAAATTATAGTACCATTAAATGGTACTATAGGAATATCTTATAGGAATGAAATATATCTTATAGAAATGAAAGAGTTAATGAACCTCTGTAGTCATCCTATTGCATTATAGGAATTTCATGATTCCTATTATTACAGCAGAGAAACAACATTTATATCAACACAAAATGAAACTTCTAGTTCTCAAAGACACAGTGGTTTATAAATTTTTAAAGGAGCAGCAGCAAAGTATAACATTCAAAATAAGAGATGCTCTGGACTGGGAATGGGCTTTGGGACCCTAAAGTTCCCACTAACAATCATGTCCGTACCTATATGAGATGAGAGATACTTGCTGGGAACCTTTGGCCTCTATAGAGCACAGTTTGGCATAATCTAAGGTGTACCCTTTGAGGATAAACGGGCCGATAGGGGATGATTTGGGCACAAACTGAACCCCGAGGTTCTGTGATTTTTATTTGGTTAGCTGCATTATATTTCCAGTTGGGGAAATAAAAAGTACTTCCTGCAAATGGTTACACATTCTTAGAAACAATAAGGCACATAAGAGGGTTGAACCTACACTTCTTAGAGCATTATATAATTATTCACAGAATTCATTTAAAACATCTTTTTGGAAATTACCAGAGACCCCTTGGATTCGCCTGTCCAGATCTAGCCTTAGTATTCTAACAAAAGCCAAAGAAAAAAGAAAAACATTCATAAATAATTTCTAATTCTAGATAGTTTCTGGAGGAATAGGAAGTGACTAGGGTAAATGACATTTATAAAAGACCACTGGGACACAACAAGGAGCATAGATTCTTTGGTATATACTTTAAAGAAATACTAGAAATAAAAGCCAAAGTTGCTTGCTGAGAAGTGTTTCATTGTTATTATAGCATGACCACCGTAATTAAGAGAAAAACAAGCACAGAATACACCCCACGATAATGGGCCTGTAATAACTCAAAATGGGATGTCACATGATTGGCTTTTTTTCTTTGCTCATTCCCATTTTCATTTCATCAACCTCACGATTAACATGACCCACATTTTAAGCAATTAAATATTTTGGACCCCACTTACGGCATTATAGCAAAGTCTTATCAAAAAAAAAATCACAATTTTGTTTCTATCTTAACATAAAAAAATACAATCATAAATTAGTGGCAACTTTTAAAAGGAAAAATTGAGGGCTCACAATTTAGCTGAGAATAAATTTAGTTACAAGCATATTATATTTTCAAGGCTCTTAAATATCTTTTAATGGACCACTTAAAGGATTTATCTTGATGTCCTATATCTTTATGGAAGCTTAATTTTTTTATCATCCTTATGACTACCTACTAGTAAAATTAACAATTCACTGGCCTAGCTTAAAGTGAGAAGAAATAATTTTGTTGAGTATTATAAACAGAAAAAATATAATATCTATAATGAATAATTTCAAAATTTTATAATTTGAGAGTAAAAATTTTATTTGGACTAATTAAGACACAAATTCAATTAAAAGACAGCTGCTGTGAATGTCAAATATGAGTATTTTCAATTTCTGTAATAGTTACTGTGTTTGACTACACTTACATATATAAAGATTTTTCTTTGAAAGGCCATTATGTAAAGGGCTAAGTATTTGCAGATTTTTAAGAAGAATGAAAACTGGAAATTTATTTGGAAAGCTCATCCTTGATTTTAATAGCAAATAACTAAATTCTAACTGCTTCCATTGCAGTGAAAATTCAAGAAAGTTATAGGTCCATGAAAATACAATGAGCATTCACTCAAGCGTTAATCAAGTGATAACCTATTTGGGTGTGGGTATCATCATATGTCTGCACGTTATCTTTTCCCAAGTTTTTCTTGCTCACTACCCTGTCTAGAATGCAATCAAAGCCCCCTGGCAACTATCTACTTCACTGACTCCTACAATACCCCTTTCTATTTCTTCAGAGTGATCATAGAAACCTCCCTTTACTCAGTATTCAGCCTGGAAAGTTTGTGGACTTGCTTACCAACATAATCGTCAATTACATATCATTTTCATGGTGTCTTATGAAGTCTTTAAAAATCCAAGGCATTTGGGTTTTTGAGGGTTTTCTAAAATCCCTGATAAATTCTTAACAACAAAATTTAAACAATATGAAGTGAATTGATTCACTTAATAAATCAATCTGACTAGTTTTTTAAAAATTAATATCTCTGAAGATCTGATTAAAGCAAGCTTTCCAGAAAAACACAATATATTCACATATACACAGAATTTCCATAGGCATCAGGGGGATACCAGATCTCTGAGTCTCTCGAGAAACTCCAAGTAAGAAATCTTTCATCCAGAAAATTTCTTAACCAGAATGGAATCCATTATTTCACATTATCCAGTCTTTTTCACTATTTGCATATTGAAAATTAAACATATAATTGCTCAAATAACACTTTAACCACATAAATATAAAACAATGAATATTATCCTATACGAGGAATATTAACATCAATTTCACTATAAAAACTGAACTGTGTAGGTAATCTCTTACTATTATAGAAACTTGTGTCTGAATTTAATAATTTAGACCTCAAAATTAAAAAAATGAAAGAAAGACGGTACTAAATATTCTAGGTCCGAACTAAACTTCACTGTAGACATAATAATTTCCCTTGATAAATAAAAATATTTATTAGTTCTTGATATACTAATTATATATTTACGATATTACATTTTCAAGAAAAACAAAAAAACAACACATGGAATTCTAAAAATTAAAATTGCTGATATTTATTTTTTCTTCTTAACCATTTCTATTATTTGTTTTTAGAAGTTAAGTGAACTTTGAATTTAAGTTATCTTCTATTCTTGTCACTCATTTTATGTTTGAATCTAGTACAGAAGGAAGGTGTCAAAAGAAATGAAACTCTACCAAATGTCTAGGGAATGTAAATATTTCTCTTTCTCTGCCCTAAGGATTTGTTGCCCACATTTTGACAGTCCATGAAATCTTTGACACTGAGACCTGTCAAATATTAACAACTTTGCCTCTGCCAAACAGACTCATCATTTAGACTTTTATCTTTGAAAAACAAAAACAAAACACAAAAAAGTTTCATGTCATCTCTCAATTCAAAATACCAAAATATTTAAATGATTTAAAAGCTCCCCTTTTCAGGCTGTGAACTTTTTAGTTAATGCAGAAATTTGTAGGCAAATGTACTGAAAATAACCTTACCAACAGTCTGACTTCAGTTGTCTAAAAATAACTATTTACACATATTAAGAAGCACAGACATTTGGTATCGGAAATTCTAAAATTAAAAACAAAGATACTGATTTAATATAATCATATTCATGATCTCTTTTTGAAAAATAACTCAATTTTAACTTTATTCAGTTTCTATTGCTGTCCATGTTTATAGTACCTCAAGAATTGACTACTTCAAACCAGTTTGCTACTCATATCCTTCTTCTAAATGCCAATATAGATTTTCCTCAAGCACTATTTATTTTTTTTACTCTCCTCTTCAAGAACTTTAAATTTGTATCATTTCCAAACTCCTTCAAAAAAAATCTTGCATCCTTTTGCCCCAACCTAATCTTCCTTTTGAATCACTCCCAATGTACACATCTCTGTTACAGGAAAGAAAGTCTATTAGGTTGGTCCCCATACACCTCGCTAAGCCTTTGCTTCTGGACTTCCCAGTGTGCTCCCTTGGAGAATTCTCTCATCAGCTATGAACCAAAGTCTTCTCCAGATTTCTAGTTCAAGTTCAGGGTACCTTTATGGATTTTACACTTGCTCTGTTTTTATCTAAATTTCAATCACATTGTCAATAAGTTGAACTATATGAACCTGCCAGTATTTGAATGTTTCTGACTACAAAAATGTCAATTTCATAAAATTCAACCTAATAGAAGCAAATATTCAGTGGCACTTATGTTACATTGTTTGATAAATGGTCTCTTGGTGTGAGAAGTATACTTCCAAGAACTGTTATCAGCTTCTTTTCTCAAAGGATAACAGTATGTTTTATGTCTTAGTATGCCCTCATGGCAACAGGGTACACACTTAATAAGTACTATTTTTTTCTATTTTTAGGCATTGCCAAGGGCACTCCCATTTTGATTACAATCTAAAATATCACTATAAAACACTTACCAATATCGATCATAAAATCTAGATTACCTTATGAAATTAAAATTTAATTAAGTCAATCAACAGTAGATAATTGAAACAGATTTTCTCAGAACATTAAAAGAAAAAGAAAGATAAGCTTCAAAGACAAAATAAAACACAATCTTCCTTCCCCTTTCCCTCTGCAAATGATTCTTTTATTCATGTGACTCTCCCACTCAGCTGTGCAAACACAGCATCATTATCTATATCAAGGAGGAAATATCCTTTGTAGGCTTCTATTATGTCCAGAGAATTTAAATAAAAAAAGTAAAAGCAATTCTTCAAAATAAAAACCAAAATGAAATTAATTGAACCACTAATTTACGGTAATTATTGTGAAAATTTGTGGTGATAATTGTGAAAACTCAGCAATCATATTTTTCTAATTCTATAACAGTTTCTTCTTATAAGCCATTACCTACATGTTCGAATAATAACAGATATTAATGTATTAAATCCTTCTGGTTTAAATAGTGTAACACCTACATCTTGATTTGACATGTCCCAATAAGGTCTTTCTCCATAAGACATGACTTCCCACATGACTATTCCATAGCTCCAGACATCACTGGCTGATGTGAATTTCCGGTACTGGATGGCTTCAGGTGCTGTCCACCTCACTGGGATTTTTCCACCCTGTTATAAAAAGAAAGTAACATTTTAAATATGTATAATAACTTATAAATCATTTATAGCAGTACCATAAAGCTACAGTTAAACATTTGTATACTTGGTTGGCAATTCAGCAGTATTTGGTCTATTCATCTTGAATCTCTCTAAGTGTATTTAAAGTTACTAATCTGTTTTTTAAAATGTCATTACAAGTTTTCATTTTTAAGTCAACTCAATTTAATGCATCCTATTTGGTCTTTGGGCAAGAGTCTAGTCAAAAGACAATGAAATAACCATTAAAATGGAATGAAATATCGGATATTATAGTAAATCCTCACAAATTTTCCATTTTTCTAAAGTCACAAAAGTTAGGATAAGAATTAGCATATTCTTTTAAAATCTTTATTTAAAATGGGATTATATTTTTCTGCTACAATTTTGAGTGCTAGTAACTACATGTTGCCTATATGACTGCAAATTATTTATACCAGCATCTCAATATAAGATAAGCATGTTATCATTCTTATTATTACTTATTCTCTTAGGCTATATGTAGGCTGTAAAAGCAATAACGACTCTTCCAAAAGGAAAAACAGCAACAACAAAGAGCTGAGATCAATTTGCCTCTTTTCTCCTGTTTAGTGTTGTATTGAACCTTGCTTTCTTGGTAGGAAAATCTCAGGATTATGAAGAGGTGCAGTAATAGACTTTTTCTTACAGTCGTTGTGTAGACAGCTTCTGGATCATCCTCTATGACCCGGGACAAGCCAAAATCTGACACTTTACAAACAAGATTGCTGTTGACAAGAATATTGCGAGCTGCGAGGTCCCTGTGAACATATCCCATATCGGCCAAATATCTCATTCCAGCAGCAATTCCTCTCAGCATTCCTACTAACTGAATGACTGTAAATTGCCCATCGTGTTTCTACAGGAAACAAAATATAAACAAAATATTGGACAAAAAAAATATGGACAAAAATAAAAGTCCAGTTAAATGTACTCTGAAAGAGAAAAAACCACCATGGAAAATGTCTGCACATTTGTCATTTACTATCGTATAATAGAAATTAGTAACTAATTTTCTATATAATACAGACATTTGTGAAAAACATAACAGGTGCTGATTTAACTGATAGCCAAATAATACAAAATAGAATTTTGGTAATCATTTAGTTATTTATATCGATGTTATTAACATAAATTAATAATAGTTTCAGATTATGCAAATCCAAAAGTATATGCTAATTTTTAAGTCATGGTCAGGGAACAGAATATCCAAAAATATTATCCCTGACAGCTAAGTGTTTTCCCCACTTGCTAAAAAATTATATAAATAATCTAAAAATATATAAAGGGATGAAGACAGATACATTAAGATTTTTTCTCCAAACAGTAAAAAAAAGAAGGGGAAAATGTTTTGATTAATGATAAAGAGAAATCAAGAAGTAGAAAATGATTATACTGGGTGACTTTGTTTTCATTTTATTCTTTTCCCTGTTTTGCGAGAGGTAGGAACATTACTTGCAATAAAGATTCTCTAAAATAGATGTACTAGCAAACAGGGTTGAGAACTCTTTGTAACCAGACTGGCCACCATATATTTTTAACCCACACATTTCTCCAACTGAATCACAAATACGGTGCATGAGCACATTGGTTTGATTGATGAACTTGCTAGGTGATGGCTTCTCCCAGAGAGTTCATAGTTAGGCATATCATAAATATGCAGCAATAAAAATTTCTCTAAAGCCTCTGATTGCTTATAAGTCTAGGTTGATTGTATCACTCTAGATCATGTATGAGAACTCTGCATGCCCTTGTCTTCCTTAGATTATTTTCTCTTTGCCATTTGGTAAAATGTTAACATGTTCATATTCTTAGATGAAAAGTCTGTGAGAGTAAAAATAGGTATGTTTATACATCTAGAATTTATCATTTACTAAAATAATCTCATACTATTCATTTAAAAAATGTTAATAATTCTACATCTTATGCTTGATGTTGACATAACAATATAATAGAAATGGTTCCACACAGCAGAATTGGGATTATTGTGCCAACATTGAACGGTTATCTCACTTTTTAGTTTCTCTGTTTTACCTCTCTATTTTATTTATGATTGTACTGAAAAAGTAAAATGCTACTCTACAACATTTGTTCAAATTACAGGGCTTCAGGTATCCTCTGTACTTGAGGTAATCGAATGGAAACTCTTTTTTAACTACGCTGTATTACTTAAATGCTCAGAAAGATTCTAGTTCAATCCAATCTAGGACTGATTTTTAATCTGCTTTTCAAAGACAATTTTCTGACCTGTTGAAGTTTATAATGTTCACATTTACACTGCAAAAAACAAGTACAGAAAATTATATTGGTAACATGTATAGTATATTTAGAATAGGAGGATAATTTTGTTACTTACCCTGAGAAAGGCATCTAGGGCTCCATTTTCCATGAATTCTATCACAATCATGACAGGTTTCCCTAAATTAAAAAAATATGTATATAAAAGAAAAAAAAGTGTTGCTCAGAACCATAACCTAAACTTTAGGGTTATTCCTGTTCTCATCTTGGATAAAACACATGGTACTTTTTTCAAAAGACTGAATAGGTGAGCTGTGAATGTTTCTAGTGTTTCTACTGCTGCTGCTAAGCTCAGAGAGTCATTAAATATCTGTGTGGAACATGATCATGATTCATAAAATTAAACAAGAAAAGTCAGTGTATTCTTCTGACTCCTGCTTTGTGACTAAAACTCAGAAAATGACACTTTATATAAAAATGTAAAGACTAAACTGTATCATTTTTATGGCTTTTGAAGCTAAATGAAAATATCTATCAGTCACTCCATCGATCTGTCAGATGTATTCTTTAACTCTAGCCCTGCATTCATTTATCCTGATTTTTTTTTCTGAGGTGGTAACATAAAAATAGTTTCAATCAGTTACATACCAAGATAAAACATTCATTTAGGTTATGCAATATGTTCATAATTTTCTTCTTTTATTATGTATGAAATAACACTAATTCTGACAGTCCACTTGACAAATGAAAGATATAACCAACATCTACCTCTCGTAACAACCCCCTCCAAATGCACGACATTTGGGTGGTCAAACTGTCCCATGATGCTTGCTTCACATAGAAAGTCTCTCCTTTGTTTTTCTGTGTAACCGACTTTCAGGGTTTTTATGGCTACTGGGACATCTCTTTTTCCTGGAAGTTTCAAACGACCACTGCAGACTTCTCCAAATTCTCCTGAAGTAACAGAACAGGCAGGAGTATTTTAATTTCAGAAATATTTCCTCACTCAAAGTAAATGCATTAAATTCTTTAAAAGCACTTTTAAGCTTTCCTAAATGATCTGTTACACAAGCTATTATTTTTTAACTGGATTAACAAGAACTCTTTCAGAAACAACATTTAGATTTGAAATACACTGTATAATGTACACCGTCTACTAGAGCATAAGGGCACATTAGCAAATCCTAAACATTGCTATTGCTTTTATAGTTTGAGAAGGAAACATTTCTTAAATATTTAAGTCAGGGATTCATACGCACTATGTCTGCTCGACTTAAGGGACTTGGATCCAAAAATGTATAATTATTATGAAAATACATTATATACATAGAAAATAATATTCCTTTTAAATAATACATACATATTAATTTTCTACATGGAATTAAATAGTGCAGTGGCTAGTAACTAATACCTACAAATACAAGAAAAAAAGATAAATATGAAAGCTTAGCAAGAAAATGGTAATCAAATAGGAGGAAATGTATTTGCTATTTGCAGGAAATGTATCTAGCAAAATTCAGGAACATTCTAATTTTTTAAATACTTTTAAGTGACTTTAAGTCACTTCTTGAACAACAGGCCAGAACTATTATGAAATAGCTTATAATAGAACAATATCTTAAAAATCCAACAGAAGACAAAAGATAAACAGATTCTCTGTGCAACATGCTTCTTTTTCACCTTTTTTCCTATGATTTCATAAACAAGTACAGCCTCATTGCTTCTAACAGTTGAGGTAAATGCAAAAGTTCTATACTTGAAGTATAATTATTTGCCTGTCATTATGATGTATGACTTTCGATCTCGGCTAAATGGAACAGCTGAACAAGGAAGCTACAAGAGCCTTACCTGCACCAATCACACGCTCAATTTTAATACAGGAGGCATCTAGCTCCTTGGCGAATTGATGGACAGCTCTATTTGGGTCCTCATAGGTTTCAGGGTCAATGTAGGTTTTGGTGCCTGGAAATTTAACTGTAATGATGTAAGAAAGCATGACTGTGATGAAGCAAAGCACTTATTGTGCAGTCAGCCCAGGAATTTCATTATGCAGAGTGCTCCTTGGAACAGTGAACTTGCTTCCACATCACCTGATTCACAGCAGTTTTAACAGACTACTTCAGTCTGCTGGCGTATAGGTATTATCTGCAAGCTTCTATAGGTAACATAGGTTCCAGCTCATAGGTTACTAACTGAATTGCTTTTCCAGTAAATCAACAAAAGACATCACCAAAATTCTCTGACATGACTCTTATCAGACTGGAGGTTTAATTAAATTCACTGCTATCATGGCATAGTTCAAGCCATATTGAGGTTTGTAATGGACTTGGAAACACATTTGTAAATCTATCAGTCAGTCAATCAACCAAATTAATACACTGGGAAAAGAAGACATTTCATTTACAGGTAGCCTACTACACTGACAGCAATATTAAAAACATTTAGACATCTTACTTATTCTTTTGATTTATTTTTTTAAAGACCAACCACCGTTGACATATACATAAAATAAATACAAGATGTGAGGGACCGCTATCACAGAATCAGAAATTTACTAAAGATACAGTTTCATCTTTACCTTGAAGGGCAATAGAGGCCAGATGTACAAAGTGCAGAGTAAAGTTAGAAAATTTACAATATTCCTGGGATCTGCTAACCATGTATGACAGCAATTTGAAAAAAGAATGGTTTATATGAACTTTCAATTATAAGGCTCTGGAAGATCTTAACTGCTATGAGGAGGTAGCCAATAAGCCTCAGAAAAGGTAGTCAAAATTCAAACAACATAGAATCATCATAAAAGTTAAAATCTTCTTAAAATGCACCCAGAAGCATGCAGGTAACAGATAAGGCTATGTCCACTTTAAATCAAATTCAATTACAATAATGTATTCCAAATCTAATCATTTGGTTAAAGACAAAGATAAGATAGATAGGCATATATTTGGTTATATTAATGCAACAAAAAGAATTACACTATATCCTCAAAAAAACTTTATTGTTTTTAACAAAGCCACTGAACAATCTTTTCATTAAATCTTACTATTTGGAGAACAATATATTTCTTTATGTATTACACTGCAGCCTAACTGTGCTTATGTCATCACATTAAATTAAAATTATATTTTAAAAATAAACACATAACAAACAAAAAGAAGCAGAATGTATAAAGGAAAATGGGATTTAAAAATCTTGATTTATTCTGCTGTAGTTGATTGTTTATCCAAAATTGATTGTCTTAAACAATTATTGTTGCAGTTTATAAAACTGACAGATGCTCATTTGTTACTAAAGCTGAACATGAAAAAAAACACAAGAAAAAAAGAGAGAGGGGATAGAAAGAGAAAAGAAAGAAGGAGTACAGGGAAGAGGGGGGAGGAGAAAAAGAGAGAAGGGAAGAAAACAATAGGTTAACCTCCTAGATTGGCAGGCAGATGGAGAATGAGCCATCTTCTCCCTTTCTATTCTCTCTTCCTTTCTTTCTTTCATTGCTTTTTTGGTTTTGTTTTGTGATAAGGGAGCTAGATTGGAGGTAACCTTCTGCATCTCAAATGGGTCTCTGATGGTTCTTTATTCAAGCTGTCATAAAACATTTTGACAGGCCAGAGCAATTTTGGCATAAAAACATGAAATACTGCCCAGCTTGGATTCAAAGACATTGTTAGAAGAAATGGTAGGAGGAAACAAAATGTAAATTGGAATTGCTTCACTAAACTCCTCCATTGTGTTTATATCTTTAAATGTAGCACTTGGGGCCATGGAGAGTTGAGGGCGCCTGATACAAATGACTGGACATTCTATTAAATTCAGTGCTCTAAAAGCTAGTTAAATGATTGCTTTCATGTTTCTGTAAAAATTCAATCTGGTGTCTTAGCACCTAAGAAAATTGTCTGTATACTAAAGGAATAAAAGGACACCAACTTGTAAATAGCTGGTGACCATAGTGTTGTACTTTACGTATTTTAGATACAGTCATAAAATCAAATGAAATGGCTGGTTCTCATCAAATGACAAGAAAAGATATCCCTGTAAAAAGGGTGATTCAAAAATACCAAGAATTTTACCAGGATAGGATATGTTAAGTGCCCTTTATTTTTTCATTATTCATTTAAAAATGGACGTTTTAAAGTAAAGAAAATATTGACATAATTTCTGACTATTCTGGTCTGTTGCATATTTCAATTTAAGAGTGTAAGCTTTTTTGTGTTTTACAATCTCATTTACATTTCTCATGAATGTTAAATATCTTAAAACCACCACTGATATTTTGCTCCAGAGATGAAAACTGTTTATATATATCAAGCTTATCTTGTTTACGGTAGCAAGTAAAACATGCAGCTCTATTTTTTCTAATTACAAACTGGATGTCAAGTGTAAAAAAAGGAAATGGCATCAAAATATTAAAACCGAGTGATGACACTTAAGCATAAGGCTATATAACAACTTTTAGTTAGATAAGCCATCTTTCAATTTACCTTCCGCATTAACTTGCAAGCTAAAAGCAAATAAACTAAAACGTATTTGACAATTTTGGGATATCTCAGATATACTCAATAGAGGAAAGAAAAGTGACATACTGATTAAGGCAATATTAAATGATTCTGTCATCAAATTATTCACATATGGGCAGAACCAGGAATTCCAGGAACTATAGGCTCATGTCACTCTTCTATATACATTTTAAGCTAGATACAAACATTTAGGCATTCATGTTTTCATCCCCTCCTTCTTGTTTGAGGAAGTGTTAAAAATATTCTCTCATGCCATGAAAGAGAAAAAAATGTAACCTCCACTTTTTCTGTACATCCTTTAGGTATAAACCGCCTATGGCACCCTCATTACTGAGGCTTGTCACAGGAAAATCCTCACCGGATTAGCAAAAGGAAGCACCAACATTGGGAGCATATCAAATGATCCCAGAGGGGAGGTGGCAGAATCACACGCATTCAGTCATAATCAGGGGTAGATTTAAATTTTGTAAGGCTTGAACTTTCTACAATTTGGGATACTCTCTTTAAGAAAAAAAAATGATTATACACAAAAAATTGGTGGGGCTCCCCCAGGGCCCTGAACGAGGTCTGTGGAAGGGAAGGGCTCCAAAGCTTAAACTTCATGATAAAGCCACCTCCGGTGACCCCTTATACATTAATCTGTAGTATTCCATATGCTCTTTCTGCCTTCAGTCATTGGAATTCTCCAGAGTTTCATAATCAATCTGGATATGTATTATGTAAAGCCACTTCTCTTTTGAAAATTAAAGTCAAGGTAACCGTTGGTTCAACAAATAAAAACACATTGAAGAAACTTAGGAATGATAATAACAGTGTTCACAATTTGTCTTTAAACCACACATTTTCTTGATTGATGCTTATATATTCTTGTGACATTCAGATAGGTAAATGACAATATCTTCTTAGATACTGACATAATTTTATAATTAACATAATAATAGATATAACTTTTATGCCAATTAGGAAATGTATCTATCCATGAGAAATTTTAGTAAAGATTATAGCCACTAAGAAAAATAATAAATAAAAATTTTTAAAAATATTTTCAAAGATTAAAAATAGGAATAATGGGTTTGGATAAGAATATCATTAATTATCAGAACTAAAACCATTTGATTGTTAGGTTTTTCACTTTGGCTGCATAAAGTAATAACATTCACCTGCATGGCTCTCATGTTTTCACTTGCCATCTACATTGCAACAAGTTAAGGTAAATGCAGATGGACATCTATTTTCTTGGGTTCCCTAAACTCTCTTCTGAATATGGTTTCTAAAATGAATTTGTAAGTATCAGGTAACCCAAATACACAGGAGCACATTGGAAGATTGAATCCTATTATACTATTTATGTCTGGTGAAATATCTATCAGTGATAGACAATGTATAGTAGCTGAAGAGAAAAGCTTAGTCTTTAATGGTAGCAGCACTCATTGGATGGAAAAAAGGGGCCTGTGCTTCTAACTCAAAATAAATTCTTTAGCAAGAACATGGGCATATGTAACATTTAATGGATTATTATTAGAATGGTATGAAACAATTGGGCAAAGCTTGCAAAAGGAAAAATTGTGACATAAAAGCAGCTGAATATCTTATAGTTACATTAAAATTTCTTGAGAGATTACATTTCTGAATATATTTTATTTTTTAAAAAATCACGTCATATGACTTCATTCTAAAAATCTTGTTCAAATGCTTTAAAGCAACAATTTGAGCTCAGTATATAATTTTAAGCATGATGTTTTAGGAATTTATTCATGTCAATACTAACAACCAAGTTTCTGTATTAATTGGGGTATGTAATAATAAAGAAAAGCCAAACACTTACAATGAAAGTAAAGCTCTTCATCCCCTTCTTGGTCAGCTTTGCTATAACCACAGTGCCTGGAAGAAAACCAAATTGGTGACAATCTCAATCCATGATTTTACTTTACATATTTAAAATTCAGTACAATATACCTTAATTATTTAACAACATGCTAGTTAGAGCTATAAACAAAGTACAAAAACTTCCTGTCTATAGTTACGAACTAATTTAATAATAATATTGCAATTCACATGATTAAAAAATGCATGGAATATAAAGTCTTTGTGTGAGGGAATGTAGAAAGTACATATTTTGTCAATTTAGACATATCAAAGGGTGAATATTTGCTTATACTTTTTTTCTGAAACAACAACAGATTTTAAATGGGTTCCACAAACCATTAACTAAAAGAGTAAATTTTGCCCCAGGTATCATTTATATTTATTATAAAAACCTAACTCTGAAAATAACCAATAAAAATTCACCCAATAGAAATTACAATACTCATTTCTCTTAAATTAAAGGGATGATCAAGCTCACACTGTATTTTGACCTTGAGAGAATGACAATTTATTGACTTTTAGTGTTTCATATCAGACAAAGAATGTTTGCATTTACTACTTAAACTAAACGATAACTAATAGGCTGACATAATTCTGCAAAATCAATACATTTTATATTACAGATTAGAATAAATCTGTGTTTTACCTTCTTCCGATGATGAAGCCAAAGACCATGAACACCAAAATGATGGTCCCAGCCACTGCAACCACAGCAATTATAATAACAGGATTCTGTTCACTGGAGACAGCTGTAGCTGTAAACAGAGAAGACACCCTCAGAAACACTCAATACCATGCAAGAACTTGAGAGGTTAAAAAAATCTTATAAACAAGAGATATCTATGCTATTTAATTCACTTCTAATTTTGAATAAATGCATTATATTGTAACAAAATAAATTTAAATAAATGTTTAGTTTTGCACTTAAAGAAGTGGTAAGAACACTACTTTCATCTATTTTATATTCCTCAGCCATAAAAGAAACCTACACAATGCCTTATTGCTGGAATCTTAGTTATGAATCAAGAGATAGAGATCTTTCTTCTACAATTGCTATTAAATCTCTATTTTTTCCTCAGCAAGGTATCTGATCCCTCTGTGTCTGTTTTTCTGGTATGTAAAAAAAGGAACCAAAATATATATTCTGTGTATTTTTCAAAGTACCTTAGGTACTTTCTCTCTCGTATCATCAATATTAAATAAAAATCATCACGTAATCATGGTAAATCAGCATGAATTTATAATCCACCATGATTCAGGAAAAAGATAAGCAGAATTACTTGCATTAACTTAATAAAGTATGCAATACACACATTTGAGAGTTTAAGATCGCAGAGAAGCGAGCTTATTTATGAAAGAGCAAACTTTCTGCAAGTACTTCATTTTATTTTTATTTTATTTATTTATTTTTGTGAGGAAGATCAGCCCTGAGCTAACATCCATGCCAATCCTCCTCTTTTTGCTGAGGAAGACTGGCTCTGAGCTAACATCTATTGTCAATCCTCCTCCTTTTTTTCCCCCAAAGCCCCAGCAGATAGTTGCATGTCATAGTTGCACATCCTTCTAGTTGCTGTATGTGGGACGCTGCCTCCGCATGGCCGGAGAAGTGGTGCGTCGGTTTATGCCCAGGATCTGAACCCCGGGCCGCCAGTAGCAGAGTGTGCGCACTTAACCGCTAAGCCACCGGGCCGGCCCCCTGCAAGTACTTTAAAAAACCCTTCAGCATTATCTAATTGTAGACACTTCCTGTACAATGCTAAGTGATTCTTCTGTGCTCATTAAAGCAAGCCCACCTGGACCTTTCTGAGAGTCTCTTTGCAGACAGTATATGTTTACATGTCCTTTCAAGCCGCCTCTGATTCTGACTGTTTATCAAGTCACATGGTCTTATCACTTCCATTTTTCCAAATTAATGAAGTTTTACTTATGTGGTAATTTGCAATTGTCATATTTTCCCCAGAGTATTATATTTTCAATACTAGTATAGACTTCATAAAATAATCCAAGACATGTAAAACAATGAAAATGTATATTCCAATAAATGATCCAATTGCAAATCTCATATAATATATATTGTCAAACTAATACAGTTTGTGCATTTCTGAAACAACCAACAGTTGTAATCTTTAATTGAAGGCAGGATGGAAAATACTGTTCCTTCTTGGTAGTGGCAAGGGACTGGCTCTCTGGAGTAGTAAATTCTATGTAGGCAAAGTATGTCTTGCCATAATAGGCAGCATAAAGTTTTTCTGATTGGCCTGTCTCTAGTTTATCTATGTCTCCCTCCTTTTGACAACTCATCTTTTAATTTTGTATACCTAGGCTAATAATAGATAGCTCTTATATTGAAAAACAGTAAAAATAGATCTGATGTAATAGTTAGTTTCTAACAAAGGTATTATACACACTCCCCAAGTCAGCACCTGCTGATTTGCTCCCCGAGGGAGCTAGACAAGGGGAAAAAAAAAGAGGAAAAAGAAAACAACTTCTAAGTTTTAATTTCTGAATTACAGCCTATTATCATTCAACAGAGAAAAGATGACTTCAAGTATTTTTGTTTATTTGTTTGGTTCAGTTGTTTTTTATTTTTATCTGTCTTTTTATATATATCAAGAGAAGAAAAAGAATCGAGTACTTCTGTTCTTAAGGAGGGAAAAAATTATACACCTATGTGCAGAAATTGTTTCCATTCAGTTGATGTGTCCCATGGGTCTAATTCTTCGCTTGTGCCAGGCTCAGTCAGTTCTTCCCTTAGTTTCAGAAACAGAACTCCAATGAGAAAACTGAACTCAGGTGAATAATGAATTATAATTTGTGAATATTTATTTATAAGTTTTTTTTTGTGTGTGTGAGGAAGATTAGCCCTGAACTAATACCTGTTGCCAATCCTCCTCTTTTTGCTGAGGAAGACTGGCCCTGGGCTAACATCTGTGCCCATCTTCCTCTACTTTATATGTGGGCTGCTTACCACATATAAGCGGTGCGTAGTTCTGTGCCTGGGATCCAAATCTGCGAACCCCAGGCTGCTGAAGAGGAGCGTGCGGACTTAACCACTATGCCACCGGGCCGGCCTCTATGTATGAGTTTTTATGTATAGTCAGGGTCATACTTGAATCTTTCTGTAGTCAACATTTATGGTTAATATTTTGATCTATTTCATGGGTAATAAATTTTAAACATAATTTTTAAGTGCCATAATCACCACACCAAGGTTTAAAATTGTAAAAGCAGTAGAGTTAACTCTGCCTAGAAGAGAATTTGAGGATATATGTGCAACGGAATAATCTGTTTAACTCTTCTTTTCAAATAGCTCAAGTGACTTCTCTTTGGTGGCATCTTCCCTCTTGCCCTCCTTCCTAGCACAGTGAATCCCTGCTCCCTGAAACTCTGATAGCGTCAGGCCATGCACTCTACCAGCTCTTAATTGTATGGCTAGAATTTGTATACAAGTCTCTCCCTTTCACTAAACTTTAAACTGAGAGCATCAACTGTGTCATGTGTCTCCGTGCATCTCTAATTCTCAGCACATATCTTATGCTAAATCAGTAGTTCCCGAACAGGGGTCTGTGAAACCCTGAGGGTCCTTCAAGAGCTTTCTGGGGGATCTGTAACGTCAAAACTATTTTCATATAATATGAAAATGTTTTTTGCCTTTTTCACTCTCATATGTTCACAAGTGCACAGCTGAGTTTTCCAGAAGTTACATGACACATGATAACATCATCACTGATGGCTAATGAAATGTGTGTTTCTGTGTTCTTGTGTTTTAAAAGCTTCTCAGTTTTAATTTCTAACATGGTGAATATTGATAGACATAATCCAAATAATAAAAATCTCTTTGGGAATCCTCAATGTTTTTTTAACAGCCTATAAGAGTTCCTGAGACCAAGAAGCTTTAGAATGACTTTGCTAAATAATAAAAGCTGACACTTGCGACTTTCCGTGTGCTAGGCACTGTATTTGGCACTTTGTGTACATTAGCTCATTTAATCTGCAGAATACCCTGTAAATTGGGTACAGCTATCCGAGCAAGTAGATTACAGAGAAGTAGCTCATCCAAAGTCCCACAACTGGACACGGCAGAGCTGAGATGTGAAACGAGGACTATGTCTACCAGCACAGATTGATACTGATAATCTGTTCCACGCTGATGACTCTGAGGTACACATTCTTTGCTTATTTACTGAGTGCCTTCTATGTGTCAAGCACTATAGTAAGCACTGGCAAGACAATAGTAAGAAAAGGAGACGTAGATAGGTCTTGCATCAATTTTACATTCCAGTGGGAGAGAATATTCTGATGACAAAAATCACCCAATTCTTTCTAATGCAAAAGTCCATTTTTAACATTCATTTCATGTAATAATTCAGGTTCTACTACTTTATCTTAATCTCTTTGAGTCTTGGTTACTTCAATTTTAAGTAGAGAAAATAATATCTATGAATCTCAGCATAAATAATAGTTTTGCCCAATATTCTCAATTTATGAAGTCAGGAAATGTACAAATTCATTTTGAAAGTTTTCAAACCTGAAGGTTTAACTTAGAAAGAATGTTTAGGTAAATGTAAGATAACTAATTGATGTTTCTAATTTAAGTTTAAACTATTCATTAAAATATAAAAAAAATCACTTGAAGATTTTTATTATATTAGAAATCATAAAGAAATATTATGAGATCAGTTTAAGTTGAAAACTACTAGAACATTTAACACAAGACCACTCAAATGTTTAAAGGTTGAAATCTTAAAATGCCTTAATGTTTTTCAGGCTACTGAATTTAGATATTCACATTTTTAATTTTATACAATCTGTTTAAAAAAGATAATAACGAATAATGGCATTAAGTTTATCACATCAAAATATGTGACTTTTTTTTCAACTGATACCTTTGTGTCTACAGTTCTAGGTAAATGATTTATATTTCAAATTTATTTCAATATGTGTTTTATTATTTAAGGTTGTAAGAGTTACTGCTTAAATAAAAAATATAACAAAATATTTTGAAAGAATACTGTTAGCAAACTCAAAAAGCACTAGTTAATGCAAAGGATATTTATCAGTTTACCTTTTCAAAGATCTAACAATCCTTTTCTGAAGTCAAAATAACTCTGGTTAAAATTATATTGATTTAATTTATTTTAAAAACCTTTTGTTAAAAATTGAGGGAAGAAAATCATACAACATTTTTTAGCTCATTTTTGTTTAGAATGTGTGGGAACACTAGACTGGCAAGGAGAGGAGGCGATAACAGCTGGGTGAACCTTGTGTTTGAGCAGTAACACCAGGAGAAATCAAAACTGCAAAATACACAAAGACACCCTGAGACCTCAGCCTAGCTGAAGAGCAACCAGCAGGGGTACTCAGGCTGTACTGAACTTGCACTCTGACAATAAACTGGGACATGCATCCCAAGATACATCTGTTTATTTCTGATACACTATAGACTCATGTATTTTTGTTATGTTCCTATGGTGCATTATAAAACATAAACAAAATGATAAAGGGAATTCAAGATGGTGGTGGTGTTCTATTTTTAAGCTGAGTGGTACATACAGAGATATTCATTTAATTATTCTTCTTAATATTTCATATATACTTTAAATATATTCTTTAGTATGCTTGAACTATTTCATAAACAATGACTAAAGATGACAAAAATAAAAATAAATAAAAAATCTTCTTCCTGAACTGCAATTTTTGAAATCACTGCTAACGGACAAGTAGCTTAAATTAACACAGATTCTTACACATCATCTTTCTCTGGCCCACCCTGGTGTACAACCTGGCTTTAGCTGTGGGGGGATTCTGTGAAGGAGCAGCTTTAACTGACACAACTAGAGTAAGATCATTTGGGGGTCTACAAAAACAGCCTATGTCAATATACAATTGGATGAATCTTGCTTCTGGTTCTGACTTCATCTATTTAAAATAAATTCAGTATGCATTAAAGAGACTAATTTAAATCACAATGTTCTAACATTGCTAAACAAAAGAGCAAATTTTAAATTATTATTCTGAATAACCTTTAGGAACTATATAGATATGCACATATATTTACCTTTAAATTTAAAAATTATCTTGGACCAAATCATCACTCCCAATATTGAAAAAAATATGACAGAGTTATAGAGAGTAAGAATCCAAACCAAAGGTGGTAATTACCTTCAAACATTTTACCTGTAGCTTCCTCTAGTGTAGCAACATCAAGTCTGGGACTGTAATTTCCATAACCAGCAGCAGTAAAAGCTCGAATCTGGAAAACATACACTGTTCCTGGTTTCAGGTTATTAATGGAGGCTGAAGTAGACTTGGTCTTTAGTGTCGAGTAGGTCCGTTCCCTTTGATCCTAGAAACAATATATACAGGGAATATTTAATTGTGATTGCAGCCAGGCAATCTGACAGCCAACTCTTGTAATTTATTTCAATTTGCTGCATTGTTTTTATAAAGGCTACATTGTACCCTGTGGAATATTATAACATTGAGTTGTTTCCAAGATGATATAAAATGTAAATATAAACACATGCCTTTGTTCTATAAATTTCAAAGAGAAATAATTTTGATGTTTTGAGCTTTTGATTTGTTGGTAGAGGGCATAGTGGCAAGAACTATTTAGCCATAAATCTAATCAAATGTCCTACTGGCCAAAGCATGGGCACAACCTGTAAAATCTATGGTTTAGTAGAGGTCTTTATTTCATAATGTAGTTCTCTTAAGATTTTGCCTGAATGTTACTTAGCAAGCAAAAAGCCGTATGCTAAAAATGAAAAAGGCTAGTAAATCAAGAAATTTAGGTAACACTACTACCATAGTGATGTATCAATTGTTTTCATTAAAAACTGCATTTCTCATAGAATAAAACCACTTTTACAAAATAGTATTTAATGGAATATTTTAAATTAAAACTATCAGTATAAAAATTAAAGTATATAATTTATGGTTTGACAACATTTTAAACATCACTTAGTTCAATTTCCTCATTTTTCAGATATGAAAACTGAGACTTGTAAAGTTTAAAAATGTGTTTATCATATTATCTATGATAAGTCTAAGAATGAAATAAATATAAAAATTCTAGAACATAAAAAACTCCATCAAAACAATATTCAAATAAGTACAAATTTAAAGCTTAATTGATATGACTCTAATGGGTTATTTATGAAAAAAGTTATAGAAACTATTCATCAAAATATACAATTTTACATAGTTTCCTATGTGTTCTATAATAAATCCTGTGCTCAACTGTGTCTGGCAATAAAACTATTCTTTGAAATCTGAAAACGTCAGTCTGGTTGTTTGATTTGCCTTCATCCTGATAATTACAAAAATGTAAATAAATGTATATGTAGTTAAACTGGATTAGTGAAGCTGATTTGTGATTGACTTCACTATAATCATTCATAAAAATGATAGTTGGTATTATAAATACATATTTATCTCAAATAAAATAACTAGGCATAACTGATAATAGATGGTAACGATATATATATAGATCACATGCTCACATACATAAAATACAATATAATCATTCTCTTCTAATAATTGCCTAATTTTTAAGTTGAGAGAATGTAGATATATTCTGTTTCTGTCCTGCAAAATAGAAAAGTAACTATTTGAACAAATTTATTCCAGAGTAAGGATTTGCAAAATATTTCATTGCATTGTAAGAAACTTTACTGTCATTTACCATCTAACATATTTTTTAAATGTGTCTTATTGCTTTTGAACTCTGATGAAATTTCAGAAAGGACTCTGTTAGAGCACATAACAAAAACAACATTAAAAACAAGGATTCCTTCGGAAACACATTTGATGGGAAAAGAAATGTACTCCTTGGTGCAAAAGTGAGGTATTTAAAATGTAACTTTGGCCACGGAAGTCAAGAATTCATAATGGAAATAATGATAAAAATATTCTAAATGTAATCTGAACATTGAAACTAACCTTAAACTTTCTGTTTGTCTTCAAAGAGAAAAAAATGTATCTATTGCCAGTGCACTGTATGCATTTAATTCATTAAATCAAGTCATTTCAACCCCAAAGTTTTACCGAAGCTTTAGGCTCCTATTTTGAAATTCTGTCTAAATGATTAAAATGGTTATGTATATGGCAGCACTACAGCTAACTCAGTTAAGTCAATAGGACACTTATTATCACTATTACTATTAGTAATAGTAATAGTTTCCATGTTTCAAACCTTGAACCAGGACTTCCTGTGAGGTGGAGCCCAGATAATAATTCATGAACAGGGTGCCCCCCTCTCTCTCTCTCCAGATGGGACAGAAATAAACGTACTCATACACTCAGATACATCACTATTTACTACAATTCAGATATTATAAGGAGATTACAGGGGCAGCACTTGGGTTTTAGCCATACTATTTTTCATGGCAAGAGAAGTGTAAACAAGTGGTGGACATGATTAGCATAACATATATGAAATAAGTTTCAGGAGGAGTTTAAAGGAGTGAAATATCATCACCTGATTCTGAAGTCTGGAGAATACTACATATTTATTACAGAAAATATTCTTATTTTTTCAAATTACTAAATTATTTGAGGCCACCACCATCATCATTGAAACACATAAATTAAATGAATCATTAAGGGCCCAAACAGACATCCTAAAAGAAACATTTTTCAAAAACGCATTGGGCTCTGTAGTTTCTGTGGTCCTAAAACATCCTACCTCTAATTATTATGATATCAAAAGTGGAATAAATAAATATACTACTAGTGGAATATATTCACTTGTGTAACACAGAAACTTAATACGCAGAAATCATAATTATAATGAACCAGAGATTCAGGGAAATGCTATTAAAAATAGTTAAAATTATGCATGTTGAAGTAGCTCCAAAGAGTTGGTGTAATGACAAACTTCAGTCTGTAGCGCAGTAGAGGACATGAGACACACCGCACATCGTTGTACATTTCAGCCGTTCTTAGCACCTACTTTCTCGTAATACTTGATTTCATATTCGGTGATGACTCCATTGGGATGCTCCGGTTCCTGCCAGGAAAGCTCGACACTCCGCTGCAACACTCTCTCCTTCATTACTCCGCTCACTTGCGAGGGAGCTGTTTGGACAAGATGTGTCAATAAACAATGAGAAAATTCACTGGATGCCTCAAATCAAATGTCACAACTGATCAGTCCCATGCTGTGCCAGTTTCATTAAGGTAAAAGAAAGCACCTTTTCATAGCTCACAATTCAGAAGCTAATGAATATTCAAACAGGACCTTATTACTGTTCATAAACCTTAATAGAAATTTAAATTAAAGTGCAAACAGCAGAAGATAGCATTGTTCAAGTTAGTGAAAAATGGAAATGATGGGGCTGAGAATGACAATTAAGCAAATGAATGCTAATTAAGGCTACAAAATATGATTTCAGATTAATCTCCAATGATAAACTAAGTCCAAATATTTATTTCACATGTAACGGCAAGACACGTTTTAAAAGAAAAAAATAATTTAAGACTATGCAAGAAAAAGGATATGAAATGGCTACTCTAATCTTCATTGAAAGGGATCACACTTTGTAAAAATGTTTTTATGTTTCATGTGTGTATGTGTGCATTCCCAAAGAATTCCAATTAACCTTCAGAAAAATTTTATACACTTCATTAGGTCAAGATGCAAGAATATGCTAAACCTGCTGCTACTTAAATGCGTGCATGAACACGCATACATACACATACAGACTCTTGCACGTGTAATTTATACCCATGTAACCTAGGCTTCAAGCTTTGATAGAGGCAATCCGAGCTACAATTTTGCTTTCTCTTTCTATATAGATAATAATATGCTTAGAGCTCTTTCATTCTAATTAGTGGCATATACTCTTTTCGGTAGCTAAGACTGTGGAATGTAGCAAACAAATTTGCTCTGTCTAATTTGCTCGGTGATGATGAACTAGTTGTCTTCTCTGTCTCAATGAGTAGCTGCATTGGCTTGGCTGAATTTCAGTGGGGTCATCATGTTTCATGTATCATGCTCTATCTCACTCTGTAAAATATTTTCAGGCTGTTAATTTAATTTTCAGATGTCCGAAATTGTTAATAATCCTGCTGACAGAAAAGCAATTATATGAGGCCAAAGCTGTTTAAACAAGCTTCTGATGTTTATCCCTTTGGCTTTATTGTATTTCTTCTACTTCTTAATATTTTCTCATATAAATGTTGAGAAAAAGTATTTTTCACTTCTTTCTGGCTTGGCGATTTTGAGGGAAGGACGTGGAAGATGCATGACTGCCATTTCCTCTCAGATTACTAACAAAAGCATAACTAGGGCAGATTAAGTGGAACAACTTTCCCTTTAGGGGAAGCAGCTGAAGTACTCAACAGACTGTGTTTACGGACTAAATGTGTTTCTGATATATTTCCAATGAAGGAAATTTCTAATAAGAAATCTTATTTTTGCCATGACTTTAAAACCTGAATATATGAAGTGAAGAACTTGTTTTCTAAAGTGATTTGTCTCTCCACCCAGAACATGCTTAGCTTATCTCGGCTGACTGTGATGTTCAAGAGGCTGCTTCCTCAAGCCATAGCCTTGGGAGACAGGAACCCCAACCAACCATGAGGCAAGATTCTACTCAGCAAATAATTTCTTATAGTCTGATTTGCCTAAAATCCTTCAGAAAAATCTGTATTTTAACTTTAGTTAGTAAAAAATAGAATGCAGCACAGGTGAGAATACAGCACCAGTCAATACACCGAATTACCTAATAAGGCTGCTGATCTCCGAACAGGGTTTATGACATAATGTGTGCCATTTGGAAATAGGTTAGAGAGCTGCTAGGTGCCAATCTGTAGGTCTCCTTCAAATAACACACATCGCTTAATGTGATTTTCAGTGAAAGTCAAACTAGAAGACGCTTTGCTTAGTTTCTGTCTCTAAATGGTAAGGTGAAGGAGGCAAGAGACACTGAATTCTCCAAGGTATGGAGGAGACTTGGGGTATAAATATACCTCATTTAGTTTCCGATATGTTGCAGCAAGATCTAAGTATAAAGTGAGACTTGATTTCTGCAAGTTACACACTAAAATTATATTCATTATTTCATCCTGGAAAAGAACTTTTACCAATAAAATTATGGTAATTGGGGATTGGGAAAAAAAAGATGGATAAAAATACATTTGAAATATATAGTATTTTGAAACCCACATCACAGCACTAACAGTGCGGTATGTTACAACGTATTTTCCCTCTTTTGCACAAGGAACCATATCTGTATGTGACTATACTCCTGATTTCCTGTATATTTCCCTTTTTAAAAATTTCATCCCTTGCTGATACTGTATCAAGTCACACATTTAAGAGGGTCAGAAACAGAAGTACTAGCACATGGCCCTTGAGAATAGATAAATTTCACGATAGGAAAAATCTTTCTCTGTCGTATGTCCTTGAAATACAACATTTTGTTACAGGAAAACTGATGATATTTTCCCTCGAGTTTCAATATCTTAGGCATAAAGGTTATACAACTCACAGAATACATAGCTTATAAATGAAAACATCTCTAAGCTGGTCAGATTCTAACAGGGTCATTATTTTCAGATAAAGTTCTAAGTCAAAGTAAAATTGAAGTGGCATAAGGTGCTCTAATCTTAAAACACAAAGATTTTTATGGTTAATATATTTGATCTACTAAATTAATCACATTGTAACAATTTCACCAAGAATATGCCCACTCTTACACCAAAATATTCCACTAACTACAATCTGAAGTTCATTTTGAAAAGTATATGTATACAACTAAATTATATACATACTTAAGAACCAGTTAGGTGTTACGATGTGTAAATTATAATTTTCATAATTATCAAAGTGAAATAAAATATATTGTAATTGGAATTTACGTGAAGCTAATAAATAGTAACCAACAATAATAAATTCCCTGAACTAGAAAATGTGGGAAAATAAATACTACATAGAGAGGAGCTTTCAAAGACGAATTTTTAGTTGGGTTTCTAACAAATGATTAACAGATTCATTTCTCACCTAAGTTTCTAGAAATAGTCAAATATAAAAGTTAATTTCAACTGAAGAAACTTTTGCCCTTAAAGATCTTCAAGATTTGTGAGGGACATATCCGGAGTCTGTACAAACGACAGTGAAAGACGATCTTAGGAAATTCAGAAAATGGTTTCTGTGGTTCAAAGTGGTAAATCTCAACAGCACAAAAACACAGTTGATAAAGTTGACGCAACAGAAAAGCAAAAATCTAGTAATAGGCTGAAAGGTAAATTTGTGGGCTGGGATGGTTAGCAAGAGGCTTTGAATTTAAAAATAATCAGTAGGAATGGTGGCTTTATGTACCAACCTGAACCAATCAACATTTTACAGATTTCGAGGTTCAAGCACTCACGCATGATCTTTGATCTTAATCAATTACTAAGTAAAATCCAAGTAAAAGAGACATATTTAAAGTACAAGATGGAATATATTCATAAAGTGTCCATTTTTCCCCCTACAATGTTAAGCTTATCTATACGAATGGAAAAATTTCCTAGCCCGAAGTGGGGAAAAAGACAATTTTAAAACAGTGTAGTAGGCGAATGGCCCTTCAAAGATGTCTATGCTTTAATCTCTGGAACATGTGGATATGTAACATCACATGGCAAAAGGGATGTTGCAGATGTAATTAAGGTTATAGATCTTACAACAAAGATATTATCCTGGATTTTTCCCAGTGGGCCCAATTTAATCATATCAGCCCTTAAGACCAGAGAAATTTCTCTAGCAGGGTCAGAGATGCTTCAGAAGAAGAAGCTGGAGAGATTTGAAGTAGGAGAAGGAATTAACCTGCCATAGCTGGAGGGGACCACATGGGAAACACGAGAAGATATGGGGGCAGCCTTTAGGATCAAAGACTGGCACTGGTTGACAGAGGCAGGGAAATGGAGACCTCAATTCTACAAGAGCAACGGCCCTGAATTCTGACAACACGAATGAGGTTGGAAGCAGATCTTCCCCAGAGCCTCCAGATAGAAGCCCAGCCCAGCCGATAACCTGATTTCAGCCCCTGAGGCTGTCAGTGGAGGATCCAGCTAAACCCCACTGTGCCCAGACTTCTGACCCACAGAACTGGGGTATAATAAATGGGTGTTGTTTCTGAGTTTTTGTAATCATTTTTTATGGTAGCAATAGAAAATAATATATATAGTAAAGAAAAAAATAGGATTTTTGCAAATTTTATGTAAAAAGGTTAGTGATAGGATAGTTATTAAACTAAAACGTGATATGTCAAACTTTATGTTGAAATGGCATGGAGTCAAGGAATTTTGATTTTGAATAGGACTCAAAACACAATGTCTTATAGGAAAGAAATCTCCATCATACATTTAAAAGAAATATTTTTTGTGGCAGAACTTCAATGAAGCTCATGAATTTGATTTTGGATTTGAAAAGTAATTTATTTATACTAGTCATCATTTTTACTATACTTAAATGCTGTCACCGAGTTTCAACAAAGAATGATGAGTTGGAAAATAATGTTTGTATTTCTAAACAATACGAGGTAAGATGGGTCAACAAGCATGAAATGACCTTTTACCATGCATTTCAGGTTGTTAAATCTATTGACAATTGTTAGATTTCCATTAGATAAATACCAAAAAGTGAAAATGAAGAAATCTTTAGAATACAGTCAAACGCAAATCTGACAATACAGTCTTTCACTGAACACTTCAGTTACATACAGTGTAGAATTTGTTTTTAGCAATCCTTTGAAATAGCAAATGTGTGTATTATTAGGAGCTTAGTATTTTATAACACACAACATTTAGCTTTCATACTCCTCTCCACAGGTGTTTCATTTTTGCCTTACAGGGCAAATATACAAAAAATATATATATATATAAATTTATTTTAATCACAAAAACACTAGGCCATAAGTATACATGATCCACCGGAGTATCATGTAACATATCAATTCCATTTTTAGGGTATGCAGGAATATGTAAAAAATGCTAACATGTGATTTCACTAAACTTCAATTTCCTGGCTGTGAAAAAAAAACGGTCAGTAATAATATTATGAGCAATAAATATAAAATTTTATCTAAAAAAAAAGCATGGGGACTAAAGGCAGTTGAGTCTGCAGCAATTATGAGCAATCCATTTGCAACAGATATCTGTCAAATTATTTTTGGTTGGAGAGAAGCACGATCTGTGGTTAAAATAAACATAAAACTAGCATTCTATAAGTGTTCGAAAATATCAGTGGGAAATGAATAGATCTTTTTCAAAATTAAATTATGTTATTTGCATTGCTATCTATTTAACATACCAATTAGGATGGCTTTATTCAAAATATAAAATACACAATATACTAAATAAGATATCACAGAATAGATTTCTAAACATATTTAAGAACACTTACTGAAAAGACACCTTGAATAAGAGCTAAATCTAAGATCCGAAAGTTCTGTGAAAAAATGTATACGATATTGAACTGACAAAGCAGGAAAAAGAAAGCATCCTGGATTGGGGTCCCAGCCAAGCACATATGTCAGTTCAGTGAACATATTTTCAGTAGGGTAGTAAAACACATAACAGGAACAACAAAAGTCACTCCTCCACTATTTGATCAACCAAGAATGGCTTTGTTCCTTAAAGCAAGAGTCCCAACGTCTTTGTAAAAATGATCTATTACATCTCTCTGAAAATAAAGTTTTCTCTGCTCTCATCAGATAATTAGTAACCAATTGTTTGGATGTTTAATTAATTACTATAGGAGTTAGTATTTCCTGGGAAATCTCCAGGTAAAATGCTTTAAGGGCAAAAAGGTGAGGGTTATGGAGAAAGCTGCTGTGGCCATTGTCCTAAACATATATTGGGACTCCTGCTAATCCCTGCTTAAGTATTGACTAAAATGTTAATTGATGAGGAGTTAATTTGTAACTCCTGGTACATTTGTATTTTCATAGAATTACAATGTAATTGTAACTCTCAATGCAACTAAAATAAAATTTTGTAAATAGTAGGTATAAATTAGGCAGTTTTCCAGAACTAGCTGTAATATTTATGCCAGTCCTACCCATAAAGGAATACCTAAATGATAACTTAATACAATCCAGAAAGGTTGAGGGGCCCTTGACAGTGAGTCACACATGTTATCTATCTTTTCAATCAACAGTTAATACTACTTTTTCCTAGTTCTGTTCAACAAATATTTGTTTGGCATTTATCATATGCAGGGTATTGTGGCATTTCTATAGATCCTGACTATAGAAATGCCACAATATTCATATATATATGAATATATATGAATTTTTTCAATATATATTCATATTCAATATTTGCAATATTCATATATATATATATATATGCATCCACTCAGAAAGGGGCAGATTTTGGAGTCAATCCATGTTTTTAAGTTCTAATTCCCATCTTTTTTCAACTACACTGCAATAATTCTAGGTGCTGGCACTTCTTCAGAGCAGACACTAGAAGGAGGAAAGTTGAGCATTCATACAACAATGTTGAGAATCCATGATGTGCCACGATGATGAAAAGACTCTTAGGGATCTGCTCAATAGGCAGTAGTCCTCGAACCTGTACATAGCAGAAGGGGTCAAGCTGAGTACAGATTTTTTAAATTACTTTCTTTTAAATGGCAAATGCAAGTGTATGTTACAAAATTCAAAAGGTACAAAAGACTATATAGTGAAAAGTGAGACTCCCTCTCAACCTGCTTCCCAGGTCACAAAGTTACCCATCCCTAAAGCAAACACTTTTTTTTTTTTTTTGGTGATGAAGATTGGCCCTGGGCTAACACCTGTTGCCAATCCTCCTCTTGTTTTTGATGAGGAAGATTAGCCCTGAGCTAACATCTGTGCCCATCTTCCTCTATTTTTGTATACGGGATGCTGCCACAGCATGGCTTGATGAGCAGTGCACAGGCCTGCGCCCGGGATCCAAATCTGTGAACCTTGGGCCACTGAAGTGGAGTATGCGAACTTAACCACTATGCCACCGGGCCGGCCACTAAAGCAACTACTCTTAACAGTTTCTTTGGTTTGTTGTTAGTGCGGTCAAGTTGATTCTGACTCCTAGTGACCCCATATACAGCAGAGCGGAACCCTGCCCGGTCTTTTTGCGCCATTTTCTCACCTTCCGGGACTGTATCAGACAGTGCTCCACTGCTATTCACAGGGTTTTCATGGCCCATTTTTTGGAAGTAGGTGGCCAGGTCCTTCTTCCTAGTCTGTCTTAGTCTGGACGCTCCACTGAAACCTGTCCATCATGGGTGACCCCACTGGTATTTGAAATACCAGTGGCATAGCTTTCAGCATCACAGCAACACGAAGCCACCACAGTGTACAACCCACGGATGGTGGTGTGGGTCCTTGACCGGGAAACAAACCTGAGCTGTGGTGGCAAGAGCACCGAAGCTTAACCACTAGACCACTAGGGCTGGCAGTTTCTTTGGTATCCTTCCAGAAACAGTTTAGGTATATAGAAGGGTATGCATTTTCTTTTTTTTAACATGAACAGTATTATTCTAATAATATAGTTCAAAACCTTGATGGTGTTCATTTATATTGTATTTTATAACTTGTATCATTTAACACATACAGATCTGCAATACTCTTTTATCAGCTGTGTTGTAATTCATTATACAGATGTACTACTGATAGATTGGACCAGACCCTTATCAATAAGTATGGTTCTTTCCCATCTCTTTCTCTTATAAATTATGCTGCAATTAAAGCACTGGCAAACCGATATTTAATATGAATCCTCTAAGGAGAATAAAATATTTCAGAGTGGTCTAGTGCCCGCAGGTGGAAAGAGGTGGTGAGGTTATATGGACCGAAGAAGCAAAATGTGGCAATTGCTAAAATTAATTTCGAGTCATTGCTTTATAAAAGGAAGTGAGGAATAAATAAAGCTATTATACTTAAAATATTTTAGACAGTGCCACTCAAGTGCAGCGGCAAGTCATTGGCCTCTGAGGAGATGAGGAACTTGTGTCAGATGTGCATCTACGTCAGCAAGTACTTTTATGTTGTTGCTCGGCTGACTTTTTTCTTAGCAAAACTTTCGTGATGAAAGAAGCGTTTCTTTTTCTTTGCAGGCTCCTTGAAGATTTTCTTTCTGATGTAAGCTTCTTATATTGTCATAGACCAGCATTTTGAGTAGCAATGTCTTTTAAAAGTATTCTGGCATTAGTCTGAAGTACCCTTGACCATTAACTAAAATGCCAGAAGGTAAGATCACTATAACAACATTTTATTGATTTCTGGTGAGAATTTCATTCATTTATAAATTCAACCTATAATTTTTCATGGCTAATTATAGTACAAACAAAAAATTGTATGGATTGCAAACATGATGAGGCCACGGTTCCCATTTTCAAGGAGATTTTAATGTAAAAAACAAGTTAGAATGTGAATATGTACAACTTTAAATATTACAGCATAAATGAGGTGTGAACCAAGTGCTAGCAAATTCTTGGGAGGCAGTGAAGAGCAAAACACACAAAAACTTTCCCTGTTGCAAAAAAATCATTTGTCATTCAGTGTTTGACTGGTATAACTGTACATTTAAACTAATTATCAGGAATGTTGGCATCGTGTCTACAATCTGCAAGAGATAACGTTCTATCAATTAAATAATAACGGAGAAAGGTTCAAGATTGGGCTCATGATTTTCTCTCTATAAGTCACATAAATGGAGTGGCTTCCATAAACAAGTCACAACTCATTGACTCATTCTTCCTCTGTTTCAGCTAATAAAGAATTTTTTTCCCCTAAAATCCTATTTCCCTCACTGACAGTACTACACAACGTAACATTTAATTATTTTATAGTTGTTTATCTCCTCAGCTACTCTGATGCTCCTTGAAGACAGAAAACTTAGAGAAGCAGTAGCGTGTAGGAGTGAGGAGCACGGGCCCAGGAGCTAGTCTACTGGGTTTGCACCTGGGTTCCATTGCTTATTTGCAAATTGTGCAACCTTGAGCAAGGAACTGAACTTCTTTGTGCCTCAGTTTTCCCAGAGTACATACTTCATAAATAGAATTGTTCTGGAAATTTAATACATAAATACATGTTCAATACTTAAAACCATTCCTGGCACATGGTAAGAACTCAAAAATATATATATTATGTATTATTATCCTACACTTATTTTGTCTGTATTAGACTTACTGATACCTGGGACCCATTCCAGAATACTCTGATTATGAGATCAGATTCAGGCATGACTATTTTTCAAATGCTTCTCAGATGAAGCTCTTATACAGCTGAGTCTGAGAACAACTCCTTCGAAGCTTTGGCAGGAACATAAATTGTCATTTCAAGGTAGGATTCCAGTGTTCTCCATAATAAATGCTGGCAAATGTTAGATGTTTAAATACTATATTGATAGTTTTTATTCAATTTCTATAATTTAGAAATGACCAATTTCCATAATTTATACTCTCACTTTTAATTGTACCAGGTAGATAGAAAGACATTAATGTTAAGACATTGAGAAGGAACATCTCATTGTAAAAAAAAGAAGTAACCACCAAAATGGGAAGAGGACTAATAGCACATATTCTTTTCAAAATATTATAATATATATTAAGTTGAGAGAAAAATACAGATGGAGCAACCTCTTCTATTTTGGGTGGTGAGGAAACTAATATTTTGAAAGATTTTTTTAAAAAACATTTTCACATGTGGTCTATCAAGTAATTTGGCTCCATCTCTAATTTTCCATGAATCCAGAGCTAAAGGTGACCTTATTTATAAGGTCAACTATGTGACTATGGCCTTACTTTAATGATGGAATATATATAGAAGATTTATCAGGACGTATGGGATAGCTATGGCCCACAGCCAGACCTTTTTAATAACGAAAATGAACCCCTAAAATAGAATAAGATATGTGTGTGTGTGTGTAAACACACACATTTGTTAATGCCAAAACCTCCCTTATATGTCATCAAAATGACATTTTCAGCTGCGAACATTTCCTTTGACCTTGGAACATATTTTATTATAAATAGAGAATTCTGTTGTATTTCAATCACAAAAGTATTGTAATAACAGTTGACAACTTTTGAAATGTTAATTTAGTCCAAATCCTTATGTTATGAATAAGTTTAATTATAATTTTTATAGCTAAGTTCTTTACAACATGAATATTCTTTCTATTAAATTATATTAAACACAGATTGTCTAAATTATTTTGTATTTGACATACTGTATTTCCTTACAACATGTACACGAATATAATCCCTGAGTTAGATAAATAAGTTTACTTTATATACTATTATATATATCATGAAAACATATGGTTTTTAAATTATGTAATAATACATACTAATATTTACATAAATTTACATATATAATTATGTGGCTATGTAAGCTCATTAGTTTCTTTTCCTAAATATATACACAATGTTTAAAATATTGTTCTGTATATTATAATAACACTTTAGAAATCCACAGATTTGGTTTACTTTTCAGGAACAGTAAAGTATGTATTTAAATAACATGTAGGTTGTTTATTAAGAGGAACATTGTCAATAGGAAGAATATTAAAGAAAGAGGAGAAGTGAGATTTGCCTTAAAGCAGTGTGTTAATCATATACATTCAGAATAAATCATATTTTTCCATTAGAATAAAATTTGCATTACTGAACACCAACTGTGGGCTTTCTATGTGACTACACTGCATTTATAACTCCCAAATCCTTTTCCAGTACACCACCATTTTTCATTATTGTAAAATCAATATAATAATGTATTGCCACCAAAATTTTAAACAATGAATGAAACAGAATAAAAATTGAGTTCATTGCATATAGTGACATAGTTTTCATAAAATGTTTGTTTCACATGTGTGAGTGTTTATGTATGAATATACCAAAGTAAAGATATACAATATGCATCTATAAATTGCTATTAATAAATATATTTTAAAATAATGTATTTAAAATAAATATATTTTAAAACTTTTGAAAGCCATTTCATTACATGATATATAATTGAGGGTATACCTATTTATAGAGTGATATACATGTGTTTAAAGTGATATAACAAAACATAATGTAGCAAAAATACATTTGACAGTTCCATATTACACCATTCCTTTACTCTTATCCCAACATTCTTGATGATGGTTGAAGAGAATGACCAATTCCATTATATTCTGGCTGCTATCAATCTCATACCACTCTCAACCACTTTATGGTTTCTTTTTATTCCAGTTCTCCTCTTTGTGTCCTCTACTCTGGTAGGAATTGTTTTTGACTGTATTTTTTCTAGGCCTAAAACTCATATGTCAACCTACTTTCTTAAATATTACCTAACAATATTATTTTTTGCAGAGATTGTTCCTCTTAGTGGTTTTGTTCATTTTATTTTTTTACATTTTTTTTTCCCAAAATCATCACTCTGGTGCTCCTCACAATTAATATGATTTTAATTTCCCATCCTACTATAAGTTGAATTATTCAAGAAGGAGAGGAAGAAAGAAGGAAGAAGAAGAGAAGAAGGAGGAAGAAAATAAGGAGGAGGAAGATGAGGAAGAGGAGGAGAAAAAGAAGGAAATCTAAAATATCTCAAAACTCACTAAAATTACCTCATTTAAAATGTGCAATTAAAAAACGTTACCTCAATTGCTCCAGGTACTCTGAATATATTTTATCTCTAAAGTGCATAAACTTAAGAAATTCATATTGCTTAATAACAAGGTCTCAGTAGCAGTCAAGATTAATTACTCTGCTTCAAAACCTACTACAAACTAAGCACTTAGTTTAATGGACTCTACTACCTAGCAGCGCAGCTTGTATTTTAAAGCTGTTGCTTCACAATGTAAAAACTACTGCCTAGGAAGTTAGGCATAAATGAAAACTGCATTACATTTCCTAAATCTGTATGATGTCAATGGTGCAATATGGCATTAATTTACTAAATAATATTTTAGTACCAAGAGAAAATTAGTCCAGTTCCCTAAAGTGGCAAATTAATACCCAAGGAGTCACTTTGATGTGCTGGGAAAATCTGGCTTTTAGTGAACAGTTATATGTAGGGAGAGTTACCAATTTATGAATAAGTTTGGTTCCAAAAGTTAATTTGTAGTTAGTTGTTCGTAATTTGGGCTTCATTTCCCATAGAAATAATATCATAAATAGCATTCAGATTGCCAGGTTAGCCCACAAACACACATTAGACCCAGAATGCTGTTAAAATATTGTACATTTGCACAGAAAAGGAGGTGAAAACAATTCTGTTTTAATACCAGTAACCAGGCAAAACAGAAAAATGCATACAATGAATAAAATGTGTTTGTCATTACTATTGAATACAGGTGCTTCAATATAGGAATTATGATCATCCCCACTTCTCCCAAAACTGATGTCTCTTAGCCAGAGAAAGAAACTCACCAACTTTTGCTTGCCTTCTGCCTCATCCCCTCCTCTTGCAACATATGGAGTTTTGACTTTATTCCTTAATAGTCTCCAGCCACCAGGAAATAACCATCTCGATAACTAACTAGAACATAAATCCAAGGAAGACAACATCCCTAGTTTCATGTTTTATCGGTTCAAGCAGGGGTCTACGGGCATGGGCTAAATCTGGCTAGCCACCTGTTTTTGTAAATAAAGTCTCACTGAAACACAGCTGCATCCATCTGTTTACATACTGTCTACGGCTGCTATCATGCTAAAACATCAGAGGTGAGGAATTGCAACAGAGAAAATGTGGCCTGCAAAGTGTGAAATACTTATCTGGTCCTTTTCAGAAAAAGTTTGCCTACTCCCGAGTTGAACGTATTCCACAGCTAGGCAGTTGCTATATTTTGTTCAGTGGCTCAAGGATGTAAAGATGATACTCGCGGCCTTTCCCTCATGGTTGCGATATGCTGCTGTTGCTGCTACTACAGCTATTACGTCCACATTGCCAGCATGCAACGAAAAGCAACGTGGAATGCTCAGGATTCGAATAAGGAGAGCCAACTTTTCCAGCAAGCTCTAGCAATCTTCTGTTTATGTCTCATTCATCTCATTTTCTAGGCTGGGAATGGATTGTAAAAATTGAAGCTGGGTGTACTGCTGCCCTAAAAAATTGATAGTGTATAAGAAGAAAGGACTTGATATTGGGAGGAAACTAGGAGTGTCTGCCACCCTCACCTTCCCAAAAGCAGGGGAGAGGGAGATCATTCAGGGAACTTGATACCTCCCCCCCAACCTCCTCAATTAATTTCACTTCTACATATAGAACAGAAAGGACCAATAGAAATGATTCAATCTCCTAAGTGAAGACATCAGATCATGGACAAAAAGTAAGGTTATGTAAACTAGGACTTAAAGAGATCTTTATGATACCACTAAATCCTTACATGTCAAGTTTAAGAGTGAGGTGAGAAAAATTTTTTCCTTTTTTGGCCACATCAGGGAGTTATTTCAGGTAAAGCTTTTTCCTGCAGGACCAGAGAGCTGGAAAAAACCTGAGCAGGGCAACAGTCAGATCTGAAAAGGTCATATCAGGTGATGTAAAAAGATTTTCAGTGAGAGAAGCCATTTACTAGACAGCATGAATAACATGCTAAGTAACCCAAATATAGAACTTTTTACAAGAACACCTTTCAATGACATTATTTCATTTAGCCATTTTATACTTGAGAAATTCCTACGTGAAAAAGAGAATCTCAAACTGATTCATTCACAGTTACTAGCAAGGAACACTCCACCATGCATATTTTAAGCACTATGCTAAAATAATTGGCTAAAAATACGCTAAATAAATGGGTAAATTTATTATGCTACAAATTACCATTTCTTCTTTTATGTAACCAATCTCTTCCTCTCCACTGGATTCTTCCTAATAGATTTTACATAAATTCAACTTTCTCCCTTGAAAATAAAATTATTTCTCAAGTCTAGAACCCTTTCCATCTGCTGAGGAATCTTTCTTCTTCCCTTAGAGCCAAATATGCCAAAAAAGTTGTCTAGATTCTTTTTTTCCATTTCTTCAACTCCCATTCACACTGAACCCTCTCCAGACTGGCTTTAGTCCACCTCATTCTCCCAGTGAGTTGTTGATAAGGCCACCAGTGCCCTCATCTAGCCACACTGAAGTACTTTTCTCAGTGCTCACCTTTCTTGGTTTCTTGGTAGCATCAATATTGTTAATATTTCTTTCTTTTCTCCTTGGCTTCTATGACAACTCTTTTCTAGTTTTTCTCATTTGTCTGGCTAATTCGTTTGTTTCCTTTGCAAGCCCCTTCTCCTCAACCAAAAGTCAAATTTCCTCAAGGTTGCATAAAAATTCTCATTCTCATTAGTCATTAAAGACATATAGATTAAAAACACATTAAGATACCACTTCATACCCACTAGAATGGCTACAATCAAAAAGACAATAACAAGTGTTGACAAGGATGTGGAAAAACTAGAACTCGCATACATTGTGGAAATGTAAAATGGAGCAGCCACTTTGGAAAAGCACTCTGGCAATTTTTTAAAGAGTTAAATATAAAGTTACCATATAACCCAGTAATTCCACTGTTAGTTTTCTACCCAGGAGAAATGAAAACATAGGTCCACATGAAGACTTAAACATGAATGTTCATAGCAATATTATTCATATAGCCCCAAAGTGGAAACAACCTAAAGGTTCATCAATTGGTGAACAGATAAAATGGAATACATACAAGGGAACAGTATTAATCTGTAAAAATGAATAGACTCAGTTTATGGTATGACATGGATGAACCTCAAAAAACATTATGCTAAGTCAAAGATGCCATATGCTTAAGACCCACATTATATGATTCTATTCATATGAAATGTTTAGAAAGACAATCCTGTAGAGACACAAAATAGATTAGCAGTTGGCTAGGTCTAGGTGTGAAAATGGGGAGTAACTGTAAATGGGCACGAGGGATCTTATCGGAGTAACAAAAATGTTTTAACACTGTATTGTGGTAATGGTTACACAACTCTGTAAATTTACTAAAAATCACTGAAATACATGTTTAAAATGGGTAAATTTTATGGTATGCAAATTATACCTAATGAAAATTGCTAAAAATTGGCTTTCCATGACTTCTAGAATAAGGACCAAAATCCTTAACATGATTTATTGGCTGAGCTCCGTTTGTCTTTCCAGCTTCACCACGTATAAATCTCCCCTCATTTTGTGCATCCCATATTCCTTTTTGTTCCTCAACTGTGTCAAGCTCCTTTTCACACTGAGAGGAAACATCATTCTGACTGTTCCTCTTAGAGTATCTTTCCCAACTTCTCTGACTGGATACAACCCAACCTATTGTGTGTTCTTGTGGAATTAGAAATTCTCCCTTTATAGCACTTTACGCTTGGAAATTGACATATGTTTGTATGATGATTCGATGAATATCTGTTTCCCCCAATAGACTGGAAGCTTCATAAGGTTGGAGGGTCATGCTTGGTTTTGCTAACCAACACGTCCCCACTATTTATCACAGTTCCCAGCCTTTGGGAACATTAGGTAGACATTAAACTCTGGTTTAATGAATAAATAACAATTCTCAATTATCTAAAATTTTCCTCTAGGAAGGAAATTTGTCTTTTTAATTCTAGGTTAAGTATTCTTTCAAATGAAAGTGCTAAAATATCTCGTAGAAATTTGTAAAGTTGTATATATACCTTAAGATCAAAATTTATTATTTCTATTTATTTATTCTTTTAATAAATGTATGTTAGTTACATTAATAAGTTTATTACTGTTATTTATAAATTATTTTATTGAGGTCATATTGATTTATAACGTTTTGTAATTTCAGTTGTACGTTATTATATATATTTCTGTATAGAATGCATCGTGCTCACCCCCAGTAGTCAAGTTTTTATCTGTCACCACACGTATGAGTTCATTTTTTTAACTACCACTTGCAATGTATATTGCAATTCTTTAAGCAAGAAACATCATAAAATCCCAAATGATTAACAAAAGAAACAAATTAGTGATACCAATCTGTGTTAGCTAGAATAACTTAAAAGTCAGCAATTAATTTTTGGTAATTTTCAATATATCACTAAGATAAAATTTGATACCAATGAATTCAAACAGGTTTTTTTGTATGTGTGTGTGAGAAAGATTAGCCCTGAGCTAAGATCCATTGCCAATCCTCTTTTTGCTGACGATGATCTGCCCTGGGCTAACATCCATGCCCACCTTCCTCTACTTAATATGGGACGCTGCCGCAGCATGGCTTGACAAGCGGTGCATTGGTCTGCGCCCAGGATCCAAACCTGCAAACCCCGGGCCGCCGCAGCAGAGTGTGTGAACTTAACCGCCGCGCCACTGGGCCGGCCCCTCAAATAGTTTTTAAACTGATAGCTTTTAAAAGTACCCGGCATAATTTTGCTTATGGTATTCTGAGGCTTTATTTCATTTTATTTACAAAAATTTCCAAATGCAACCAAGTTCTCTCATTACTTCTTGTTCTGTGTGCCTGCACAGGATTTTGGAGATCAAGTAGAACATATAAAATCATATATAAGATACTTGTTAATAAAACAAAGCCCATCAAAATGTTAGTTTCAATTCACTGAATTTTAATTCAAATGGTCATTATGATGAAGGATTTTAGTTTATTCCTATTCTCTTGGCCTTAAAACTATTTTGGATGAAAAAGCAAAATGTCCATAAATTATAAAAAAGCAAATTATTTTTATCCAAATGATGCACACTTTATATTTACATATGTAAAATTTATCTTCTTAATATTTATTCTATTTTCCACGTAATAAAATACTTTTACATAGTTCTTCATTTATAGTATCTAAATATAAAGTCATATATATGACTTTTAAACACAAATTATGAAATGATTACTCCCATCGGTTCTGCTAACTTCCATCTTCTCATTTAGATACAATAAAAAGAAAAGAATGAAAAAAAGAAAAACGGAAAAAAATTTTCTCCTGGTGATGAGAACTCTCAGGATTTCCTCTCTTAACAACTTTCCTTTATATCATTCAGCAATGTTAGCTACAGTCATCATGTCGTACATTATATCCCCAGTACTTATTTATCTTATAACTGGAAGTTTGTACCTTTTGACCACCTTCCTCCAATCACCCGCTGCCCACCCCCTGACCCCCCATGACCTCTGGTAATCACAAGTCTGATCTCTTTTTCTATGGGTTTGGTTTTAAATTAATTGATTAATTTAGATTCCACATATAAATGAGACCATAAAGTATTTGTCTTTCCTTATTTGACTTATTTCACTTAGCATAAGGCCTTCACGGTCCAAACGGTAGGATTTCCTCCCTTTTTATGGCTGAATAATATTCCATTGCATCCTGGCACTTTAAGATTAGGGGCCTAGGAGAAAGTCACATGAATGATTCATTAAAGCTATTTCTACTTCCTGGTTAATACAACTCTGATTCTTCATCATCCTAAAACAAACAAAACAAAACGAAACAAAAAATACAATGGTAGGCAATCAATATGACATTGAAATATATCCCAATTGTCTGTGTTGCAAATATTATCCTGCCGCCGTTCACTTAACATTTGCAATTCACTGACCAACAAATGCTTAATTGCTCTTTAAAATGAGTACATTTTCTATTTTATTCAGTAATAAAATTTGCCCAATGGTATATTTCTCTGGAAAACTCCATCATATTTCTGAACACATCCCTTATTTCTGTTCTAAACTGTCTTGGATGGCAAACAAAATCAATTGTGTAACATATTTTGTGCTACATATCAATGAAAAATGAAAAGCAGATTCTGTCGGGTTGCATTTTTTAAGAATTTATTTTGAAAGGAAGGTTCCTTCTACAGCATTTTAAAATAAAAAGTTGAATTTAACAGAGTTCTAGTGTTCTTATGGTTTTGGGTTTTTTTTTAATCAAAGACAAAAATAGAATTATCTTTAAGCATCTAAGCACACAAGCCAAGTAAAATATTTGATAAAAGCTGCTAAAGAGATTAATATTCCATCACTACAAAACAGATAAGGAATAATTTTCTAGTGCCAGATTATCAGGTTATGTGTTTAAGAAACAAGAACCACTGGTTAACTCTTGCCCATTGACCCATTTGCAAAACTGTACATTACGCTTTAGATACTAGGTGCAAAAGGACTCTTCCCTGCTGAGCTGAGAACACACACACACACGTGCGCGTGAGCATGCACTCAGGGAATGTAACTCCATTATGTCCCAGAGTTAGAAGGAAAAATATTTTCAAATCAGTCTAAGTTAAATTTGATTTCCCATGCTTGAAATTAACCACTACCACCACAACATACGATTGAGCATTGTTTTGTAAGTATATGCGGGTAATTACAGTAAATGAAAAGAAAATGTATTGCTAAAGATTACCCCCCACAACTTCACAAGCTTTGAAGTCATACAGAAAAGATTCAATCCCAGCTCTGCCACTTAGTTATGTCATCTTGCTCAAGTTGCTAAACTGCTCTGAGCTACATACTTTTCATCTGCAAAATGGGAATAATCAGGGTGTTGCAAGGATTAAAAAAGGTAATGAATGTGAAACACTTAGCGCAATGCTTAGCAATGAGCAATCTTTCAATAAATGTTAGTATTATTAAGAGAGAAGGCAATTAAAGAAGAAATAAACATGCCAAATTGACTTTACAAAACAGCACATCAAGAAACATTTCTATTCAGTTCATTTACGTTATTTTCTCCTAATGCACACTGGCATTTTAAAATTTAACACAAACATTTTAAATACAACATATTTGAAACCTTGAGTATTTTAATTTAGGCCCACAGAGATATACTATATTTAGGCATCTGTTGAGGTGCACAGAGATGTATTGTCTCATTCAATTATTTTGTTCTATATAATTTCTTCTTATTTCGTGTGTTAATAGACAACACAACTTGGTAAATGCTCTACAAGATTTGAAGTCATCCATACAAACAAATTCTAATGTGAGGATGATATTTGCTATATAAAGTATTATATAGTAAACTCCAGATATTAATTATAAACTGTAATATTTTCTTATTATAGGGAATTTTCTTTGCGAGTATGCTGATTTGTTATATTTTAAGTGATTTGAGTGTTAAATGACTTTAACATTTCTTTATAACATCTATTATAACCTCTTAAAATATATTTTGATCATGTTATTCTGATGCTTTTAAGTGTTTTTAATAACACCCAATTAAGAATCATAGTGTTGCGTATCTTAAGCTGTATAGCTTTGGACATGTTATTTCATTTCATTGTGCCTCAGTTTTTTCATCTCTCAAATGGAGATAATCTCTAGTTTTAAGGGGTTGCTGAAAGCATTAAATGAGAAAAGATGGGAAGTGCTTAGTATATTAAGTAGAGAACAAATGGTAGCTGTCATAATATTAGCACAGCATACAAGGTCTGTCATGGTTGGCCTCTATTTAATTCTCTAGCATCAATTACTTATTATTTGCATCTCATATCTAAATGCCAGGATTGCAAAATGCCTCAAAGTTTCTTTAACAGGGAACTCTCTCTTTTTTCATGGTTCATGCCATTTCATGACTCTGTGACTATGGTTGCCCGATTTCTTCCACAGGAAATCGTTATACCCCAGTCTGCTGGCAAACTCCTGCTCACAACTTCAAGACAACTGAAGGCTCAGTTCTCTATACTGGGTATATACTTCAGCCAAGATAGTTTTATCCTGTTTATATGCCTTCCTCCCTTACAGAATATGAGCTCCACTGGGGTAGGGACTATATTGTTCAAGGTTATATTCCCAGACATTGCATAGTACCACACACAAAGCAGGCCCTTCATACGCGTTTGTGGAACAAATTGAAAGGCTTTTTTGATGTTTGCACAAGTAATGCATTTACTTAAGCTTTAAAAGTTTTCACATGTCAATACAATGGTATTCACATCTCTATTTTCAATGCTGCCTAATATTGTTGCTATTACCCTAGTATTTTAAGTATCTACGTCTAGACTGATGATACTCAACAGATAAATAATAGCAGATATACTCATTATTGAAAAACTGCTGATTTAAGAAAACGCACATAAAAATGCAGCACTCTTATTAGTATTGAAACGTTTTTCTTTGTTTTTCAGTTAAGTTGCCAAATGACAAAGTTGACCCTGATAAAGGGTTATGGAATACCCTGTATTATGCTATAAATACCTATTGCTTTAGATCAACATCCAAGAAATTCCCTGCTGTGTTTACAAGCCTAGCATACTAAAGTAGGCATAAATAAATCATTTATTTTACACTAACAATAACCTACAGAGAAGCGACTTAACTTCCTCAAACTTTCATTTTGTAGTATAAAAATAACAGAATGCCTATAACATCTGTAAACGCTGGTAGATAGGCAAACAACCCGTTAAACCACAGGTGACGGGAGCAGTAGATAGTGGAGACATTTTCAGGTTAAATCTATGGTCCTGCCAACGCTCCATTTCTAATCTTTTGCTCTCATTTTAGAGGAGATAAAAACTTTATATTTGTGCTGATCTATGGGGGCACAGAGAGTGAGGAAGATGTTATCCTTTTAAGTTAGAATATATTTGTACATAATCTAGGTGAAAGAAATAATTCTGGATCTGCCAAACTTCAAAAGAAATGATCAATTCTTTTTTCCTAATAAGTTGAAGATTTTAAAAAATATTGATAAAATTATGTATACAGGAATTAAATTATTAAAAAATCAGGTAATATGTAGAAAATATGTGATTTGTAGTAATATGTAGAAAAGACGATGCAAAGCCATACGTGATGCATATATAATGATTTTTTGTTATTCATAATTTAGTTTGTAAAACACTAAATCTGTTATTTAAATTTATTTGTACTGTGGTTATATTTTTTATTTAAAGCAATCAAAAGTTTGGTGATAATTTAAGAATGATTTTTTAGAATCCTTGGGTATTTTAGCATCAAGAGATTGTTAATAAATTCTGAAGTATTTTTTCTTTTGTTTTAAATTCTTTTGTTTTAATTATGTGTTTCATAATATGAGATAAGCTTCAGAAAGAAATGTAAAATTAAATAAGCCATTTAGGAAAACTAGAAATGAATGTTTATCTGTCATGTGTTTATGGTTAGTGCTTGCTCCCAAGATTATCTTTATGAAATCCCTTGTTTCTTTCTTTGACGTTTGAAAGAAAACATCGTCACCCTTATGTCTTTTTTTAAACCAATCTGTCGACACTAGTATCAAACAACTTTGAACTGATGTTGAGTTGTGTAACAAGTGACAATATCAACTCCCAAGACAGACAAAATGCTTGCTTCATGAATGCATTTTGACAGGTCAGACACCAACCTGATACTTACAAATGTGCAGCAACAATAAGCGAGCATCACAAATAGTAAAGAAAAGCTTCTATTTCCTTGGAAGACATGTTTATATTCTCTGGAAAAATTTTATATATTAATTATCACTCCTTTGTCTTGTCTTCATTCTGATTCAGCTCAGGCACTGTATTTTTCAATAGCAAAATGTGTGCCACTTGCTTGTGGATAAAAACTCTGGCCCGTAGGTACCGCTGTTTGTAAATGACTCCCAAAGGCAACAAGACATCGTTTTCCCAGGTGGGCTACTCATTTACTTTCTGTTTTCTTTTTCCCACTATTCATCTATAGTGACAAGTGTCAATTATGGACAGGAGATTTATGGGACGGGAAAGATAAAGCCCAATTTACAAATCATTTCCCGTGCAAGCAGACAGGTGCAATGACAGAGCCGGCTTGCTGTAATTGAATTTCTTGCTGCTATCTACTCAGTCACAAGAAGATGTCAACCTCAAGGATGTTAGCTGTGGAAAAAGTCTTAATACACTATGATTTTGAATGTGGAGATGACAATATAGCCTGGTTTTAACTCCGGACTCTGAATAGAATAAACTACATTTTTTTCCCTGTAATAATAACGATTTTCCTTACCCCTTAAATGGGCAGTGTGTCAGAGACAATGTGACAAGGTAGTCTAACTTTAAATACAATGACAATTATAGTTAAGAAAGTAAACTCCATTCTGATGTATCAAAAAGTTGATTTATACATAACTACTGATATACTAAACCAAAGAAGAATATTTGTTGGAGAAATGTACATTTTTTCTTTGGGTGACTAGTTTGATTCTTATTATTAATGGGAATGTTTTCCAATATATATATATTTAAAAAATAGGATCACAGTGTTATAAATTTGTAGTTAAATCTTGCTTTGTTACAAAGAATATATAAATATAATGTATATCATCACAGGAAACTATGGTTATACTAAATGCAGTTTCCCAGTGCTCAAATACTTATATACCCATTTTAATTATTATTTTTACATGATTAGTTTAAATCCAACTGTTTCAATGCATATGTTAATAGGTAAGGATTCACACACGGCATTCATAATAAGTCAGTTATGGAGGTCTAGAGAAAGTAGAATACAATCAATACCCTTGCTTTGTTGCATACATTTTATTGAATTCACCTGAAATATGTGACGGCTCTATTTAAAACTAGATTGGTTTATTTAATAGTCATCTTCTCCAAGTTTAAGATTTAAAAGTTTGAATTACTTGGAGGCTGGCCTGGTGGCATACTGGTTAAGTTTGATCGCTCCACTTCCGAGCCCCGGGGTTCGCAGGTTCAGATCCCGGGCACGCACCGACACAACACTTGTCAAGCCATGTTGTGGCGGCGTCCCATATAAAGTAGAGGAAGATGGGCACGGATGTTAGCCCAGGGCCAATCTTCCTCAGCAAAAAGAGGAGGCTTGGCAACAGATGTTAGCTCAGGGCTGATCTTCCTCACCAAAAAAAAAAAAAAAAAAAAAGTTTTGAATTACCTTTTTTCTTCTGAAAAAATCTTCCAAATCCTACAAAGTGTGATTACTTTTTGATATTGAGAGAGAGAGAGAAAGAGAGAGAAAACACTTTGGACAAAATTTGATTAGGAAATTTTTTAAAAGTCCCACATATTCTAAAAAATAGGAAAATATTATCCAATTGCCATTGTTTCCCAATAGACATTTAAAATAATTTCCATTTTTATTTGTAATTAATTGATTACAGACAACGATATAGTGAATGATTTGAAAGTGTGTGTGTACTGGAATTTCACTAGGAAGATAATTTTCAGTTTGCTAGTGCTACACTACCCTAAGCAGTTATATAAATTTCTAATTCGACCTGGAAGTTACAAAATTTTCCATTTTTCTGTGTTTTAGACAGCCCTTGATATACTGTTACATTTTTCATTAACATTTTCTTCTTCTTCTTATGTGTTAAATGGCCCTTCATTGCTGTTCATTTTTACATTTACCTAATTTTACTGATTTATTAGCCATTCCTATTTCTTCAGTTTCACACATTTGATCAAATGGTTCTTCTTTTTCTTAGTATTTCATAATTTCTCTTTTTTTTAAAATAAACACTGGACATTGCTCCTTTGTTAAATATACACAACACTTCCTCCCACTGGGAGGCTTATATTTTCACTTTTATAGTCAATAGTATCAACCTTTTCTTTATGAACTAGGTTTCCTGGAAATTCCTACTCTAATCAAAGGTAGCCTTCTATATTTTCTTCAAAGTTGTTTACGTTATATTTTTTCTCTTCACAATTGTCTTTATTCTATGGAATTGATTGTTATTTATTGTGTGCAATAAAATAAATGGTGTTATAGTACTATGTATTTAATTATATCACCTCTGTATATATTATATTTCCATATATGTTTGAGATATTTGCTCTGTTTTATTAGCTACTTATCTATCATTTTGCTGATAGCATATTTTTCAGTTCCATAACTTTATGATACATCTCCACACCTTTTTCTTCAAAATTGTTTTAGCTATTCCTATCCATTTCCCCTTATTCATTCAATTTAAGAATTTGATTAACCGATTAAGTTTTATACACATACACACATTCTATTGGTAATTGGATTATAATCACATTGAATATAAAAATTCATTTAAGAAGGCTTGATATATTTACCATATGAAGGCTTCCAAGCAATAAATACTGTTGACCTTTCTATATTTTGTGGTCTTCTTTATGTCACTTGAAAATGTTTTCATATTTTTCTATATAAAATTTTACATAACACATGGTTTCTCTCTTTTTTTTTTTTTTTTTTTTTGTGAGGAGATCAGCCCTGAGCTAACATCCGCCAGTCCTCCTCTTTTTTTGCTGAGGAAGACGGCCCTGGGCTAACATCGGTGCCTATCTTCCTCCACTTTATATGGGACGCCGCCACAGCATGGCTTACCAAGCAGTACTTCGGTGCGCGCCCGGGATCCGAACCAGCGAACCCCGGGCCGCCGCAGCGGAGCGCGCGCACTTAACCGCTTGCGCCACCGGGCCGGCCCCAACACATGGTTTCTTATAGATTTTTGTCTATTTGTTTTCACAACTGTCAATTGCATTGTTAAAATTATGCTTTCTCATTGGCCACTATTCATTTTCCAACTACTGTATGCTTCACACTGAGGAAGGTGCCCTATATAACTAATTTAATCGTCAAAGCAGTCCTTGGAGAAGGCATTTTCACCATTTTACAGACAGAAAACAGATGAAAAGAATTTAAGTAACTTTCCCAAGGTCACTAAACCTATAACACTAAGAGCTGACAACTACAATGTAGATTCTACATGGACTAGCCCTAACTTATTTTTCTTTCTGAGGAAAGTGAGCTTAATTATTTGCAGATTATTGCATATGGAGCCTAAGAAAAGCATTTTTAACCAAAGTTCTCTTTGTTTAATATGGCCATAAAGATTCCAAATCTCATTTTGTAGGAATAAGTTTTGGTACTCTGTCTCTACTCAAAAATCTCCTTTCTTTGATGTCCCATTTAGTACTGTGTTAATAATTGGTTTAGGTCCACTATTCCAGAGGTGACTGCAATTCTGTATAGCCATTCTGAACCAAAGAAGGATTCTGAGAAATGGAAGGTTCTTTATAAGTGCAAGTTGCCACTGGTTATTAAAATAAAAGCTTTCTCATATACAACCTTGTCAGCAATAGCACTTAGTGACCTATAGGGCAGCTATTTACTAAAAACAGGGATTCAGTAATTGAGGCCCCTATATACTATATCTCCAAGTCTGCACCAAAACATACTACAAAGGTTGGAGCTAAATGCTCTTAAAGCCACTAAAGTTTCTATTCCAGAATATGTCTCTGCCCAAAATACCCCAGTTGGCCCTTATTTCCATTACGATATTTTATACGTAATTCCCCATTGATTAGAGTTGGAATTATCCTTAGATTGAGTGGGAACAAAATTAACCCTCAACTAGACAAGCTTTAGCTTTAGATATGTGTCATTTTGGAGATTCTCTTTCCAGGAGGTGTTTGGTAGATCAGTATCCCGTTAAACAAAGGAGGTGCTTTGTGACTTATGCCTCCTGTTTTAGACCTAACGTATTCTTTTTGTTGACCTCAACTTGAAATAATTCACAGGTGAAGAAAAGTTCTGACTTGAGGGTGTATTAAACAGTGATAAAAACTAAGATTTACTGAGCGTAAGTTTTTTTAAGGCTTTATATTAGAAGATTCACAAATATTACCCCATTCACTCTTCAAAATAAACCAGTTAGGCAGCTATTATTGTAATCTTTGTACACATGAGCCTTTTGAAGTTCAAAAGGGTAAAGGTAAGAAAGCTTGTCCATAGACACATGCAGAAGCTGGCTGAACTGAATTTAAATAAAAATATGCAAGTTACAAAGCCTAGTATATTACATGATACTATTTCCTGAGTTTCTTGGTTTAGGTAATAGTCACTGGAGAATTTACTATACTTGAATTCTAGTGACTATGATAACTTTCTTGATTAAAACTTAAGGCTTAGTTCTCCCCCAGATTTCATCACAATTTGCAATACAGATAGAGAATGTTAGAATCAGAATGGTTCTTGGTGCACTAGAATCCAATTTCCATGAGGACAGGGGCTTTGCCTAATTCACTGCTGCATATCTGGCAAACAGAACAGTGGTAGGGTCACGGTGGGAAAAGAGTCAATAAGTTACAATATCTTTTCTAACTCAATATCTTGAATTTTATAACTAAGGACACTGAGACCCCAAGAAGTGAAGTGACTTGTCAAAGGTAAACGGTAACATAGCAGGAGAGTGGATTAGAATTCAGTTTTTCTTGTATTAGGGTCAGTGGGTTTTCCAGTATGTCAAACTGCTACCAACTGGGCAGCCACAAGAAAACACTTTTCTGATCCATGTATTAGAAATACAAAGAACCGAAACAAAGAACATTCCCACTTATAGGTGCCTTTTTGTTAGAGTTTAAAGAGTTGGACCACTGGGCATGGTGTGAAACACTTTCAAGAAATTCTCAGTTGATGGGCTGGCCCCGTGGCTTAGTGGTTAAGTGCGCGTGCTCCGCTGCTGGCGGCCAGGGTTCGGATCCCGGGCGCACACCGACGCACCGCTTGTCAGGCCATGCTGAGGCCGCATCCCACGTACAGCAACTAGAAGGATGTGCAACTATGACATACAACTATCTACTGGGGCTTTGGGGGAAAAATAAATAAATACAATTATAGCAAAAAAAAAAAAAGAAATTCTCAGTTGAGTAAACTGGCTGAGAAAGAGTGCGTGATCAATTATTCATAGTGTATTATTTTATAACCTTTAAAATACAGCACATATTTGTAAATTTTATGAATTGAAAGTTGGCTTTCTTACTGTAGACAGCCTTACAGCTCTGAAAGTCAACAGCTATTTTATTTTCCTTCAGACATAAAAATTCTTTAAGAATAATCACCTAGGAACAAACCTAAGAAATTGACAGGACTTACATAAAAAAATAATAATCCTTTACTCAGCTACACAGAGACATATGTAATTAAATAAAGGCATAGAATACGTTCTGAGATGAGAAGACTCAGTGTTGGACAGATACTATTTTATTCAAATTAATCCATAAATTCAGTAAAATGACAACTCAGTGAAAACTGCAATAGGGTTTTTTAAAAAACTCAACACAAAGAGACTAAAATTTAGCTGGAAAAGTAAATACTTTAGAAGAATCAATAAAATTAAAAATGATAATTATAACCATATATTCCTTTTTAGGAAAGAAAATGGAAATAAATGGAGATAAAAGCATACATATAACTATATGGATCAGCATAGTATCTACTCTGCATTTTTAAATTAAATAGGCTTTTACTGTATTTTGTAATTTTATCAGTAGATAGGTGATTTATGATTCTGTAAAAATGGAAAGTGAAGTTGTATTTTTGAAGTATGAAAAAGCAAGGCAAAAGACCACTCTTCTTATTCTATGAATGTCCACAGGAACACCACCTATCTTCTTTAAGTCATTGTTTTCCGTGAATTGTTCCTTCTGAGTTTCTCTGATTGAATTGTCAAGCATTATCTGTGGAAACCTTTCTACTATCACCTAACTGCCACTTAATATGCTTCTCACATGCTGCAAGACATAAATGTCTGAGAAATGAATAGGAGAAAGAAGGTTTTGCATCTGTTGTTAAACATAGCCTTCTCCGTGCTCAAATGAAGAGAACACTGGAAAATATTCTTATTAAATCACAGGATCCACTAGAGAAAGGGTAAAGGATGGCGTTCTTGGCATTCTAGGATGGAGGGCTTTCTAGGATGGAGGGCATTCTAGGCATTCTAGGATGGAGGATCCATTCCTAAATTTTGGATAGTTACACAAACTATGTATTTTGAAAGACAATATAGAGGCACCTGAGGATTTGTGATTTATTCTTGGTTCTAGATTGAAGACAGAAAAGTAGTTTCTATTGGGTTACTTGTATTTACAAAGTAAACTAAAGAACCTGTGTAGAAAAGATTTCTGGAGCTGCCAATGCTGGCAGCAATGCTTATTTTCTCCCAAACCAAATCAATGATTATTCCACTACACCACCTACTTTATTCCAGATGCTCTAGGAAATATAAAATGATTGATTATACCTTATATCCTTAACTTAAAGGAGGATATAATCAGGTTAGGAAAGTAAAACACAAGTGCAGAAAATAAGATATACACCGTAAAGAATGCCATGGATTTAGAGGAGGATTCTTTAAAACTCTAAATCAGATTATGTCACTCCTCTGCTGAAACCCTCCCATGGCTTCCCAACTATCTCAGTAAAAACACCCAGGTCCTTAGAGTAGCTACCTGACTTCATTGCCTACTCTCTCTCCCTTGCTTTTTAGCCATAGTCTTCTCGCTGTTACCAGAAGTCACCAGGCACGCTCTAGCCTCATGGCTTCACACATGGTATTCCGTCTGTCTGGAACATTCTTCTCCTAGATGTGCACATGGTTTGCTCCTTTTCCTCCTCCATGTTATTAATGTCACTCCTTTACTGTTACTTAAAATTGTCACTCAGCCCCCGTCTCACCACCCCATTCCTACTCTCTATTCCTGTTTATTAACTTCTAAAGACCAGAGTTTATTAATTTATTTTGTTGGTTATCTCCCCCCAGCTCTCTGGTATTCATTTTAAAAATAAATTCTAAAATTTTATTTTTAAATTTATTTTAAAAATAAATTGCAGCTCCAATGAGGGCTGCAATTTTTGTCTGTATTTCTATAGCTTCCCTCTTACTTCCAGATACAAAATACGTATGTATAGAATCAATGAACAACTGAAAGCATTCATGGAAGAAAAGCATGAGCTGGACTTAAATGATGGGGGAGGATTTGATTAAGCAGGATAAACAGTATATGGTAAAAAGTAAAAGGTGATAATAGTGAAAAGAGAAATTATGCAAGTAAAAGTCGAAGGAACAGTAAGAGAGCCCGAAGCAGTTCTGCTATACAGAATTTAGTGGATTAAAATTTCCTAATCATCCCATGATGCCCTATGCTGGTTACAAGTCACTTTTTGTAAGGAATCTTTCCTCCCACAATTTCTCTATAACTGTTAAAAGCCACATGGGCAATTCCAACCTAAAACGCCCATGTAAGAGAGAAATACTCCTCTGGTAATAAGAAAAGCACAATATATATAATTAAGCAATTAAGGGCCAATAACTAGTGATTCTGAAAGTGGCTTTCCTTCTAATTCCTCATAAATTTTAATGTTAATTTAGACTTATTAGACACATTTAGGTTACTGTGAAAAATAATACAGACTGTAACTCCCAAGCAAATGAAAATCACAGTCATTAACTTATTCTATTATCTATAGGAATAAATACTGAGAACTAAGCAAATCTTTCTTTTTTTTCCTGTTGTCAAAACCTTTATTAGTGCCATCTTTGCAAACTTTTAGAAAGATTTTTAAAAAAACTTTGCTCCCATATATCTTGAATGTTCACATAGAGAGAACACTATTTAATAGTCACCATCACTCTCATTAACAGATATTCAGTTAATACCCAGACCTTTTTGCTTTAAAATAAATCAATCTGTATAATGAATGTTACAATAAAATATCAGAATAAAATCTATTTTGATCTAAAAAAGTGGAAATACTCAATATTTTTACATAAAAGAAAAACTATTGTGGAAATCACTATTTATGCTAGAATTATAAGTCCACACATATCTGACTTTAAAAGAACTTTTTAAAAATATGATGCGACTAGAGAATTGTGGAAGCAGCCTACAGTTCTCCTCTGCTCTCATAAATCCTCCCAGGAATCCCAGCTGAATGACTCTTTATTTTGCTGATGTGCCAGAGATTATATTGAGAACTTTACATTTTATCTCATCTAATGGGATAAGGGAACCATAATGTTAGCTTCTGTGGGAATGAAAATATAAAGAAGGCTCTCAGGGAGTTTGCCAAGTTATCACGTTCTCACAAAGTACCAAAAAGGTTTAGGAATCTATTTCTCAGCTACCCAAACGGATTTAATTAAAGTAAATAGTAATTTCTGTTGATACAGCCAATCCCCTAAATGTGTGGATGGCACAGTACTATGGACTTAAAAATTATAAAACCAGAGGAATTAAGAGTAAAACAAAACCCTAAAGCTAGGTAGTATTTCATGTAACCTATGTTACATTGAACTGAATGTTGCTTTTTTTTTTTTTTTTTTGCTTGAGGAAGATTTGCCCTGAGCTAACATCTGTGCCAATGTTCCTCTTCTTTGTACGTGGGATGCCTCCACAGCGTGGCTGGTGAGTGGAGTAGGTCGGCGCCCAGGATCCGAACCTGCGAACCTGGGCTGCCGAAGCAGAGCGTACCTAACTTGAACCACTCGGTCACGGGCACGGTATCAGTTTTTTTTTTTTTTTTTTTTACATGAAACTAATTCCAATGTTTAACAAAACTCAGTGTAAATAAGTTGCTTTTTCTTTCCCTGATTTCTAAGCTAAATTCCACGTGGAGTTCAAATCAATCTATATATTTATGAAATGTATAAATAATATAGACCCTCTCTAGATAATCTAATTAAAATTTCTAAATGAGACCATCAGCTCTCAGTTTATTTACAACTAGGCTAAAATTTAAACTGAATTCTATGACCTACAGTGTGAACACTAGGTTTTGGTTCATCAGGTGAGAGAACTCGACTCCCTCTTGAAGGAGGGAAAAATCTATGAAGAAAACCAAATAATTTGATTCTTTTAGTAGTAATTATTGTTTAACAGAAAATATCATAGTGCATAGAGACCCTTAGAATTGTTTCTATCTCAATTTAATCTTAATAAAATACTATCATATAAAAGTATAATTATAAATAATATTATATTTGAAAACAGGATTTAAATGCAACTGCCAACAAAAACGAAATCAGATTATAAATTACCAAGCGTCCCTTTACAAAGAAAATACTTAATGTTACCATCATTGCTTCAAGCAAATGTTAGATTCTCTGTATTTTCTGTGTTAGAAAAACCAAACAGTGTGACAATATGTGGTACAAAAAGCAAATTCACTATGACGACAAACAAAAACACAAAATTCTAGTTGAGAAGATACTATCTACAGCACAGAGCAGAAATGAATCAAAGATAATAAACCTTCACATCTATTCAGCTAATGAACTGAGTTGTTCTGACTCTGATAACAGATTTTGATTTTTTGCTATAATTTTCAGCTTTCTCTGGACTAAATTACACCCACAATACCTTAGCAATAGTTATTATGAAAGGAGATTATTTAACCTCACACCCTTTTTTCTTCCTGAAATAGGAAGTTTCTAAGGAGCTGAGTCCATTCAATGAAAGCTAAAAAATTATTTTTAAATTTTATACTGTCAAGTATACAATTTTTGAGTTAAGTTTCTTTGTGATCCCCCAGGCTGATTAATACAAATTGAATTTCATGGCATTTGGATCAGTTAGCAGACAGTGGAAAAATAAGAACAACTATGGTAAAATACATTGGCACTTAGGCTACGTATTAATATAGACCAATTGTTATGACAGTGTTCCTTATCCCCTGACGACTGTGTGATCATGTCCTGTCCTCTTCATTCTGGGAGAAGCACTCATCCATGCTTTCAGCCTGGAGGAAACCAGGAAGGTTTACTCATAACAAAAGTACCTTCTATAGTTACTTGAAAATAGCGGAAGTTATAAACAGTTTCTATTTCCTTCTCACATATCAATATTTCTTTACAATGAATATGGATGTAGGCATTTTTGTTCAGATGTCAGCACTATCAGAATAAAGACAGAACATTATCCTGAGTTCTCCCTTTGCAGTGTTTTGGTGAAGGGTGTGGGGTGGGAGAGATGAGGGTGAGCAGAATAAGCTGACAGTATCAGACTAACAGCATCAGAGTCACGGAAACCTGACACCATCCAAACAGAAAGGATATTCTTTGTATCTCCTGAAATGCTGACCGTTTTTAATCTTTTGAGGTTTAATCACTATTGAGTGATATGCTACATGATAACTCAAACTCCATGTCAGGCTCTAGCCATCACCTCTATGCTTGGGAGACCAGAATCCTTTCTGTGTCTCCCCGAGCTGAGCACGCAGGCCCTTCAACAGCGGCTCTGGCTACTGTGTGAGAGATTTCAGCGCACAAAAGGAAAAAATGTTTTATTATTTCTGCTGTTATAATTAGTAGAATCAATGCACTATGAATTCTGATAATAGTTAAAAGTTCACAGTAAGTTGAATACTTACATGCAGATTTAAAAAACCCAATTAGTTTGACAATTTTTATAAATAATTCAAATATCTTTTAATAAATAAATTTCAGAGATCTTTTTTCCTTGAAAGAGTATACAGAATAACCTTAACTTTTGAAATTCTTCATGATACGACAACTACTTTAAAAATGTTCTATATTATACATTTCACCATTAGAAATACTGATAGTAAGAAATCACGGTAGTCAACAAAATTCTAAGATTTTTCTAGACATAGTTTTTTTCCAGCATTCACCACAATAATACTTTAATTGGAAAGTTAATCTTTATTAAAAATAATGGCTTATAAAGAAATTATCACTTTTATCTAAACAATGCAGAAAGTCCCTGGTGCCCAATAAAGCTAATCAAAGATATGTTTACTATATATGCCTTCAAAAGAAATCTATTTTTCAAATTTCATAAATTTGGTCTTATATATTTTATATAATTAAATATAAGTATATGAGAAAATAATACATACCTACCCAAATATGAAATACTATTATAAAATATCATAAGACATTTTATTCTTGAGATCAATGTAAAGAATAAAATCAATATTCATGTAGAGACTAGCAATTAAGAGTATTAACAAAACTTCTGATATTAATGGAATGAGTAGTTGCACAATTAAATGAACCATGAAGATAAATGTTCTGTTAACTTCACTAATATCAGAAAATAGCATGTTTCAGTTTTTACTTTTTAAAAAGGCAGTCAAAGAAAGTGAGATCAGGGGTATGGAGAATAAGTTTTTAAGAGGTGGATTTTAACCACTTTAGTCACTTTATGTTTGGTTCACAGTCCTTAATTCTTTGATAGCTTTAGTGCTTTATCAGGCGTCTAACAAGTGCATTTAAAAAGACTAAAAAGGGGTATGGTTTTAAACAGTCTGCAATAAAGATGAATTCTTATAATTAATTTACATTTCCATGGTGCTGAGTTTTGGAATAAATTAGTTGGCCTATCATGTGAGTCAAGTTCATATAAATTTTGGTTATGGCCTCAATGGAGAAAGTGATACCCCTTACCCCCACCAAGTAATTTTTCAGTTTCATTGTGAAAAACATTGAAAATCAGTAAAGGAAAATTCCCCAAATAGATGATATTTCTTTTTTTATACATTGTTTCACTTTACAGTCTTATAAAAGTTAAAAACAAAACAAGGCAAAACAAAACCCACAGCAGGTTCTCTCATACTGTTAGATACAGTGTACACTGAAATAACCCCTTTGTAAAGCAACTTAACAATAAACACCAAGTCTTTGGGTAATTCTACTTTTGTAAATAGATGCTAATATTGCAAAAGGTATATCTTTAGAGAAACAGGAAGAGATTATCAATAGTAGTGGAGACTTGAAAACAATCTAAATATCCTACATATGTTAATATTATAAAACTGCTGAAAGTAAGGTTTTCAAGAAATACTCCACTTCACGAGAAAACGATACTGTGTGGTTTTGAGGAAAAAGTAACATATAGAATCAAATGTATACTATTAATGAAAATTTGGGAAAATTTTAACAGTTGGTGATTATTTTATTTCCTGTTTGTACATTGTACATATCTGGATTTCCTATTTTCTATAGCAAACACATATTGCTTTTATAGCCAGAAACAATAAATGATATTATAAAAGAACCTCACATAGTAGAACATTCTTATTTAGTGTAATCAGATACAAACAAAATTTAATATAGATACCTAAGCAAAATAAAATGTATTCATTTTTTTAAACAATTACCAAATATAAATTTTTTTAAGATTACTAAATTAAACCCAATATATTTTTCATATTCTGATTTTAAAGAAACAAAATTTTAAAAAATAGGTATGAATCATCAGAGTTAAGTATTCCTTAGAGATGGTGGAAGCAGTATAAAGACTCAAGCAGAGCTTTCCTTATTTGTAATGAGGTGATTGTCAAGGAAGAGGACTAGACTAAAGAAGGTGCCTGAGGCCAGGAAAGAGGGAAATATGGGGCAGTTGTACCATACCTACCACTAACTGGCAGCCAGGGATGGTCTTTCTCTTTCTTTTATCTTTTCTATTCCTGTGTTCTATTTTATATCCTCACTCCTTTCATCTCTCTTCTCTCTTTTCAATTCTTCTGCTTATGTTTTAGAGTCTATACTTTTTTCTTCATTATTGTTCAATTCCATCAACCTCCATATCCTTCTCTTCATCCATTTACTCCATTGTCTGGTTTCTGTAAGATGCTATTCCATATAACAACAGCTGTCTCAACATGCATGGTACAGGCCATTTAGAATGTTTTGAAAGACAGTCATATTGAAATAATCATATTGTGTTCACATTTTCTTTCCCTGAGACTAAGGAAGCATATCCCATAGGAAATATTTCTTTTCATTCAGGAAAATATCTAAAGTAATTTTTAACACAATATATCAAAATAAATTACATCAGAAAATAAATGTTGAAAAGTTTCAGTTTCGTTAAATTTTTTTTTTTAAGAAGTGTTGTGTGGAAAAAATCCTATATAATATACCCATTACCATGACTCCTATTATATTGTCTCATATTAATTATCTACTATTTAACCAGCACAGTAATCATCCTACTAACTACTATTGTGATTCCCATGTCAGAGATGAAGAATTTCAAGCTTGGATGAGCATTTAACAAGGTAGCATGAAGACATCCGACTGCAAAGGGGCAGAAGCACTTTCCCAGACCTGCCCAGCCCCCGCATATCTCCTAACCTGCCTCACATTAATTAAAGCATTCATCTACTGAGTGTCTACAAAGGTCTAGTTCCACAGAGCAGCAAGTCCACCTTATGTACACGGCCTACAACCATGACCAAGCATTACAACCACAACCTGAAAACCATGTTAACGGGCATTATTCTGAAGAATATAAGCAATTTCGTGGGAGGAAAAAAAAGATAAAACGTTCATTCAAGAAAACTGAATTTTAGGGGCCTGCCCGGTGGCGTAGTGGCTAAGTTCACATGCTCCGCTTCGGCGGCGCAGGGCTCGTGGGTTTGGATCCTGGGCGCAGACCTACACACACCACTCATCAAGCCATGCTGTGGTGGCGTCCCACATACAAAAATAGAGGAAGACTGGCACAGATGTTAGCTCAGGGACAATCTTCTCAAGCAAAAAGAGGATGATTGGCCACAGATGTTAGCTCAGGGCCAATCTTCCTTACCAAAAAAAAAAAAAAGAAAGAAGGAAAGAAAGAAAACTGAATTTTAATATAATGCTATGTCAATTATACCTCAGTTAAAAAAAATCCTGAATTTTGTATTTAGATATATTTTAGCTGATAATAATCTGAAACTGAAGTATGAATTTTATAAAATATAAGTTATTTAATATTGTAATGCTGTTGTAAATTTTTCTTAAAATATTAGAAGTCACTATGATACATATAAAAACTTGAAAATTAACATTAATACTGACAATATGATTTTCTTGAATAAAAAGCATTAAGTGATTAGTCAATAAGTGGATATACATATTGTTAAAGTCTGAAAAACCAGAATATTAAATTCTTTCATTGGGTTTAAGTCTTTGATTAAAATGTGTATCACTTAGGCACTGGCACTTAATAAAAACTAGGATAATTTCTTCTAAGCTGTGTGTCAATTATCTTATAGATATACTCCAAATTACAGAATAAAGAACATAATGATAGGAATGTTCAGCAGGTGTGTGGCCTAGTTCTGTCTTCAAAGGGCCTAAATCACGCAAATCTAAGCAATGTAAAGATAAAATACTCAATGTTTGACAATTGAAAAATGACTAAAAAATCCTCCATCTCCATTTAAATAATGGCTTACTCTGATTTCAGTTAATTTCTCTGGTTGTGGAAACCAACGATCAACTCGTATTGGAAAAATCTCTTTAACTTTAGTTTTGCTCTTGTGGATAAATGAGCCAACTTTTAGATGCATACTCTTCAACGTGCCCATCTTTGAACTCAAAATTAACACCTTGACCACTGCTGATCTTTCCTTGTTCAATTTTTTACCTATGGCATACCATGCTTTTTTGTCTTACCAATTTCATGGCCTATGAAGCTATATAAGCTTCTCATAATGTGTTCTTTTTACTTACGATAAAAGTGCTGACAATTCACTCTCAGTTTTTGATTCTCTCTTTAGAGAAAGAGTTTATATTTTCTTATAAGAAGTCTATAGTAGGACTAGGCCTCCTGGAGTAGGTACCCTAAAATAGACTTCTAATGGTTTATGAAAAAGTCAATTTCAATGGTCCTGTTGTAGAAATTAAAGTTCCTCTGGGTCAAAGAAGAAATGGCTAAGCTAAGCTCCTACCTTTTTTGAAAGTGGTGAGAGGGTACAATGAGAACATGCAATTTAAAAGAGAGCATGTGATTTATATATGCTACCATAGGAAGGGTCTGCATTGCTATAGTTATGATAATCAAGTGAAGCCTACAGCCTATGATACTGACTCAAACCACAACTGGTAAGGCAGGCAGGAGTTGATTCCTAAAAATCGTTTCTTTTCTATTTAATAATGCATATGTAGGAGATTATCTATTTTAAGAATCAGAGCATAACGTCCCCTTCCAACTTCCAAAATAACTTAATGTAGAAAACCAAATCCTTATAAATTTTTCATTTGCTGAACATGTCAAGTAGCTTATAATGCTAGGATTTACACTTATAGAATCAACCTGAAAATATTTAAGGTTTTTCCCTGTGGAGCTACACATATTTTTAGAGACCTTGGAAGCTATTGTTTTGATATTATTTGTATTTGACTATGTACTACTCTTACAGAATTTCTAGATTGTGTAATGTAACTTCAGTGTGAACATTTACATTTTTTTAGCAATATCTACTCTTTTAAATGTCTACCTATCAGGTCCCAAGTTGCTTATTTGATATGCAATTAATCATTTACACACAAAATATCAATTGAGTAAAGTAATTACTTTCCATCCCAGTTGGTAAAAATAGCTAAGTAAACCTAAGGCATAAATTTTTGCTACGTCTGATTATATTTGAGAAGAACTATATATTTTTCAAGAACTTCCTAGTGATTATTGAGTTTCTACATTACATAAGTAAATGGTATTCATTTCAAGATTTTCTGGTTATATTTCTTATATGCATTGTTTCTAAATATATAAGTGATGTAGCTATAAAAGCAAATATTGAAAACATTTAGAAGTCGGATGGAAAATAATAATTAGCCTTGACAAGAGAAAACTAAACCACAGCCTTAAGATGAAATGTGGTAATTTCATACTGCTGTGTTTACCAGGGTTATTTCTCTCTAGCTGCTCTTTGCCAAACAAATAATAACGTGCTGGACACGTTGGATTTCTTCTCCTCACTCCTCTTTCCTTCTGCTAAGATGAAACCAAGCTTAAGAGCAAAGGCTCTTGAGGGCTTTACTCTCTACTGTGTAAGTTTTATGTTTGCCTCGGCGGATAGAAAACAATCTTGCAGAAACCCCATAACCTTCTGGCTTTGGAACTTACTATAGGGATTTTAAGAAGATTTACTATTTTAATTATGTTTTAAATATGCTAATGTGAAAATGAATTCACATTTCTCCATGCATGATAGGTGGAAGCATGTCCTAGGAATACATGGCATAAACCGCCATAGAAGCTATCTTAGAAACAACGTTGTCCAAAAAGGAAAGGTACTAATTTGGGGGACATGGTTTTACAGCACCTGGTTTTGTGTTGTTCTTGGTACTTTTTATATATGAATTATGAGCTATGGTTGATTCTCAAACACATTTTTCGGGATATTCCATTTTAACATTAGCAAAGTGATTAATCCAACTATGAACTCTCTCTCTCTCTTTCTTTTTGTGAGGAATATTGGCTCTGAGCTAACATCTGCTGCCAATCCTCTTCCCTTTGCTGAGGAAGATTAGCCTTGAGCTAACATCCACGCCCATCTTCCTCTACTTTGCATGTGGGACACTGCCACATGCCTGGGATTCGAACCTGGGAACCCTGGGCCACCAAAGTGGAGGGTGCGAACTCAACCACTACACCACCAGGCGGGCCCCTGAACTATCTCTCCATAAGGCCTTGCATTATGAAGATTTAGCCGTAAGCAGCATTTATAGTTGGTCACAGAGTTATACATAATTGCAAGTTTAAACATTAATGGCTTTGGCAGAATCAATTTTACCAGAATTAAAACATAGCTAAATTGTGGCCTCCCTCCATATCAACCCTACCCTCTCTCAATCCCTTCAGCTGTTGTAAAAGCAGAAATCCTTCCTTGACCCTGTCTAGCACCTACAGTATGTGAAACTGGCTCCTGCTGCCAATACAGCTGGCTTAAGAATCCCTTGGAGAGTCATTAGCTACAGAAAGAGATGAAATAGCTTATCTAATAAAGTTACAGTATGAGCTCTTCATCCTTCTTCAAGTCAGCCATCCGATAATCACAGCTCTCCTTCTCACCTCCATACCTCCTTGATAATCATTCTCTATATCTGGAATGTTCTACCATTTCCTTTTGGTCAAAATATTACACTGCATGAAGTTTGAAGAGCTAATCCAATGATGGCATTATCTTTCTCAGAAGAAAATTGTTGTACTTATAAGACATACTGTACTCCCACGTGTTATCTCTCTCGCTAACTCATTGATATCTTAAATGAAATAATATATATAAAAACACGAACAGTGCTTGGTATATAATATGGCCCTCAAAAGTGTTAGTTCTTTCTTTTGCTTTTATTTTGCCTACAAATTCTAGCACAGTTTTCAGTGCATGGCAGAATAAATTGGCCTGCATGTCTCCATAGCTTGCCACTATGCTGCCATCTGCTTGGTGAGAAAGTGCAAGATGTGCACAGAAAGAAACTAGGTGGAATCAGACATTTTGAAGCCAATGAGTTCACTAATTCCTGGTATCTAAGTGCAGGCTGGTGGTCTAGTGATATTCCTTAATGTAGTTTTCAATAGAAATGAGAAAGAGACAGATAATGCTATAAATAAGTGCATTTTTAATAAAGGTAAATGTATATAATTTAAAAGATGTCCTTAATCATGCAATTTTATTTTCTGCTCATACAGTTTTTAAACACAATTGCTTTTAAGAAATGGTGGAGATAAAACTGTACTGTCATTTTGCTTTGTTTTTTTTTTGCTTTGTTGTTGATGTTACTATCCTTATGGCAATGATACCATGATGGGATTAGTTGTTAAAGCTTCATGCAGTTTTCCTCATTTGTCAGCCTTTCCTTTTTTTTTTTTTAATTTTATTTTAATGTTGCCTAAAATTCTAGAATCAGGAAACTATTGCTGTGGCTGAAAGAAAAAATGGTGGTGTTTTCTGATAAATATAACTATTTTTTCTGGTGTTTCAACTTCTCAGTCTTTGCTGTCATTTAAATTTAGATTTACCTTCCTAAGTATAAATAATATGTTTAATAGTTAATCTTCTTACTAATGTCATAATTCAACTCAATTTAACAAATATTTATTAAGGGCTTACTGTGTTCACACCACTCTTGAAAGTGTAAGGGAAATAAAATCAAAGAAAAGAAAGATCTCTATCCTAATGAAGCTTACATTCTCCAGAAGGAAGACAGACAATAAATCTAACAACTAAGAAAACTGTATAGTGTGGAAGGTGACAAGTGCTTTAGCAAAAGAGAAACAGTAGAGCGGGGTCAGGGTGTCAGGAGGTTGAGAAGTTACAAGTTGTCATATTAAGTAGGTTGTCAGGATAGACCAACAACTGATAATCATAAATTCACATGGAAAATAATATCTATAAGGCCACGAAATAGTTCATTTTATGAACTTTTTCAATTTCTGTGATAAGCTGAAAAATAAATTTTCTAGGCTGAGGATTCCTCTTCCTAGTATGTACTTACAAGATATTTAGATGATGGACTGTGTATTAACTTGGGTAAAATGCTGCAGTATGGTAGATAATTAAAGATGTGACTCAGTGGTGAAATCTGTAAGGTATTGTGTGCTAGTATTAATGAGTTACTCATTTAAGGAAGAGAAATCACTGATCCATTTCAGTGATTAATTAACCTCCTTGTGAAACTGTAGAAATTTTACCCAATATTATATTTTCACGCCTGGTTTTATTTTACTCAGAAGTACTTTAATGAATGTCATATTTTAATACCAATAAGCTTCAGCATGTTGGAATATTCTACAGATTTAACAAAAGCTTAGCAAAGCATTTTGATATATAAGTAAAATTTGAATGAAGATTCAGTATATTAGTTCTTTCATTCCAAAAGAGAATTCTTTAAAATTAACACTATATTACAGTGATAGGCAAAGTGATTAGAGACTGAATATGCTTGGCTATTTCAAAAGAATACAATCATTAGCACAAAATGATTTGTAGTGCAATTTTAGTTCACTTGGGAGGAAAACAATTCCCCTTCATATTTAGTAAATATATTTAAGAACGTAGCTAGAAAAACCAGATTCAGTAGAAGTATAATGCTTACTTTTCTCTTGCATGCTTTTAAAAAGATGTTATTAGACACAGGTCAGAGGTGTAATTAAAACTGAGGGAAATATATTTTATAATAGGAAAATTTATTGCATTTTTGATATATATGAAATTTCATAAGCATTAGTCGGAAAATAAAATTTGGAAAATTATATTTAAAGCTTACACAGCTTTACTAGTATTTAATGCTTTAGAGAAAAGACGGCCCAACACAATTAGCCAAGTCCTGGGGCAGCATTAAAATGCTGAAATATGGGATTGTAGGAGCTTACCAAGTCAGAAGTTTTCCAAAATAATTTTGATTAGTTAAAATGTAATTTCACTTACAAAATGTCCTACGTTTACAAGAGAATTTGTGTATTTTTTAATATTGTGTTTTCATGTAATAATTGATAAAACAGCAGCAAATTTTACTTACTTATCATAAGTGCCATGACAAAGGCTTAAGAAAACACAACCCATGGCCTGAAGAAGATAGATAAATTTGTATTTTTATGTCTCTCTTTTATTTTACTTTACTTTTATTTATTTATTTATTTTTTTGGTGAGGAAGATGGGTCCTGAGCTCACATCTGTGCCTATCTTCCTCTATTTTGTATGTGGGATGCTGCGACAGCATGGCTTGATGAGCGGTGCATAGGTCCATGCCTGGGATCCTAACCCTTGAACCCCAGGCCGCCGAAGTGGAGCACGCAAACTCAACCAGTATGCCACCGGGCCAGCCCCTATGTCTCTTTTTTAAATCAGTATATCTCAAACTGCTATATAGACATCTGGTATATGTATGAAAATCATAAGACTCACCTGCATACATATAAACATGCATATAACTGGATTCCACCTCAGTTACCTACAGAATCAGAACTTCCTGAGCGTAGGTCCCAGTGTCTGCATTTGTAACAAGCACCTAACATGAAGTCTGGGGACATAAAATTTTGAGAATCAAAGAATGGACAATATCAAAATATAATTTGTTGATGGTATATGTATCAATCACAGTGGCTGAGGGTATGGCCTATGAAGATTCACAGAAAAAGGGAGATGAGCAGATTTTTAAGGATAGATAGAATTTGAACACAGAGAGGCGGGAGGAAGGTGTTTCTGGTGAGAGGACTAGATTATTAGGGACTAGTTAGAAAACAGTTACTAGATGACTTAGGTGGTAAAAGTGGCTAGGGCTAGACTATGGATAGCAGGCTATAATGCATGCTGTGGTGTGCCCCCTAGATCCCCGAGCTCCTCCTCTTTAGTCCTAAGTGTAATGGTAACTGACAGCTTATGGCTGAGTGTCCCTCTGAACACTGTTCCAGGCTGATAAGAGCCACCTGGCTCAAGGTCACACCACCTGAGTGGGGGTATATACTTAATGGTGGAAGGGGCACGGCATAAAGGCCCAGCTCCTTGCCCCAATCAAGACAACTCTACAGTGCCCTCCCAGCTCCAAAGTGCTCCATGGGACTGGCTCAGGCCATTGTTGTGGCTGCATCTTAGCTCAGTGAGTTCCTCTGCCCAATCCTTCTACCTTGCACTCTACAGGTGTTGATCCCAAGAGCAGTCCCCAATAAACTTCCTGCATACATATCTCTGTGTCGGATTCTGTTTACCCTTGGAACTCAACCTGCATCGCCTGGCTATGGTTGACCTCATAAATTAATGCACTTGTCGTTTCCTTCCTATATATCCATTTTGTCTGACACAATGAGAGTACTGTTTGTTTTAAAATTGAATTATTAGAAAAAAATTGTAAAATCTGAAGATTTCACTGAAAGATCCAGATTTCTGGCTTGCCTTCTGGAATTGACATACCTGCCCTCACTGGGTATGTATGCATCTTCAGCGAGAAATTGGAGGCCACTGCTCCCTTGAGAGAAGTCACTCCCTCTCCAGGTCCCCATGGTCCACACAACTCGACATTAGCCTCAACATTAATTGGCCAATTGCTTAGGAATTTGTTTAAAGGAATTGGTCAGTTAATCAGATAAATATCTAAACTATGACCTTTAAGACTTAATTTTGGCTTTTAAAAGTACTAGAAAATTGGGAAAGGCCATAAGGCATAGTGATTAAGAGCACGATTTGGGGTTGGATTCCTGCTTCTATACAACCTTGGGCTACTCAACCTTTCTACACCTTTATTTCCTCATGTGTAAAACAGAAAATTAACATTACTTACAGTAGAGGGTACTGTGAGGATTCATTGAAATAATGAATGCAAAGAACCTAAGACAGAACTCAGTATAAAGTAAATTAAGCAATCAGGTTTTCACACCACACAGATGCACACACTCACACATTTTATATATATATATAAAATACATACATATACACACATATATAAATGCATAATTTATACTGTATGTAATTTACATATTATATACCTATAATATATACTCTATATAATTTATACTGTAGGGAAGTGATATAAACAAGCTTAAGATGGGTATTTGAAGAGAGGAAATATATTAATTAGTATTCTTTTTAAAATTTGGGAAGATATAGTACAATAAAGAACTTCATGGAAATCAAAAGCAAGCATCTTTTACAGTCTATTCACAGCAATTCTTGTTTTTTTTTTTTTTGTCTTGTTTTATAAAACTTGAAACTCCTTGGAGAGGTCAAAAGATCTTTTATTTCATAGAAGGGTGCTTTTCTGATAAATATACTGAAGTTTTGCAGATACACACTCTTCCTTAAACAATTTCTAAATCTGAACTAACTAAATCATGCTCACCAAGGAACAAGCTGTTCCCAGCCCAAGTTTTTGGTAAGGGGATATTTTAAAGCAGTGCAGGGAGCTTGGTTATATCAATAGCTGAATCAAGGAGGCATTTTCAGTGACTATCTTATTCTGGTTTTATACCTTTAAGACTTGGGTCCCAAATTCATGAGGTCATCGGATCAAATCAGGATAAAAAATTCTCTTTGGCTTCGGTGATTCACATAAATCTCTAAGACGAGCCTTCCAAAAGTCACTTGCAGATACTTTTACTCACTATGGTAAGCAATGCCAAGTATTAAGGGGACATTCAGTCCCCCACTCTGTGTGTGTGTGTGTGCGTGTGTGTGTGTGTATTTTAACCGTTCCATGAATAAATATATTAATTGATGGTATTTTAGGTTTCATATAGAACAGCAGTGAAACAAATTGGTCAGTAAACTTTTTAAAGTCTGAATTCAGGTTTTACTAATACAGTATCCAAAGGGGACAGTAAACAAAAAACATGATGTGAAAATTTTTATTAACTGCAACTATGGCTGTTGTCCATTGCTCTCAATTCAAACAATTTCAAAGGTGTAATACAGAACTTTTTCAGTACATGTATTTAAGCATTTTAACAAAATAGTTCACTTCTAAATGTTCATCTCTCTGGAAAGAAATGAATAAGTAGACTATCTTAATCAACCAAATGTACATGCTCTAAAACTTAGGAGTAAAATTGTTATTATTTCTTACCAAGCTAGCCTTTGATCCACCTCAGTGTGGGCTTAAATACTAGCATCCAATCGGGTAAAATGTTTTCAAATATATCTGGGGCTCCTGTCATTCTTCCCCAAACGCCTTCTTTCTTTCTCTCACTATTCTACTCATTATCCTCTGCCACTTCTTACAGTTTAGCTCATGAAACCAAAATAATGATTTTAAGTATACAGAATATAAAGTTCTGGGAAATGTGAAATGTGCATGATTTTGTATGCTTACATATACATACTATTCATTAGGTACTAAATTTCAACACACAAAGTAGCATGTATTTCCTGGCTACTGTAATCAAGATTTTGGAGAGGCAGCTGTTTGACAATTTTATTTACATTTTCTCAGGTTTTATTTTTGAAATGGAAAATTCCATCTGGATTAAAATATATTCCTACAAGGTTAGGAAATCAAAAACGAGGGAATGCTACCCCTAACTGATCTTATTGGCTTTCATACAGTGCTGCTCTTTAGCATCTTTCAGTTTGATATCATTTTTGGATGTAGCTAAATGCCAGATACCCTGACAAACATATACTCTACCAGCTGGATCTCCATCTGCTCAACTAAACATTTTCACACCAAATCTGTATAAAAAGCTATGTTTTCAAAGAGAGTTATCTACAACTGAAATATTAAAATCTTAACTCCAGGAGTCCTTCCACTTACAATTTTCACATGCATTTTATCACGAATACAAAACTACCTCCAAGTACTATCAGTGGTCTGCTCTGTTGCCAAGTTATCTTAAACCATCCATGAAGGGGCAGACAGACTTTTTGAGCACAAGAAATATTTTTGAGATTTTTCAAAGAAGTATTGCTACTATATTTTGATCAGTTTGCTTAGAAAAAAACTGCAAAATTAATGTTAATGGATAGAATGTTTTTTTCAAATCTGTATTAAGTTTGTCCTGGGATAACGTGCTCTGCCTACATATGAATTTATTAACTAACAAGAAATATGTTTATAATTAAATCCTTACAAAGTCTATCAGAATCTTTTTAATTGGGCCTCAGTTATGCAGAGTGGGCAATGAAATCTCAAATAACTTTTAAAAGTTTCTACCTGAAAATCAAATTAATCTAAGATGGTGCTAAAGAATATTCCATAAACCTCAGTGGCTATTAGATTTTCTAGCTTGGGGAAGAATCATCTATAAACCATTATAATATTTTGGGAGACCCAAGAGCAGATGGAAGGCATGAAGTACAAAAATATAGCAGGATTGTCATTGAGGCAAAAATGGGATCACAGAACTTATATAATATATGATTGAATAACAGGAAAAGTTTGGAAACAGGAAACAGTATATTCTCTGTGTACATTACTTTTAGATAACATTGATGACCATGCTTTAAAAAATATGTGTGCAAGTATCCTGGGGCAGGTAGGAGGGGTCCATTCTTTCAATTTGAGAAGCACAGTCAAGAAAAGAAAGAATCAATGCATGTTAACTACTCTTACTGTGGTAATCATTTCATGATATATGTAAGTCAAATGATTATGCTGTACACCTTAAACTAACACAGTGCTGTATGTCAATTATATCTCAATAAAACTGGGAAAAAAAGTGAAAAAAAGAAAACCAATGATGACTTCAAGATTTATACAGAGAAACACAAATCTGCATTTCTTAGCACCTAGACAAGCAAACATAAAGCATTCAGAACTTTGCAATTTCTTACAAATTGCCAGGAAGCAGAAAAAAATGTTTGTGTGTTTATAGCACGAGTGGAAGTAAGGTAGGTTCACTTTGTAAGAGGGAGAAGGGGTATGTGCAAGCCCTTTATCCATAGATTTTCCACTTACTATTCTATTCTTTACTTACTAATAACAATCCTGAAAAAAAGCATTCTTTCCTATAAATATACCGTTTTCCAGGACTGGGGTTACTTAGGATAAAAAATGGGTGTGGATGGGAAGAGAGTGAAATAGAAAGGGAGGGAGTACATACAGAGAGAGATTTTCTTCAGATAAGTATCTTACAAGAAAAACACCTTTTAGCCTCCATTTCTGCCCTTCCCCTAGGGAGAAGAGATCCAAATCACAATGCATACACCTATGATATAGATCAAAATTTCTTTTAAGAGTCTGCCAGTGGAAAAAATTAGAATTGCCAAGAATAATATATGTACGTAGGGAAATACTTGTATAAAATATAGCTCAATTCTAATCCTAAATTCAAAGCAGGAGACCAATGGAATTTAGAAAGAATTAGTCCTAAATGGTTTTTATCTCATAGAAATTTCAACGTTATCTCACTTCTGTCTGCTTTTAATAATCAAAATTCTTTACGTAAAAAACTCTTCACCTTATCCTTCTAAAAGAGATAGTAGCCCTTTTATCAAAACTAATGTCAGGCCCATTCAGCTGCATGATAACATGGGCCAAACCAGTGATGGGTAACTGACTCAAAATAAACACCTGCTAGGATCAATTGTCTAAAATTTTCCAAAATAGTAAGTTTTGTTTAAAATGGTAAAAGTTAGGATACAACATCCTACTCTACCCCACTGCTTCCCACCCTCCATAACTACTCCTATTCTTGCCAAAATATGTCTATCTAAGGCACCCAGGTAAAAAACAAAAAATAAAATAAGAAAAGGGAATTTTTAAGATATTCCAACAAAATGAACTACCACTTTTCTTAATAATGAAAACAGGTGTACATTTAACCAATTTTGGTTACAGTAAAAAAATTACAAAAAAATATTTTATATGTACTCAGACACACTTTGCAGAATCTGAATATATTGAATCAGCTGAAAAAAAGGATAGAAATATCATTGAAGAAAACTTGCTTAATTCAAGCACTTGCCAAGAAAAATGGTTATCATCAAACACATGAGATTAAATAATTATCTGTTTTCTTTGCTGGCTCAAGATAGATGTAGTGCTTATGCCTACGCTTACTGAAAAAAAAGACATAACATCCTGTCTTTGCCATCAATGAGATTCATCAAAGATTCAAGAACAATAATTCTAGATTTATAAACTGCCCGACGTCTTCACCAAACATTAGCCATATAGCAGATAATTCTATTCATCGGCTAAAATTCATTAATGAAAATCTCATAAGAATACTCAAGAATAACGTCACAGAGACAGTAGAAGCAAAAAGGAAAGAGATTGGTATCTATCTCCCCAATAATTCAGGTTCCATGAGACACTATGATCATTTCACCACTGAATTCCCCTCCCTCAGTAAATTACATGACAACACAGTAAGCACTCAATAAATATTTTTTTAACAAATGAGTAAAAAAACAACCCAAATCTCAATATAACATTGTCGTGACATTCAATGTCATTTAAATATGTATAAGGAGTGATTTTAAGTGAATTTAATGTAAGTATTAAATATCTAATGACTAGTATAACTAGAACTTACTTATTAGAAGAAAGACTGACTAGCACGTGATCTAAAATTCTCCATATGTGATGATTTCCAGTAATTCACTAAAACTTATAAGCAGAAGCAAGTACAGAAACCAATTTTTAAAGCTGAGAAATTATTTGTTCCTTGAATTTTTGAGTTAAGATGATACTCTCTCTTCATTACTTTTAGCGAGTAAGTTTCCTGCTAATGTGGGAATACCCAGAGACCTGGGATCTCATCACGGCATATCACAGTTTTGGACTAAAATTCTTCAGACAATCTACTCCATGAACACAGGAATGTTGTCTTCCTTGCATACTACTTGATCTCTAATGGCTAGTAGAGAGTTTGACACATCATAGGCACTGAATATTTATTGAATAAATGAATGAAGGGAGAAAAAAGAGAGCGACAAATTGTAACTAAATACAAGAAAGAACTTTCTAAGATATAAAGCTTCATATTTTTTTGAAGATTACCGTCATATTTTCCTTCGTTTTCTCCAAGTTAGCCAAACCCATTCTTTCAACTGGTGTTCACATTACATGACTGTGAGTCGCTTCATAATTGGACACAATACTCCCAGTTGGAGGTGACAAGTGTAGAACAGAGCTGACTGTCAGCCACCCTTAGTCTACAGATTAGTGCAATCTAAGACATATAAGATGTTCTGACAGCCACGAGACTCATACTGAGTCGATTATATCCAAAGTTCAGTTCTCACTCCTCATCTGGCAAGGCTATTAACATTTGACACAGACCACTGCCTCCTCCTTGAAACACTTTCTTTGCTTTCAGGGCATTAAACTCTGAACTTTCCTCCATCTCAGTGGCCGTTCATTCTCTGTGACTTTTTTATCATTCTTCATCATCCAGTGCCCTGAAACTCAGATCTGAACCCTTTTCTTGATTTTAGGTATACTCGCTTTATTTATCTCATTTAATTTTATTAGTTTAAATTCCATATCTATGCTGATAACTCCAGATTTATATCACTTACCCAGACCTCACACATAAACTCCAGATTTTTACATCAAACTAGAAGCAACTATAGGCATCTTCAACTTAGCATGTCCAAAACTGAGTTTCTCAACCTCTGCTTTATGCCTGTCCCTCTCATAATCTTCTACATCTGCGTTACAAGCAACTTCATCTTTTCAGTTGCTCAGGCTAAAATACTCTCCTTCTCTCACAGCCCACATTCCAACAGATTAGTCAGTTAATCTTGCTGACTCTATATTCAAAATGCATCCGTCTCTGATCACTGCTCCTTACCATTCCATTGCTAATAGTCTAGCACAAGCCAACTTCATCCCTCTTCTAGAGTATTGCAATAGCTTCCCAAACTAATCTGCCTCCACTCTTGAGCCTCTCTTATCTATTCTTAACATAGAATCCAAATGATATTCTTAAAATGGAAGTAGATTGATGTCACTCCTCTGTTCAAACCCCCCAATGGCTTTCCATCTCCATCTAAAGCCAGTGGTTATAATGACCTGCAAGGAGCAACACAATATCCTCCAACACCATTAACGCTCTGACCTCCCCTTCTACTCCTTTCTCTCTCCACATCAGCTATGCTCACCTCCCTGCTGAACATGCCTAGCACATTCTTTCCTCAGGATCTTGCACAGACTGCTCTCTGTGACTGGAACACGCTTCCTTCTTTTGGTTTTGGTTTCATATCTTACTCATGCTTTTATTCAAATGGCATCTCAATGAAGCCTTTCCTGATGACCTTTTAAAAAATGCAACTCCTCTGAAACTCTGTGCATGCCTTTCCTATGCTATTTATTTGAACATCTTCATCTAATCTTTAAATATTTTACACATTTAATATATTTTTGTCTGTTCCAGCCTGCACCTCACTCCTACTAGAAGCTTCCTAAGGGTAGATTTTTTCTTTTACTTTTGTCTACTGCTTTTTGCCAGCACCTAGAACAATGTATGAAATTTGTAATATGCTGAATAAAGATTTTTGAATGATAAAATAATGAATGAAAGTTTTAAGGTAAAACATTTCACTAGTGAATTTTCAAGTATCAGCTGGGAAGAGTTTTGGTGTGATGGAATCCACACCTTCCTAGAAGTGCACCATATGTCACACTCTACTGATTGTTTCCCACTCAAAATAGGGATAAACCGGTCTTATCCAACTTTATTATCTTTGGATACCAAGATTTCTCCTAGTACATTGGTTTCTGACTTATAGAAATTTTAAAGCATAATAGGGTCACTATTCTCTCTGGGTAATAATACATCCTCAGAAAACTCTCATGGAAGCCCTACATAATCAATATGCCCTCTCAAAGTGCACAACTTAAATAATAGGCGAAAGATTCACTGGGGGAAAGAGAGGTGAAAGTTGGCATGATCTCTTTAAGCAAACTACATACACACCATGGTCATTAATGGTATTAGTAACTAATACCTTGACTAAACAATAAAAGAAACAAAACAGGCAAAGTTCTAAGTTCCTAATTTAAAGATAACAAAATTAAGAGAGGAAGAAAGGTCACATTTTGTAGAAAAAATTAACCAAAACTGCATTATAAAAATCCATGTTCATCTTTCATGGTAAAAACCAATTTATACGATGACACCCTAATTATAGAAGTCTCATCATTTTAACACACACAAAAACTAATTCCTCATGGAATTGTGGTTAATGAAGCAATATAGTTTTTTTTATTACTGTTGTCTTTTAACTTTTGTCTCCTTTACAAATTTTACATTTTAGTATCAGTTAGATCAAATGAATATCTTCTTTCTTCAGCTCTGTATTGTAATGATATGAGTAATACAACCTCAGATAGGTAACCGCGGAGCATTTCCCTCAAGTTCTGAATGAGACACCAGCCACTAAACATTTATCATTTATCTTTTAAACAGAAATAACTGAAATTTTTAATTGCCAATCATCAGCAGTTTTTATTTCAGACATAACAATTTGAAAGCTTTTGTAAATTAACATCAAAGCCAAAGCATAAGCAATATTGATACAAATACAGAAATAAAGTTATCATTTTTTAGACATGCTAACAAGGCAATAGCATATAGTCCAAAAACTCTCCCAAGAATTTTACTCCACACCTGATAAAGAATGTGAGTGCTATACCATGAACTATGAATCCTGATAAATTTGATTTTTCAAGTACTTTTCTAACAGAGCTGTTCTTTGCAGACTTTTGAAAATAAGAAGAGATCTCCCAAAGTATACATTCCACCCATTAGAAAGTATGGCTGAGGTTAAATAAATTTAGGACTTCCTGGATTTTCTCAAGTATTCTTGTCATTTTCTCAAATATTTTTGATAATGTTATGTATAAAATAATCTTGTTCTATGCATAATATACTTCATACAACGATAATGTGGCAGAACTAGAAAGTAAAACCATGTTTCTTTTGCTCGGGGGCCACCTTCTTTTACTACACTCAAGAGTTGAAGTGAAATCAAAAATAAAGATTCATGCTTGGAGTGAAAGATACTGAGCAATGATATTGACGAATTAAATTGTTAGCAATGTGAATGTTCACCTATGTAGTAAACCAGATCTATCATTTCACACTGGTCAAAAGGAAAACTACATTTTGGGGGGGAATGAACAAAAATGTCACAGTAAGTGGGATGAGGGAAGGAGATAACTAAGGAAAACTGAAATAATCCTTGTTATACAATGTTAAACGTAGTAAATAAGTTCTTTTTCAAGCAATGCATAAAGTGGTAATCATAGAATAAAGGTGATTCTTTATTCAAGGCAATCAACAGGATTTTCTCCAAGGGCAAAAAATTTATTATTCCCTCTCTTCCTTATTAGCTTGGGCATCAGCCGAGAAGGCATGTCAAAAGGTGCCAAGTATTTATTGACTGCTTACCCTGGAACTGGTCTTAGAACTTTGCTTTATGGAGAACACAAACACCTAATGACAATGTTGTGCATTTTTTAAGCAGCTTTACACTAGAAGATCTGTCTGATCAAGTTCACATTGAAGAGTGAGCATAAAGATCAAACATTTCAATAAAGTAATGGCTATTTTAAGAAAAGTATTGCAAATGTTGGAATGTAAATTAGCAACATGGGAATGCAGTAAACCTATAAGAATTTAGGTATAACTTTTGGCAAAGAATGTATAAATCAGAATACTACAAATAAGGAACATCACTGTATTTTAGGAAAAGAAGTAAACAAAGATGGCCTAGTAATTTTTCTCTAGTTTTATTTTCCATAGTCACACTGCTATAGTAAAACCATGCTTTCTAAGGTCTCCACTGATATCCTTGTAGCTAAATCCAAATGTCTTTTCTCAGTTTTCTTCACCCATAAAACCTTTCCAAATTCTGCAACTCTTGAATATATGCCTTCCTGAAATATGCAGATTACATCTTTAGCAGAAAACAAATATAAAAAGCACATTCTGGAGCTCCCTCAAACCAAACATAGACAGAGGGTTTTTTTTCCTTTTAGAACTTACTTAGAAAAGGAGTTTCCTTCTAGAAAGCATACTAGATTTATTTATGTACACACATAAACATTTTTCAAAGAAATGATCATGGAGAGTTAAGGAAATAATCTGTATAACTGAGGACAAAGAATTATTTCACTTGAAATATATGAACAATTGAGGCAATGGTGCTTTCCATTAAGTTCCTCAATGTAATATGAGTGTGTGTGACAAACAGCCACAACTATACTATACGATGTTTAGTTTATCAATTATTACTTCAAAGCTATGTATTTTTCACTTTTTAGCTGCTAGTGTAAACCATTATGTCATTTTATCTGTTCTACAGCATTCACAAGCCAACGCTGAATGAACAGACTTCATTAGATCAACTCTGCCTTAAGGGAAACATAGACAACTCTAAGTCACATTTACGTCACTCAACTCAGTAGAAATAACGTATTAACCTATTTTCTCAAGAAATATGCATTATGCAGCTGATATTTTTAGATGCTTGACTTTAGGAAAGACATTTAATAAGAGTACTTGTTTAGGAATATTCTCACAGAATTGGATTCAAACTAAGTTTATAGTGGAGCTCAGTGGACCTGGTGGGAATTGAGGAGTGGAATTGAATCAAGCAAGTAATTTCTAGCTTCTTGAGAAAATTAGTAAATGAATAATAATGTTTATAAAATAAAATAAATATAATAATGAAAATTATAACTCTTCTTACCCTCACTCTGGTAAGTTACATATCTGCTAACTCTGGCTATGACTAAAAAAGAACACAGTATAAACAATGAAAAGTTATTTACACAACGTGAGCTTTGTATATTTGTAATCTTTAACTTGATATGAACTTTCATAAAAATTGCAAATTACATTTCTCTCTTTGCTAAGTGGCTTATATTTTTATTATATGCAGTTTCTACACAGGAATTCAATTATAACCTTAATAAAGTTTAATTTTTGTGCTATATTGTAATATATTTGTTAATGGCAAAAGTAAGTAAATTTGTATAAACACTAGTTTTGATTTTGTGCACGTCCTATTAATACACCTTAAATTCTGAAGGCAAAAGCAAGAGATGTTTTTAAAAAGTGCCTTAAATTTTCAATACAATTACATAAAAAATATTATTTAGGATATTTTTGAATTTCAAATGTTCAAATAAACTGATGTGATCAACAATGTGATCTGACAAAGATTTAAAACAATTAAATTGTGCAATGTGTTAATTTAAACATGAAAAATGCTGGTTCAGAGTCATCAAAATAATAGAAATTAGTTTTCTATTTATATTTATAGTAATTTTATATATCTAGAGATAATTCTCTAACCTGCATATAGAATACCAATAATTTGAAATACTTTCAAGTTACTAGAGAGCAAATTTAAAGTATAATGTTGGAAAAAATGTCCAAAGAAGCATGTTAGATGCTACCACGGCTGCTACACTGGGTAGAAATCTGTATCCTTGTGGGTTTCCATGCATTATAACTAGGATATTCTGAATCGAACCCATAAATATCAAGGTTAAAAGTGTGATGCAAATCCATTTCACTCCCTGGTCACCATGAATATATTTGCACCATGAATATATTTCACTTTTACACTTAATTCAATGTAGTATAGATTGTAATGTGTAGGCCGTATGTAGAAATTTTTCAGTATGAGTATGCATCACATGTTTATTAGAATTGACTTGTTTTCCAGAAATAGGACAACACAACTTTAAAAATCAAGAACAGGAAGAGGTAACATAACCCGGGGAATAAGGGTAGGCCACAGGGCCTATCTGACCTCAATGGTCATCTCACTGGCCACTTTACAGCCTTATCACCTGGGCAATTTGCTTAACTTCTCCCCACTCTGAATAATAACATCTTCTTCACAAACCTGTTAGTTGTTTGATACCTAGCGAGTTAATAAAGTGTTAACAGGTAGGACTGACTCCCTAAATATCTTTTATGTAACTCCAGTCTTACTTTTTCTGCTTCTTATAACATATGGGGATACTCGAGAAATATTTTAAAAATTCTCTCCACTTCTGTTTTTAGTATTAGAATGAAATGAGACTTTTCATTCAATGCAAAGCATAATCACCTACATATGTGATATATTATCTGTCTAGGGCCGTAATATAAGCTTTTTCCCCTGACCAAAGCTGGGACATGAATTCTATTTAAAATTTTACAATTTCATTGGTATTTACATTATAATTCCAAAGGATTAAAGTTCTGGGTGTCATTAGGGGCATAAGGAATTACTTACATAAAAAAAGCAGTCAAATAATTATATTTTAAAAAAACACCTGTGTTTTGTGAGCAAGACCACCAGAAAAGATACAGAGTAGTAAGAAACAGAAAGGAGGAAAGGGGAAAAAACTACTGGACCTGTAAGTTAACCTGTAATTTGATGACATTGCAATAATCACCCACAGGTTTTGTTTTTTATTTAATCCCATGCTATTTATAGCAATTAAAATGGAAATCCGGAAACAAGTTATACTTTCTGAATTCTTATAACAATAATTTCTCGCTAATGTATGAATAACTGCAAATTACATCATTTTTTTTTGCATTTGGTAAAAACTTAAAGAGATGGAAACTAATAACTAATAACTATTTAAGATTATTAAAATTCAAATCACACATGGAGAAACTCCCTTTTTCATCTCTTGATAGTCTACAGAAATGGTGGGAGACAGATCTGAGCACATATCGAGATACGAGAGACAAAGGATACGTCTTTCTCACTATAAGCTAGAAAAGAGGCACAGATATTATCCTCGTTACCCAATACAAATTGGATAATGTTTAATTATAATTTGCACATTTTAAAAAGCATACTTAAAGTAGTGTCATAAAAGGGAAAAACGTTAAGTAGTTCATGTAGTGTATTGAGTACCAAAACTATCAAGCCTTTCTACTATTATAAGGCTTTTTAGTATGAGAGAAAAATAATATACAACCATTGCACTTGATTTTTAAGGTTGCCCAGAGGCATATTCCTTATACTCTCCTCAATGGGTTTAGCATCAGTAAACCAGGCAAGTGCAAGGCATGCACATCAGATTCTATTCATATGCCATATGTTACAAACTGCTTTGATATAGTGTGTCCATCACTTTGAAAGCCTAGTGGGCAGTCAAACGTACAGCTGTGCAAAGCCTTTTACACCTTGTAAGAACAGAAGTGAACAGTTCTTCCCCAGCACCAGCTCCAACAGCAGCTACTGCTCAGGCAGTCAGAAGTAACATCTTGCTTTGAATGGTATCCTTCTTCCAATTTAACAATTTTACCATAAGTCTGAAGGATGTTTAGAGTGACACAAATTTGATATCCTTTATAAAACACTATGGAAAAGAAAGAAAAAAACAAAGACGCTTACATCAGCCAACTTATTCCTTTGTTTGCCATCTATAGGGATGGCGGTTGGGAGTGGTTAAGAAAAAGGCATGCGTAAAGTATAAACAAGTAATTAAAAGTGACTGATGGTGTTGTTTTACTGTATTTGGCTGACGGCACATTCACTACAGTGAGAATCTTCACAGGAAGTATCTTAAACAACAGAAGAGTGTATTGCTGCTTTGTTTTCAAATCCACAATTCAAAACCTCACTTTTCTCCCATGGGAGACTGACCCAGAACACTAGAGAAAGATTCTCAAGGATAAGGTTGCGCAATCATGTCAAAGATTACCAGTGATCAAAAGCAAAGTTCCAGTGACCGCACACCATTTCCAAAAGGTCACAATCACAAGATCTTGGAGTAAGTGAATGTATTGACACACTGGTTGAATAAGGCTGTAACAAAAGACTCTATTTTTATTCTTTGGAATACAGATTAGAAATGAGACCTACTTTTCTGTGGGTAGTTCTTTGACCAATCGTCCCTTTAGAAAAAGCTACTTTTACAAATATAAAATCAGTTTGGGCATAGGGCTGCTTTTTATTTAAGAGAATTTTTTTTTCTTTGTGAGGATGATTAGCCCAGAGCTAACATCTGATGCCAACCTTCCTCTTTTTGCCGAGGACGATTGGCCCTGGGCTAACATCCGTGCCCGTCTTCCTCTACTTTATTTGGGATGCAGACACAGCATGGCTTCACAGCCAGTGTGTCAGTGCCCGCTGGGATCCGAACCTGCGATCCCTTGGGTCGCCGAAGCTGAGCACGTGCACTTAACCGCTATGCCACCGGGCCGTTTAAGAGAATTTTTTTAAGAGAATTTTTAAGTGTCTGAAGGAAAGAAAATCTATTTCAAAGGGCCTCAAACAACTACTTAAGAAAAAAAACTCATTCAGATTTGTATAAATGTATTCAGTAGATAATTGAGAGATGTCTCTCATAGAAAGCTAGCAGGAAAAGAAAATATTCCAATATTTTTCCATATCAAACAATATAGCATCACAGACAAGTCTGTTGTTATTCTCACCACTGATCTCAAACCTGCAGCTTTCAAGGTAGATGTACCTTAGAAAGAGAAGTAAATATCACAGGATGGAAAAAGCAGCAGCATCCTGGAGGCAAAGAAACGAATTCTTAGGGAACAATCTGTTCTTTGTTCACCATTTGTATGACTCTTGTGACATTGGAAGAGTGGTTTCATGTTGTAGCATGCTGTTTCCCGTACCTAGTGCTCACCACCAAAACAAACAGGAAGGCAGGAAGGAGAGAGAAAGAAGGGGTTGGGAGGTAGGAGGAAAGAAAGAAAAGAGAGAAAGAGAAAGAGACATATGTCAAATAGCATAAAAGTCTAGGACAGGAGGCCCAAGAATATCATCATGTTGCCCAAAATCCTCATCAACAGCCCCCAGGGGTAGGAATGTAAAGACAGGGAAAACAGCTTTCTGAGGTACAGATCGGTCTGGAACTGCTGTCATATATTATCCCAACCAAAACTGGAATGCGTGTGCAAGATCATGTTCTTTCCCTTGTTTTTTTTTCCTTGTGTTTTACATCTTTTAGCTTCCTAATTCTTGCATTTTTTCCCCCAATAGTGTGAAGTAATCTAAGCAGTGTGTATATGCAAGAATGTGTATTCAAGGGCTTATTTTCTAGCCAATAGAGAAAGAATCAATGGAAAAATAGAAACCAATCAAATATATTAAATGAGAGAACAATTTTCAGGTACTTAGTAAGCTCATACAGAGCTAAAGAAGAAAATATACTGCTCGTGATTCTAGGCCACATGTGAACCACTGAAATTCAACTTTCTCTCTAAATTGGTATTTCAATAAATCATATTTCTCCTACAGCCACTCTGTCATAAGTGTGTTTAAATTTCAAATATGGATGTTTGCAAACATTTAAAATTTCCTCAAGGTTACCAACTATATCTGAATATTAAATAGTAATCAAAAAGAAAAATAGGTCATTTTTATTCTCTTATTTAATGGAGATGAATACTAGAATATCTCTTAAAAATTTAAGCAACTAAAGATTGTTGATATTTAGATTCTTTTCAATTTGTTTCTCTAAAATCATTCTCTTCCAACTTTGTATTATCTTACTCTCAAAATACAAGTTGAGTCCAATAGTGGAAGAAGCCCTGTATTCTGATAGAGCAGTAAGAAAATTATATATACTTATAATATCTATCTACATATCTAAAAAATTAAATTTTATGTTAAGTTAAATTAAATAAATGTTAAATTTCATATAATACAGATACATACAAATATAGAACCATAAGGTGCCAACGTATTTCCATACTACATACTTAACTTTTCAAAAAAATAGGGATAAAATATAACACTGATACTTAGCATCATTTTCTAAAAGTATAACAATATGAAAACTAGCATAAAAACAGTTTTTAAATTTATTCTGATATAGTGTCTTAAGAATTTAAAGTTCATTTTAAGAAATCAATTATATCCAATACACCTCTTATTAATTCCTGGGATTCTCTGAATTATGATGGTTTTGCCCAGAAATAGGTTTTTAGAAACGTCTTTACTTTTGTAAGCTGGGTTATTAAGAGGGCTATATATTGTGAGAATGAAGTCAACATTAATTTGTATCATAATCAGCATTATTTTGCTAATTTTTTCAAGACCATGCTCTGCCACAAATTTATAGCATATCTATTCAAAACTCCATTCTAGTATATCAACACCACCAACTGACAACTACAAAGTGTTTTTATTTTACAAAACATTTTTTCATGTATTGCTTCATGTAATACTGAGATTAACTAGTAAGATACAGAGATTACATTACTTGCCCAAGGTCAAAAAGCAATTTGTTAATCTGGATTCAAACATTCTGATTCTAAATCCAGCATTCTAAGTCCAATTTGTCTGATATGTCTTTTAAGTCTATCTTTCCCTACATGCCCTATTATATAGAAACTGATTTTATTTTGATATAGGTGACTAATCTGCTCAGCTCAATATATTTATTGACTATGTAAACAGCTTAAGAAATGCACATTTTTGGCAAGTCAATACATACACTGAAAAAGATCTACATCTAAGACTATATAGAAGAAAAGCAAAATAACTCAGATGGAATGTTTCTGGTCAACAAACCATTCCTAAATTCTAAGGTAGACCCTATTGATTCACTATATGGTGTTATACAAATAGTCTCTCTTATTTAAGCCTCAATTCCTTTATCTGTAAACATTAATTATATTTGTTATATTCACAATTCAAAATGGTGTTACAGGGAACAATAACAATTTCTGAAAAATATAAACTCTCATGATTCAAAAGTGCCAAAAGAAACTAAATGTAGGGGGGCTGGCCCAGTGGCACAAGCAGTTAAGTGCGCGCGCTCCACTGTGGCAGCCCGGGGTTCACTGGTTCGGATCCTGGGCGAGCGCACTGACACACCACTTGGCAAGCCATGCTGTGGCGGCATCCCATATAAAGTACAGGAAGATGGGCATGGAGGTTAGCCCAGGGCCAGTCTTGCTGAGCAAAAAAAGAGGAGGATTGGCAGATGTTAGCACAGGGCTAATCTTCCTCACAAAAAAAAAAAAAAAAGAAACTAAATGTAGGAACAGATGTTAAGAAGCCATAAACTCTTCATTTGGCTATTAATATTTAAGAGGAATTATATCTAACTATTTAAGAGGCACTATATACTTAATTATTAGGGGCAATATATGTTATTATATTCATAAGAGAAATAATTCCTTTAAAAATGTATAATATGAATTCATACATATTCATACAAAATGATATATACATATCTCGGTGTGCATGTGTATATGTGTATACACATGTACATGCGCACACACTTTACTAAGGAATTCACAATAGTGGACCATTCGGTAATGAATCTTCCAGGCCAATTTAAATTCTGAGTTAAGCTATCTCGGAGCTTGTAAGCAATTATTGTGAACATATCTAATCGAAATAGTATTAAATTAAATTATTGCATCTTCATTCTAGAAATATTACAGATGGTAAAATGTTTCTATATATTCTTGCAATTAATTAAATTAAACCACCATGAAAAAAAATAGAAGATTCATTTCTAAATGACAAGGGAAACTAATACTTGGACAAAGAAACACTACGTGATTTTTCCAAAGCAACGGTAAATGTTTTAGAAACTCACACTTAAAATATATTACATTAAAATGTGTTCAATTATTTTCATAGAAAACAAAGCATCAAATTGAAATTACACATTAAGAGATTTAAAAAACATAAAGTTAGATTTTAGCTGTGTACAGTTTGGTTTGATGGTGGAATACACGTAAATTCAATGATAACCCATAGCTTTGTGGAGATACAAGGCAGGATTCTGGGAGAGAGGTCTGGGCTGGAAGCAGAGATTTATGGAGTTAACTGTATAGGAGTGATCATAGAAGCTGGCAAAGTACTCATTCTTTTTCCTAGTATCATCAGTCCAAATTTTCCAAAATATCTTACTGTGTAAACATTATAACCTATTTAGTCTACTAAAGATTGGATTGCCTTGTCTTCTGCTAATCAGGTAATCTATGGCTTAAAATATTGTCAGATATTTAGATCACTTTCAAACAGACAGCCAATCTATTTACACTACATTTTAATTCGATTTTCAAGGAACTCCAGCGTTTTTTGAAATGTCCTCAGAACAGAGAAGTAAAACACTATATACACTCAAACGTAATTTCCAAATTAGAAAAATCATAAAACATTTAATGCCTTTTTGCATTAGATTATAAAACAAGACTATAACAGAAAGGCAAATCATATATTTCAGAATTATTGTATGTGGATGTGGGTAAACTAAGTTGGAAAGATCATTGAGCTTTGGCATTAATCAGCTTAAGCAATTAAGAAATGAAAATCATCAAAATCCAAAGATAAGGAAAATGTAAAAGGTAAGTTATTTGTTAATTCAGAATAAAGAGAGTAGAAAACAGAGTATATGACTGAATATAAAGCAGGATAATTGTAAGTGATTCTAATTTTTATCTAACCATCTTTTAACCCAAACATTCACCTAAATTCATACAAATCTTAAATCCTAAACTAAAAACATGCCTAAGTTTAGGTGGTAACTGTGACAAATTTATATCAGCAGACTGATACAGATGTTAGCTACAGTTAACAATTTGGCACATATCCACCAAATACAAAATGACATGTAGATTGGCTACACCTAGACATGAAGGCTTTCGTTATTACAATAATCTATAGGCTTCATTGAATATGGAAGTGCATTCGTGATGTCAAATATAATTTAATCACAACATCCAAGAAAGAAACTTCTAAGATACGGTTTCAGGATTTGGAAGGCCCCAGATCTCTTACAGGGTCTGCCTGGTTAAAAAGACCCAAGACCCATTCAAGCACACATAATTCAGGAGGCCTGCCTGCCAGCAATAAAGGCCGAAATTGGATACTTGGTGAGATTAATTACCTAGATAGGGCTTGATAATGCAAGTCAAATGGGAATGTAATTAAAGTGCACCTTCCATGAAAATTATTCATTGCTGATGGATCAGGTGACAGATAAATCAAAAGGCATTTTAAAAAAGCCTACAGGTTAACTTAAAGCAGGTCTTTCCTCCTTATAAAACTCTGCAATTGCAGGTGTGGAATTCACTCTTGCTGTTCTATCCTCATCATGATACCATAAGATAAAAAGGCAGAATGTAACGTAACCTATTAGAAACAGAAGCAAATAGAAAAACCATTAGGATCTTAGTTACAAACAAAAGGTCAGCTAGACTGGAACCAGTTGGCTGGCACCTTTCAGAAGAGAATATTACTATGTTGATACTATAATGGGGATTGCAACCATAAAAAAACAAGTGATGAATTAATAAATTGACTAGTCCCCAGGGCGCAATTCTTACAGATGAAAGCATGCTGTGGTAATCAAACAGAGTTATAAATTAGATAAATCGAATGGCATAAGAAGTATTTTACATCATCATTATTAAATAAAGTCTTCCTGGATGTGCTGTTAATTCTTTACTGTCAATATATTTATTTACAGTCTAAAAACAATAAAAAAACGTTTTCTAACAATGGCAGGGTAATTTCAGTTACCCAGAGGGATACTAAATCTGATTTCTATGTTGAGTTCTCTTAGGTATGTTTATTATACACCTAAAGCAGATAGATGAAACAAAATGTCCAATTAATGATAGTTATTGGAAAATATTGGGGCCGGCCCCTGGCATAGTGGGTAAGTGTGCGCGCTCCACCGCTGGCGGCCCGGGGTTCGGATCCTGGGCGCGCACCGATGCACTGCTTGTCAGCCCACGCTGTGGCGGCGTCCCATATAAAGTGGAGGAAGATGGGCACAGACATTAGCCCAGGGCCAGTCTTCCTCAGCAAAAAGAGGAGGACTGGCAGATGTTAGCTCAGGGCTGATCTTCCTCACACACAAAAAAGGAAAATACGGCTTTACATGTTACTCATTTGCTTGCTCTAACTAATGAACACATCTTGCTTTTACTGACCCGTATAAAGAAAACACAAAACAGTTTTCTTGTCTGTGAGAACAAACCTAATGCTAAACAAGCAAACCATGTCTTCTACTAGATGGCATTTGGAATTCACAAAAAAGGACAACTACTGTCAGAAAAAAAATAACCTTAGTATAAAAGTTGAAAGATTTTTGTTCTATGGAAATCTTTAAATAATAATGTAAATATTGATTTACTATTAAAAACCCTCAAATAATTGTGTATCTTTTCCAAAAAAATTCAGCTTATTTTTTATTTAAACTTGAAAAAAGACAAAATTTGAATGCAAATTTTCCTCAATAATCCATCCATCCCAATATCACATACAAAGACAATACAAATAATAAAAACCTATTTTGTACTATTACCTATAGGCAATTAAAAAGCTCATCACAAATGATCTAATCTATTTCTATTAAAGTAATATTTCTAAAATTGTTTTAAATAAAAATAAATTTTACATAGCATCTCTTTCCGCATAGTGAAAATTCAGAAGCAAGAAAATCCATAGGCAAACACACAATAAGATTTTAGATATCTAAATTTAATACACAGGGCCTGTTTGTGTTTGAAGTGTTATAGGTAAACATGTAAAAATACATCGTCAGAGAATTATCTGTTTATAGTTCTCCATTCCTAAAGGTTACTGATTAAAATTGAAAACAGGCCTGGCAAACACCCAACGCACTTTATCAGCAGACACTGCTTTTCATGTTCCCTGCAGGTTTCAGTTAGTAACTTAATCCCAACCAAACTATAAAGTAAACTGTTCATGATTTGTCAGATTAGCTGATGCTTGTCCAGAAAAAGGGTCTGAAAAAAGAGTCACCAGGACACTATAATTAAGATCCATTCATCCATTTCATCCGTGGATTGAAGAAAACGAAACATTAAAGTAGTCAGACAGCAGTCTAAAGGAGGCCAGTGAGTATCTTTTCAAACAGAACACCAGTATTTAACGCAGCAAGGTGCACCAGAAGTGACTTCCAAATCATAGCAATGTCCAAGGTTTGTTGAAATAGCGTCACGGCTTTCTGTTCTTTGTTTACGTAATTTTTAAAGACGAAGGAAATGTGACTAAAAATAAAATGTAAAGGCTTATCATCACCAATATACTCAAAATAGCAAGAATAAAGTTTCCAAACTTTTAGGTGGCTTGCCTGCTTTTTTATAGGTGAGCATGTGATATGAGACATAATTTAAAATGTCTGGGAGAAAGAAACAAAACCAGGAAGAGAAAGAAATATAAAAACAAAAACTACAACATAAACTGTAACTATATATATAGTATATATATAGTGACAGACCTAGTCTTTATGATTTATGTGTAACCATTTGATTTTATAGCAATATTTTATATTAAGAATGATAATAAATATATTAGAGGAGACACTGCTATAAACATATAGTTTATCTTTATAGAATTAACATCTTTCCTTTTATGACCTCTATTTCTGAGATTATCGGGTTCTCAAGAATGAAATTTATGTGAGGTTAAATTTGGGTTCTTTGTGATGTCAGGGATGTGCGAAAATAGGATGAGATGTCAAAACAAGGAGAAAACAAGGTTATGATAATGTATGAGAAAAGAACAAAGGCAGTAATTTTTTTCCAAACAAAATTCAGTCATTCTCTGTCTTAGAGTCTTTACCAGTCTGATAAATGTTGTATGAAATCAGCATAAAAAGTAATCTATTACAATTCAATTCAGCTAACATTGAGCACTTACACTACATATGCCATAGTGTTAGGCTTGGTTTTCAACCATGACAAATATGATTATGACATTTTCTACCCCAAGTTGTCTATCAAAATTGTTTCTCATGGCTTGAAATTGTCAAATCCCAATGGGCTTTCTTCTGTCTTCATTCTATTGACCTCCTGTGACATTTGATTCTGTGATAACTGACTCAGGAAATTTCCCTTCCTGTGGTTACTGTGACAACCCTCCTATCCAGCTGGCCCTCGAACTCCTTTTTGTTCTTTGTCATGTGCTTTTGATATTCTGCCTGCTCTTAATTGTCAGTATTCTCAAAACTTCTCTCTCAAACTTGTAAATTATACCTCCACCTTTTCTTCCCAAGAAAGGCCATTCATTAACTTACTATCTATAGGGTTATGATTCCAAAATCTATAACATTTAAGCTCCACCACCATCCTAATGTCCGTTCCCTTAGGAATGCATATGTGCTCATAAAACATATGAAGTTAAAAAGTACATATCATTATAACTGTCTATATGGGCGTTTATACATATAAATACATCAGATCACATGTGATATAGACTGATGTAACAAGAGCTAAAGATGTTGTGCTTAAGAGTATTAGTAACATTTGAATAAACTGTACAACAGTGATATGGCTTAACCAGTATCTTTGCATTTATTATCATATATGATTGCCATTATGAAAGCTATGCTCAAACTATGTTCTGCATCTTTCTATATGCTGAAGTTAATGATCAAATATTATCAAAAATTGGGACACTGATTATCTGATGTCAACATGTTATGGATAATTAAGAACTCTGTGCATTAAAGCTATGCTAATTGTTTTTCACGGATCTCCTTCTGTAGTCCTTGTGTCTTAAGGCAAGCAGCTACAGGTCTATACGTACATCTCTGCCATGTACTTTTTCACGGAACATACATCATCCACTCTGCCTTCTCCCTGATTAATTTTGCTGGGTTGCAGCAATTATCTCTCCCTTTGTGACTGACCTCTTTGTAAATGGAGTGCAGGAAATTTGGATAATTTTTCCTGGGTTTTTACTTCTTAATTGATCCTTGTTTCTTGCAATAGTATAAAAGGAACTGAGGTCAAAACACAGTTGGAATTGAAACAAGGAGCAATCAGGATTTTGCAGTAGTAATCGACAGATCTGAAAAGCAAGATCTTGATAGTGTTCTCTCTTTTACCCTATTACTTAGATCAGTTGGTTAAAACTGTTAATGATCCTCTTGGATCAATGTCTTCCTTGTAGCTCTAATTTACTGCATTGGTTGATTAGTAGAGATGTTTTTGTGGATAGCTCTGCATCATTCCACCAGACTGCTTGTCTGAATCAAATTTGCTTCAATTCATCACCAACGAAGCAAGGAATAACATAATCAACATTTACTCTCTCTTTACACTGCTACTGAAAACACAACAACAACTAAATGCTTGTCAATTTAAAGATTGTCACCTACCTTTCTCAAAGCTGTGTCCCTCAGCTTATGCAGGGCTTGAAATGCTGTATATGGTTGGTGTAGCAATGTGTAGGAAATGGGACTGGGGGGAACCTAAACACATACTCAAATTTATGGGCCCAAGTTTTTATCATCATCATCATCATCACCAATTCACATTATGTGTGTCTGTCTATATATGAATAATATATGAAATTACCATCCACTGGCTTTTCATTCTCTGAAATGCAGCTTACTGATTTCTTGCTTTTAAATGAATTTTTTCTGAAACTCTGTCTTCATAACGCTATTCCTTTAATAACAGTTAGGGGAAATGGTTACAATAGTTTGCTCTCTAAGAACTAAGCAAACAACTCACAGAGCAAAACCTTTTTGTACTGTGGAACACCACCAAGTAAATCAGGTGACCAGTTTCGGTCAACTAAGGATTAAGGAAAAATCACTTCTTCTTCTTTTTTTTTTTTAATCTTTTTTTTTTTTTTTGTGAGGAAGATCAGCCCTGAGCTAAGATCCATGCTAATCCTCCTCTTTTTGCTGAGGAAGACCAGCTCTGAGCTAACATCTATTGTCAATCCTCCTCCTTTCCCCACCCCCACCAAAGCCCCAGTAGATAGTTGTATGTCATAGTTGCACATCCTTCTAGTTGCTGTATGTGGGACGCGGCCTCAGCATGGCCGGAGAAGCGGTGCGTCGGTGCGCGCCGGGGATCCGAACCCCGGGTGGCCAGTAGCGGAGCACGCGCACTTAACTGCTAAGCCACGGGGCCGGCCCCAAAAATCACTTCTTGATTCAATTCATATTGAAACTCTTTCACAAATGTGTTAGTTTGTATTCTTAGCATAGTAATGTTACTACATTAAACATATTTTGTTATTTTATTATTTATAATTGTGTAATACCTCCATAAAAAGAGATTGAATTCAATATATTGACCCAGAGATGTACCCTGAAAAAAATTTGCATATTTTACTTAAGTCTGTGCATTAACGTGCTTTTTGTATTTTTTTCCCCCTAAAAGTAAAGAGCAGGTGGTCTGGTGAGTCACATTTTAGTTAAAACAAGTTTTTTATATCTCAATTGAACAAACTTCTTGACTTTAAAAGTAGTGGGGCTATTTCTTTATAAGTAATATTCTAGTGGATGTATTTGCAATTTGCTACAATCTCCACTCTATAAACTGACAGTAGCAAAATGAAGGATGTCCTATTAAGGACAACACATATAATAACAATTACATTACATAATTCCATCATTATGGACTATTCCAGGATAATGATCCTAATGGGAAGTCATATATTTTTTGAAGAGCCTATTTAGAGGAAGCTTAAATTTAACAAGTTACAAATTTAAATCTCAAAAATATGGAGTTATAAAACTTTTTCACTAGAAAATCCTGAAATAGCACTCACTTCTTAATCATGTAGAAACTGCTAGTTTAAAATTGCTAAGAATACAACAAATTTGCTCATGCTTGAAAACTGAGACAAAACTCATAACTTACTTTGTATTGAATGTTCTGCTACCATCAGTGTAGCATCTTCTATAATTTATTAGATAATGAACTGACTCTGTTAAACAAAAACTGTCTTGGATAGCACAAGCAAAATATTACTAGGGTTTTTCTGGCACTTACTAATGCATCACACTAAATAAGTTTAGCACTTTTTTGAGGGGGGAAAAATTATAGAAATGCATTAAACTTTTACACTTCCACTCCTTACCCCATCCACAAAAGTGTGCATGTCCTCATGCATATGGAAAATAAATACTTTCCTTCAAAATAATAGGATGAAACTAAACTATCTCAGGAAGAGGTATTTGTATTAGTCTTCTCAGGCTGCTATAACAAAATATCACAGACTGGGCATCTTAAACAACAGAAATTTATTTTCCCATGGTTCTAGAGGCTGGAAGTCCCAGATCAAGGTCTGGCAGTGTTCAGATTCTGATGAGGGCTCTCTTCATGGCTTAGATGTAGATGGCGGCCTTCTCACTGTGTACTCAAGTGGCCTTTCCTTGGTGCATGAGCTTGGAGATACACTAAACTCTCTGGTATCTCTTCATATAAGGACATTAATCCCATAGAATCAAGGCCCCAACCTTATGACCTCATTTAACCTTAATTTCCTCCTTATAGTTTCTATCTTCAAATATAGTCACATTGGGGGTTAGGGCTTCAACATATGGATTTGGGGGTGGGGGGGGCACACAATTCAGTCCATAGCTGTATTATAACTGAGTTATTGCAAAAATTAACTCTTTCTTGATAGATACTTAAATATCATTATCGAGAAAATAGCAATTCTGAGATCAAAGAATTTAAGATTAAGATGTATTAAACTGAAAATATGAGAGACTACTTAACACACCTTATACTATGTTTCTTTCAAATGTCTACAAAGAATTCTTCCACTGAACAGTGTGCCGATCAACCCATCACTCTAACCTCGATATAAGCATAAATAGTTCATTACAAATATTTATAAAATCAGAAAAGGGTGGATTTGACAACTCACAAAGATTCTGAAACTAGAGGACATGGAGATGGGATGAAGATGAAGGCGTAGAGATGAGAACACAGGTTGCTTAGGGGGTTTTCTTTATATATATTTTAATTGAGAAAAATCATAGAACAGCTATGTGCTAGAGTTTTAAGCAGTCAAAATTACAAAAAAGGAAAAAATATTAAAATAATATATGAAAAGCTGGTGTCATGTACTTAAAATAGTAGCCCTAAGCACTAACAAAAAAGATAAATCTTGGTCTCCATTTGAGCTTCTACTATACTCAATGTCATATAAAGACAGAAATTAATTCTGTTTTAGATAGGTTTTCAAAATATGAAGAATTATAAAAGCTTTCAAAATTAAAGGTTATTAGTATCTTAATATTTTATAGTAAGATTAAGATTTTGTTCTAAATCTACTTAAATACCAAGATATAGCTGAAAACTCATTTGAAGATTTTTAAATATATCTATAGTTTCAAGACCAAATCACAAAATTTTTATGCATGAAATCATTATCTTATGTATTCATTGCATAATTTAAATAAAATTTTATTGAATTTGAATTAAACTAACCCTTTATATATTAATCTTGATAATCTTAGAAAGTTCTCATTTGACATTACAATATACAAAGAATTTATGTATTTCATTCAACAAATGTACTACGCATGTACCCTGGGCCCAACATGTTACAGAGACTAGAGAATAAGGCCAAAGAAGCCACTGTTTTCTTACAATGTGAAGTCTAACAGGAAAGACAAACATTTCACAGGTATGTGAAAAATGTTATTAAAAAATGCATGAGATACTTACTGTAAGACCACATCACAGAAAAATGTCATTTTCTCCTGAGTATCCATTGCAAGTTTGGGATGTGAACAGACTGTGTAGGCATACGAGTCTTTACAGGTAAAATGGCCAGCACGTATTAAGTAATCAATAAGTACTAGTTGTCAGTATTGATGCCAACATGGTTGCATTTCCCATAATAAACTTTTATTAAAATAGTATTCAAAAAAATCTTCCTTTATATATATGTTGTAATACTGATAGCCACTAAAGAAAAACTGTAAATGTATCTACGTGTATATTTTAAAATTAATAGTCACAAAAATCCTTGAATTTTAATTAGAAAATTAAATTTCACTAACATAGTCTAAAACTCCTACTTGCTAAGGAAAGCATATAAGTTTCTAAAATATCATGCCTTATGGCATGAATCTTGCTCTGCCTTTCAGATCCATTAGGTTTATAAAATAACAAGAAACAGAAATGCGTATTTTGAACAGTTTACTGTTAAAGGAATTAAAGTCGATTTTTCTGCTGCAGATTGCCTAAGAGTGGGGATGTATGTATGTTTTAACATTAACACTATTTCTACAAAATGTGTTTGTTGTTGTTAGTGGTGGTTTTTTTGCATTTATTTCTTGTTTCACCTTATGGAGATTGTTGCATTCAATATTACTTGATATAGTAAGTGCTCTCAAATGAGAAAATATATTTTCTTAACATTATGTTCCCTTAAAGTATAAATCAACTTTATAAATTCCTAAGAAATATCAAAATATATAAACTTAGACGGAATTAATTTATTTTATTTAAAGGACATCTAACTTGATGGCCTACTATTTTAAATCATTGAAAAAAGATGATCTCAGTTAATTTATGACAAAAACAGTCATGGTTGAGTCACATTAATAAATGTGAGTGAAGATATTTCTGACAAATACAGGAAATGGATTTTGGTATTGTCTTTTTTTTGTATAATTTTGCTTATGTATAATGTTATATAACTCTATGGTTATCTTTCATTTGGAACATTATATAAATACTACACATCTAAGAAAAGGGAATACTGAAGCAAATCTTAATTTTGACAGAGAAATAAGATCTGGGCATTTGAAAACATAAGGGAAATTAGTCAAATTAAGATATGAAGTATTTTTAAAGTTTCTTGAAGAAGGGCAATAAAATCGTAGCCAGAAGGCAAATACTATAGTTACAAATGTTCTCTCCCAGAGATTATATTTGTTATTAATATCAAGAAATAACACTTAGTAACTGGTCCCCTTTACGTTGAATAGTAAGTTATCACCAGGCCATTGAATCAATCTGCAAATACTCATATAAAGAATTGCATAGCTAAATTCTTTAAGATAGCCGTCCATAAGATTTACATAACACTTACTAATTCTGAGGTAAGCAGTGTACTTGATTGCAATAATCTAGGTCACTGCTATAGAATTTACTGTGTGACCCTTGTAAAGCGATACATTCTAAGCTTCAACTTTTTACCTGTAAATGGTATTAATACTTGTCTTACCCATAACACAAATTTACTTCAAATTTTAACGATATAATGTGTATACAAGTGCTATATAAACCATTCATTCGTATACAACAAAATTGATGGTGAAGGAAAGAAAACAGTGCTTTTTGAGAGAGACTCTAAGATATCTTTGAAGGAAATTAAGATGTCTCCACTTCACAATGGCAGATTTGCTGATTCTTTCTCTATTCTCAGAAAATGTCTTCTGCATACTTTTCTCCACAAGAATCAAGGCTAAACAACAGAAATATATATATATATATATATATTTTAACAAACTACTATATGTAATACATCAAATGTTCTGTGGAAGATACACATAAGTTTAAAACTTAATCCAAGATCAGTTTTGTCACTTACCTGTTCAAAAATATCCAGGTTTCCCCCACTGTCCCCCACTTTCTATCAGAAAGTTCCATTTTCCTAAAAGTAACCTTTGCCATTAGTCCTTCCCACAAATCTTCATTCATCCAGTTTATACCACTATTCTCTAAACACACTCTGAGCTTTGCCTCTCTTATTCTTTTGCTTGATTGAACTATTGGTAATGGATGTTGTGATGGACTGCCCACATTCCCCCTTGGTGAAGGACTGAAGAACTTATTTGCCCAGCTGCTGAGATAGCTGCCAGAAAGGAGACCTCAGTTCCCTGCCCCACTTTAGAATTTCCTTGTCTGAAAAATGACAGCTTGCTTCTTCCTAGGGAAGCCTGCAGACAATGACTGGACAACACAGAGGTCTAAAAGCCTGCCACTCTCTCTTCAACTCCAGACAACCTGAGGGCCCCTTACTGGCAGAGCGCTCTTGGTAGAGTTGGCTGAAGATTCCAACGAGACTGCCTCAAAGCTCAACTTCCCCTCTGCTCAGTCCTGCTCCCTTCCCTTCTCTTCCAGTGGTGCTGATCCCAAGTGCATGCCCTAGTACAGTTCCTGTGCACTAACCTCCATCTACGTGTCTGGTTCCTGGGGAACCCAACTTGGGAAGTAGATCCTTCTTTAAGAGGCTACAGTTTTCATCTTTACTTCCTTCCCAATCTTTCTAGAGCATGATAACAGGTATAAATCCCATTAAAAGTCATAGAATCTGTACTCAGCTATCAATAATTTGCAATCAACAGTGAACTGCACAATGGTATAGTTTGTATAGTATTATGACTTTGTCCATTTAATTATGGACATAAGATGAGCTCTTAGAGGTCTGCTGTCCCAAACCTCTTCATTACTTAGAAGGACTAAATGAGTCCAAATAAGTTAAGTGACTCAATTTTGACACTCTTTTCATGTACATTTTACATTTAAAAAGTACCAGAAACATAGTAAGTGTTCAATAACCAGTAATGCTTATTATCACTGTTATTATTATAATTGTTGTACTATAACATACTCTTTTTTTTATTCTAATAAATGCAACTAGTATTAAGCTAAAAGCTCAGTTTTTATAATATGAGGAGTCAAGCAGCATGATACTATTTCAGGAGAAAATGCAAGTTCAAAGAGGTGAAACAACTTGCCTTAAATTAAGTAACTAAGTCATCTAATATCAAATCCTGGTGGTCTAGTGGTTAAGATTCAGTGCTCTCACTGCCGCTGCCTGGGTTTGTTTCTTGCTCAGGGAACCACACTACCCATCTGTCGGTTGTCACACTGTGGAGGCTGCATGTTGCTGTGAAGCTGAAATATGTCACCAGTATTTCAAATACCAGCAGGGTCACCCATGGTGGACAGGTTTCAGAGGAGCTTCCAGACTAAGACAGACTGGGAAGAAGGAGCTGGCTACCCACTTCCGAAAAAACTGGCCATTGAAAACCCTATGAATAGCAGTGGAGCATTGTCTGATACAGTGCAAGAAGGTGACAGGATGGTGCAAAAAGACCGGGCAGTGTTCCACTCTGCTATAAGCAGGGTCACCAGGAGTCGGAATTGACTCTATGGCACTAACAACAAAATAGCAAATCCTATGCTTTTTCCATTAATGTCTCAATGTTTTCATTCTTGTATAATCATTTAACTTTTCTTGTGTATGACTAGTTTCCTCACCGGAATTAATTGAACAATACTCGTTGTACAGCCAGTGTGCAGAAAGAACTGTGTTAGATGGTAGAGACACAAATAAACACAATATAATTACGGACCTGAAGAATAATTGCTAAGTCCCTTAAGTCTTTTTGGGGGAAAGACCACATATTATAATTTTGTATTGTTTTTTCTAACAAAGTTAAAAATTCTTTAATTGTTTAAATGATCCCACAGTGAATGAAGGTATTACAGAAAGAGACAGTAATTTTTGGGTGACCTGTTTTATCAACTTTCATACTTCTGTAGACCATTTTTGTGTTATGTACTTGGTCTGTGGAAGGAATGTAGTGGCAATTGCAATATTTTAATGGGGGGAGGTCCTCCTGAGGGCTTAGAGGATGACTTACATGTCCTCCTTCTGGTAAAACTATATCTATTCTGAAGTTCTAGATTGACTGGAATCTTTTCTGTGAGGATTCCCTTTTCTTCCACAGATAGAATGACTCATTCCTTTTATGGGGTTTCTGTATTTTGTTCCTAAGGTTGTTCTGTAGCATGCATCATGTATATTCAGGTACTCTATCATTATTTGTGTAACTAAATGTATTAGCTGCTACAATATGGGCTCCTCACAAGGAGATGAACGTTCTTCACCATCCTATCCTTAGCAGCCTCCACAGTGCTTGACACACACTACTCAGTACAGTTGGTTGAATTAATATAAAAACGTAGCATTTAAATAGTCAAGTCTTAAGAAGGCTTACATAATTATTAAGACAATATTTGTTCAAGAGAGCCTTCTAATGTAAGGAAGAATGATATCCTAATGCCATAAATCAAATGCATATGCTTTCCCCTTTACTTATGTATTTTTTAAATATCTCCAATGTACACAGGTTTGATTTGTATAACTTCACTCCTAACAGATCACTATCATTCCTAACAAAACAAAACAACAACAAAAAGAATATGTTTCAGCCAGCTTGTATAGATCATATGTTCCTGATAAGTAAACACAAAAACTATCTAAATATGAATATCACATATTCTGCTTCTCTCTATACTTCTCATCTTAAAGGTAATTATCGGTTAAAATAAGAACCTCAGCCTTAAGATAACTTGTGACTAGTTAATAGTCACATTTTACACAGGCCAAACAAAATTAACTTCTCCCTCCCCCAATGTTATAACAAACAATTGCCAATTCGGGGCCATTACTGTTTCCCCCCACATTGCAACAGATAAACAGTTTAGTGGGTTTTGCCTTGACAGGTTCACAAAGAGTTACATAAAAAGAGGACTAATCAGCATTCATTTTGCTTCTCACTGCAATAACATTTTTATGACAATGGAGAGTTTTTAAGTTTTCTCTAATATTGTCTCATTTAACAAGATAATACAAGAAGGCAGATATTATATTATCCCCATTTTAGTCATGTTGAACTTTAGTGATCCACCCAAGAGGACATACTTCAGAAGTGGCTGAGCAGGGGTGGAGCACAGGTCCTTTAACACCAATAATCCTGCTCCTACCCTGAGCAAAGGACAAGGGGTCTTCAATATACTTCCATTTCCACAAACACTGATATGGGGGCTCTTGAGCTCCAGACTCCAGACTTAATAGAAAAGGAACTACAAAGTGCACACACTACCTTCCAAACACTAGCTGATTATTCTCCATCTCTCTTCTTGGCCAGACACATACATTTTTTCTTAATAAATCTTTTTATACTAGGCATCAGTAGATTGCTGATGGGGGCATAACTGACCAGAGATCCAGATTTAAATTCATTATTGAAGTGACTGTGGCATCAACTAGGTGGGAGGTGGTGCTGTTTGGTTAATGGAGAATGAGAATTTCATGGATCATTGCAGGTTTCCGTGGATAGTCATAATCAAGTACAAAGTTTCAAATCATTCCCCTTTTAGAAAGAGCAAGAATTTTGGTGACGGTGGGGGAAGATGGGTATACAAATTCAATAGAACAGTAGTCACTAATATATTCTAAATTTCCTGTATTAAAAAATAAATTAAAACTTTTAAAATTACCATGGCTTGCTGCCTTATTTAAATGCATTTCTTTTTGAAAGTAGAAAAAGCTAACAGGGAAAATTCATGAGTTTTTAGCATTTGAAATGCAGTAGAGACTAAACAATAGTGAATTAATATTTTAATATAAAACTGCAAACCAAGTCTGATTTTTAACTTTATTCTATTTATTCTTTTTAAAATTTTTAATAGCTTTATTGAGGTATAATTTCCATACCACAAAATTCACTCATTTTAAGTACACAATTCAAAATTTTTTTTGTATATTTACAGACTTATAAAACCATCCCCGTCTAATTTTTGCATGTTTAAATTATGCCCCCTGCAAAAACAAACAAAGCTAGTTTTCTCTTAATCAGAAGAGAATCAATGCCCAAAGCCGTTTTACCTAACTACTGTGAGATATTTGATTCAAGAATATATGGAAAATCTATGACTTTTTTAGCCCATGTAGTATTAACTTGAAAAATTAAACAGACATTTAAAGAACATGAAAACAGGTCTCAAAAGTGGTTTTTTTAGCAAACTCGATTTGTGGTATCAGTTCAGCATCTTTAGGTGGTATTCAAAAATAAGTAAAATGTCCCTTCTTATACTTGATATCAGCAGGAATAAAGCACTTATTCTAGCTCATTCCATTAATGGTTCCAAAGATAGCTCTAGTGTCACAATCATGAACCTAAAATGTTTCAAACCCGCTCACTGTAAAGTTATGATGACAAATTTCAATATAAAGCAACACGAGTAAAAACATCTAATGACAACAGCATTTTAAAAGAACAGCAAGTAGGGTAAGGGTAAATAAAATGAATCAATCCAATTATCACTTAAATTAGTTATTTCTTTTGTCCAATTTTTGAAGATTTAAAAGTTTCTATGTTGTTTCACCTCCAGACTTCTGCTTTAAACAGGAGATCTGATTTGCAATAGCCTTTTAAATAAACATCAGAATGAAACTTAAGAACCCACTAATCTGTTCAAAATGGTAAGCATGAGACCATATGCATAGTTTTCAATCTGCAGATATAATTTAAATAGGTAACATTTTGTTCAAATTGGCACAGAAATGAAGAATAGATTAGTCTATGTATAGGAATTTGGGATAATACTGGTTTTTGACAGCCAGCCAAAGATCGAGAAGACCTTGTTATAAGCTTATTATTATGCCCACACAACTCACTACCCAGTGCAGGTCCAATTTGATTAATGACGATGAGATAGCTCTTGGCTGCATCTACTAAATAGCATCTTCCTTCAGCAGCAAAAATTTTCAAAAGGCTGAGAAAGCCCTCAATTTCTGAAACTTCCTTCAGTAATAAGATTTTTCTGAAGGTTTAGAAAGTCTCCAACTACTGGAACTTCTTTCCCAATTTGTATTTTCCAAAACATACTCACCACAGCAAAGCAGGACTGAAGAGGGCATCTCAAATGCCAGTAAGAAAATGAGTGAAAACTGTTTTTAGGCTAAGCTTCAAGTTCACCATCATCATAGTTATTCTATTTCTTAATTCATTTCTTTTGAAATCCTCATGAGATCCCCCAAGTACTTATTCCAATATTATGGACATTAAGATGATCACAAATATATCGATGAATTTAAAATTCCCTCGTGCAAATTTTAATGCAGAATTACTGTATATTACTAATAGCACATTCTATGTGGTAAAAAATTAGTTAACACTGTGTGAGACAGTGCAGCCAACTCTTTCATTATTCCTAATTGTGTAGATGTTGATTATGAGCACAGACCACACAAAAAGGTAAAAATACAAGAAATATCCTACATCTCATTTTGTCCAATATTGTCACTCTCCTCTTCTACATCTTTCAACAGAGTTGCCCGTCTTAGAGCAGTCTTAACTGGTTTACAATTTATCCCTTTTTACTTCTCCTGCCAGAACTCTGGAGATGTTAATGAGTCTAGTGATGGTTTAACAGGCAACAGGAAAAATAACAAAGAAAAGTTAAAGGTGTGAATAATCAACAAGCTGGAATAATCAAGGTCTGTGGAGCCAAGTTAACTAAAGATTCAAGCGAGACAACTCACTTATGTAGTCATATTATTCACTTAGTGAAGACAAACACAGAAACATACCTGCTTGACCAGTGGTGATACTGACAGCCGCAAAGAGCCTCTGGGATCGGCTTAAGTCAGAAACTCCATTTACAGCTTCAACTTCAAAAGTGTAATTAGCGTGGGCCAGCAGGTCCATGACAGTGACATAGTTATCCTCCAATCCAGTCTGCTGGGGCATGTATCCAATGTTACTCCCACAGGGAACACACTCGCCCTGCTCCCAACTGCACCGCTTACACAATATTCTGTAGGTCACATCGTTCCTTCCCCCATTGTCCGCGGGAGGACTCCATTCCAAACTTACTGTGGTTTGGTTGATGTTGAAAATGAGGTTCTGTGGTGCAGATGGAGGCCCTTTGGAAACCAAAAATAAAGAAACAAATAAACAAAAATGGAAAAAACAAACAAAAAAATGAACGAAAGGATCGGCATGGGCATTAAGCTAGTGGCTCAATTACCATCCAGAAAACTAGCTGAAATGCTTTCTTTCACATAAACATTTCATTACCTTTCCTAGAGAAGTCGTATAAAAGCCTCCTTGAATTCACTTGGCAAGGGGTTTTATTTATTTTCCATTTAATATGTCAAAATGAAAACAGGATAACAACTGTCTTTGTACTTTTGCCACAGTCTTTAGCTATTTTTCTTCCAAGCAATTAAAAAAGAACAGTTAATGCACCTAAAAAAACAGTTGTGCAGTTGTTTAAAAATAGTTTCCCTCTTAACCATATAACAGAGAATACATCTATTCATTCTCAGTGTGAGAGAATGATTTACAGTAATGTCTGGGATTGGCTTTGGATTTGAGTCTCTCAAACATTCATTAATTGAAGCAGCAAGACATGAGATTTGCCCTATTTAGTGACGGAATTTTAATTCAGAAACTATTACTTTTTAATCACATTTCATATCCATGTAAGACTCAAGTAACTTTTACATTTTATTTATGATTCATATTAGATACATGTGAAAAATATAATAAAATGCATCCTGATTTTGCAGACATGAAAATGACACTGAAGATGATGTAGGACGTATCTATTTTATATTATTGTTTAGCCTTATCGGTTCATGGAAAATTTTTAAATATTCAATAATAATTAAGAATGTATTCACAAACTCGATGCCTATCTCAACGATGTCACAATAGTAGAAATGAGTAGAAAGGATCTGAAAGTCCCTCTTTGTTTACTATTTTGAACTTACTTGTGCACGCAACATACGGGGGGTCAGATGGAGCCCTGTAATACCCATCCTCACAGTCACATCTTGAGGAGCCTTCTTTATCAGAAAAACTGTGAGTAGGACAACGAGAGCACTGAAGATCTTGAGACGAAGATTTGTAGAACCCACGGCCACAGGCTGAGTATGCAAAAAAAGTGAAAATAGGAACATGAGAGCAAATAGACCTTTTGTAAATTTTAGTAATATTTAGCAATGAATAAAATGTGACGTTTGATTTGTGAAAAACAAGCTTTTTCTGACAAAATTTTGTTTTAGTGTCTATCAATAATCCAATTTGTATAATACTGCATTTTAAAACAAAATAATAAAAACCAAGTGATACAGCAAACTTGCACCTGTACTTGGCATTAGTCCAAAGTCTAGAGCTCAAAACTGAACACAAGCATAATTTATTTAGACAAAATCTTAGGATATTTAATTCAGGGTAACTTTGATTTCAATATAATTAACTTGTTTGTTGATCTGCATTCACACACTTCAAAGGTATGTTTCCTTAATCTAATATAGCTGTAAATTAACTTTTTATGTGTTAATTTGGTTCATATTGAAATATATTAAAATAATTTTAATTACCTGACTACAAATAATAATGATGTAAAAAATTTCATCTGCAAATTATAGAAATGTATTCCCCCCAAATTTTCAGGAAACTTCAAGATAATTTCAACCAATTTATGGTATAAGGCAGGCTGCTTTCCACTAAGTGAACTTCCTTTGTTACTAAAAATAATGAAATCCTATGAATAGAAAAAACTTATTCCACCAGAAATAAGGAGAAAGCCACCAATTGTAAATAGACAACAGCTGTTTCTCCTCTGCTGGGAGAGGTGAAGGGTACAGCTGCATTAACACAGCAACTACTCTCAGCCATGAACAGACACATACAGAGAACGTGTCCATCATCTCCCAGTGAAGATGCTCTGACTCATCTCGATCCTGTGTGTTATTAAGTCAAGTAACAGCGAACCATCTACTATCACTGGACATTTTATATATTTATCTTCAATTGAAATTTAGCAAATTAAATTTTCATTATTTCAACAATTTTTTATTAATTGATGGTATTATACATTTATTGAATAAATTCAATTTACCCTTCGTATTTATTAAATGAATATATATTTAAGTCTTAGTGGCCTTCAAATTTAATATAAATTAATAAATCATATCTATAAAGAAAGATTAGTGAATATTTAACATAAATTCAATTGTAAGTTTTAATTTATTATATTCAAGCTTATGTAATGTTCTTAACTTGGGCATTATTCAGACACTTAATCACATTTTCACTCTTGGGGTGAGGATAAACAATCCTATCTTATGAGGATGGTATATTCGCCAGAAAAAAAATTATCTTCTCTACTTTTGTTCACATGCTGACTGTTTAATGCATACTTTGATATAATTGAGAGCTCAAAATCATCTTTTGAGCTTCTAGAATATAAGGCTGTTTTACATGAACAAGACAGGTATTTTGGACGACTCAGAAACTTAATTTAAAGGTATGTTATATTGCAATAGATAGATAAATGATACTTATTGAAACTGAACTACAGCCATCTCTTTGAAAATATATGATCCACCACCGCCTTCAGAAGCCAGTCTGCCTTTAGTCGGCTTCCTCAATTCATACAAGAGGAAAGCACTCACAAACATAGTAGGCAAAGAAGCTTAATGCCTCTCCCCGTGTTCTCAGCAGCAATTACTACAAATCTAAGGCACAGGGCGAACAATGAGATTGATTACAAAATAATATAACAAAAATATAACACTTTAAAACGTTTCTAAAGATATGATCTTGCCACATAAAAGAACGTTTAACTGGTAGGATAAGGGATTTAGTTTGGATATCTAAGGATGGAAATTCCTTTCTTTGAGTATTCACTGTATCTTGCTCAACGTATTATCTGTAATTCAATGACCAGCTACAACATCTATAAAACAGAGAAGGCAATGTTTGTACTCACAACCAGCAGCTGGATAACATTAAGCCCCAGAGAAGTTAAAAAAAAAAAGAGAGAGACAGAGATAGAGAGACAGAGAGAAGAGGTGTATGCTGACAGTCTTTGATGACGTTATGTGTGTATTTACTTTTTACAGGGAGAGGATGTTAGGAAGCAGGGAGAGGGGGAACACAATGGCAACATGATTTAACATCTACTAAAACTTCTAGAATTAGTAGGCAGGAAACAACCTAGGAGAATCCGTCAGAATTCTCATTCTCCCATAGCAAATAAAAGCCTCCAACTCTAGACTTATTCCTATTTTTTTCACAAATAAAGAGGTACATTTCTTGCTCAACTTACATAATTTGTAGAATATATATGGTACCTAGTGTAGAGAAATTTAAAAACCTTATCACTCAACTTTCAAATGACATTAAATTCTGTTACCACTTTAACAGATGGGAAAACAGATTTGAAGCAAAAGTAACCTAAGTTCTTCAAATAATTCCGTTTGTCTAGGTTAAAACTGGATTTAGAACACAGGACTACTGATACTCAACCATATGCTATTCCACCAGCCTTGACTACTGAATGAGCCAAAGTTTGGCACTTATTCCATGGTCTCAAGAGCTTTAGCAACCCTAAAAATTAATTTTCAATGAATCCCTACTGTCTTTTATTACGCACTTTTACTAATTTAAACCTATTACTTTAATTTAGATATCTATGAAATAATATCCTAGCACACCTTACAGGAGAGATATTAAATAGGTATTCTTAATTTCAGTATCAATTTTGGCACTGAAGATGCCTGCAAAATTATGGAGTACATGTATGGCTATCATTAAATAGATAATGATAGAGGCAATACCAGGAAAATGTGGTCATAAAAGTCTTAACCTTTTTTCTTTGAAGTAATATTCTATCTCAGTTCAGTTAATATTGAAAATAATAAGTTGTAACAAGACAGTTTTCACTTAACCTCTAAGGAGACTAGTAATTTAGAGTTATTAAAAATAAGTACAAAATCTTTGGAGCTATTGTGTTAAGAGTAAAGCCAAACAAACTGGTGGTTACCAGAGGGGGGAGGGGTTGGTGGGGGCAGGTGAAATAGGTGAAGGGGTTTAAGAGGTGCAAACTTCCAATTATAAAATAAATAAGTCATTGGGGATGTAATGTACAGCATAAGGAATATAGTCAATAATATTGTAATAACTTTGGTGACAGATGGTAACTAGACTTATGTGATCATTTTGTAATGTATATAAATATCACATCACTATGATGTACACCTGAAACTAATAGGATATCATATACAAATTATATTTCAATTTAAAAAAGAGTAAAGCTAAAAACATACAAAGACATAAGCTGTATTTCTTAGGATAATAGTGAGCAATTGGGTGGTAAAATTTTGGGAAGGAAGTAACAGATGCTCTTAAAATTAAAATTTTAGATGAGATATCTACATGAAATAGCTAGAGTAAACTACTCCGTGAGATAAACTGGGGTGAAGTGGCATATCTGAAAGTCAATCACATAAGGAAGAATTAGATGAGATCTCCAAGTACTCCCAAAAAGGCTACATGGAAATGAAGGCAATTTCCTCTCTCTATAAATGCAGCTGGTTTTCCAAAAAGTGCTAGTAAAAAAAGTCTTTGGAGGTAAATGCCTTCTGAAACCTCAATGATAAATTCCCTTCATACCTAACCATGAGGTATAAAAGAATAACTTTCTAGGAACTGTGCAATAGCAGTTTTGAAACTTTTCTTCCTTTGCTTTATTTCTCAATTTGTTCAATAGCATTTGAACTCAAAGCAAACTTTAATTAATATGGCATGTGCACTATGGTAAAGTTAGTTACAACAAGAAACATAACACGTTAATTTCTTGCCTTTTGATGTTTTTGCTTTTTTAACTAAATATTTGCTTGAAGGTAATGTTTCACTGTATTGATGAAGATTGGGAATATGTATAAAATTTGTTTTTACTATTTAATTACTTTTGTAAAAATAATCCTTCCCCTATTATTTTAATAATAGTATTTTTCAGTATTAACACAAAAGCCTGGGATTGATTCTTTAGACTGTTTTTTTTCAGTCCTTAGGGCCTTAATGAATAAAATAACATTAGTTCATTATCCTAGAGCCAAGAAACATAATCTTGTCAGATTTCATACACTATGCAAGTTTTCACTTAGCCTTTTCTTTAAATGGAAAATGACCAAAGAAAAGAGGAATCTAGGAAGCATATGAAACTTCTGTTTACTAGACAGTAACAATATTATCCACCAAAATATATCCATTAAATTATACTACAATATACTATATTACAAAATCTGCTATATTATTTCCTGACATTAAATTAATGTAATTTATTATATTTAATTTCAACTATTTTTAAATAGTAATATTGTCCCTATGTAACTAAATTGGCTCAAATAATATTTGGGATTTAAATTCTTTTAAAAAGAACACAAAGGCAATAAGGTTTCCCATTTATAAATGAATTACTTAAGAAGAATAATAGTGCAACAAACTACTGAACACAAAGATATTTAAACATATAAGAGTTGATACTAAAGCCTTGTATTCTGACTCTCAGTTAAACTCTCCTATCAATCACATATCCCATAGTCGTCTTCAACGAATGCCAAGTGTTTAAGCAATGGGGTGCCAGGCGTCGGAGTATATCCTTGCATGAGGCAGTGAACAATCAGGGTAACGGTGTTACAACTTTGTGTTCTCAATGAACAAGCCTAAAGGCCATCCTAAAAGCCTCAAACAAATCTCTACTCCTCTTGAGGCTAAGTAGGTGAAATAAAGTATCTCTTCCTTCTGAATGAGGGTGCATATACTCAGCCTTGTCCTGGTTCTTTAGGTCTATGACCTATAAGGGTAAACTTGGGGGAAATCCTGTCTGATTATATGTCTAAGGACTCTCTCCCACAAACTGGTTACCCAAGAAATTCCACATACTTCTAGAGTTCTTCTACAGCCAAGAAAGATTTCCTGGTCATTAATGGGCTTGTTTTTTTGGAAATCTTAAGCTATAATTTTACAATTTATGTCTCAAACATCCTTGACACCATCCTGCACATTAAAGTACTAGTAATCTGTATCTTAGTCAGCTGTCCTCATGGCTGCACATTAGGGCGCTTTGAAAAGATAACTCATGCCTTGGCTCTATCACAATAATTGAATCATGATTAGGGCCTGGATAGTTCTTTATTTTAAAAGCTTGCCAGGTGTTTAGAATCATCATCCTGGAGGTTCTAGTTCTTCTCTCAGACTGTCAAAGTCTCTAAAGAATGTATTACAATAAAATAACTCCACCATAAAATTGACGAAGAACAATAAAATATTATTGAGAAATCTAACAAATTAAAATTTTAAGAAAAATAAAAATGAAAAAATTAAAATTCATTAAAAATAGGCAAAGAATCTGAATAGATATCTCTCCATGGAAGATACACAAATGGCCAATAAACATGGAAGATACACAAATGGCCAATAAACATGCAAAAAGATGCCCAACATCATTAGCCATCAGGGAAATGCAAATCAAAACCACAATAAGATACCATTTATACTCAATAGGAGGCTATAATCAAAAAGACAGATAAAACAAGTGTTGGTAAGAATATGGAGGAATTAGAACCCCCATTCACTGATATCAGGAATGTAAAATGGTGCAGCCATTTTGAAAAAAATTGGCAGTTTCTCAGAAGGTTAAATGTAGTTACCAAACTACCCAACAATTCCACTCCTAGGTATATTTTTGTTGTTAGTGCCGTGGAGTTGATTCCGACTCCTAGCGATCCTGTGCACAGAAGAGCGGAACCCTGCCCGGTCTTTTTCCACCATCCTCTCATCTTCTGGCACTGTATCAGACAATGCTCCACTGCTATTCATAGGGTTTCTGGCCAATTTTGGGGGAAATGGGTGGCCAGCTCCTTCTTCCTAGTCTGTCTTAGTCTAGAAGCTCTGCTGAAACCTGTCCATCATGGGTGACCCTGCTGGTATTTGAAATACCGGTGGCACAGCTTTCAGCATCACAGCAACGGGCAGCTCCACAGTAGGACAACCGACAGACAGGTGGTGTGGTTACCTGACCTGGAAACAAACCTGGGCCACGGGGGTGAGAGCATGGAATCTTAACCAGTAGACCACCAGGGCTGACAGATATATGTAGATATATACTCAAGTGAATTGAAAACATACATCTACACAAAAACTTGTACATAAACGTTCATAGCAGAAACAAGCCAAATGTCCATCAACTAATGAATGAATAAACACAATAGAACATTATTCAGCAATCAAAAGGAGTTAAATACTGACGCATGCTACAATACGGATGCACCTTGAAAATATTATGCTATGTGAAATAATCCAGTCACAAAAGATAAAGTGTATAATTCCATTTATATGAAACATCCAGAAGAGGCAAATTTATAGAGATATAAAGCAGATTAGCAGTTGCCTAGAGGCGAGGGCAATGAAGAGAAACAGCAAGTGACTATTAATGGATAGAGGGTTTCTTTTTGGGGTGATGAAAATGGTCTAAAATTGATTTGTACTGATGATCGTACAACTCTAGGACTAAACTAAAAAAAAAAAACACTGAATTCTTCACTTTAATTGGTAAACTGTACGGTATGTGAATTATATCTCAGTGAAGCTGTTATAGATAATAAAATTCATTAACAATGTAACTTCAAACTGAACATTTGAGTAAGCAAACATTAAGAAAAAATACCAAATTTTATCTGTTGATATTAGTTTGCTCTTCTAAAATATATACTCTATATTCATCTATTTATATAAAGCTGTATTTAGATGTAATAAATTACCTGACATAAAAAAACTGGAAAATCTATAATCCATATATCTCTTTTATCCATTTGTTAATTTCAGATAAATAATGACTTTTCTCTTACCCGAGGAGTAGCAATTTTATCTGAGTAATTTTATAACTTAAAGGAAATAGATTCTTATCAATACCAAGCTTATATTTAGGGGAGATTTTTGATACATTATCTACAAAGTTAGTTTTGAGTGAATATCTGAATAGACCTTAAACATTCTTATTTTTTACCCACATCACTTTGCCAGACACGGGCTGGTTTCCTCTCCACCTCCTTCTCCTCCCATGAGCTAACTGAATACTAGATTCAGCTTCCTCAGCTCTTACTCCATTTCCAGATCTGTGATTTTAAGCACAACTGCACTTTTTCTGAAGGAATTATGTGTATATGTCTGTGTGTAAAATATGAGGCTTTGCAGATGTTTCCGGCCACAGTTATGCAGCTGCAAAGAGTTTATTAATTATGAACTATAAGTGGATTGTTCTGTAATTGAAACTTTCTGGGCTTTAATATTATTGCAGAATCTACATACATACATAGGGATTCTAACGAATGCTGTTATTTATGGCAGACGGACATCTTAATTCAGGCAAAGCTAGTCTGTTTCCATAGGAGTTTGCAAATATTTGTGTCATATTAATGTCTATGCTTCTATAATGCAAAGGGGAAGGCACAGCTTGTAGAAATAGTACTCCCACTGCTCAAAGTGCTGACCTCATCCGGGATGGGCAGCTCTAGAATCTGTATTTTAATCCTACTGACAGTGCCTCAGTGGGAATAATTACAAAAGTATGCCTGAAAGCCAGACCTCCTGTCACTGATATGCTATGATTTTTCACATTGAGAATGAACAGCGGGCAAGGAGGATAAAAACAACATGATGTGACAAGTATACTACAGTTTGTGAGGCACCATCCATATTACCCCACAACTAACCTGTAAGAGTTTAGGAAAGAAATGATGCAGAATACAAAATTTATGATAACAGGTGCTCGAGTGCTGAAAATAATTTGGGAATTTTTGAAACTAAAAAGAAAAATTAATTTCAGGGCATTATAAATATATATGTTATTTGTGTTATTTAATTGAGTACTTGATGTTTTATTGATACTATATAGTGGAAAAGAAGCACACATAAAATAAGAAGCTTAAAGAGTTTTATTTTTAAGATTTAGACTGCAAAAGGAAATAAAACAAAGCATTATGTAAACATAGTTTTTTCTCCTTTATTAAATTATCAGTTTGGAATACGCTAGGAATTTTGCTGAACTTAAAACTACTAGAATGTCACCATAATTCTGATGTGATTACCAAAATGATTTTTAAAAAGAGGAAAATACTGTCAAGTTAGAACATTCAAAATCTCTTTTGTCTTCTTATTCTACTTTATAAATATTAGGCTATGTTAAAGAGGTAATGTGATACAGCAAAAGAGAACTGGATTTTAACTCAAAGATCTGTTGTTCAAATCCACTCCACCACTCAACTGGCATGTAATTCGGACAAAGCCACTTCACATTCCTGGGCTTCAATGTCCTTGTTTCCTTGTTATTAATTATTAAGTGCTATAGACACACTAGGGTTTTTTTTTGTATTTCTATTTTCAAAAGGTTGTTTTAATAATAACACAGTAATCAGTTATCTAGCTGTTAAACTCCCATACAGTTGTTTTCATTGAAATGCTACCTTTAAAAACACATACACTTCAGGGGCTAGCCCGGTGGCGCAAGCGGTTAAGTGTGTGCACTCCACTGCGGCGGCCCGGGGTTCGCCCGTTCAGATCCCGGGCATGCACCGACGCACCACTTGTTAAACTATGCTGTGGCGGCGTCCCATATAAAGTGGAGGGAGATGGCACGGATGTTAGCCCAGGGCCAGTCTTCCTCAGCAAAAAAGAGGAGGATTGGCATCAGATGTTAGCTCAGGGCTGGTCTTCCTCACAAAAAAACAAAACAAAAAAAAAAACCACATACACTTCTGCCACCATCACCACACCCTCTAAACCCCATATACAAACTCATACCCACTTAATCTTCCAGAGGTGCCTCAGCAAGAGCGTGAAAGACAGGTTCTAGAAGTGCCGTCCTGCCTCTGTATGCTCTCCCTGACAGGCAGCGGCAGGTACTGTGTCAGGGGTCCCTCTGCCTAGCGATTCACCTCCAGCTCTCCCTGTGTATTGTGGTCAAACCCTGCCTGTGTTCCCAGAGATGTGCACGTTCATTCTGGCTCATGCAGGTAAGCATCCAGAAATGGAATTTTAAAATTATGTAAATTACTTAAAAATCAACTACCATAAAAGGGAGATTCAAAATGAAATCAGACCCTTCTGGATCTTACTCAATATTGTCCTCATGGGTCCATTCTGAGAGATCAACCTACAGATAAAAAAAATGTATTAACTGTGAAATCTCAGATTTAGTAACTCCACTGGAAAAGAATTAAAATAAGGTAATCTTAATCCTACTTCAAGCCTATAGCAAAATTGTATAATTACAGGGTTCCCATGGACTAAAAACACTTAAATTAGGGGAAGCTAGCTAACCAAACTCAAACATCATATGACTTACTTGTGGTAACTAAAAAAATGTGGCTTATTTTTGAGTATTATTTTTATTTCACTAAAAGATTTTCTTGAGGGCATGTCATTATGAACAAGAGCTGCAAGAAGGAGATTTCTTAAAGCAATTGGTGTTAGGAAGATTTCAGACAGGGGCACTGTCTAGTTTATTTTCAAATATTTCTCTTATATTTATTATAATACCATAAGTTTTATAATTTCAGTTTCCTTATTCATTCTCATTATGCTAAATTATTCCTCGCAGTTTTTTTTTTTTTGTGAGGAAGATTAGCCCTGAGCTAACATCTGTTGCCAATTCTCCTCTCTTTTGCTGAGGAAGATTGGCCCTGGGCTAACATCTGTGCCCATCTTCCTCCACTTCACATGTGGGACGCCTGCCACAGCATGGCTTGATAAGGGGTGCACAGTTCTGCACCCAGGATACGAACCTGCGAACCCCGGGGCCATCAAAGTGGAGCACGTGAACTTAACCACCACACCACCAGGCCGGTCCCTTCCTCACAGTTTTGAAAACATAACAAGAAAGGTCAGACAAGGAAGGCTCTACATACGAAAGATAATGTAAAATATCTAAGTGAGAATACCTCTTTTGAAAGATCAATACTTGTGTTTTAACATAGTCATTTTTAAAACATTTCTTAAAAGATAAAATTCATATTCTGAATGATAAACATTGTTAATTTCATCACATAAGGCCTCACTTCAACAACCCTGAAAAGGCATTATGACTTGTCCTTTATATAAATTGTAAGTTTGGCTTCCCCTCTAGCATGTGCTAGCTGTGTGACCTTTGTAAATTTGCTTAAGTTCTCTGAGCCCAGTTTTTCCATATCTAAAATAGAGGAACTTAATAATAAGACTATCTCACAAGATTGTTGTGAATTAAAGTACATTAATTCATGTGAAGAACTTAGAACAGTGCCTAGTGGAGAATAAACACTCGATAGTTAACTATTATGATTATTTCACAATGTCAATCTTCACGCAAAATTTTAATCCCACTCTAGTTTCTACCCCTGATAAACACTGAGCCACTTCCCCATTATCAGATGTGTATGCAAACAAGAAAAACAAATTAATTATTAGGCAAATATAGCCAAATTACTCATTCATTCCCTGACTAAATAATTATTGTTTGCCTACTCTTTGCATTGTGCCAGGCAGAGGACCAAAGTTATATCTGCTGAAAGACAAATATAATGATCTCTAAATACTGTATTACCTTTTGACCAAGCATCAAACGGTATAGATAATCAGCTGATTATGTGCATAAACTAATTAAATTTCTGATATTTCATAATAAATTACTTATATAAATTATAAATATTGTGCCTTAATTTGTATCTTTTACAATGTGCTTAATTATCTCCTATTTCAGTGGTGAATACAGACTCCAAAGTCACCTTTCCTGCCAAAGCTGTAGCATTTCATCAATGTGAAGTGAGAAAACTATTTAGCACAGGTAGATATGCAGGAAGTGTGTGTAGGGACGTATTATTGACCAATTATATTTAAACTGGAGAGCTATTTGTGGCAGTTATTGGCTTGTTTTTCAATGAGGCTAATAGTAGATCCGGCAATATCAGAATATTCCATGAGGGCAGGTTACTTCAAGTTCAAAAACCATCAGCTGGATGAGGAATATGTATATAAATACAAATGTCTGAGATTTCATTACATTTAATAAATGGAACATTTTTAGTTCCGTTCAAATAATTAAAATCAGACTATTTTGTGAGTGATTCATCAATAATTGGTTTTTCTCCTACAATATACTTAAATCTACATATCTGCAGAAAAAATTTGCAAGATCCATAGCCAAAAAAAAAGAATAAATTCCATCTTAATTTCTTAAAATAAAGAGCAGTTCTTCCATTTCAAGCAGCGTAAAACATGGGCTCTTCATCAGTTTTCTGCGATAATTTCAAAAATGATTGAGACAAAATCATCAGGTTAAAGCAATCTTTCTAGTTATTTTGTGAAGGCTATTTTTCTTGTTATTTAGCCAGTTATAAAATGTGGACCAATACTAAGTCTTGTGAAGCAAATAACCCTAAAGCGGTTTAAGGCAGTTTGAACATGTGGGAAGATAAATAATCATTTCTGTTATGTCAGTGGAAAATTTTCTGAAGACCATAAAGAAACCAGTTTACCCCGAAGCATGACATTTTAAAAAGATGCATCAGGACAATGAGGAGATTCACTCAACCCTTAATTCTTAGAAATAAAAGAAAATAACAGGCAGAATAAATCCTTACAACACATGACGTTGTTGAGCTCAATCCTTTTTTCAAAAAAGGAGTTAGCTACACATACACACACACACACACACACACACACACACACACAAAGCAAACAGACATATACATAGATACATACATATATATGTATATGTGTGTGTATATATACATGTGTGGGATATTAACAGAATTGTTAGAGAGAAATAAAATAGTAAGAATTCTCTCACTGGATTCCCATACTTTCTACTCCTTAATAATAGAAAACCAGTTAATTGCTAATTTTTATCTCCACACCAAGCAAATAATCTGACACAGCTCTATCTGTATCCTATGAACTTTGCATCCATAGCATTTTACAAAAAGATGACTTAGGTACTACTAGAATATCCTTTAATATGTTTTTTAGTAAAGTCTTTAGAAAAAGTAGCGATGCCAGATATGTAACGAGACATCTAGTTTAGTTTCTTTTTTTTTAAGAATAAGTCATCCTCCGTGAATCGGTTAAAAGCTTTACCGCCTCCCTATATGCTAACCTACTAAAACTACTGAGGAGGACAGTACAAACTGGTCTGTACAACACACACAATTATGGCATTAATGCTGCCATAATTATTTCCTCACGTGTGTCTCCTCCAGCTCACTGTGAGCTCCTCAAGGGCAGGGATTATGGTATGTATCCATGGATTCCACAGCCTAGCACAATTCCTAGCACATAGCAGGAGGTTAACTTATATTTATGGAGTGAAAGAACCTTTATTCATCCTATAGCATTATGCATCTGGAAATAACCATCCCACTTACCAAAGGTTAATTCACCGACACCACTTAGTAACTTTTTTCTAGTAATCAGATCAACAGAAATGGCATGGCACATTCTTAGTAGAGTGCTTGTACAGTCCTGACCGCATCAGTTAAGGAAAGACATTTCACGGGCTCTTATTCTTAAGGAGTTCCCTGTTATGCTGTACAGGGAGACAATTGCACAGCCATGTTTAGATTAATGCTTTAGATGATTTCTAACATGATTCTATGCGCATCCTTAACATAGTAATATGAATAAGTGAATGAGATGCAAAATATTTTATAAGAGTATAATTAAAGCATTTTCTTTGAACATGGGAGCGGGAAGGTCCAAGAGAGGGAAAACTATTAAGTTGTAAAATATAATCATAATAAAACTTTCAGTGTAAGGCTCTTTTCGAAGACAAAGAGCTAAAGAATAATAGTTCCCTCTCCACCTTCTATATTCTTAAAAAAGACCATTTTTCTTTAAATATATGACCTATCTAAACTCAAACATAAGAATATTCTAGTTTTAGATAATCTAGAATTGCCATATTCTAGAAAGTACACAAATACTTTCATTTCTGTTAGTAATTTGGAACTACACAGGCCACTATTAAAATAAATTCTTGTAATTAACATTTCTATCGGAAAACACAGAAATATCACTGATGCTTTACATTATGAAAAATGATTTCAATTTATTTCATACTGGCTCTTTTTTAAATTTTAAAAACAATTATTGTAAACAAAAAAACTAATTTAAATACAATGGGCTGTTACATCTTTTGTTTTCTTTTATTATGAGCACAAACACACACATATATCCACACACCCTTCTGTACATTTGTATTTTCCCATTCAATTTCAAATGTCTTTAAGACAAATTAATTCATTTTGCCTATGACCTATGGGAGGGAGGGGCATGACAAAACTAAGAGTTAAAGCCTATTTATATGTAAATATAATATTTCACTTTTTTCAAGTAGAAACTTAAACCTAACAGGAAAACTGGATAAAACATAAAGTACCTTAACATTAAGAGTGAGCTCAGAAAAAGTCACGTCAAGCACTACAAAGTATTGAATTCAACACACACACGCCCACGTATTTCAATCTGACATAACAGAAATTTAGAAGTGAAATACTGCTTTCTCACAGAAAAGGATAATAATGTAAATGTGTAGATTTCCAAATAAAAAATTTGTTGAAAGTTCTTACAAAGAAAAGAATAAACTAGAATATAATGATTGATTCTATCTCTATACTAATGGTGTTATAATACAACAGTATGTACAGAGAGCTGATAGTGCATTAAATCTTCCTAATTAATTAGAATCAAATCATCTCAAAACCTACCTAAAGGTTTGGAAATATCAATTTATACTACCCAGAAAACAGATACTAAGAAAGGAAAAAAGCAGCCCAAAGACTGCACCCAAATGAAATGGGGAAGAACATATAGAAGAAAAGCAGACGACAGATTTTGAAAACATATTGTCACAGATGGATACCAGGAGGAATGGGTCAGAAAACATTAGATATTAGAAGAGATTCTTTTTTCAACATTTAAGTTGAATTACCCTTTTGAGTAAATGTTCAACAAAATAATAAGAATACTAGTTGTACATATGTCTAAATAAACAGAATGTCTAAACGCCACAGTGTGATTGACTTAGTCCTATGTAATTTAGGGATAATCAAGCATTATATAAGAAATTGTGAAATAAACATCTTTGTGAGTGGATATACGCCAGTGAAAAAATGAGTTATCTCATGCTTAAAAATTTTCATGTGCTTTTATTTCATTTTACCAAATTGAACATAGTACCTATGGTATGACAAGACCAAGGGTGATCCTTGCCAAATGCCAACAATTACGAAAGGAGAGAGTCCTAACCTTGTAAGAATATTTCCTTCTGTTATTTTTCAACATTATTTTTTGTAGGTTAAATTAGTGGTCCTTTACGTAAGAGGCTAAAAAGTGAATCTTTTCAAGCTACAGATATCAAAGGAATATGTCAAGACACAGTGTCAATAAAGGTTTTGAAGTTCTTGGATTTCTCCAAGAATAAAATCCTTCCCTTAACATACAAACAGATACTGCTGAGTGCTATAAAATATTTTGCAAAATTAGAATTTGGAGGAAACGATTTTTTATCAAGATAAGGTGCATTGCCCTTTACCTGTTACCTTCATTATATCGTTGCTTCATAAATTTTCCGTCTAAGTTATATCTCCAAATGGCATGCAGTTTGCCCAAAGTTTTGAATAGTTAGTTTTCTGTTCATTCATGAAATGTGTTGTACTGTGCTTGTAGTTGTAATGACCTAAGAGCTATTTAACATGGTTAAACATTCTACTTTTCACATGGAAAATATAATAGTTGAGTGAGTTCATATACTGGCATTTGCCTTAATAACTATATCGCAAATTGATTAATTTTAACTAAACTAATTCTTCCATTACTCTTTGAGATAAAGTTATATTGCAAAGAGAATAGAGCATTCTTAAAATACATTACTCTTTTCTAAATCACAGTATACAGATTTATGATTTAGATAGAGTGTATAATTCTTAAAAGAATTGTCAAAATAGCTGTCTAGAAAAGGGTTTATATACTTTCTATTCAAATATTTAATTGGGAAACATAATAATACAATAAAAGATATCTATGTGTTTTGACATAGTCAATACTTATAACAATTTAAATTTGAAATGAACCAGTAGACATCACATTTTCTTCATAGTTTACATTACATTTAATTTTATTCAGATAATCTAAAATTCTACTTTGTTGCTTTAATATCAAAAGCCAAAAATAACAAATTTAACAGAAGACTCTAAGGGCAACAATTCTTATCTTTTCTGAAATCCAAATTCAAGAATTTGGTCAAGTGGAAAACAGATTTGTATCAAGTATAAAACAGAAGCCCTGATTTTTCAGAAATAGTGAATCCTACACTTAAATTTCTTCAACCAATACTTTGTTAGGGCAGGAAACCTTGTATGCAGTAAAATACTTTAAAATCATATTTCTTTTATTCAATATGATTTGTGGAAATACTATGGAACAGTTTTTCAATCTTGCCATCAATATATATAGATGGTCCCCAATTTAGCATGGTTGAGTCACGATTTTTCAACTTTATGATGGTGCAAAAGTGATAAACATTCAGTACAAACTCTACTTTGAATTTTGATCTTCTCCCTGGCTAGCGATATGTGGTACATACTCTCTTGTCTGGGCAGTGCCAATGAGCCGCGGCTCCCAGTCACCCACAAGATAACACGTAAACAACCGATACACTTACAACCATTCTGTACTCAGACAACCATTCTGTTTTTCACTTTCACTACAGTATTTAATAAATTACATGAGATATTCAAGACTTTATCATAAAATAGGCTTTGTGTTAGATGATTTTGCCCAACTGTAGGCTAACATAAGTGTTCTAAGCACATTTCAAGTAGGCTAGGCTAAGCTATGATGTTCAGTAGGTTAGGTATATTAAATGCATTTTCGACTCACAATATTTTCAACTTATGATGCGTTTATCAGGACATAACCTCGTCGTACGTTGAGGAAAATCTGTATATTCTTGATTCTCTGTAATTTAATACATTACTGTCAGCTGTTTACCACATAGGATTATCATATAGTGTTATGAAGATAATTTAATTAGTGAGCTTAAATGATAATATCAAAATTAGAGGTATTTTTAGCTCTCAGGATTTACCAATATCTCCAAAAGTTACTTCTCTAGAATGACAAAGGTTTATGCTATATTTCTTACTCTCCCTTTTCTTCTGGTGCATTCCCTTCTGAAGAATCACAAGCTTAACATAAACATGCCATTTATTAATGGATTAATATATTGTTGCATACTTTTTTGCAAAAGGTAAAAAATTTTTACTCCATATCTCATTTTACATATTAGACTAACATATGAAGGAATAAATCCTTTCACAGTACACCTCAGTTCAGTGTTTCATACGTACACTTACTATTAACTTTTGGAGAGAAACAGAATAATAATAAATAAAGAAGAATTTATCAAATGTCAGAAGAAATAAGAAGATAGTAGAATATTGAATTCCCAACCAACAGAAAGCACTAAAACAACATGGAGTCTCACAAAAGATATTTAACTAGAGCATTATTTTTTCTTTTTAGATTCAGGTTCAAATTTAGAGATATCTATATCAAGGAACAAGCTATTTGGTGCTGAACGTCCTGAAGGAGATTCATTACAAATATATTTGCTAAAATTCCAAACCACACCACTTCAGTGAAGGCATATCTGGCCTCTGGTCTAGGCAACTGAGTCCCTCCTCTCTCTTCCCATTACTATAATTAAGCACTATAGATAAGACATATCTATAGCTACACCTATCTATCTATATACCTCATGCTGAGTACATTATAACCTCACTACAATCTTTCAAGATAATTGTCATATTCTTCAAATTAAATGTGAAAGTGTTAATTATATTTCCTTTATTTCAGAGGAGCTTGGTTCTTTGAAGTCTTCCTTCTGAGAAGGAAGCTTAGCGTAAAGACACCAAGCAAGTCTTTAATACTGCCCAGGATGTTGGTGCTTTGTGTGTATTTATGTAGACTGAAATTTTATTTGCCAAGATAGAAGAAACTTGTATATATGAGTATGTACTGATGGTTAAGAAAAAGTTCATAGAACAGCAGAGGATAGTCTTTAAGAGTGCAAGCTATGGAGCCAAACACCTTGAGTTCAAATCCTAGGTTCAAATGCTGGTCCTACCACCAGACCACTAGATAAGAAACCGCCTCAGGAATAATAATAGTTTTTTTCCCAATAGAATTGCTATGTGGACTAAATTAAAGAGCTTAAAACAGTGTCTAGCACATACTAACAAACTAATTACTTTATATGTCAGTTAATATTATAATTATCATTATTATGTCAACAAGTAAAGAACACTTTTTTTTTTAATTAAGATAATTTTGCTTCCACTAAAACATACGAAAACTTCTGGAATATTCTCCAACATTTTTGCAATTCTGTTTAACTTCATCATTACAGAAACCTTGTGGCTAAATGTCTGAAAGTTTCAACTTAGGAATTCCGTTAAAAGTTTCAACAATTAAAAGAATTATGTATATTAGGTTCTCTAAAATAACATCATTTAAAAAAAATCTTCATTTGAAAATTAACCTATTTTCCCTTCTGCTGTTTTGGTCTAGACAAACTTCGTTTAGTATGTTATTTACGTAGAGGTACAACCCTACTCTATATTCTACAATAAAAGGAAATATGCTAAACACATTTCAATCTGTGTGACTTGCCACGTAACACCAAAATAAAACAACACAACACACACTGATAAAAACTCAGAGATTTGAAAGGGTCAAGAAAAGCCCCAGTATCTTGCAGGCAGCTATTACAGATACAACATTCGCTGAAAAAAAAAGGGAGGGAGAGAGAGAGAGAAGGAAAAGTCACAAAAAAAGAACAGATTTCTATGATAATACAATTGATTTTTCAAGTCAGTTCATGCTTTTTCTTTGCTACCCTTAACAGTGATGTAAGCATCCATATACAATTTGATATCAATCTGCATCCACATCTGCCAAGTCTGACAATTTTTTTTCTAAAGACAACTAAGAAAAATGAAAGCTATCGTTCTCTTTCTTCATGACCACAAAAGGAAAAAAAAGAAAAATCATAGTATTTTAGGACTTCTGTTGTGATTTCTCTTAGCCAGTATGCCCACAGAACCTTCATTGTAAGAGATTTATGATATATGGATATGGGAGAAGTTACGCAGAAGGAGGTGGTGTAGCCTTAGAATTAATAACAAGTCTGAAGATAATAAGCAATAGAGAAAGAAAAAGAACATGCTCCAGAAAGTATACCATACCATCACTAGCAGTAATCAAGTGACAAACTGTGGTTTCATTTTCACATAGTAGTACAACACTGGTAGTCTGCAGCCAAACAATTGACATGAATCCTTTGAGAAAATAACTCATCATAATGTATGAGAACAGAAGGCAAAGATGCTTCTCCTACCTATAGGAATATATACAGCTGATTTTCTGGAAAATCATGTTGTTCCCTATAAGATAAACATTCACTGTCTTCCATATCAGTGTATTTGAATAAAAATAAAAACTATACACATAAGCACACACTCTAAAACTGAAGCCCAGCTTTTGGGGAAATGTAAGGCCACTTCAACTCTTCAACCCTGGGCCCCAAGCCAAGATTCAGGTAGACTCATGTGCTCTCTCCCTGCAGATGCTCAAAACACAAACTAATCATCCTTTCTTTTCTAAAGTTCCCATCATCCATTCTATTCCTTAGATGTCTTTTCTTTCTGAGCAAGCAGCTCAGAGTCCTCACCACTTCCACATTCCCAGCAATATCAGAGGGTAGTCACATTGGTCCTTTACATTTTGCTAATAATCACCAAATAAAGATCTAGAAATAATTTACATGGGTATTACAATGCTCCAATATATTACAAAGTTTTCCTGTCTATAGCATAGGAATATAATTTTTAATTCTCCAGTGCAATACTTCTCCAGTGAGGGTGATTTTACTCCCAGGGAACATTTTGCAATGTCTGCAGACATTTTTCTATAGCTATGAGGGTGGTGAAGTTTCTGGTATCTAGTTGGTAGACACCAGAGATGCTGCTGAATATCCTACAGGGCTCTCGACAACAAAGAATTATCTGGCAACAGTAACACAATGACAGAAAGTCAATGTGCTGGAATGAAGAATACAAGTGGAAGAGAGGCAAGTGATGAAGCTGGAAAAAGAGGCAGGGGCAGGAGTCAAGAAGTTTTTACTTTATTCTAAGAGGTATAGAAAGTCACTGAAGGATTTTTATGAAGAGAGTGTTGTGATAAGACTTGCCTTTACAAAGATCACTTTAACTACAATGGATTATTAGCAGGAGGCAGGAAAAGAGACTCAAGAAAAGGCTGTGGCAGTGATTCAGGTGAAAGACGACGGACTGTAATAGGATGCACGAGTTTGTGCCTCCTGGACACTCAATAGATCTTTGGGAGGCAGAATCAAAACATTTTTACTAGATATTCCTGTCTCTACTCTTATATTTTCCAATTATGCAGCACACGCCAGCAGATTCGATTATAAAATGTTGGAAACTAAAATGCAGTTTGCACTACAATAGCTAAGAGGGCCCTCACAACATTATATGAGATAGGCAAGGAGAGCAAATTCCCCTCATTTGACCGATGATGAAAGTGGAGGCTCAGAGAGATTAAGCAACTTACACCAATTTATGATGTTACAAGCTGGTAAAAGCAGGCTTAGAACCCAGCCATCTGTTTCTGAATCCAGTTCTGTTACTAGTGGTGTGTTTCTTCTGGATCTAGATCTCTGCCAGAGTCCTGTGCTGTTTGTTGTATACTACACACTCTGGCACCTGATTACTGTCCAGTATAATTTTTGAATTATTTCATACATACATATGTATATTTAGTAACTATTCCACATAAAAGTGGAAATAAAAGCATAAACTCTTATTATACTGAATATAACCAAATGAATAAATTCATAAAGAGACATTTATATTAATATAAGTAATACAGGAAGAAGAGATCTATTAGCATTGTCCAGGCTAAAATTATGTTTCACATGGGTTAGTTGGCAGTATGATCAAAACATAAATATTTAATGATATATAAAAATCAAATCTGCCTTCACACAAGTTCTCTCTAAATGCATATTAATTCCAGAAAGGCAAAAACATTGAATTGCCTCTTCCTCCAAAACATAATTCTTCTTTCCATTTAGTTGCATTTGACAAGTAATCCTATAAGGTGCTTTACATTTTCAGCTCTAAATTTGACTCCAAAAAACTATAATTAGTCAGTTTGCTATCATGAAATATGAAGACCTGAGTCACATAACTTAACTTTAGGGCATTATAATTACTTTTGTTAGTGGATATAATTACCAGTTACACACGCATAAATTTTATTTTCGATATGGTAGGTAACAATAACTTTATATTTTAAAAAGCTAAAATATATAAGAATACAGTTTAAAAAGTGATTATTTTGGAAACGTAAAATGTGTGGGAAGAGGAAGTCCAACGCTTTATATAAAAAGTGACTATATAATTTATTATCTAAACCAGGACGCTTTCAAGAGTGGAAGAGGAGCTATTAATAATAAGAACAGAATGAGTGTTACCCTAATCACTCAAATGAGACAACAATAAAGGGAAATGGTTTTTCTAAGAGTTCCTGAAAGTGTAATGATGAGGCCGGTTAGTAAAATTCACTTTAGTATACAACTATGATAACTAAATAACCTAGACATACACCAAAGTTCTGAAATTTGGAGATTTTGGAAATTTTACCAGCCAGCTCCCCTACCGATGTTTTTAGAAATGAGTTAGAATCAATATCTTTAATAGTAACAACCCACTTAACACTGAGTTTAAAACTGAGAAGTTTTTGTGGTTGTTTTGTTTTAACCTTTGTCCACGATAACAAAAGCACCCTGGTCTAGTGCTAAGAACCTGGGTTCCCTGCCACAGCTACAAAACAGATTTCCATCTCCAATAACATTTTAAAAATCTATTATTATTTCCATTTAACTCTTTTCAATCTATAAGAATACCCAATCAACTTTGAAAAGCAAAGCGCAAACACCAAACAAATCAAACCCCATTATGTCTCTCACAATTCTTGCAATTCAGTTCTCAACTGTCACAGGACAAAGTAAATATTTTGGTAGGCGCAAAGAAAAATACTTTAACTCAGACTACTAAGGTGTGAGTCCTGAAAAATAACCACTTCCAATATATAATACAAAAGCAATATGCTATCACAAAAGCATTCCTCCACGGATACCAGACATTTTAATCCGTTTTTGTAAGGAACAGGAGGTATTAAAGAGTTGAAACAGAAACAGAATTTTTTAAGATGCCTGGAGAAAGAAATATCCATTAGTAAGCAGCATTCTCACTGGGATTGCCTTTCTTGAATATTCTCCATCAAGGAGATGAGAATATCAGTTTTTACACTTCAGTCCAGGAAAGTGATAGTCTGAAATTAGAGCTGCTAAAAACAGGCAGGTACTGTGAAATTCAAGGAAATGCTGCATCAAGGAGCTAAAGGAATGAAAAAAGGATAAAATTCTCTTTATCCTTACAAAATTGGCACATTATTCCAAGTGAGGTAACAGGCAGAACCTCACAGCAGATTAAAAGGAATTTGAGGACAAATGTTTCATTCAGCAGGCCTTTCTATATAGCAGATAACTTTCCACCCAGTAAAGAAAAGCCTTGTCTTTTATTAACTCCATTTGAAGGTTTGTGTTACTATATAAAACCCTTCGTTTTTCATTTATTCGTGAACGTATTGGCAAGTACCGCAACATCATTCATACTTATAAAATTCAACATGGCAGGTGGTCCTTAATTTTTCACTGTAACTATTAAAAGCTCTGCAGAAGGTGGCTGCCTTGTTGCCATTTGCTTTTCATTTGGTTCAGTTACCATTAAGCAATGCCTCCTGAACATTTTCGGAAAGCATCCTCTTTAAAAATAATGAAGTCCTCTTTAGAAAAAATATACAGCAGATTTTTCTGAAAAATGTTTACTGCTCTAGTCACAGGTATATTCATTTCAAAGGATCACATTTGCTATTTACAAATTCATCACTTTCAGTGCTGCACGAACATCTGTCCTTGACAACACAATTGCAAACTGAGAAAATCCTAAGCTGATAAATTTTAAGTTAAAAGGAAAATAAGTAATAAAAGCTAGTTATTGTTTTAAGTTAATAGATAGGTAAGTGATACACATCTCATTTTCATAAATTGAGAATGGAAGAGAAATGATGGGGAACACAAGTAAGATCTAGTGGAATATGCCTTTAAAAGATCATATTGTGTTTTACTATCTTCTCTGAAATAAACTAAACATTTCTCTTAGAAAATCCATTTCATTTCAAAATATGTCCTTAAAAACTAGGACTTTTCAGATTTATTTATTCTACGGGGCAAATAAGCGGTTTCTTTTGGTACTGTGATTATTAACACATGTACTTAGTAATTCTAACAACTGGACAATTAATAAACATTAGCAAATTAATCACAAATTAAATTAATCACAAATTAAATCACAAATTAAAAAGCGTAGAAACTTTATATCAGAGGTTGTTGGAACCAATGAGTTAATAAGTTAGGAGAAGAGATGATTACATTCTGGAACTCTGTGACAGAGTACCCCTCCCCCCCTTTTTCTTATACCCTGTGATCCTCTCATCCCAATTCTTCTGCTCCACCTTTTGGAGAGATAAATTGACAGCATCCCCATCTGTCAACAAGCACAGCCATACTCAAGCCATCATCATCAATCATTTTTTCATTTCCCAGTCACAAACTCTGAAATTCCCCACTTTGATCTCAGTCTTGAATCTTGTTCCTTTCCCCCTTTTAATCCAGCTTTCCATGCCCTTCTCCTTCAAGAACGCTAGATGATTATTTCCCCAACTGTGTTTGTAAACATTGCTCCAAATATTACTAAGACTTGTATAAAAAGGATTTATCTTAAAGTCAACTATCTACATTCTATCAATCAAATAAGTTTAGAAAACTTTGGATAGAAAATGTCCTTATAATACTGATCTCGCAAAGCTTTTGTCTCACATTATAAACCCTCCAAAAGGGAAAAGAACCCTTTTTATGTGGACCATCCAAATAATTAAATAAACTTTTATCCACTCTGCTAACAAGTTTACTTTGTCATTGCTCTCTTTTCTTCATGACAACTGTCCATTCTCATTCCAGCCATTTTCTTACTTTCCCATTCATTCCTTGGCTCGCCTGAATTTGGTTTCTGCCCTCATCACTGTCTAGATGATGGAATGAGACCCTATTTATCCCATATGGTTCTGCCTGAAGAACTCTGTCACCAGGATTTAATCTTACTTGTCTTCCCAGCTTTTTCTATTGCTTCTGTTTTCACAAATATCCCTGACAAGGTGCTAGTGTACCCAAGTCATTTCCAAGAGGTATCACTAACTTTGCACACAGCCGCCATCTACAGCCACACTCATTTTAATGGAGAAGCGCAGACTTCCAGGTTTTCTGACCTGACCAAGGATGAGACCTTAGCAAAAGTGGGTATTTGAAACTACTCTTTCCTTCTTTGTCCACTGCACCCAATCAAAAAGTCTTTATCCTATTTTAAGAGCCCGCCATTAAGAGTGGTCAACTGGACCAGCCCATCATTTGATGAGAGAGTCTCATTCCCCACTGCCTTAAATCTTCTAGGTAATTGACATCATCTCACACACCATCTAATAGTGCAACTAAATTTACCAAGCACTTGTTTTGTCCCTGGGATGTCACTCAGTAATACATATGCATTATATAATTTAATATTAATATTGGATAACACTCAGAATCCATAGATTCTACCATGATTTCCCAATTCAAGATGAGGAAACTGAGATTGTGTGAGATTATGTAATTTGCCGAAGGTCACAACTAACAAGTAGTAGAATAAGAATTTGACTCCAAAGCTCTTGCTCTTCACCACTAAAATGTAGTTACCTTAGGCAACAACTTATTTTTCATAAGAAATATACAAATAAAATATTCTGAGAATTCTAGGAGAGGAGAGATTAGTTTTGACCATGAACATCAGAGAGGGCTACCTGGAGGAGTTAATACATGAGCTTTTGAAGGATACACAATATATGAATATTTTATGAGCATACGGAGCAAAAAGAGTGCCAGGAATATGAAACAAGCATGACAAAAATATTTGAACCAAAAAGTAACAGTTACATTTAGAAACTATTGACAAACTAAGCTGGTTTGGCTGAACCAAAGTGGACTTAAAAAGGATAGTAGTAAAAGATAGGCTCAAAATTCTAATATCATGTGTCACCCTTAATATCTTGTTGTTTCTCTAGGTATTACTTTACCTCCAAAAATGTGGCCGTGACACATCCCTTCCCTCCCATTCTCAGTAATAGGTCTTTGTTCAAAGTCTTTGCCTAGAGTCACTTTGCTGCATTCAGTTGCTCTCATTGCTAATCCAGTGTTCACCTCCCTTAAAGTTATCACTACAGCACAACTTTGATTATATGCTCTCCTTAAAAATTCTTGATGATTTCTCCATAACTACAACAGGTAATACAAATTCCTTAGTACAACATAGAAAGGCCCCCCAAGATTTAATCCAACTTATGTTCTATTTTCTTAGCTTTATCACTAGAACCCTCTTCACATATACCTTAAGTTATCTGATCACCAAATATGACCTGCAATTTTATCCATGGCCTACCTTTGCTCATAATGTTCACTGGGCCTGCAAGGGCCTTTGTATGATTTCATATCTGCCTATTAAAACTCAATGCGCAGGCCATCTCCTGCAAGCCTTTATTTCTTCTCCAGTTGAAATTTATTTCCTTACTAAATTAGAATTTATATACAATCTACCATTTTCTGACTTATATTGTAACTAGTTATTTAAATTTGATAAAAATATGAAGTCTACCTAAGGTGCACAGAATAGATGCTCAGAAGTTTTATTTTTCTGGTTTGTTTTTTCAACCAATGAACGGGGAGATAAATTTGGGAAGGAACTGTCAGCAGGAGCAGAAGTTTTCCCAACACAAGTCCTATACTGGGCAACAGCTGTTGTGACGGGAAAACACAAGCAGTTGGCAGCTTTCACCATCGACTCTACTCATCATAAGTTTCCCAGGGCTGCAGAAGCTTCTAAGACTGAGATCCTGAAATGCTATCTTCCAAGCATCTGAGTAGAGAAGGCTGATCTACCAAAAATTATCTAGGATTAAGCAGGGCTAAAGGCCACATGTTTAAATATCTTTACAAAAACTCATAAATTACACCCTATGATATGATTTACAGATGACTTATCTCCCTAAAATATTTTCTGCAGTCTAATATGGAAATTAGTGTTAATTCCTTAAAACAAACCTACTGAATGGCATGAAAGCTAAAAACTGTATTTTTGTTGGAACTAAGAAACCCATAGAGGGGCCGGCCCGGTGGCGCAAGCGGTTGGGTGCGCGCGCTCCGCTGCGGCGGCCCGGGGTTCGATGGTTCGGATCCCGGGCGCGCACCGACGCACTGCTTGGCAAACCATGCTGTGGTGGCGTCCCATATAAGGTGGAGGAAGATGGGCACAGATGTTGGCCCAGGGCCGTCTTCCTAAGCAAAAAAAGAGGAGGATTGGCGGGTGTTAGCACAGGGCTGATCTCCTCACAAAAAAAAAAAAAAAAAAAAAGAAACCCATAGATTTTGGATATGCCATATCAGACAATGAAAAATTGGTTGCAGGGCTGGCCTGGTGGCGTAGTGGTTAAGTTTACACACTACACTTTGGCAGCTCGAGGTTCACAGGCTCGGATCTTGGGCGCAGACCTATGCATTGCTTATCAAGCCATGCTGTGGCAGGTGTCCCACATATAAAGTAGAGGAAGATGGGCACGAATGTTAGCCCAGGGCCAATCTTCCTCAGCAAAAAGAGGAGGATTTTCAACAGATGTTAGCTCAGGGCTAATCTTCCTCATCAAAAAAAAAAAAATTGGTTGCACTACAAATACAAACATATGTGTAATATACAGAATATGCAAAGATTCAATATGCCATTGAAGATGATCATTACAACGTATTCAGTTCCTTTTAGTAGTTAAGTTTATAATTAATTTGGTTTCCTTTTTGGAATATACAATTATATACCAATTTCTTCCTTACACAAAAAGATAATGCTTACTTTTGGAGAATTAATATATAAAATCTATCAGAACTCATACTACCCATTCACAGCTATTCTATAAGTGATATTCATTACACAAAACAATGCAATTGACTGCAAATGTATAATAGCTTGTTAGTAACAGTTACAGCTCAAGGACTAGTAATCTACAAGAGTAAAATATGTGTGTGTATATATATACACATAGAGAGGGATAGATTTTTATGTATTTTATATATTATGGTGTATTTAAATAATCTACTTCTCTGTATCATCCAGCAGACAGAAAGGAATCATGAAAGTTAAATACTTCATAATTTTTTAAACCCTGTGAAGTCCCTGTTTTCCCTCTACAGTTATAGTGGTTCATTTACTAAATTGGTCTAGACTGTATTTTTTTAATTAATACTAAAATATTCCTGAAAGTAAGGAACCTTGTATTTATTAAAAGAATGGTATCCCATATTTGTAAACAACAACCAAAAAAAGTACTTGCACTGCACATGTTAATGAAAGGCAAGGATGGGTTAATTTTGTCATGTCCCACTCCCATGCTTCTTTTTTCTTTGTAAAATTATAGCCAGGTTAGATAGACATATATATATATATATATATACACACACACACACATACATACATACACACACGTAAGTATAGTAATACATGATCAATGCAGAAAACATAAAGAACTCAGAATACTCCAAAGAAAACTAAATATAACCTATACCTCCAATGGCCACAGATGATCCACGTTAATGATTTTATGTATAGTTTTGCAGTCTTTTCCTAATACTGATATCACACTTCTTTTTGCACTGCTCCTTTACTTAGCCTAATATGGTGAATATTTTCCCATGTAAAAAATTATAATTTAAAGACATGATTTAAGAGTATATAAGACATCTAACAGATATCTCATAATAGTTTTAAGCTCCTATTCTTGGACATTTAGGTTGGTATTTCCTTTTTAAGAATTGAAGGTCTTTTTCTTGCCTTCGAAGAGAATCCCTATTATCATCATAACTGTCATCATCAAAATTACTTGTTGGACTTAACTGGCAGTTAACTGAACATTGGATAACACATGTAATCTTTGTGTCCTGCCATATAGAAGTTAACTAAATAACTTCATTTATATGTTTAATCCTTCTCTTCTCTTTCCTGAGTAGGTAGAGTGAGGCAGGTAGGGTGCTAGTTGTGAAGGATATAAAGAAATGTCATTATTCTGTAGTAACCTATAATCTAATGGGGCACATTACAGTAAAGCTGATACACACTGGAAACATGCCTGACCAGCACGGCTGTACTTGTGGGGAAGGGGACAGGGAGGGAAGAGAGGATGATGAGATCAGAAAAGTCTTCCAAAAAGATATGGCAATCTAGACAGAAAATTATAATATACAAAAATCGTAAGGTGGAATTAAGCATTTAGAATACCTCAAATTATTCAGAACAGTTAAGAAATGGGCAAAAAGATAAGCAGAGGCAAGTCAAAAAAGATTTTGAATAAGCTGTTAAGGAATATCTTGGAAACTATGTGAGGCAATGATATATTTTAAAGAAAGTGATGGCATGATTGAATTTGCATTTTAAAAAATGACTCTGGAAAGTGAGTAGAAAAAAATATTGAAAGGGAGTAAGACGAAATGCAAACCAATAAATTAGGAGGCTATTGATATTCTCTAAGGTAGATATGACAAGGACTTAAACTAAGATAGTGGCAGTAGGATAGGGAAAAATTGATTGGATAGATTGGAGAGATTTTTATAGAGATAGAATCAATAAGACGCTGGATCACTTCCAGCCACATTTAACAAAACAGAAATACAGAGAGCAATTCTTAGAATACTAACAACTGTAGCTAACATTTATTGATTGTTTACCATGTGTCAGACAGTGTGCTAAATGCTCTACAAGCATCATCTGATTTTTATGCATAATTATTGTCCACTTTCTATGTGCAAGTGCTTTATGTATATTAGATCATTTGGTCCACATATAACCTCTTGAAATAGATACTGTTAATATTTCCCACTTTGAATGAAGGAGACCAAGGCATTGAGATTAAGGGGCTTGCCCATTCACACAGCTAACTGATGATGGATTCTGGACTGGCACCTCTGTGTATCTCTAGTCTAGAAGAGATATTTTTAACCATTATTTAATTACTTTAATAGGATTATGTTGCCAATCTGAAAGATATCTCTAAAAGTCTCCTGAAAATGAAACATTTATTCACTTATTACAAAGGATGCTTAACAATAAAGATGCATTAAACTTCTCTTCAGAGGGAAAAAAAAAAGTAAAAAATAATAGAACAAAGCTGGAAGACATGAGCTAGAATTTCAATACTAAAAATTATGAACTGACACCAAAGTAAATATAATTAATATTAATTTCATTCTTCTTTAAGTAGAAATAATTCTTCAAGTAAAAATTCACTAGATATGAGTTATTTTTTAAATATTATTTTATTAGAATCTATGCGTCCATAGCACTATTCCAAAAAAAAAAAAAAATTGGGAACAGAGAAAAGAAAACCTATTTCTTAGAGAATAAAACAAACTGATAAATGTAGAAGGAATAAGATAATTAGAAAATCAGCATTTTGCAACTAAATGATTCCACTTGACATCATCAATGGATGATAAAATACTGGATGAAAGACTGTCAGGGAATTGGAAACTTACAGTGTCTCCAAGTATCATTCATAGATTACTGATCAATTACAAAGGGAAAACAGTACATTTACAATAGAAGGATCTGGTATACATAACCTTAACCAAGTCATCAAACTTAGCATCACAAATAAAGGGACAAAGTGACACGAAGTGATGCCATGGAAAGTAAACTGCATCAACTATGTTGATGCCAAAAAATTTGACTTGACTCTAATAATGAGGAGATAGCAAGGTAAACATAGAATGTGGCATTATTCTAATAGGTAACTGGTATGGATGCTTTAAAAAATGTCAGTACAATGAAACAAATAGTTGAGGGAATGTTTTAGATTAAAAGAGAAAAGAGGGGCCGGCCCGGTGGCGCAAGCGGTTAGGTGCGCGCGCTCCGCTGCGGCGGCCCGGGGTTCGCTGGTTCGGATCCCGGGCGCGCACCGACGCACTGCTTGGTAAGCCATGCTGTGGCGGCGTCCCATATAAAGTGGAGGAAGATAGGCACAGATGTTAGTCCAGGGCCGTCTTCCTCAGCAAAAAAAAGAGGAGGATTGGCGGATGTTAGCTCAGGGCTGATCTCCTCACAAAAAAAAAAAAAAAAAAAAAAAAAAGAGAAAAGAAATAGGACAACCGAACAAATATGAGATCCTTAATAGAATCATGAATTAAAAACAAAATTCAACTATAAAGAGCTGTTCGAGGCAGCTGGGAAATTGGCATATGAACTATTTATTAGATAAACTTTTTAATAAATGTTAAATTTCTTGGGTGTGAAATATAGAATTGTGTTTATGTAGCAGAATGTCTTTGTTTTAGGGAAATATCCTAGAGTATTTCGTTTTGGGGAAATATGCTATTTAGGAGTTAAGTATAAAGACCTCACAACTTATTTTCAAATAGTTTAGCCAGGAAAAAAATTATTTACACACACAGACACACACACATATACATGGGTGTGGGGAGGAGGAAACAAACACAATTGTGGCAATATTTTAAAAATTGGGGAGTCTGAAGACCATTAGGATATTCATTATGCTATTCTTTCCACTTTTCTATTGGTTAGACACTTTAAAAGGATAAAAAAATGATAAGGTAGAAATTAATTTCTCAAATGGAGTTAAAAATTCATTGCTGGATTGTTAACATTATTAATTTTAAATGTGTTTGGCAATCTATAAACTCAGGTAAATTTCTCTCTCCCTAACAAATTTATCATAGTTATCTACAAACAAAAGGCACTCAAGAAATGTTTGTTGAACTAAATTGAATTTGGTTTTATATTCCAAACATCTTTCCCAACAGTCTTTTTAGTACTGAATTCTTGTTAACTCCAATATTTTTGTTTTGTTTAATCTTTTACTCTCCATGCAGCACTGAAGAATCCCTAATCCCCCTAAATATTATATTCTTGTCAGTTTCATCACTTTCTCTCAGTAAAATGCATTAAATTTTGGCAATTATTTAAATTGTCAACAAATCCTTAAATCTAGCTTAACACACAGCCTTGTTATGAGTATACTCTAATGAGAGAATCCCCCTGGAATTCTATACCAGACGCTAGCCCTCCAGAGGTTCACATAGATTCCAAAACATGCATCTCTACCTGGAGGGCAAGAAAGGTCATTACAGGTATAAAAGTGTGAGTGGAAAGTTCAGTGTCATCTTCACTGGAAAAACTACTAATATGAAACCAATGTCCAAGAAGTAAACAAAAATAGACAACTGTCAATAGGGAAAAAGAAAACTAGAAAACACTTCACAATATTCAAATGGTGAAACATAACTATATGGTGTTACCAAGAATAAAATAGAGCATCTTGATCTCCTACTGTCAACGTTTATGCCTTTGTAGAACAGGACAGAGGAGGGTAGGAGGGCCTAAGGAAGCAGCATGAATTGTTCAAGGAACAACTTCCTCAGTCACAAAGGAAAAGATGCGGATAAGAAAGGATTTACTGCAAAGCCTGTTGACCTGAGAAAACTACCTATATATTTATGAACTATCTATATTATATTTATGAATATAAATAAATAACAGAAGGAAAGAAAGAAGGATGGGAGGGAGAAATGGAGGAAGGGGAAACTGGTTAGTTCTTTAGTTAACTAGCTAAAAGATAAGAATCAAATAATCCACTTTCCTAACCTATTACTACCTCATTTTACTTCCAGCAACTTAAAAATAGAATAAAAGTTGAACTCTTCATGGTTTAGGAGATAGAAAATCTATAAACCTAAGGTCTGAATTGTAGTTGGATTTCAACTCATTATAATGTTTATACTTTGGAGCATATCAGTTAGCATTAGGCAAAATTGCCTTAAATATAAAATGGCACAATCTAAAATTTTTTTAAAAATTATATAGTACAATCTAAACTTTTAAAAAGTATATAGTAGCCCCCTGCTCTACAGAAGAAAACAATTTTTACACTAAATTCCTTGCATCTCAAGACTCTTAAAACTGTCAAAAAAAGCCACAGCGATGCTGACAAAGCAGTCGAGTATAACTCCAATCGACACGTAACTTCAGAGACCTGAGGTATAGAAAATGAAAATCACCCACTTTTCCTGACAGCAAACATAGGTCAAGCTTCTCCAGAAATCCTTGGCCCCTATAGCACAGAAAGACTCAAAAGTAAAATCAACCATGCCCTCAAAGGGATGGTTACCTTCTCAGTTGCCCCATATACCGTTGCAGGGCTGCCTCAAGAGCGAGAGATGGGAAACGTCAGCCCAGGTATCGGAACTGCAGATTGCAGGTATTTTCCCTCCAGATTGACCCAAAGGCAAAAACAACTTGCCTCCGTTACAGATGTCACTATTCACCTGATGCTTCTCCAATTGAATATACTGCAAATAACCTGTCCTAATTTTCTTCTTTACTTTTTCAAGAGGAAAAACAAACAAAACTCATTTAAAACTGAATACCATCCCTTTACCTGATTTTTCCATAAATTGCTCCTCGAAGATATAAAAGTAACATTTAGGATATTTTAATACAGTATGTAAAATTACTACCAAGGAAAAGGCTGACTTTTGGGGGAGGCTTAAATGCAAAGCAATTTAAAAATATAAGCATGTCAAGCCTGTCCTTTACACAATAAAGCACCACTTATTATTTTAAAAACAATGAACATAATGTCTATTTTGATATCATATATTTCCCAGGTGAGGTCCTAAAAATAAAGCGTAAATGTAAAATTAATTTACCTGAAATGTTTTAATTTTTCTTTGAAAATAAATAGAAACCAATTTTTAATGGGGAATAATTGTTTAACACATGGAAACTTACTTAAGTTAATTATAGCAATCTCTTTACAGAACATCACAAAACTAATACTAGTTAGGACAAAATATCTCATTTCATTTAATAATATATGGCAATAACTATAATCAACTCTGGAAAAGGATGTTTTCATTCCACAGTCTGATTGGATGTAAATATCTTTAAAACTCATTTTAAGATCTATTCTAGCAAATCACAATTCACACTGAAGTGGCGGTATTTCTTTGGGCGTGATTTGTTTAGGTATTTTTAGTAAAACTCTCTATTGGCATCTTTTCTCAAACCATAGCCCTCAGCTATTATGGCTTTCTGACCAGAATCTAGGAATCACAATTATTTCAGGCATTGTTTGGCTCCTAAAAATCTGAAATATAAACCAATATTGTATGTGAATATAGTACCCAGTATAAAGTTGACTGATGTAGCTCAATCAATATTTGTTAAAGTAGTGCATGAAAGATGTTTAGTACCTTCCTAGTCTCAAAGTTTCCAATGTAAACAATGCCTCTAAGAACAAATCAACAAGTCCTGTGAGATGACACCACCGGTTCAAATGATTCAATGAGGAACAATTTTGGAAAGTTACCAGAAGCCTTTAAGATACCATAATACACTGATTCGCATATAAGAAACCCTATACTGGCCTAGCAGGACTGAACTGGACTGAACTCTGTAAGCTCTGAGCGCAAAGGGGCTGGGAAATACTTAGCAGCAGCATGAAATGACCCTTTGGTTTCTAAACTTCGGTGTTACGAATCTAATCTGACTTCTGCATATCATAAAGCACAACTGGCCTTTTCAATATAGATTTAAACACCTGGCTAAATCCATTAACCAGTGATGTTATGAAGCAAAAATCTACTGCCTTCTAACCAATTCTTCCTATTTTCTATTATGAAAACTCTTTGATTGATATTTCCGAAGAAATCAAGAAAACCTATGACAAAGTAATATAAAAAGTTTAAGAAGAATTATATCTGTACTCCAGACAGTTTTTCGCAAATTTTTTTGAAAGAGTTAGACCAGACTACATAGATCACTTAGAACAAACTTATATCCCGAATAGGAGGTTTCTATAATTTCTGGAGTATGTATTTGTGTCCATTGCATTTATCTCGAAGACTCTTTGTACAAACTAATGCAATTCAAAAGATATGCAAATCAGCTGAATTCAGTCCACTTCCCGCACCCCCACCACCAACACTACCATCACCACTAACAACAAAACTTATGAAGTTACTCTGTCGGAGTACTGCTTTGAAAATAATTGATTCACTGACTGAATTTAATATCTGTACGTGCAGATATCACATATAATTCATAAACAAAGCTACAACTCTAATACTTGCATTTTATATGTACATCATTGTTAAATCCTGCAGAAGATACACAATTGATGAGAGTGAGAGATGTCAGAACTCAGTGAAGTTACTATCAACATAGATAATTTCTCTTTGGTCTTTCAGCATCATTTTACTTAGAAGGGTGCTTAGATTCAGATGTGGGGGAAAAACGTGGGGGGAAAAAATAAGAAGAATTGACTAAACACACATTTAGTGTCTTTGTATGATTAGGTTCAGGAACACTGCCAGGAGAAAACTTTGTGTATGATCTCATCTGATTTTAGTTACATGTCAAAAAAGAAGAAGAAAATATCTTACTGATCAGATGCTGTCTTTTCAAGTTTAGTAGAACAAAAAACATGTTCACTCCTTTAATAAGTACAAATAAACAAGACTGATGAGGTGAACAAAAATCAATACACAGATTCCAAACATTTTACAACTGTTTATTTTCAGTTCAAACATGATTGATGTCAATTAGATGCAGATTTGTCCTGGTGATTCTCATGAAATCCACCATGTCAGATAATCACCCTTCATGCAACTCTGAAAATTCAGCACTCTGCTTTAACTTATCTTTCCCCTAAGTCCTTAAATTCCACACATTCTTTAAAATTATTGTTTTGTATTTGTCACAACTATTTTTCAATTTTTGTCAGTGGTAATATTTTACTTACAAAGTATAGCGGCTACTTAATATTGTTGATGTAATGGATATTTATGACCACTAGTACATTTTAATCCTCATTTTTGTGAGAATTTTTTTAAGTACTATGGAAAACCCTTCAAATGAGAAATGCACAATATGCAATTTAAAATATAATCTTTAGTTAGCAAAATATACGAAAAACTTGATTTATAGACTAAGAAAGACCGCGAGGTTATAACAGACATTACTAACTAGAAAGAAAAGGAGCTTTTAGACAATGCTTTAAAAATGCTAAACAAACTAGAGCTCTTCTGACATGCTCTCTAATGAGACCAATCCACTTTTTATAATCATAAAGAAATATATTGTGCTTCATTATGTTTTAAATATGAACCAGTAACTCAGAATTCTTTTGGAAATTTATATCTTTTATTAGCAAAAACTGACTCTTCTCTTCCTGTGACTAGGCACTGTATTAGAGCTAAAGGAAGCCAAATAAGAGCTTGTTCTGCAGCACAGTCAAGCTCTGCGTGTAAAATGTCATGACATGTAAATGAAAATAATACAAAGTTAAATCGGTGTCAAATGGCAAATCTGTGGCTATTATCAATATCAACAAAACTATGGAGTGGCTAAAGGATATATGTGTGCTTACTTACCAACAAAAACAAACACACATACACACACACACACACACAAACACACTCCGCCCATCATTCACTTTTTGAAGCGTCAGATAACATTATTTCTCAAATGACACACAGGGCTTCATTTGCTATGCATAAGGTCAGTGAATATTAGCTTCATTTACACTTGGCTGAGAATAGGTTGGTGTTGACAGTAGAGGCTTAGTTCTTCCACTGAACGGAGTTAGAATCTGACAGAAAGCTGCCACTGAAGAAGATGGATGATCTTCCTTGCTGACCCTGCTCCCCTAAAGTGTCATAGCTTGGGTCTCTTTCTATCTCTACAACAAAAGACCCTCTCTGAGCTTCCCAGTGGCCTTCAGCTTTATTGGTGCTAACAGGTCCAGACATTTCATCGATTGGATTCTATACCTTTTAAACACAAGAGCTTGCCCTTTTTGGTTAGCTAAACCTTGGCACAGATGTCTTTTTTTGTAGTTGCATCTTTGCTGCCTATTGGAAAGGATGCAATCGGACAGGCAAACATCATGTTAGCACAGAACATGCTCAACTATTTATCTCAGTTTCCCAATGTCATTTTAATGAAAGTGATATGTCATTTGTCTGTAGAAATTAACCCATAGTATAACTCTAAATGGAAAATCAAAATCTCATATTATTTTGATGACTAACTAGGATGTAAAATAAGTTAGGCAGAACTATTCTGCAGGTAGGAAAAAAGTGCTTCCCAGTCATTTTATATAAGTAGTTATCGACAACCTTATTTTAAAATGCATGTACCTGAAAATATTCTATATAATTTTCAGAACTCTGTTTTATACTAGTGGCTGACAATGTGATACATGGCCTTCCCTGACTAAAAGATACATAAAAATATTTAATACCTAACAAAGATGCTATAATGATATAATCAATTATATGTTGCTTTGATATCCTGGCTGTGAGCTATTTTAATATACTGGAGATTTGTTATTGATATTTGAATAATTTGAAAGAAATTACCCAACCTCAAATTCAAATGCTCAAAATGCATACGCTAAAATGATGAAAAGTTCTTACAAATACATTCACATGTAACATATTTTACAAGAAATGACTATTTTGAGTATTTATGGATTTATAACTCAGAAGATCTAAAATATCATAATACATGTCAACATTATTTATTTCATGCAAACTATAATTTAACATACTTGCATATCTAGAAGTGCAGAGTTAGCTAATAGATATATGTATATATAAAATTTAACCAAGTTTAGTACTAAAGAAGGAGAATTAAAAATAAAAGTAAATTTCACTATAAATGAAGATAAGGATATACCAATTCTAACTCAGGTTAACCCTTCTGTTAAATTGCAGACAAAATATAACACGATCATTTTCCTGTACTTTGAAATAAAATCTTTTAAGCCTATATCAAAAGATTCTTAAATGCTGCATATTATTTTTTTAGTGTTAATGCTTTCACTCAAGTTGAGAAAATTAACAAATTATAGTTGAAAATAACTATCAATTAAAATCTCTGCAGCCAAACATTTTCCAGATATATTATTAACAACTATCACTAAAATAAGTGTACTTATTAGGGTTAAGGAATCCATTAAAAAACATTCAATGTTGACAGTCATTCAAGGAGAAATTCAAGAACACAGTTCCTTTTTATTTTTAATATCATATAGATCATACATCAATGATTCTTAACTTTTATTCTCTCAAGTAAATAGTATTTCCCTAAGAAATTAATTCCAATAATTTTAGGTATATAAATGCAAAGCAACTATCAATTTTTATTTATTTTATTTAATTCATTTCTCTTTCTACAAAACAGATGAACAAAGTCAAAATTATTCCTCTAAGATGTGAGCCAGAAGCACCAGGAATCTGAATTCTTTTTTTAAAATCAAAGCAGTTATTACTCTTATTTGATAACTAGGTGCTCAAAATCTAAAATTAGTCTTAAAAATCAGATGAGTTCTGGATACTATGCAATGTTTTTAAAAAATAAAGAAAAATACCAACGAGATTTCTCGCACCCAGTGTGGGTCCAGGATGGTTTTATGCGTTCCATTGACCTAAGGAGTCTGCCTAGGCAGAGTCTCAGGAGCATGTCCATCACTCAAATGTCAGCATTCCATCAGACTCCACTCCAACTGCAAGTGACAGTTATCTATTGACATTAACGAATAATAAATAACCATGCCCTTTAGGGTTATATGAATAAAACGTATATTATTTTCAGTGTAGATTAGCCTATATGCAAAAGCAGACTTGTTTTTTTGGTTTTTGTTGTTTGTTTGTTTTCATCTTATACATTAGGAAATGGAAAAAAAAAAAGTGGCTGCAATAAAAGATGTGCTTAACGTGAACTCTGGTATACATTAGTGTTTTGTTTTTCAAAAAGTCAACCTTGTCTCAGCTTGTATTATTTAAGCTTAAATGAGCTGTATTCACAGGCTCCTGAATATTTATAGTGTCTTTCACAGACCTAACACGTAGTTTGTTGTCTCTGCGATACAGTAAACAATGACAGAAAATCCTTAAAAAACTAAAGATCAGAAGCAGTTGTGTCAGTATCCTAACCTTGCCCCTCTTTCGTATTCACCCTCAATCTGCCTTCCTAGTTGGAAAAACTATTTAAATTATTACTACATTCGCCTTTGGCGTTAAGTTTCCATCTCTCTTTTTTAGCTTTAAACATACCATAACAGATTGTTACAGTTTTTGAAAAAAATGAGGATTAAGAACTTTAACTGATTAGGTATTCATATACACACCTTGACTGAATTCCTTCACGGTATTGACTAACAGTGGTAATTCTATAATTATATAGTCACAGTCCAAATGTTACAAAAGGGACTATAACCTTCAGCATTGATCAAAGTGTGGTTTATTTCCTTAGCTCAATAAAAACAAGTTAGAATTCAAATTATGAAGGTTTTGCCATATATTATGATTTGTGATTTTTATTTTTGTTACCATTTTACCTTTCCATTATGAAACTCTCTTCTCAGCTTAATATTAAAAGTTTAACTTTATAAAATTTTGTAAATAATGAATATTCTCAATGATTTGAAGAGGTAAAAACTAGATTTCCTGTTATACCTAACTAAGAATTCTACCGGAAATGTAAAAGGATGGATTATAGTTCAAAGCAGAGAGATACACCATCATTAGATCAAAACTTTGCAATGATAATGAGTAATAGTTATTGATAAGGTTCAATCTTTTTATTAATTGACTATTAATATGCATAACACTGAATTGTAACATGTAAAATCACTGTCATGTAAGGAAAGCAAAAGGGCAAAATGTTGCCAGCTAAATACTTATATTTCAATAAATACAGACACAGATTGGGGAAGGAAGATGTACTTTCATTATTTTAATCCACTTAACAGATGGGAGGGTATGTTCTAACAAGTTTTAAACCAGGGAATAGTGTAGAATTTTCTGAAAGGTAAATAAAAAGCTATTGCCACAGTCTATGGCATTATAGGAAAAGGTGTAGGGGGAAGAAAAAGACGACGACAATGAAACCACAGGCAGCAGGGATGGGAAAGAACATCCACTTTACCACACTGAAGGATGCAGTATATTAGAAAGAAGGATGACCAGACATACAGTGATGGCCTGCTGAATAATCTTGAAAATCAGTGAAAGAGCCGTTTGAATTTGAAGTGAGTAGGAATGTTGTCTTGTTGGAAAAATTTACAAATGGGTAAAATGATCAAACCATTCTGTTTGAAAACAGTGCTCTCATACATGTCTGTGCAGAATAAACATTCGACACAGCAAGAAGCATGGCCGAAATAGCAAACTTAGAAAGCCCCTGTCAGGTTCCCTTTGCAAATTAAAATACTGTCTCACCATAATGAACTTGGAGTCACATGTTTTCCCAGCTCCAGCTCACAACCCGAATATCTACGCATAGCATCTGTTAATTTTAAAGGTCAGTTTGAGAAACAGATTTTGCAGAAGATTGATTGTCCCTCTGCCCTATAGGCTTCTTAGAAGAGATCTAGTCAGAAACCACAAGGTTAAATAGCACAGTTTCTGCTGCCTCCCAAATCCTAGGTTTCTGATAATGTAAGACATGTTCACTGCTCTCATTTTAAAATACAGTTACTTACATACCATACAATATCCAAAACAGGCTAATTGCAAAAATTCATCTTCTTAGGATCTGGTAAAATACTACAAGAATTAAGAGTAAGTAAAAAAAAAAGAAAAATGAAATTTACTTTCTTTTATGGTATAGGAAACAAACAATCTTCTTGAAAATAAAGAAGCAAATGTTTGTTTATAAATTGTTTGCTTTGTGAAGCAAAATTTAAAGACATTACTGAGGTAGCTTTATTTTGGTTTTTTTCTTTTTCAAATATGCAATAATCCAAGAATATCCTATACGAGTTTTCAGCCTCCTTGTAATTGTCAATTGAGATTTCCACAGAGAAAAAATCTTAACTATTCAGCACTTACAAATTAAGAGGTTAGTGCACAGCAATTTAGAAATCTAAAAATGGGTCAAGGAGAAAAATAAACTTAATTTTTTTTTCCATTGTGTTGAGTTATGATTTTTCCTCTTGGTGGCGGTAGAGGTGGGCAGTGTGTCTATGTGTGTGTACATATATATGTATGTGTGTATAGATGTATATACATATATGTGTGTTTATGTATGTATGTATGTATTCTACGTTTGTGATGTTGAGGTGGAAAGAAAAGTGAAAAGGGTAAGTTCTGATTTTATTTGGGGATCTGTCGTGGGTGAACTGTTAGAACTATAAATGAGGTCTTTAGTTGTCCCATTTATTAAAAACCAAAAAAACCCTTCTGCTTTATCTTTGATAATTGTTAAGGTACATTCAATCTCCAAGAATTTATGATTCTAATTGTCTTAGAAGAGATTATATCCTCAAGGAGAACAAGAATGCCCACAGAACATTTGTGTTATATATATTTGAGTGGGTAAGATGCATATCTCATATCTCTTTTCAAAGATAAAACTACTTTACAGGAAAATGTCAATTAAAATAGGAACACTATGTAGTATAAGTTATTTCGGCTGTTGAAAGTAGACAATATAGAGAAACACTTTTAAAATCAATCAAGTTTATTTATTTAACCCATCTACTAGTTTAAATTAATGTCATTAATTAATGTCATTAGGTAAGTTAATGCCATTAGGTGTCACTGTCTACATGGAAACTAGTTTAGCTAATAATAGTAAACTACTATCAAATTAAACATAGAAGTTATAAATCACTGGAAAAGATAGAGTAATACAGTGAAGTTAGTAATATTCAATTTTTTTCTCAGAATAAACATTTGTTATATCTAGTGACTCTTTAGATATATTCTAACCCTCCACATCTATCCATTCCCACCCTTAATCCCTCTCTTTTAGAAAGAATGATCTTCTTAAAAAGTAGAGTAGGTAGGGCCAGCCCAGTGGCGTAGTGATTAAGTCCACATGCTCCGCTTCAACGGCCAGGAGTCCACAGGTTTGGATCCCAGGCATGGACCTGCGCACTGCTTATCAAGCCATGCTGTGGCAGGCGTCCCACATATAAAGTAGAGGAAGATGGGCACGGATGTTAGCCCAGGGCCAATCTTCCTCAGCAAAAAGAGGAGGACTGGCTACAGATGTTAGCTCAGAGCTAATCTTCCTCACACACACACAAAAAAGTACAGTAGGTAGGGGCCGGCCCGGTGGCGCAAGCGGTTAAGTGCGCGCGCTCCGCTGCGGCGGCCCGGGGTTCGCTGGTTCGGATCCCGGGCGCGCACCGACGCACTGCTTGGTAAGCCATGCTGTGGCGGCGTCCCATATAAAGTCGAGGAAGATGGGCACCGATGTTAGCCCAGGGCCGTCTTCCTCAGCGAAAAAAGAGGAGGATTGGCGGATGTTAGCTCAGGGCTGATCTCCTCACAAAAAAAAAAAAAAAAAAAAAAAAGTACAGTAGGTAAATTAGCCTAACAGATTGATGACCAACATTAATAAATGATAAATGTAAGATATGTCATTAATAATTATATCTGATCAATATTAGACTCTATTAATAAAAGCATCACAGTGCTTCCTTCTCCAGATCTAGGTTTTCTATAAAAGGCTGTAGTTCAATGTTAATGGTTTCAGTGAGGGTCTGAGGATGACACCACCATGGGTGAGGGGCTAAATTAGGTGTTAATTGGGTGACACATGAAACAAAATGTAAAACACAGTATGTGTTCTTTCAAAGCCTCCTGATTTTCGAATACATTGGAAGCAAGAGACAACATAATTATCAACAGTAAATAATTTAAATGAACGAGCCAAATGAAAAAATTCAAAATCCACTGTACATAAAATGTAACCACTAGGAATTTTCAAACTACTCTACCCCAAGATGTATTTTCCTTGGTTTCCTATGTCATTCATTGACCCCAGACTAACCAAAGTAAACTAAATAGTAAACCTTCCATACTTCACAAAACCACAGAATTTGGGAGAAATAATGCACATTTATTTCAACTGATGTATGTATTATTCTGGATTTCCATGAAATGCTGTTATTTGGGATTAATACTTGATGTATACACACAGATTCTATAACTTTTATCCAAGTTGATATCACAGGTAGAAAAAAAAAATAATGTCTACTCATTAATTTGACTGAAACTCAAAGTTAATTGTTTTGTTGCTAGATTAAAAAAAACTTCAAACTATATGTACATGTGACCTTCTACTTCCCACATGTTAAACACTACATGAATATACTAATGAAGACACGCTTCCATAAAACTAAATTTGTGAGATATTTTGCAGAGGATGAGATAAAATCACTTAAATGTGAGGAAAATTGGAATAAAAGGATTTTCTGAAATTTTCCTCTCTGACTCATGCATCAGATGTTTACGCACAGAGAGAAAAATATCAAATATATAGCTGGGTTAAATTTGTCCTATGAAAATAATAATATTACTTGCACAAAATAACTATATTATACATAATATCATCATAAATAAAATCTTTCATATATTAGCGATATTATCTTAGCGATATTTATTAGCGATAGTTATCTTAAAGGAAATGGCTAGAAGTTGGGTAAAAAAATCAAATGCAATGCAAAATTTTAGGGTATCATTGATTTGCATTATGACATTGCCTGCCAGAAATTGATGCCAATTTAAACTTCCACTAGAAATATAAAAGAAGTGATCACATACTTGCCCAAGTTAGGAAAATGACAAACGTTCTGAAGTCAGATACTGAGCTTATAAATCACAGAAAGTTAAATCGGACACATTAATTTCTTATTTCTTTCCTCTTTCCTTATTTTTTCTTTCAAATTCAGATCTTCCTTCTTCTCATCCTTTTTTATTGAATAATTACCACGTTCAATGCACTGTGGGTACAAAGATGACTAAAGATGAATAAAAAGCAGTGTAATTTTGAGCGACGTCTACAATGTTCTAGTAGGAAATTGTGATATGATTCTAATTTAAGTATCACAACAATCCATCTCCATATTTTTTTAAGGAATTATGAGCAAATATCTCTGTAAAGAACAGAAGAAATTGATAACAGTAGTTGCTCCTGAGAAAAGGTACTGTGGGACTGGAGCATAGGAATGGCACTTGTTTCAGATCTACACACATTATCTATTCAGAAATGTCTTGAAACAGGTATTATGAGCTTCTGAAAGTGAATAATTTAAAGACTATAAAAAATGTAACGTAATGTAGTTATAACTCAAATAGCAGAAATATATTTGGACATGATACTGAATTTACATATTTTCTGATTTACAGAATAGAGTGCAATATCAGCTGAGGGACTGATTTCTCGGTTTTGTTTCTTTCTATTATTTTTTGTTTGTTTTGCAATTCAAGATAACATTTACAATATATAATTTGGAAAGAAAACAATACAATCTTATAACAGAAGTCACTTTCCCATATAATATAAACAAAAATATATTTCAAGACCATCTTATTTTAGAAAATGTTGTCAGGTTCTTGGAATTCTCTCTTTCTCAATACATAGATATTAGTAAAGAGGGTGAAATGACTTTCCTTTTAGTGGAGGGAGACAGAGAAATTATAAAGACACAAAGACAGTGACAAACAGAGAATGGGAAAATGACAATGAATAAATATAAATAGTTATACTATTTTCATAGAAATAAATTCCTCCTATCTGGAGCAGACTCTTCTCCATGTTTACTAATTATTAGCATATCATCTTGCCATATTCTATGAGGAAAATTAAACATAATAAAAGGTTCTTATACTCATAAAGTTTAAGACCAGTCATAGAGACTAGGCATATAAAACAAGAAATTAAATAGCAATAGGAATTTGAAATAAGAAAAGATTTGTCTTGGAAGTAGGTAGTATATGATTACATCTCTAACAAATGTGGTAAACATTTATTGGAAGACTTAGGTGGTAGAAGGAACTGTGCTAGGTATGGGTAGGTAGAAAACTATAAGTAAACTTGGGTTGATACGCAGCTTAGAAGCTGTAAAAGGGCATTACAAATAATTAAAATCAGATAGCATATGATGATTCCCATAGGGAAAGGGCAAAGCATTTATAAGTATCCACAAGGAGAGACCATCTAACAGGGTATAAGTGGCATTTAATTTGAAACTGTAAGGAAAGGCAAAATCTCAACAGCCTGAGAGAGGTCAGGTGGTATTGCGAGTAGTAAAAAGCAAGGTATGGAAAAAGAGGAGAACATACTGCCAGGAACCACCACCAGAATTTGGAAGAGAGAGGTCGCTGAAGAAGTTAGGATTGTGTAGGATTAAGGCACAATAGGTACTTGTGAGGGAGTACGATGAGTTTTGATTTTCTGTTTATTTGGGGCCAAATGTTGAATAACAGGGCATCATAAAAATATCTACGATGTGCTTACGGTAGAACAAGAGAGCAGTACCAGGCAGGGGGAATGATAAATATGTGACTGAACATTAGAAAAGAAGATTAGGGTCAGGTTGGAGGGATTTCAGTGCCAGTCTAAAAATAGGGAATTTTTATTAGCAATCAGGAGCCTGAAGCTTTCTGAATAATCAAGTGATACTATCTACATTGTGTTTTACAAAGTGTATTCTGATTGTCATATGAAGAAAGAACTGGAATAGGAAAGAGCATGGCAAAGCAGATGAAATATTCAGGATATTGGGAAAGACAGAGGTATAAGTATTTTGAAATTATAAACGAAAGAAAATGTTCAGATTTGTATCGCCTTTCAAGATATCCTGAAAGAAAGTTAAAAGACTTTGAGATAAATAAAATGTTCATCTATAAGGACGCTGCCCACTGTATTCACTGGTTAGTAGATAAGGATTCTGGAGCCATTCCACCTTGATTAAACAGCAGTGTGCCACTCTCTGTGTGATGGTGGGTACTTAACCCACTCCTCACTGTGCTTCAGTTTCCTTACATAAAAAAACATTTATATATATCATAAATATAAATATACTTTAACATATATAAATAATGTAATACATCAGTAAGAGTATTTTTTTCTCCTTTAAACTGGGTTATAATAGGGTCTACCTCCTAGATTAAATGAGTTAGTAACAACTCCCTAGCCAGTCCTGGTGGCCTAGCGGTGATGATTCAGTGCTCTCACTGCCATGGCCCAGGTTTGTTTGCCAGTGAGGAACCAGACCACCCATCTGTTGGTTGTCACACTGTGGTGGCTGCATGTTGCTGTGATGCTGAAATATGCCCCCGGTATTTCAAATACTGGCAGGGTCACCCATGGTGGACAGGTTTCAGAAAAGCTTCCAGACTAAGACAGACTGGCACCCATTTCTGAAAAAATTAGCCATGAAAACCCCACGAATAGCAGCAGAGCACTGTCTGATACAGCGCTGGAGGGTGAAGGACAGCGCAAAAAGATGGGGCGGGGTTCCGCTCTGCTGTACACAGGGGCACTAGGAGTCGGAATCAATGCCATGGCACTAACAACAAAACATCTCCCTATAAGAGTAAATGAATTAATACCTGTGAAGCACTTAAAATAGTTGTTGTCATCTATTAATAACCGAAAAACAAACAAAATCTATGACCTATTTTTTATTTAATGTCGAATCTCTCCCCCTGTTAAATAATTTAAACTATATCCATCACTTATTACTGCTCTATCATCTGAGCCCTGTATATATACAGAAACTAACTTAATTTAAATACCCATATTTTGGAGATACAATTCAGGTTGTCTTTGTATGAGCTACCAGGTTACATATAACTTATAATTATAGCCTTAAAAAAAAGTTAATGCTCGAGATATTTTAAAAGCACAGAGAACAAAAGATCACCCACGATCCTACCACTCTGACATATTCATTGTGATATTTATGCTCCCATCTATTCTTTTCCTTAGGCATATTTTGCATAATTCTAAATATCAGTGTATACAACATTTTATTCTTTATTTTTCATTAAAAATTATTAACAGAACATTCAAAATTCTTATATTGCATTGCTGATACTTTAAGGACTAAGTTCAATCAAGGTGGTGCATTTAACTTTGGACATTCAGGTTATTTCCAATATTTCAAATTATATACATTGCTGGGGGAAAAAAGGTTATGTGAAAAGTTCTTCTTTTACTGAAATATCGTCTTAGGTAAATTACCAGGGATGAGATTACTGGCTTAAAGGATATTTAACTATCTGTGGCCTATGAGATACAAGCGCATTCACTCATTGCCATGAGATTTCTTTAGTTAGCAAACACCTTGCTGCATTATTAATAGTAAGATAATAACAAGCATTCATTGATTATTTGCTATGTCCTAGATACTATTCCTAGGGTTTTTATATGCATTATTTCATTCAATTCTGGCAAGAACCCTGTGAGGGAGGTACTATTTTTATTAGTCTCATTTTATACTTAAGGAAATTAAGGCTTAGGTAGATTGCCCTAGTTTATGCACCTGGCATGTTGTGAAGCCAGAATTTAAAAACTCTGTGACTTCAGCATCTGAGCTATTAACCCTGTAGTGTATCTTACATTTATGCATATATTTGATTGTAAATACTATATATTATAAAGACTCATTAGTTATCATGAAAAGTGACAGTACAAATTACACGCTACTTTTCTGTGAAAAAAACACATGGCTTTCAAAAATCTAATCAACAGACGTAGATTTTAATATTATTAATGCTATCAAATTGAATGTTTTAATTTATTGAATTGTATATATTATATGTCCATAAATTATACATTATTGAATTATGACAGACCTGTTCAGTTATTAATAGAAAATATTAAGAATCAGCTATTAGGGAAATTACTTATATTAAAAATTAGAAATCTATGATTATTTGAATTCCCCTTTATATGAAATCATCAAAAAAAGAAATTTCTACATATTTGTTTTAATTCAAAAAATTAAAATTAAGCAATATAAATAATGCAAGCAGATCTCATCTCTATGTTCTGATATATGTGCATGTAAACTGGACTACATCCTTGCATTTTTTACAATTACAGTGACCATATAAATTATCATCCAAATCAGAACACTTTTGAAAGCAAAAAGAGGCAGTGTTAATAAGTAAAACAATTATCCCAGGCAAATTAGGCATATGGTCACCCTATTTAGAATAGTTTCATCAGGTCTTCAATAACTAAAATCCATTGGTTGAAACTGAAAATTTGTCCAGGACAAATTTTAGGAAGCAGTGTGCTGTAGTGGCAAAAAAAGACTTGCATTGGTAAACAAGATCCCGGATTCTCATCCCAATTTGTTACTTATTAATACTCCTGAGCTTCAGCTTCTTCATATGTTGAAAGAGAGAAAAAAATAATACTTTTCCCCACCTTGTGATATGTCAGGGATTAAATGAGAAAATGAACATGATTGTTAAGTGTAAACCACAAATTACCTATACAAATCCAAGTTATAATACCAATCTCCACAATTTGACAAACACTATTCTACTTTTTAAATAGAATCAAACTGTACAAAAGTTTCCAAATTTTCAAAATATATTTCAGAACACAATTGTATTAGTCTTCTGAAAGTATTTATATAGGTAAAATAGAATATAATCTGCTCTCAATTTTTAAAATCACTACACTTTTACCTAAGAAAATATATTGGCTCTTTTGCATAGAAGTTGCAATATAACTCACATGGTAAATTTTTTAAAAAGGACTTTTTGACAATAAATGGATACTAACTAACGGGAATTACATATTTTAAAATGAATGTAAAGAAATGTCTTCATAAAAGCACTATATTAAAGAATCAGAAGTTCTCTACACAGTAGACTTGAGAAACATTTGGTTTTCAAAATTGAGTTTTTTTTTCAAAATCACAAAGAAAACAAAAAGCTCTTACATCAACTGATCAAAACTGTGATCAGTTTTCATAGTTGTTCATACTTCAAATTATACTCTAACAAACATCACGATGGGCTGCCACTCCAGAAAGTGCCCAGATAAACTTGTCTTTAAGTGGCCATTCACCCACATTTGGCTTGGGATTCACTAGCATCCTCTCCCAAACACTTCAGTTTTCCTCAATATGGGACTGGAATTTATTTTCACTCTTAACAGGATCACTGAAAGGAAACAGGAGAAATACTATAAGGGCAGGCCTGGACTCAGTCCAGAGGCAAGTACTCTCACAGTCATGCGATGGAATTCTGCCAAGGAGGGAAGTGTTTTTGCAAATGAACATAGTGCCATAGTTAAGTATAAGGTATTTAACTCCTTTGTCAACATCGCCAATGTTAAAAATTAAGAAAGTGATGTGATAAAAAATTTACTTGACTTACAACAACGTGCACACACTCTTTCAATTGAACCATAAGGAGGCATCTTGACTCCTTTAATTACATTTTTTTAATGAACTCTTACTATGAATACCTAATTCTACCTATTCCAATGCAGAATTAATGTAGACAAAAGTAAAGTAATTTTACTTTAAGGCCCTTAGTGTAGTCTGCAGGTGACAATAAATTTGGTACTCAAATGTGGTTCCAATTCTTAAAACCAAAATAAATGAATGTGAATAATTTTAATAGCACCACATTTAATGAGATGATTTTGCTCATTTGGAAGAAATTGGAGTATTCTCTTCATGTTAAATATATCTCTTTACTGTAGTTAAAAACTGCTTTTTTTTTACTAAATTCTATACTTAGAATATAGAACTCAAACAGTTCCTGTTTGTTTTTCTTGACAAGTGTAGAAATCATTTGAGTTAAATTATACAAAATAAAACAAAAAATACTATAATTTTCTTTAAAAATCTTTAAACCTTAAAAGAGGAGGACCTTTAATGTTACTTCCCAGTCTTTTCCTAGACAAATTTAATTGTGCACTTTTATACATATTCATGCTTTATTTTTTATGTTTTCTCATTTATGCTAAAGTTTGAAATTCCACTTTCACATCAATCAAAATCTGCATACTACTGAAACTGCTGCTTTTACAGCTAAAGTGTAATAACGTGTTCTTAAAATTTTCTTATAATAGTTACTGTTGAATCTACCACCATTTTCAAGTAACTGTTGTTAACGTCCAGTCAATAAGAACATTGCCTTTCAATGGATTGATTAGTTCACTAAGAATATTTCTATACTTACCCAGTGGAATGGCATTTTGCCTACTAGTAGTGATAAATCTTCGTCAGTTTTTGATTTCAACACATACGGAACCTGCAGGATTTTTCACTCAATAAGAAATACTGCCAGTGAGGGACAGGGGAAGAGGACAGTGGGGAGATAGGAGTGGGGAGACAGGTTTGACTCCTTCAGGGGGTGTCAAAGAAGGCTGCTAAACCCGCCTATGGGGCCTGAACCTACAGTATCCCCCATTTTTTTGCTCATAGCTCACTTTACAGTGTCAGCTACAGAACGGACGATATTTGAGCACTGGGTCGTAGGTACTTCATATACTAGCGACCAGCTACATGAAGTATTTAACTCTTCAACCAGGACAGAAAAATATATTTGCTCAGTTACTCCATCTAAATGGTGTGTCCAATAGAAATATAATGTGAGCCACACATGTGATTTTTAAATTTCTAGTAGCCACATTAAAAAAGAGTAAAAAGAAACAATTGAAATGAATTTTGAGGGCCGGCCCCGTGGCTTAGCGGTTAAGTGCACGCGCTCCGCTGCTGGCGGCCCGGGTTCGGATCCCGGGCGCGCACCAACGCACCGCTTGTCTGGCCATGCTGAGGCCGCGTCCCACATACAGCAACTAGAAGGACGTGCAGCTATGACATACAACTATCTACTGGGGCTTTGGGGAGAAAAAAAAAAAGGAGGAGGATTGGCAATAGATGTTAGCTCAGAGCCGGTCTTCCTCAGCAAAAAGAGGAGGATTAGCACGGATGTTAGCTCAGGGCTGATCTTCCTCACAAAAAAAACAGAAATGAATTTTGATATCATATATTATTTAACCCAATACATCTAAAGTATGTTTCTTTCAATACGTAAGCAACATAGAAAAAACTACTAATGATGTATGTTAACATTCTTTTTTTTTGTACTAAGCCTTCAAAATCCAGTGTGTAGTTTATACTTAAAGCACATCTTAATTTAGAATAGCCACTTTTCAGAACCTAAGAGCCATACGTGGCTACTGGCTACCATAGTGGACAACACAGATCTAAATATTTTTTTAATTATTATTTCTTTAAATATTCCATTAGAATGAGAATTTCATGGGGAAGTAATGTGATTTATATACCAAACTACTATGAGCAAGATGCTTAATTTCAGCATTGAAACAGAATAATATTTGCTAGGATTCTCCTTGCTTTGTGATGGAAACCAGGGCAATATTGTTGCTAAAAGCCCAGGCTCTGGAATCAGAATGCCCTGAATTTGAATCTGAGCCAAGACAAATATTACTAAATTAACTGCAAGCAAGCAATTTGCCCTTGATAGCCTCAATTTTTTATTCTGTAAAACAGAGACGATAATGATACCTACCTCATTGAATGAACTAGTATATGTAAAGCACATGGAAGACTGTCTGCACATAGTAAGTTACCAAAAAGCTTTAGTTATAATAATTAGTTAGATACGGTCCCCTCTAAATTAACTAGGATTTGCAAATATTAAAATTATGCTGCTGGCTTAGGAGTGCAAAGAATATATAAGTTATTTTTTGGAATGTATTATGTTTTATAAGTTAAAAGAGACACAAGTAATATAACCTCATTGTAAGATATTCTACAGGATAGCCACGAACAGAAAAATATCTGTCAATTTTGAAAGTCCATGTGACATAGTTTTAAAAAGAAAAATACAGGCCAATTATTATTACCACATAATGCTATGTAAGAGAAAATTCCGTTTTACAAAACAAAGGAAAACTTTCACTCATTCATATGCTATTATTGTTTCAAAACAAACAGAAAACGTCCAGCTGATGTATTAAGATAACTAAAACTTTACTTTGGCCCACTTCCAGAAAAATGTGGTCCACTATAACACAACTTATCAGAAAAACACTCATTTTATTACTTAGTCCAGAAAACAAATATGGCTTTGGCAGAAGTAATCTCCGAGATTTATCAAGTGAAATTTGATGATTTTTGTATCAACATTTTAGTATTTCTAAAAAATCATTCTAAAGGGTTGTACGTGTATCTGTATATGCCCTGTTCCAGTAGAGTTCTTGTTAGCAGCCCCCTTAACCTCCTTTTTTCCACTACTCACAAGCCCAGACAATATGGATTTCAAAACAGAAGGAATCACATATCATTAAATCCCGATTAATGTCACCTCACTCTGTCCAGTCTCTTCTCTTAAATGTCATAGCCCAGTGTGCAACTGTTGACTTCCACGTCAAGCACAGAGCAAATTAAATTTTAGTAACAAATATCAGTACCACCAACATTTATTGCATACCTTTAGTGCAGATATCACCGTGGGGAATCCTTGATAAGTTCAATAGTGACTTTGCTTAAGATCTACTGAATTGGGCTGCTGATATGGAGCAGACTCACTTGTTTAAACAATTATCATTACTTAAAATCTCTGATATTGAAGTAGAAACAAACGCAAAGTGGAATTTTAATAGCACATATTACTTACGTTCACAAGTGTCCCCTTTCTGCTGGTAGCCTGCTTTGCAGATACATTTTCCAATGGGCACTAACCATTCTCCTTCTGCACTGCAGTGCATCCTGGGGGAGTTTTCCGCCTCTTCCTCTGCACTGCTGACACATGTCCCTCGAACCTCGACTAAAGAGGAAAATTCTGAACCAGTCACTGTATCTGGAAAGATAGCTAAGTTCTCAATAATGGACCAGCACTTCTTGTAGTACACTTTGACAGAAACCAAAGCTATGCAAGCCCCTACATCCTGAAAGGCAAGATAGAATCCCTTTTTGGACAAAGGTCCAATCTCTCTCACCTCAGTGTTAAGCTTCATCTTTCTTTCCCCAAGGTCACCTTGGGTAAAACTTTCATCTGCAGCAATGGTGTCTATTTTTACATAGAGGTTTTCTCTTATATTCCTGCCAGTGTCGTAGTCTGTTTCATAATAGTACAAATTAAAGGTTTCCTTGCAAGTTCCCAGTACGCCAGGAAGACTGTTACAATCCCTCAGGGTGAATTTCAATTCTACAAAAATCCTTTGTGCATTGCCTTTCGAAATCCAGTTAGTCCGCAGCCAGTTGTTTTGGTTGGGCTCCATGACCTGGCACACCTGGTATGTTCGTATCGGGGTGTAGTTCTCATCCAAACCACTAATTTCTTCCCACTGTAAAATTCAGAAAAGGTCATCAGTCATTCAGCAAAAAATAACATTTTGCTTTTGAAAGTGCATGAGGAATCTTTAGTAGAGCACAAATGTGTATCTTGGAAAGAGTTAGGTGGACTGCTACCCCGGCGAACACTGTAACCTGAGAATACAGGATTCTCATTCAGCTTCATCCTGGTGGCGGAACATCATTTAGGTTGCTTGCATTATTTGTACTTACAATAAATATTTCATTTTGTTTAATATTTGTTTGCTAGTGTATTAGTGTTTCTTTTTACCAATTGGCTTATGTCTATAATCCCCATTATAGAGACTGTAATTTTTATAGACTAAAGCACATGACACAATTACTTAAATTACCATTTAATGCATATACAGATGGATGCATGGTAGAATTTTTGATAACTCAATTGATATTTTAAGTGTTGATGTTATACTTCTTTAAACTTAAAGAGTACCTGAAAACACAGGAAAGAAAATACCAAGAGTACTCTGAAATGTAAAAGCATTCCACAACATGTTGACATTCATAATGTGGAATTTTTTACAATCTTTCAAAATGCGATATAACGGAGTAACATTTTACAGAGCTATTTATTTATTGCAGTGCTATGTATAATATTGTACATAATGCCACATAACTATAAATAAGTAGTTACAAAAGCATGATTCATCTTTATAAATAAATTTCTTTCAATAGACAATCAAATGTACATAGCAAATCAGCATGCTGGGTCATATTTCAGTAACGAGATGACAGGAAGACTATATTAGATGGTTAAAAATGTCCATTCATATGCTGATACAATGTATACCATAGCAAACTCATACATTTTCACAAAAAAGGAAAGTAAGTTTGGCAGAATTTGTAACAATTTAGAGATTATGAAACCATGTATAATATTACCTATATCGCTCATTAGTAAATAAATTAATTTCACCTAAAAATAGCCCTTAAAAACCTAAAACAACAGTTTATATCCTTTCTTACCATTATTACAAAATTTTCCACTTTATATTTATGATACCATCATAAGTGATTTGGTCATCTACTTGTATTCATTTTCCCAATATGAAATGCCAAATACAAAAATATGTTAGTCTTCAAGTCCAAAGTCACATAGCATGCAATATTTAAACTATTGTTTCAAGAAAAGTAGATGGGAAACTAAACTAATAAGCATGTGATAATGAGTTTTATTTGTAAAACTCAATCAGAGAATCAATTTATTTACTTAGATTAGAAAACTAACAAGACTGACAAACAGCAATATACTATAATTCAGAAATTTCTTGTGATGTTATATATTTGCTACAATTTCATTATACATATCATCAAAGGTCCTCAAAGGCAGCAAAGAACCCATGATCATGTTCAGCTTTTACTCAACACAACTTGAGTTTGTGACTAGTTCATGGTGTGCATATTTTCCTTTGTTTCAGTTAGCTGCTTGTAATCTGTTTGAATGGCACTTAGTCAAATATACCCAAATTCATCCATTTGGACAGGTAGATTTTAATCTCTTAATTAGACTGAAATTATTACAAGAAGTAAAACTAGAAAGGGTATCTACCAAAAACTCAAAAATTCCAAAGATAAATGTGCTCTTTTTAACAATTCCCTAGTTAGAAGAAACCAAGGCTAATTATTAGAAAGGGATATATCTCAAGAATTCATTTTTCTAACTTCAAGACCAATTACACTATTTTGTTCTACATATGAAAAACCAATTATGAAACCCAGGTAATTTTAATTTTTATTTAAAGATTTATTCCTGAGTGGAAAATTTCAAGACAACTATTGTTAACAAATAGTGAGACAACACAAATGTATTTAACGCAACCCTTGTGTTATTATCTCTCTTTCTAAGAGACAGCAATCGTTTCTACAAATGACACCACTGGGTAAGAAGTCTTAATTCAGATACTGTGCTTTTATGATACGCTTATAAAAATATTTTCTAGAAACTTATATCTTATTAACATTTTATTTGCAGTTAGATATTTAACCACATTGGCAAACCCATTTCACATATGGAAAATATGGTCAATCATCATTTTCCAATATTATCTGTTGATTCCTACAGATATGTAGAGCTGTTAACTCAAGATACTTGGAAGAAAATGGCCATTTGAGTCCAAGATAACACAGACAGTCATAATTTATCATTCTGTGGATTACATGGATGAAATTCTACAATTGTATATCAGTTTACTTCTCCTTAGAGATAAAAACCATTCCCTATCTTGATTTGTTTTAATTGATGGATGGTAGAAAATGGGCTACATCTGTCATTGGCAAGAGAAGTGTTTCATTTTTTATTGTGAATGTCTTCCTATAATGTATATTATTTTATTCATGGAAATCACTTCACTTTCAAGAAAAGTATGCCATTCATCCCTTAAAGTCAGTACACTTTTTATATTTAATCTGTAAAATACTTATCAGTTTTTCAGAATTTATTCTGACCAATACAGATAACTACAATATGATCTTAAGCAATCTCTCAAAAATTAATTTAATGAAAAATCTGAATATTTTAAACAGATTTGCATTGTTCACATTTTACATTCTTAAACTGACTTCCAGTTCATGTCATACTGATTTTATGATGTCCTGATACTCAAAAATCCTTTCTAGACTTTCATTCTCCTCTTTGCAAAATTTGTTAACTTTTTATATGCTCACTTATACTTCATGCGCTTTGACTCCAGATTTCTTACTGTCCCGAAGATTAACTTGCATAACAATGGGGTATATTCTTCTTTCTCGAAGCCCTCTTCCTTAAAAGGGATGAAGCATGTGCCCTCTCTCACAATTAAAATAAGACCAGAAGACAGATACTGAACTAAATTTAAGCAAGTAATATAGCTTTCCTGATATATGAAACATAATGGTCAGAATTTTTTAGAGTTTACTTATGTTTTCATAGATTTTTATTGGACAGCTTTCACTCATACTTATTGTAGCAGATTTTTACTGTAATATGTGCATGCTCTGCCATCACTTCTGATTAATAACAGCAGACAGAACATGATATAAATGTGGAGAATCTAAATAATATTTTATAGCAAATGTTATACTAAAATAGTGAGCATATTACATTTTAGTTACCTTTTAAAGTATATTTTGAATGACGCTAAAACTATTTTTAAAAGGGGAAAACAGATTACATACTGTTTTAAAGAACTACACACAACCTATCTGGTGATTATGCTATAGCAGTATAAAGCAACTAAAAAGGTTTAAGTGAGTTCGTGAAGGAATGTTCCCTGTAATTACTTAGCATTTATAGCCTGGAACCTCAGGTATGATGCACTCACATTATGAACTCAAAAGATTATGGTTATTGAGATTTTTTTTATCCATTTCCCCAAATGCTAAATATACCTTCTCTACTCAAAGAACTCAATGTCTCATTATAAACACAATAAAATATTGAACAAGATATTTGGAATTAAAACAGTTTAAATATGAAGAATGTGAATAATTCCACTCAGGGAAGAGGGAAAAGATTTTGCTTCTTATTTTAAAAACTAAAGGGTAATATTTTATGAGGAGAAGCCCTTACCCCATTGGGCGGAGAGGAAATCCACTCCAACTCTGTTTGTTGTGCTTTCGAATCCAGCAGCAGTACTGAAAAAGGAAGTTTTATTTCTGTTAGATGAAAAATTTAAATTTACACATTTGTAAAAGTTATTAGGGTGAATCTAATTTTTAAAATAATTACCATTTTATGACTTAAGATATATAAACAGTTATTTATGTAAATGAATGGTGAAATGAATACCCACCTGAAACAAGTATATTGGACTTTCTTATGGAGAAAAGACATTAAAATACCAATATTACATTTTTTAATTAAAATATTAAATTAAATTTAAAAACTCAAAAGTAGCATGAAAGCAACAGTAAAAAATTGATATGATATATTGATTCTATAGTAATTATATATTATAAAGGGTTTTATAAACTATTGAGCCCTCCAAACTTTGTCAAATATAATAACATGAACATAATACAGTGTAATTCCATATTACTCTGGCCAGTCGTGAATTTGTAGTATTCTGCCAAAAGTATTTCCTAGTGCCTTTTGAGAATTGGAGCTTACTTTTCTTAACTTTCACAAACAGTGTCTTCTCTTAAGCCAAAATGAATACAATTAAAAACTACATTGAGCAATGTTATCATGAGAAAAATAAATTGCATATTATTTACAAAATATATTTCTGCATTAGTCAAACACCTGTTTTCAATATTTCTATGTTTTTAATTTCCAAATATTTCAAAGCATTAGCTAATTCTCAAAATGGTATATTTAAACTTTGACTTGACTTTTTAAAATAGTTATATTCCACTTTTACACTATCAAAAAGCATAATGCAATTAATTTAATATTTATATAAATACAATAAATGCTCCTGATAGTATTAATGTAAGATAATGCATTCAAATATCATACATTAATATATATTATATTTCCAATTTGATATATTTTATTGCTTTTTAGGACAACTACCTTTCTAAAGCATTCACTCTGCTCAAACTGGTTTCAGAGTTTTAGAAAACTTAACAGTTCAGAAAATTTAAAAATATTTCTCTGACTCTACAGCATTTTAACAAATGTATCAATTTGTCCAGAAATAAAAGTGAATATATTTTCAAGTATGTAAATATGCTTAACATCAATCTCAGCAAAATGTTATAATCTGGACTTAAATAAAATACATGCTTATATGAACTTTTAAATAATCACCAGAGGAAAAAAATGTGTATTTGAAACGTAATGAAAATTTGTTATGCTAAGAAAACAAAGGAACAGATGATTTGGGGTTCCACTCCTTCACCGTTGTCAAGGTTATTCCCTATAACTGAAAACAGATATAGAAACACTTTTTTTCGAAAATGTTTTATACTTAAGACGTTCAGGGAGACCACGACAGCACAAACCTTGGTACCAAACACTTGACTCCCTTTCAAATAAGGGGGAAAATCACACTTGAACATACCAAGTTGTATTTCACAGAACATCAATATATTGTTGGACTAGCGAATTTATATTTAGTAATTGTTAGATTTTATTTTGTTTTTGTCCTCAACAATAGAGAGAAAGCATGAGGAAACAACGTGGGCTCCAGGTAATCTCCCCTTGAGATGATTTATTTTCTTATTTTTTTGTCTTCCGTACTGGCAAGAGACAAGTGGATTTGTAACCCAGGCGACCTTCCTGGGTCGTTTTTGAGAGTGAAATAAGCATTGCGATTATTGTTTATTGCCGTTCTGTTACCACTCAGCGCAGCGTAGGGTGGGAGCCAGGGACCGCGGTGGGGCGGTGATGGCAAGCAAGCTAAGAGAGAAACAAACTAACAAAAACAAAACGGAAATGGCCCCTAAGCGTTTAATCGGAAGCAGCTCTCAAGTGATCAGCGTGTCTCCCTCCGGATAAAGCCCAAGTGCGCGCTTTTGCCTTCCCGCTCAGAGCACCGAGCGCCATCCTCCCTTCACGCCCGCGGAGGCGTAGCCCGGCGCCCGACCAGGACACGGGGCGCACAGGCCGGGGGCTCGGGGACTCCGCGTCCTGCCGCGCGGGCCGGGCGGGGCTGCGGGCGCGGGGCGAGATGCGGGGCGCGCCCGAGCGGAGCCAGCCCAGGGCCGCGCGGGCAGCGGCGGGCGGCGAGGTCGGGGCGGGGCCGGTGGCGGGGCGGGGCGGGGGCTGCCAGGCCGGCGCGCCCGGCGCGCCGAGCATCCATTACGCCTCCGCCAGACCTGGGCACTCCAGGGAGCCGGTGGCGCCCTAGCTCCCGAAGGAGCCGGGAGGAGGAAAGAGGCTTTCGGGAAGCGTCTCCTCTCAGGGAGCGGCGGCATTTACCGAGAGGAAAACAGCAGCTGCAACTTCGCCTCCAAGCGTCAGAGTGACTTACACACGCGCTCCCAGTAGCGGGAACTGACCACCCCGAGAAAACGTGTACGGGGAAAGTGGAGGCAAGGGGTCCCTCACCTTCCTCCAGCCACCCCCACTCACCCCGGGGGCCAGGCACCTGCTCGACGCGGTCCCCAGCGCCTGCCCTGGGTGCCGCGGCGCCGCCTCGGGGCTTGCTCGCTCCCAGAACGGCAGCAAGTGATCCCCGCTGCGCGCTGGGAGCGTCGCCACCGGGAAGCGGGGCGCACTCACCACCCCCGCCCACCTTTTAAACATCTCACTTCTGCATTAAAGATTTTGGCCTCCTAGAATCAGAATCCTCTCCACGTATCTTGCACCCAGAAGAGAAAAGCGAGCAAGCAGGACACGCTGGCTGCAGGAACCTCTCCCCCTAGTGATGCAGTTATTTATAGCTCAAACTCCAGCCCGAGTCTGCGGGAGATCGCGCGCGGGGCTTCGCCGCCGCGGTGCAAACTTTTCCTAGGGTCCCGCTATTCCGGAGGAATCAGTGCCAGGTTCTAGGACTGACTGTTCCTAATCGCTAATGTCACGCGAGTAGAAATGAGGTTTTGGGTGTGTATGGGTGTGTGTTTCTAGCAGACGTTGGTTCATCTGCAAACGCCTAACCGACAGCTCAGAGTCACGGTTTTCTCTGAATGGGTTCAGCGTCAACACAGGTTGCAGATGTGGAAACTGGGGTCAGAAGGTCAGCCTGGATCAAGGAGTAGGACATGGCGTTGGGTTGGAGGGGTGGAGTGAGTGACCGAAGACGGGTGCACGAAGAAAATAAAGAAAAGCCGCACTAAATCACTAAGTTTTCAGGGAGAGATGAAGCGAGTACCGACAAGTAACCTTCCCGCCGCATCACCACCATGACCTAAATCTGATAAGAGATCCCTCCATCCTCCACACTTCAGGGGCCAGTAATTATTAGTATTCTGCTTTTGCAATATCAGGAAATCACCCTTAGACCAACAGCCTGGAAGATAACGGGGAGGGGGGGTAGATTGTGACACTGCTCAGAAGCAAGACATTTCCATTCACAGGATTTATTTTTCCCCAGCTCCAACTACAGGCACCGAAAGGTATTTTACCTTCTGTCAATGGTTCAAAGGAGAAGGAAAAAAAGAAGCATATACAGACGTATCTGGCTGCCCAAATGAGACCTGCTCTAGTCAACCAGAACTAGCCCTCAGGCTCTGGGTCTTTGGCAAGGTTCGACCACTCGGACTCCTCAACTGCCCCAATGTGGGGCAGATGTTTGGGGAGTTCTAGTCGCCCAGGCGGCATCTCGTTAGCAACTGCACGGCCCCCGCCCGCCCCCTGCCTCCCCGACCGGCCGAGCCCGCCGGGCTGCCGCTGACCCCCGGCCGCCGGGCCCCGCGCGCAGCGCGCGCTGAGTGGAGACGTCCCCGGCTGCGGGGCGCGCGCCGCGAACCCACTTCACCTCCGCGGCGTTATTGTTCCGCGCCGGCGGCCGAGCGCCGAGCGCCGAGCGCCAACCGCAGGCCCGCGCCGCCTCCTCCGACGCAGTGAGCACTTCATTAGGAACCGGAGCGTTCCGAGCTCACCCAAGTCACGGCCCCTCTGAGAAGGCTCCAGACTCCGGCGGACTGGCCAGGACCCTAGAGGCTGCACTGCCCAGTCTCCGACCAACTCGGGCCGTAGCTGACCCCACCGGAGGCGACAGCGAGAGGAGGAGGAGGAGAGGGCTAGAGGAGATCGGACTCGCCTGGGGTCCTAGAGAATGAGCTCGCTGGCCGGCCCCCCCACCCACTCCACCGCCCTCCGTTGCTGCTCACGCCCCCGGACTGCCCGCGCCAGAAATTTCGCTCCCGTCGGGCGGACGGCCCCGGGCGCGGGGCTGCAGGCGGCTCGGAGCAACCCCGCTTGCCGCCCGCCAGGAGCAGCCCGAGCGGCGAGGGGGCGGGGAGCCGGCGGGGGAGGGTCGCCGCAGGCGCGGCCGGCAGCCCCGCGGACAAGCCGGCTCGTGCAGGTAGACAGCTACATAAATAAGTCGGAACAAACTTTGCTTTCCCATCACCTTACCTTCCTTTGCAGCTTGCGCCTCCCCGGTGTGTGCAAGGCGGAGCAGCCAGATGTAGCATAAAATAATCCACGAAGGGTGCCGAGTTTGAAAAACCATGGTGCATGAGCAGGTTTTATTTTAGATTTCAGTTGAGTCCTAGCTTTTTAAATGCTGTTTGCTCCGAAATGGGTTCTTTTTTATTGCGCTCCTCGCATCGATTCCCCTTCTCGATCTCCGGCCGGCTGCTCCACGTTCAGCTTTTTTATTTTTTTTCCCCCTCCTGTTCGCTCGCACCGTGTTTGCTGCCTGCAAGTCTCCGACTGCAGACCGGCCGCTTGCTCCACACTCCAATAATATCAATTAGGGAAGGGGGCGGGGCTCTGAGCGGAGAGCCTCCGCCACTCGGGCTGAGTGGCAGGCGCAGCCGGCCTGCCAGGCGGCGATTCCCAGGGCCGAGGGGCGGGGCCCGGAGAAACGGCCGCCCCGGCCGCGGGGGCGGGGTTCGGGGTCCGGGCCAATCCGCGGCGAGCGGAGTCAGGTTGCGGGTCCAGGATTCCCTCCAGGTTCGGAGCCCCCGGCTAGCGCTGGATGCTCAGGGAGGAAGGACGTGCACGGCAGCCGAGGTCCGTGCTGCTGTGGGCACTTTGCTTACAGCAACCGCGGCTTTCGTGGAGCAGAATCAATCCGAGAATAACGCTCCCGACTCACAGTCCTGTAGATAGCGGTTCTCCTCGCGGTCTTTTAGAAACCAGAGGCAATGCAAGCCGTCTCTCAGCTACCAAGCACGGAGCCGGGACGGTGAAAGGAACTGTGCCCTTAAGTAAAGTGCCTTTTACTTTTTTGTTGTTACAACTGCCGCGGGTCGGGTAACTTTGTTCTTTTCCTTTCTTGATGGGTTTCTGCTCTTTTTCTGTTACTCCAACGGCAGTCAGCTCTAGGCACCGCCCAGCACAGTCCCTGGAAGAATAAGAAGTAACTAAATGTATTATGTTCAAACAATGTCTCCAAGAGTTTGCAACAAGCTCTGGCAAAAGAAAACAGAGGAAAAGGGAGTGGAGGAAGGAAGTCTTTTGTTTTATGTGCCTCCCTCACCCCCGCCCTATCATTTCACAATAGTCTGTTGGGTGAAGTAGGACATAAAGAGTGAACCTTCAGAAGATTCCGTATCATTTTTCTTACAGATTTATCATTTTCTGAGATTTTCCTTGGATTGCCCCACTTTGATTGTTTCACATTTCGCTGCATAAATTACACTTAATTTTAAAGAATGCTACCACTCATTGAATTCATAAAACAAGACCTCTTTCGCAAATATTGACCACTTTCCAATAATTATTCAATAATTATCTTTCAAAGGGAAATTGAGAATAAAAAGTGTGACCAACATCTCCTGTTGAATTCATCCAACTGAAATATCGAGGACCATGCGTAAAGTAATCCGTTTACCGTTAGACAGTTTCGGACACTGCAATTCAACGGGTGGGTAATATAATAAGAGGAAGAAGGTTATAACCTTAATTGCCAAATCATCCATTTCAAAGGTCACGAAGAGTAACAGTTATATGTTTACGATGAGCTTCGTTTACTTCTTGTCCTATATTTCTTCTTTAAAAAAAAAAAATCCGTCATTCATGATTTGCCTTTATTTATGATAGGCACAAAGTTTGATCTCGCCTAAGACTCCAAACTTTTCCTATCCTTTCTATCTGGAAATATAAAGTAAATTGAGTTGTTTCTGGTCTTTATAGCAAAGACTTCTCAGAGATGACAGATCTCCAGATTTTTACATTTTATCTTATGGTAAATGGTCTCCTGTAGTTTTTTCTTGCTTAATGCAATTACAAAGAAAAAAGAAATGAAATTGCCTTCTTCTCTAACCTCTCTTTGGTTCTGTAGTTTATTTCTTAAATGTTACTTGTTCCTAGCCATTATGCCTACTAAATATTTTACAAATTATATCTAAAAGCATCTTAAGTGCCCTTTAAAGGATGCATAGAAAATGTAAACTGCTTAATAGATTAACCTTGAAAAGAGACAAAAAAAAAAATGTAGAGTGCACTTGTTACAGAGATCAAGCAGTATTGACACAAACAGATGCTTTAAGGGTAAAAATTGTAAGTTAAAACGATAGAATTAAAAACATAAATCCACACACGTAGGCTATAAAACTATTAATCTCAGAACCACAAACTCACAAATATTAAACCACTTCTAATAGTTAAAATAATTCTCCAGGATTTCAACACTTTCTCTAGGGTCTCATCCCCACTTCTTAGAATGACACTAAGGTAGCCTTTAAAGTTTAAAATATTCCTTTCATCTATTGAATGACTAATACTCGGTGATGGGAATACAAATACCTTTCCACTAAACCAGGAAACCAAAGAAGTAGCATCCTTCACTCTGATGAGTGTAGGTGGTACAGGAGCCCCCTTATTGTGTCCGCTTTCTCTGTCAGACACAGGGGCATGTGCAGCCTCTCTTTTCTTTTTAGAGACAAGAGGCTTCACATTAAATGCACATGTGCCAGGCTGCTGACATTTTTCCCTGCAGAGTTGCACAATGAAACTCATTTTTAGGTTACCAACCTTCTCTTCTTTCTTTTGTATCTAGGTAAAGAAATATCTGTATCTGGATAAAGAAGTCGTGACATTTAAAGAAAAGTCAATGACTTAGTCAAGAAGAGAAGGTTCATTATTCAGTATTATACAGCATATGTTTTAGTACATAAATTGGTATTAGACTGTATTTGACTTAAGGCAAAGCATATAAACCTATTTGTACATGAAGCCATTGAGATAAAAAATAACCAGTTCACAAAACTTTCATATTTTAAAATAACGTTTAATAGTTAATTTCACCATATCATTTTAAAAATCATTTATTTTAGCTTCAGATCTATGATTTTTGCATATTATCTCTTAAGCAAATTTTAGAAAAGTAAATGTATGTGTGTATATAAAATGAAATAGAAAAGAAGTCATTTTCCTGAGCAGTACCAAATGATGTGTACAGACAGCACATGTGAGCCAGTGCAGAAATTCTGAAAACTATTTTTTAATTTTTATGTATTCATTGTGAGATACAGTTCGTAGAGTATCCTACTTATATTTAGCTAATTTTAAATAAATGGAAAAAAAGAGACTAAAACTTGAATATTTCCATTTATAGGTCCTCTTTTGAAACATCTATCATAAATGTATAGTAGAAAGATGAACATGCCTATTTTGAGTTGCAAAGAAGATATACTCAATTTTTATGCACCGTGTTATTTTTATCTTTCTAATTACTAATAATCACATATAACTATACATATATGAAAATAAATGTACAAATTCAAGACACACATCCCAAATGAGGATACAGCTGTTACCCTCTTTTAACTTGCTTGAATACTAATGTTTACCTCACTGTTTATCTCTGGGAGATATTCTCTGAATTTAAGTGAGAAATAGTTACTTAGGAGTAAATTATAATGACTTCAGGGAATAAGTTTGGTGAATTTTCAGATAAAAGCCTTTGTGTGTGTGTATGTGTGTAGTAAACAGGCCTTTAGAGGGTGAAGGAACAACCTGAGACTTCAGTATGTTACAAATCCAAGGCTGCCAAGCTAAATAGTTAACAACAACAATGAAATCAAAGGGCTGTCTCTGAACCTTCTACATTTGTACTCACTATCTAAATGCTTCACAGCTGGTAAATGTGAAAATGCAAGTTCATCACAAAAAAGGGGGTAATTTAAACTGAATTAGAAAAGGTACTGTGCAGGAGAAACTGATTATAAACAGAAAAGAAACATTATATCTCAGTTAATAGATATTACAGAAAATTGGGTTCTCTATTTGTGACCTCAGTCAAAATGTAAACAATCTTTCCACTGTGCAGGAAAATCACTTACATATTTACATTAGCATGATTTATGTAGTATATATAAAATATTTATTTGCAGGCCAATGTAAAAAATGTATATAAGCTAAGCTCATAAAAAATAGTAATAATTTCACTTATTCTTCTAAGCTTCAGATTTAGCTGACAGTATAGGAAGTTAAAGGTCAGGAATCAAATTATAAGTCAAGACTATCTTTTATGCCTTTATACAAGTTCACTTGCTTTTGTGAGGTCAGAGAAAGTGGTAACATTCAGAAGATTACAATTATAATTCTTTAACTGCAATTACTGAGTTAATTTAAGACAACAAATAAAAATACAATTTATATCAAAATTATGAGTTCAGTTGAATATTGCTAAAGTGTCACTCTGAAATTTTCTAACCCCTTAAAATATTCAAAAGTGTTAAGTCAAATAACTTTTATTTCACTAATATTAAAAGAACCACCAAATATAACAGAGTAATGTGGCACATTATACTTGAAATCACTGACAAATGTTCGATACTCTAAAGAAGATTTTTTTTTTCAAATTTGATTTTGCCTAGGGAGGTTCTTCCTTTTCATTACTTACACATCATTTTGCCATAAATCGCCAGCACAGATAGGAAGAACTAGCTTAGATTATGGAAACTACTTCTACATGCTTTCATGGTTTCCCTTCTTGCAATTTTTTAGCTCTTCAAACCCAGTGGATTTTTAGGTTTCAAGGAGATCTATGATAATTCAGTGACCACCAGGGGGCACCAGGATCTATGGGTGTCCTGACCAATCAAGTTCACGCTGAATAAGGATAAAGTAATTAAGAAATTATATACATATATAATTATATATTTATATCTATGTAATTTTATATGTGTAATTAATATATATTTGTCCCATTGACATTTTCAAGTTTCTTATCCTCTCTGTACCTATGCCAGCCTACTAAAGGCCATCGTAAAAATTTGTGAGATGTTCTATGACCTATTTCAGTCTATAGAGGCCAAGTTAACTGCAGGGGCTCCAAATGCACCTTGGAAGGTGAATTATATTGCAGAAAAGCTCTCTCCAATTTTTTTTAAGCTAAACATCTGAGGAACTCTGAGTCTCCAGATAGATCTCAGATATTCTCTTCGTTGCTTTCCACCCACTTGATACCCAAAATGTTTTACCCTGGAAACAGGGCCAGGCTGGGATTGAGAGTTCTATCGGACTTGACAGTTCTGAGTTTTTAAGCGTCCTATGAAATTCCTAGAAGTCCCTAGCTTGAGGAGCATTTTAGAGACCACTTCTCACCCCAGTCTTCTGCCATGGTTAATACTAAAAATGAAATTCTGTCAAAATTTGCCTGGCTACTATCAAGGGTGTCTAAGAAAAGATCTGAACAATAGAAATTTCTATGTACCAAAGCAATTTAGAAGCAGAATTTTTAAGTATGGAGGAAATAATTCGTGAATAGTGTCCCCTAGCTGTAAAATTATGAAGCTGTGGATGCTCTCTCCACTGACCAAGGGTAGAATTCTGTACACTGCCAGAAGTGGTGCCTTATACTACTCCTTGACTTGACGTGCAGTGTTGTTTTCTGTGGAGAAAGTGGGCAAATTTGTATGAAACAAGGACCCTCCTGGGAGGAAAGGTATTGTAAGTCCCCAACCCAATCCCATTTGAGTTTCGTTAATATTAGAAGCTCTGAAGTATTAGGATGGTTCTGACTGAGAAGGAAATGAGCCCAAGTACCTCAAAGTAGTACTCATTGTGAAGGAAATAGAATTCTGGGCTTAAAACTTGCTGGGTGAAGACATGCTTGAGGCTCAAGGGCCCTCCGAACACAGGTATGGTATCTGTATTAATTATGTAAGTATGAACTAAAAGAGCTGTAGCATTGTAGCTCAAATGTGGAATGACACTGCAGCTGAGAAGGATCTATAGAACAAGGCAATTCTGTTTAAAGCCAGTTTTCAAAAGTTGTACTGTATGGCAGTGATGAAAATAAAGTCACGAGTGGACTGAATATACTAACCATTTGGAAGGAGACGCCAGATTTCCTCTTAAGTTGGAGAAGCTAGCTTAAAAGAGATAAGTGACTATCTTTCTTCTTGATGATGTGGATCAAATTGATTACAGATTCACAATCTAAGTAGCATAACATTCCAGAAAGAGAATACTGACAGAAACCTCGATTAAAAATAGGACTTTCAAGTATTTGTTAAATATTTAGAAAGGCACTGGGAGGCATGTGCAGATGAATAAATAAAGCATAGCCCAATACTCAAGAGACCTAACACCCATCAGGATTCCTTTGTGACTCATGTTTCCTTTTCAAAACAGGGAGAAGATCATATGTTTAGAGAAATAGGTAACTAGCCAGTTTCACTCAGTGTTGATTTCAGCCATATCAACAAAGATGCTGTCTTCACTACTGACCATAAACTGCAAGAGGATTCAATGCACAAAAAGGATTTTATCATCTGGCTTGTGCAAGGTTGCTTTCTTTTCCCCTCTCTGCACTCAGATCAGATAAAAAAATTTTACAAAAATTTGTACTCCATCTCAGATCCTATGAGGTTATTATTATCATTGCTTGATTTTATAGATGTACTGCTTTAGCTAAAGCTACAGAGTTAACCCGGCACATTCTCTAGTTGATTTTAGATTGATGAAATGACTGAGGTCAATCACAGTTTAATTAAGTATTTTAATATCTAATAGTCACTCTCTCGACAGTCTTTTAACAGGCAAGCTCTGGTGGCAAAGTCTGTAAAACTAAAGATGTGAAAAACATGGCAGAGGGTTGTCTCATTTAACGATAGATGATAACCATAAAAGACAAAATCTGCTTTAGCTACCTCACAAGTACCGGGAAAGAAGAAATTATCTGCATTCCAATAAAGAAGGACGGGACCCCTTATGAGAGTTCTTTCAGATCTCAACTTGGATTTAACGTTTCTGTACTGTCACATCTCTGTCTTTATTTTAACAATTTATTGTATATTTATATATACCTTTGAGTTAAGCTTTTGAGGGAACAATCACCTTCTAAGTTTGAATAAAGATACTCTATAATAACATGCATGTCCTCAGATGCTTTTGGGTAACTGTTCAGTAGATCATCACATTTTAGATAAATGGTAATTGTGTCCATTTTAGAGAATAACAATGATGATTCAATCGGTTATACTTGTTCCCAAGGCTTTCCAACAGGATGCTGAAGGATACTGAATGAAGAGGAAAAAAAAAGCAATTACAAGCTTAGGATCGATGTTAGAGTTCTTATTCTAATATCTCAAAATATAATGAATATTTTTAAAAATTGCTATATATTCACCCGTTTAAATGTCTTTAATGAAGTTTAAGACTTAAAGACATAGATCTATTTTTGACCAGAAATGAAAGTAAAAATTTTATATAAATTTTAGTGTTGTAGATATATAGAGAGATATATAGAGATGATAGAAAGATAGGTAGGTAGATAGATAGATAGATAGATTTATACAGATATAAAGATCTGTAAAGTTATATATGAAATTTGACTGATGGTGTATATTTTTGTACAATCGTGGAAAATATAATTTTTATTTTCTCATATTTTATAGATATTGGCATGAAATATATTCTCTAGTAATATCTGTTACTCAAAATTTAAATGTTTTCAGAGCTTATGATAACAAGCATTTATCCCAATGTTAAAAGTAAATGCTTATCATGTCACATTTATTTATTTAAAGATTTCTGATTTGAATAATGAGCACAGATCCAGAAATATTCACCTATTCCGATATACATATAATGCGTCATTTCCAAAATCTACTTAGCTCACAGACTTTGCACATTTCCCTGCACCTAGTAGACGCCAACTGTCTTCCACTTTAGTCTCTATCTGGGCTAAGCCTAGCCTTCAGAATTCAAGTAGCACAAGTTACATAATCAGAGGACCAGTGTTTCATTCTTGAATCAAGGATCTGGTTTTCTAAATCTGGTATTCAAATCCCTATCTTGGCCCACAAGTGTGAGTCCTTTAAGTAAACTTCCCACTACCTCATCTCTCTAATGGAATCCCTGTCCTGGAACCTAACCCTCCGCCTTAGGCCTCTTAGGCCTTGCTGCTTGCCGATACACCACCATCCTGATGTGGATTACCTGCCATCTGCCTGGATATTCACTGCTCTTCGTTACCTTTCTTTACCTGCCACCTACTATATTTTCCTGAATCTGTCTGATGCCAGCTATTTATATGTAGTAGCATTTTTCCTGTCAAAATATTTATTGGATTATATACCTGCCTTTCTAGACTATTTCATCACCTACAGATCTAGGTATTTCCCTTTGCAAACCTAGATGTGTCTTATTCCAGCCCTGACCCCTTCCACTGTATTACATTCTTCTACATTTAGCCTGCGATGTCTCTGCCACGTCATGAGATACCATAGAATGCACTATTCCACAGATTATAAAACCTCATGTTGTAATTACTAAGTAGAATTAGGCCTGGTTTTAGAGTTAGTCATCTGTTCTTTTTGTCCTTCTTTCTTTCTCTTTTCTTTGCTCCTTCCCTCTTTTATTTCTTCATTCCATCCATTCATCATACTTTACAAAGCACATTCTGTTGTTTAGCCTTTGGCTAGGTACTGGTATGCAAAAACGAATAAGAAATGGTTTCCCTTGTGATCTTCAAGAAACATTTATTTTAGCCTGTGGCAGAAATACACACAATTAACAGTGCCTTTTAATGAGATAGGTGCTCTGATTGATGTATTCAGAGCGATAAATTAGGCTGGGGAGAGCATCCTAGAAGAGACTGGCATTTTAGGTTGGTCTTGGATTGCAAAGAATAGCTTGTCAGATAAAGAAAGGCAATGGGGGAAAGAAAATTTCAGAGAGCAGAGATAATATGTAAATGCCATAGTAGGGAGTACATAATTTATATTTTATAGAGGAAACAGAAACTACCCCAGGCATTTTAAGCTGAAGAAATTTAATTCGAATGGTGTTGAAAGAAGATCTTACGAGGCCTAAAAACAGCCTTGTGTGTGTTTTAGAAGAAGCGGAGGAAGCGAATCCTCCCAGAGTTGAGCCTTGAGATGACCACAGTCCTGCCGGGCATCTGGATTGCAGCCTGTGGCAGACTCTGAGCCAGACCACCCCACTAAACTGCACTCGATTCCTGAGCCACAGAAACTGGGGTGATCGATGTAGGTTGTATTAATCTGCGGACTTTTGGGCTAATTTTTTGTGTGGTTGTATACAACTGATTCAAGAACCTTTACAAATTTTTGTGGGCATCTAATTTCCAAATTGAGTTTCTTCAGCTTAAAATGCCTAAGGTAGTTTTTGTTTTCTCAATACATCTATCAGAGCACTTAAGTCTGAGGGTTCAATTGCTCCATTTACTGATTAACACTTAATATTTTCCATATTTTAATTTTAGCCATTCTGTATGATTTTAATATTTATTTATCTAATGACTAATGAAGTTGAATACACCTTTATGTGTTTATTGGCCATTTGCACGTCATCATTAGTGAAGGGTCTATTAAAAATTTCTGTCCTTTTTTTTCTGAATCATCTTTTTGTTATAGATTGTAGGAGTTTTTCGTATATCTAGATACGCATCCTTTGTTAGATATACGTGTCATACCACTCTTTGTGGTTTGCCTTTTCGCTTTGTTAACAACATCTTTTGAAAAAAAAGAAGTTCTTAATTTTAATATGGTCTAATTTATCATTGTTTTCTTCTGTGATTAGTAATTTTAGTATCATGTTTAAGAAATCTTTGCCTAATCCAAGGTCATAAAGACATTTCCTTATGTTTTCCCCTAAAATCTATATTGTTTTACCTTTCATATTTAAATCTGCAATCCATCTGGAATTGATTTTTGTTTATGGGGGGAGATAGAGGTCAAGATGCATTTTTTCTCCCATAGAGTATCCAATGGACCCTGCATCATTTCTTGGAAAGACCCACATTTCTGTATTGCACTACAGTAGAGCTTTGGTCATAAATCTGGAGGATGGCTGTATGTTTGGAAGGTCCTACTAAGTTTTTGAGGAAATTCTATTGTCAAAGACACCATGTTATTCACAAATCTGGCATGTGTATGTATTTATTTTTGTATAAGAGGGGAAATGTGCTATTTAAAATCGTACGCCATCATATAGCTTCACAAAGATCCTAACTTTGTTGACAGGACTTCAAAAAATTTACTGTATATATTTTGAGATAATATATGGTCATCATCCATTTTCATGATCCTTGGAAAATATATTGCTTACTTTAGACAAGCTCACAGATGTTTCATCTGCCCAAACTCTTCTCTCTGTTTCACTGGACAGGAAGTAGCAAGCCATGCCACGAATGATGTTATGAATCATGGCAAGGTTTTAGAAGCTTTTAAAGGCACGTCCATCAGCTTTTTCTACGAGACAGAAAAGGGTCCCGGAGCCATGCATTCCTGCTGCTTCCTGTTTTTCCCCAACCTGGGACAGAGCACAGGCTGAGAGTGATTATAAATAAAGTGATTAAAGTAACTTAGAAATTTATGTATAAGTTTAAAATATATCGCCCATTCCCTAGAATTTTGAATTATTCTGTTAACTGGGCTCTGCTTCTGGCAATGCCCATACCCTCAGTCCATTCTCAACCATCCAGCTAGAGTGATCCTTTTAAAACATATCAGAACACATCACTCCTCCACTGGAAACACTCCAGTAGCTCCCATCTCACTTCCTGGTGAAAGACAAGCTCATTAAAGGCCCAAACCATCCCATTCAACTTTGACCCATGTGACTCCCCCCTCTCCTGCCCTTTCTCCCTTTCTCACATTTTTCCATGGCATTGGCTTCTTGCTTTTCTAACAGGCCAGGCAAGCTTCTGCACCAGGGCATTTGAAGTCCCTCTGCCTGGAATGTAATTCTTCTAGAAGTTTACATAGATCATTCCTTCACCTCCTGTAGGTCTACTCAATTGTCTCTTCTCACAAAGGTTTTTCTTGGACTTCTCTCTTTGTTCTTTTCCACAGATCTTATCACCACTCAATATATCATCTTTACTTACCTTGTTCATTGTCTTTCTCTCCAAACTAGATTGTAATATTCCTGAGGACAGGAAATTTTTAAATTCTGTGTTCCTGGTGACTAGAACAATGCTTACACACATACCAGGTACTTAATTGTTGAATAAATAAATGAATAGTTTTTAATCAGTTTGACCATGTGTTTTATAATTAGCTTTATAAAGTTATTTCTAGAGAAATGTTCTACAAGGACATTTCTTGCAGTCTAGATTATCTGGAGGCAAGATTTTTGGCAGTGCCATTTGTAATAACCATTCAAATCTTTGAAGAGCATTAGAGTAGCTAATATATAAAATTCAAAAAAGGGAACAATATATCAGAAGGTGTGTATTCATTTTTAAAGAGAGCTATAAATATTAAAGCATAGCAGATAATTATGGGAGAAATAAGGCAGAATTAAGTGGGACAAGTTCTTGTTATACATGCTTAGTAAATAAAATAATCATCTATGAGAGTTCAGCAACAACAAGATGGACAGCTCACCCTAGCTCCAGCTTACCTACTTAGAAATGATATTAAAGGTCTAGATCTAAGGACATGAAAAAAAATTGTTCTCTAAAACCTAAGTATCTTAAAAGCAAATCATATAAAAGCCCTAGAGCAGGGGTTCTTTATATGATGCCTAGAAATACCTTGAAAATGTATGCAAATCATGTGGGAATGTGCATTTTCTGGGAGAGAGTTTCCCAAATCCAATTGTCAAAGGAATCCAAGCTGGGAAAATTAAGAATTCAGCTTCAGATCAGTAATTCTCACACCTGGCAACACATTAAAATCATCCAGGAAGCTATTTAAAATTGTCAACACCAGGGCCCCATTATCAGCAATTTGATTTAGTTAATCTGGGGTGGGGTAAAGGCACCAGTATTATTATTTTTTTTAAGTTACTTGAATTATTTTGCTGCATATTCAAAGCTGAGAATAATTGCTCTAGAGCAGCACTGTTCAATAGATATTTAATGTAAGCCATGTGTAATTTAAAATTTTGTAGTAGCCACGTTAAAAATATTAAAAAGAAATAGGTGAAGGGAGATGTTGGTCAAAGGGTACAAACTTTTAGTTATGAGATGAGTAAGTTCTGGGGATCTAATGGACAGCGTGGTGACTATAGCTAACGACACTGCATTATACACTTGAAAGTTGCTAAGAGAGTAGATCTTAAATGTTCTTATCACAAAAAAATATATATAATTATGTGAGGTGATGGAAGTGTTAACTATCCTCATTGTGGCATGATTTTGCAAGATACACATGTATTAAATCATCACGTTGTACACCTTAAACTTACACAATGTTGTGTGTCAATTATATCTCAGTAAAGCTGGAAAAATTTTTAAAAATAAATAGGTGAAATTCATTTTAGTAATATATTTTATTGAACCTAATATATAAAAAATATGATTTCAACGTGTGGCACTAGCCACATTTCAAGCGCTTCATTGCTGCATGTGGCTAGTGGCTACCTTATTGGATAGTGTACATGTGAATGACCTAGAAGTTTTATTAGAGCACAACTTGCTAGTTCCCAGTCTCAGAGTCTCTGAACCAGTAGGTCTAGGGTGGGGCCTGAGAACTTCCAGGACTAACAAGTTTCCAGCTGATGCTTTTGCTTCTTATTTTGGGTTCACACCGGGAGAGCCACTGCTTTGAACACTGATTTTTAATCTGGGGTGTTTATTGGAATCACTGGGAAGTTTCTAACACTACCACATGGATTCCACACCTAGAGATTCTGACTTAATTGGTCTGAGATGAGGCCTGGACTTGGGTTTTTTAAAAGTTTCTCAGGTGATTTTTTAAAACTTTTTGTTTTTAAAGATTGTAGGTTCACAGACGTTGCAAAAAGTATACAGAGAGAGACCCTGTACCATTCACCCAATTTGCTTCAGTGTTAATGTCTTGCAAAATTATTGTACAATATTAAAACCATGAAATTGACACTGGTACAATCCACAGAGCATATTCAGATATCACCAGTTTTATACACACTCATGCGTGTGTGTGTATATGTGTGTGTGTATACTTCTATGCAACTTTATCCCATGTGTAGATTCACATAACCACCACCATAATCCAGATATGGAATTGTTACATCACCACAAAGATCCCACATGCTCCCCTTTTATAGTCACGTGCGGCTCTTCTCCCAGGTTTCCTAATCCATGGCAACCACTAATATCTTCTCTGTCACTATCATTTTGTTATTTCAACATGTTATACAAATGGAATCATATAGTATGTGACCTTTTGAGGCTGGCTGTTTTCACTCAGTGTAATATCCATGAGGTTCATCCAAGTTTCTGAGTGTATCAATAATTCATTCTTTTTATTATAGAGTATCATTTCATTGTATGAAATATCACAGTTTATTTACCCATTCACTCACTGAAGGACATTTAGATTGTTTTCAGGTTTTGACCATTACAAATAAAGCTATAAACGTTCATGTACAGATTTTTGTATGATCACAAGTTTCCATTTCTCTGGGATAAATGCCCAAGAGTGTAACTCCTGGGTCATAGGGTAAGCACAAGTTCAGTTTTATAAGAAAGTGGAATTGCTATACTCTTTCTTCAGAGTGGCTGTACCATTTTACATTTTGATCAGCCACATATGAGTGATCCAATTTTTCTGCATCCTTGCCAGCATTTGGTGTTATCACAAATTTTTATTTTATTTTATTTTAGCCACTCATTTGGTATGTAGTGCTACCCCATTGCAGTTTTGATTTACATCTCACTAATGGCTAAAGATACTGAATATTTTCCCATGTGTTTGTCATCTGTATACATTCATTCATGAAATGATTCCTTATGTTTTTTGCCTATGTGCCAGTTATATTATTTTGTTTTTATACTGTTAAGTTTTGAGAGTTTTTTTTAAATTCGAGATGCAAGACCTTTTATATATACGTAGTTTATAAATATTATCTCCCAATCTGTAGCTTGTTTTTCATTCTCTTCACGAGGTCTTTCACAGGGAAAAAGTTTTTAATTTTGGTGAGGTCCAATTTATCCATGTTTTTCTTTTATAAATTGTGCTTTTGTTGTCAAGTCTAAAATCTCTTCGTTTGCCTGAGAGACTTAAGACTTTCTCCTATATTTTTTACTAAAAGTTTGGTAGTTTTACATTTTACGTCTAAGTAAATGCTGTGATCCTTTTGAGTTAATGTTTTCTTATAAGGTTGAGGTTTAAGTAAAGGTTCATTTTTGTGGCCTATACTCCAATTTCTCTAGCAAATTCATTGAAAAGTGCTTCCCCAAGAAAGTTTGAAAACCACTGCAAACTTTGGCAGATTAATACCCTTGCATCTGCTTCCCTCTTCTGGTGCATTCTACAAGTTATTAAGAAGTATGTTCCAAGTATCTCAAGTTCCAGACTTACTAACACATCTGGAGTTTGGCTAATTTGAGTATTCGGAGTTGAGATTCCAATTTATAAATGAGTTTCTTCCCTTTCTTCTCCACCTCCCCTCCTCCCCTCATTTTCTCTTCTCTTTTCCTTTACCTTCCTTCTACTCCTTCTCCTCTTCTTTCTCCTTCTCTTAGCAAGACTAAGTTGTAGATACTGGGGATGAGGCAATGAATAAATCAGACTTGTTTTCATGGAGCTTGTACTCTGCACGAGGGAGACAAATAATGTGAACAAATAAAAATAATACAGGTCCAGATAGTAACAAGTATTTGGAGACACAGCTGAGGAGAGGAGGTTGCAGGGAGGCAAGGGCTCTGTAGGAGTAGATGGGGACAATGACCAGGATAATATGGGTTGCAATTAACGCAGCAAACATTTTCAACTATTTCCCCCTTATCCCTAAAAAAGGTTACTGAGGAGTTAACTGTATCCTCGTCAAGTACATAAAAATGTTCCTATGTATGCTCAAAATTATGTATGGCATATTAATATATATATATGTATGTGTATACACAAACACAAAGAGATGTCTTACAAGAAGGTTTTTGTTTTTCATTTTTTTTTGTTTTGTTTTATTGAGATGCAGAGTGTCTCTGAAAAGCAGATAGCAGTGTTGTTCTACAAGGTACCTAAACTACCTCTTAAAAGGACTGGGCAATGATTTTTTTTTAATATGAGGCAGTCATAGGAACACATTCAAGGCCAAAATCTGGGACTTGCTTAAGGAAACTGCATATCTTTATGATATAAATCTAGCTTTACTCTTTAATGCTCAATTACCCTCATAATAGACTGTATTAAGCATGTACTCCTTGATCACTGTTTTCAACATGTAGTAGAACAAACTAAAAAACAAAAAAGGCCAAAAGATAACCCACTAAAAGAAAAGTAGGCACAAAAGTGAAAACATACTGTTATTTCAAATTGCATTAAGCCCAACGCCTGGGTCTTAACTAAGCCCTCCTTAAGATGCAAGATGGTTAAACGTCACGGACAATCTCCCTTTGAATCTGCCATGACAAGGTTGAAGTTCCTTGCAAAAAAAATATCTTAAAAGGAAGAACGTGAGGCTGATGTTCCCAGTAAAGTTCCCTGTCAAAGCTTGACGGAGCAAGATCCTTTTAGCTTATTACAGGAACTTATGCCTTGGCAGAAGCGATATATATATACTTGTTCATTTTGAGGTGCTCACTATATATATAGTAATATATATACATCCATATGTATATATGTTATAATAATATATATATCTGCAATTGACCAGAGAAATACCCCACATGCCTGTAACAGGTTAACCTGTTCTTTATACCCAAAGAGCTACCCATAAACAAATTCTCTCTGCATGTAGCAGATCCCACAGTTTATGAGTCATTTTTAATAACCTTGTCTGAACTCAGTTGGGCAGGCGAAGATAGTTGCAAAATACTGTAAATATTTCATTGTCTTTCAAAGACAAAGATAGCTTCATTTGCGAGAAAAGGAATTATTAAATCAACTCATGATCTGTTATGTGTACTCTCTGGACAATCTGGGGAAACAAGTATGTTTTAATGTCACATCCACCAGCAGGGGGCCTGTCCTGGTTTATGGTTTTTAGTGTAAATTTCTGGGTACTATGTTTACGGGACGGTTTTCTACATTCAGAGGATGTTTCCAGATAGCCCTCTCTTTTTGTCTCTTCTTCAGCAATAAGTTGTATCATCACAGAACCTCAAAGAGTGTTCATTAAATTTTCTGAACACTTGCTCTGTTCCTTGTGTTTCCATCATACAGAAGTTGGTTATGAATTTTCTATTCCATCTCACCATTTGCTTTCATCCATTTTTCTCAAAGATTTTCGATAACTATAGCTTCAATAACTCAGGCCTAAGTTCTAATACTGCACTGTTAGAAAAGTCGTATGCAAGGAAAAGAATTGATGGTGCCTGTTCACTAATTAAATGTGACTTTTGTAATAAGTCCAGCTTAGTTCCAGGCATATATCTGGGTAATAAATACTATTCCGGGAGCACTTTCAAAAAGGTTATTTCAGTCTGCGGTACACTGTCGAATGATACATAATGATATGTGTATGTATATCTAGGGACAAATCTCCGTCCTCATTCTTATTTGTAATGTAGGGCAGGTCTCTTCTAGCTATTGAGTGTTTGTTTCCTCATCGGTCTAATAGAGATGAAAATATGCATCTTCCAGAGTAATTGTAACAACACAAAATAATCAATATAACTCACTTAACACAGTACTTGACAGTCAAATTTTACAAAAATTTGCTTTAGCAAAACGACTAAGGCAGTAGTCTTTTAATGAATTATATATATACATATATATGTTTATTTTTATTGTGGACTACTTAATAGCCTAATTGATGTGGAGAACAATTTGCTAAATGGGCCTCATTCCTTTGCCCAGTCTCTCACTCCATCCCAATAGCCCTACTGAGTGCCTCATCTGCTCCAGTCTCCCCTGACTCTCACTTGGAACCAGCTACAGACCTTTGCCGTGTTGGAACCATCATGTATCTGTCGTAGCGTTGAGGAGCGCCAATCCCCAAATGCTTCTGTGGAATGGACGCTGCGTTTATCTGTGCCATTCTGCCCAAATCTCCTGATTTGGAACCTGATACTACAAATTTATCGAAATGGTGTTGGTGTTGGTGCCTAGAGTGGTGAGAATGTCCTGCATTTCAGTTCCTGGCCTGGGCTTAATGGATGCTTTCCTTCCTCCTGCCAGTTCAAATTTCTAATGGCTTCTCTTCAGTCTCAATCTTCTGTCATAGGTGTTAAGCCAACTTTTTGTTTCAGAAGGATTTACTTTGTATTATTTTATTCTAAATTCCTTTTTATATACAATAAAAATAACATGAGCTCACCACAGCCAGTTAAATAATGCCAAGACCTGTGAAGAAAAAATGATAATTTCCCACTACCCTCTCGCCATTGCCTCCCACCCTTCAATGTAATCCCATAAAAACATATTAACATTTTGGTATGTTTCTAACCACAGCTTTATCCATCCTTTTACAATCATATGATCACTTCTCTAGGTTTACAAAATTGTTTTAACAAAAATCATAAAATCTGAATCAGTAACTTGTTTTCTGCACTTAATAATACTTTAAGGAATCTCTTCATTTCCATAAATAAGAATTGCTCTTCTAAAAATGTCTTCTAATATTTAATTTATTTTTAAAATTTAAACATATAATCTATTTCAAAATTAATTTTGCATATGGTGAGAGATCAGGCTCCATCCTTATTTTATCTTGGGTATCTGACTGCCTAAACAGCTACCCAGTGTTGTGAGTCATTGTATATACTTGATCTACTTTTGAATTCTCTATTCTGTTTCACAGATTTATTTTTCTCTTCTCATGCCAAAACCACATTTTTATGACAAATGTTTTCTAGTAAGTGTTTTTAGTATATTAGGAAATCCAGTATTTTTAAAAAATTATTCTTCTTGATCATTATTCTTTTTCTTAATTTTGTTACCTCTTCATAGGCTATGTATATTATTCCATATGAATATTTAAATTTTGTCACATTAAAAATTGTGTTGGAATTCTAATTGGATTTACATTAAATTAATAAAAATGATATAAAACATTCTCATCCAGACAAATAGTCTATTTCTGTAACTGCTCAAGTCCCACCTTATTTATTTCAATAATGTTTTATAATTTCTTTCCACGTACATGCAGTACTTAAAAAAGTATTCCTTGCATTTTGTAATTTTTTCTTTTATTGTCACTGGGACATTTACTTTTCAGTCCTATTTTCTAACTTGTTATTGGGAATTATCTATGGAACTTTGCATGTTTTTCAAATATCCACCCAATTTATTGAGTTCTATTTTTAATTCTAGTAGTTTAGTGTCTCTTGGATTTTCTGGATACATATCATATATTATGTAAATAGATATATTTTTTCTTCAAATATTTAAATTTTTTCTTGATTTTTTAGGTCCAATTGAATTAACTAAAAATCCAAAATAATTTTTAATCACAATAGTTGACACGGGAATTCTTGTCTTACTCTTAACTTTTGTGTTACGATTTTAACATTTCACCATTCACTATAATGGTAAGTTTTTGGTAAACATCTCTTATCAACATTTATCAAAGTTAAATTATTTCCTTCTATTTCTATTATATTTAGAGTTTTTATTAGTATTGGCTGTTAAATTTTATTCGACTTTGTGTAATCATATGGATGTTTTACTTAAGTAAATAGTCTGATTTTGATCATTCTTTCTGGAAGGAACCCTATTTAGCCGTCATGTATTATGTTTTGCCTGTTTGTTTTTAATGTTATAAAGGTGAAATTCACATACCATAAGGTCAACCATCTTAAAGTGAACAATTCAGTAGTATTTTAGTGCATTTGCAATGTTGTACAACTATCACCTTTGTCTAGTTCCAAAATATTTTTATCACCCAAAAGGAAACCCATTAAGCAGTTACTCCTCATTCTCGTGTTCCCTTCCTCTCACCAGCTGGCAACCACCAATCTGTTCTCTGTCTCTATGGATTTTACCTATTCTGTATATTTCACATAAATTGAATCATACAATGTGTGGTGTTTTGTGACTGACTTCTTCCACCTAGCATAATGTTTTCAAGGTTCATTCAAGTTGTAGCATGTATCAGTACTTCATTCCTTTTTATGGCTGAATAATATTCCACTATACACCACAATTTGTCTATCCATTCATCCTTTGATGGGTTGTTTTCACTTTTTAGCTATTGTAAACAGTACTGCTATGAACGTGTGTGAATATGTATTCATTTGAATACTTTTTTTCATTTCTCTTGGATAAATACTGAGTGAATTTGCTGAGTTGTATGGTATTTTATGTTTAACCTTTTTGAGGAATTGTCAAACTGATTTCTGTGGTACCTGAGCCATTTCACATTCCCTCTAGCAACCCATAATGGTTCTAGTGTCTCCAGCCATTGTACGCTGCACTCTTCATCCTTAAAGTTGAAGCTTTAACACCCTTCTTATAAGTTGTTTTGAAGAAAAAGCACTAAGTTACCTCCTGATCATGCATGAATAGTTCTCCCTCTGCTTACTTGCCTCTTTGCCAAGAAGGAAGAAGTTTTCTGCTCCACCAGGCTAGACTGAGCTAGAAGAAGGGAGGGTATCTCTAGCTCTATCTGGATACAGACAGGAGGCAGTGTCATCCCTCAAAGTCTTTGAAAAATTCTATGATTTACTCTTTTTAATTAAGAAAGAGTAATTTTCTTGCTTGACTCATTTCCATTCAGGGCAAGAAGTTGTGCAAAAATTTTTTTCCTTCAAATTCTTATCCTTTGACTTTCCCACACTTTCCCACATATAGCTCACTCATCATCCTGTTTCTTAAAATGACTTATATCTTTCTTTCAGAATCCACATCTTATAATACAGTTCAATAGAGTGTATATAGATTATAAGCCCAATAATTTCCTAATTTTCTTAAATAATTTAAGAAAATGTGCAGTATCTCATGCTTCTAATTCTTTTCTTTTAAAGCAATATTGCATTCCTAATTTACTAATTCAGATTTAGGTTGCCATCCCCTCACTCGCTCACCCTCCAAATTGGTGGTAATTGAAGGAGGATTTATTATAATATACACCACCAGGTAAAGTTCATATTTGAACAACCATATGCTACAGAGGTTCAAAAGAAGGCTAGAATTAAAAAAAAAAACAGATGTTTATAAAATGAGTCTTACCCATTGTACAGTGTTACTTTTGGGTGTGTGTATGACCGATAACTTTTCTTCACTGTCAGATTTTGGCGATATTTATTATAATGCACATGCATTTGTGTCTTTCTCCTTAGAGTTAACTGAAACTTTCAAATAGACTTCTACATAGTCAAAGCCAGTTTTGGAAAAACAGGGCTAATCTAATAGTGCTTTGTTGAGCTGGAACAAGAAGCTCTTCTAAACATAGTAATAATAATTCAGTTAGTTGGAATCAAAGTTTTACTACTTTCAGTGTTAGGTAAAACTAACATATAATAATAAGAGCTGGATCAATGTAAACTTGCAAATAGTACAAGAGATGAGCTTTAGATAAACTATTTAATGCAGTCCGGAAAGGCAAATCCTAACCCATTATCAGACATGAAGAGAAATAAATGAAGGAAAACTGAATGATTAAATGCTTTCATCTGGAAATTTGATTTCAATATTCAGAAACTCTACAATTCTCCTAATTCATCATGGTCTTTGTTTATTATTAATAAATTAGTGTGCTGATGGAAAGAATTCATTACCCTTTCTGCACACTTCACTAGTTGCAGGTCATTTATTAATCTGTGTTATCTGGTGAGACTAAAACAGCTGTAATTACATTGTTAAACATTGATTAATAAGCAACTCTCATCACTAATAAAAGAAACATGTAAAATGTGTATTCATTCAAGTATTTAGCTTAAAGTTTTACTCTCCTCTCAGGAATAAAGAATTTCAGAATGCCATTAATATTCTTTCTGAGCAAACTTGATTTGCTTTTGCAGCTGCTCCAGTGACACCTATGAAACCGGATTACCAAAAAGAATTCAATTACACTAAAGAAACTCATCTTGGCCACAAAATAATGTTAATTCCCTAGAATTAGCATTCAAAATTGAAGTACATTTTTATGATTTTCAGTTATTTTTCTTTAATTTAATGTTAAAAGGCTACTCAATCAAAGCTGTGTTTTTATTTCCTCTATTTTGATTATATAATCGAATACACATCCATTTGCGGTTTGTAATTCAAATATTTTACAGATTGGCAGTACTTCAACAGCCAGAAGCATATTAAAAAACTCTGTAGTTACTGTTTATTAGGTTTCCAGTATAATCAGGTTGACTTAAGTGTTACCAGAACATTATTACATGTCAGATATTTTGATTATCATTAACAGTAAACAAGCAGACTACCTCTGACACATGAGCAAATTATACAATTTCTTTTCCATCCATACCATAAAAAGTAAAATGGTAATTTAAGGAATGGTTTTCTAGTTGATATTTTAAGCGTAACCCAATCAAATTCTTGACTTCTTAATAAAGTGCCTCTTGGGCTGTCAAAAATTCATCTTGAAATTTGAGGTGCCATATAGTCTCTTGTACTTTTGTCACTGAACTGACTGCTGCCACTAATTTTCTCACACTCGTGTTTGAGTGCAGGATCTTTAAAGAGGTAGTTGTCGTTTTTAGGCAGGGTAGTGGCATGGCAGGAGCTGAGGGTGGAAGTTATAAGTTCAAATCCCAGCTCTGTCACTAAATAGCAGTGACTTGGGGAAATTACCTGAACTCTCTGATTGTGAGAATGAAAGGAGATACTGCTTTCAAGAAGTGGCTAACACAGTGCAGTTGACTCATGGTAGACAAGTATAAAATGTCATTTTCACTTGCATCCAGATTTTTAAGCAGAGTAGTCAGTCATCTAACTGCTGAGATTTTCAAGACTGCCAGGATGGTCTTGTTCCCCAAATTTCTCAACTAACAGCTGGCTTAAGACACCTGAAAATCTATTGGTTATTATGTCAAGCTTCTCTCAGTTATACACATCTAAGTGAATTGAAATATTGGAATTAAAATATTTCCAAAGATGAGAATTGAGCTTAAAAACTACTACAAATAAAAAAGGATAGGTAGAGATGGGAAGAGAAAGGCCCTGGATGAGGACAGAGTCAGGGCAAAGGGTGAACTAGATAAGCCCCTGAGAAGTGTCCTGAGTGGCTGGGTGAGGAGGACAGAACAAATAGGGACAAGTCCAGGTCCTGGATGCAAAGGAAAGACTCCATCTGCTGGGGAACCCTGGTATCATGCAACCGGCTACTCAGTGCTGCAAACAGGGACTATACACATTACGATGCTCTTGAGTACACAGAACAGATGCCAACAAGAGCATTTATTGGGAGGAGTTTTGGAGCTTATGTAATTGCAGAAGAGCTGGAAGGCTAGGTTAGGAGAATGGATTGAACTAAGCGCTTCCCGTAGTAAAAGTACAGAAAGTACTATACTATAAGTGTTTTTAGCAGGAATAACATGGCCAAGCTACTACTGCTGCCACTAAGGAAATGAGCACAGCTTCCTCTGTCTAGAATAAACCCTAACTCTCTAGTTAATATTGCTTGCTTCCTCTGAATTTAGAGTCTTGGAAGAACACGTCTCATTCAATGCTCTTAGGTCCAGAGACTTGCCTTAGTAGGCAGAAGGCGGGAAGAGGAAAGGTCTGTCCCTCTGGCTTTCATAGTCAAAGGCAGGAGCACCTCTTCCTACCTCCTCATGGAGACAATAAGCAATGGTGAATGCTCTCAAAATGAGAAAGGGGGTTAGATGCTGTAAAAACAAAACACCACGCTATAGCACCTTCCTTATGTGCAAGCCTTCTAAACAGTGAGAGAGAAAAGGAGCATCACTCTTGCTGGGATAGAGGATCTGCCTCACTGTTGCTTAAAGAAAATGCGATAATGCAGAGTCTGCACAACTAGCTGAAGGAAAACTAATTTATTTTCTTTCTGGAAGATGTGCTAGAGATATCTTTTTCCCCTTTCTCTATTCTGCTCTTTGGTAGGGAAGGCTGACTTTTACGGCCACATCAACTAGACTCCCTTATCTTATGATTAAGTTTAGAAAATGGGAGACAAAGGCCAGAAATTGGAGATCTGGAGGACAATGAGTTTGAGATATTTAGTCCCCTGGCTCCCTTCCTGTCAGGCTTCATTCAGGTTGGCTATAGCTATTGCTCTCTTGAAGGCACAGCTCCTGTCTTGCTCCTTTTCCTGCAGTTACATGACTTGGGTTCTAGAAAATATTCCCTCGCCTTACTTACTCAGGCCTGGGGCTGGACCTTCTTCCCACTATCATGAGCCCTTGGATGCTATCCCATTCTTTATTGTTTTCCTTTAACTGTGTTGAAGCTTTTGTAAAATGGCCCCTTCCATAAATTCTCTTCAATCACATAATCCTTTTGAGTATGTCTTTGGTCTCCTGCCATAACCTGACTGATACAGGTGAGCTGCAGGACAGCTCATGGGCTGTGAATGGACTTACTGCTGCTCCACAAATGTATTTGTGGTATTTGGGGGAGAGGATAACCTGTGTAAATCTTGGGCATAATACTTTCTTTCATGGATATTTCTTTCATTCCTCTAAAGTAAGGAGGAATCAGTATCAAGTTCAAGTCGAAAAAATCGCCACAGCCTTGTCTTGAGATTGGGTTGCTTCAAGTCCTCCTCTATCCTCATATTCAAGCAATGTTCTAGAATAAAGTGTGAGTCATTGTTCTCTTTACCAATCCTTTTTGTTTTTTTTATTAAGCTAACATTGGGTATATATACACAATGGAAGAATACTACTCAGCCATAAGAAACGATGAAATCCAGCCATTTGTGACAACATGGATAGACATTGAGGGTATTATGCAAAGTGAAATAAGTCAGAGGGAGAAGGTCAAATACTGTATGATTTCCTTCATTAAGTAGTAGATAATAACAACAATAAACAAACACATAGAGACAGAGATTGGCTTGGCGGTTATCAGAGGGGAAGGGGGGAGGGAGGAGGGCGAAAGGGATAATTCAGCACATGTGTGTGGTGATGGGTTGTAATTAGTATTCGGTGGTGTACATGATGTAATCTATGCAGAAATAGAAGTACTATGATGTGTACCTGAAATTTATACAATGTTATAACCCAATGTTACTGCAATAAACAAAAAATTTAAAAAAAAGAGGTAACATTGGTTTACAACATTATATAAATTTCAGGTGTACATCATTATATTTCAATTTCTGTGTAGACTACATCATGTTCACCACCCAAAGACTAATTACTATCCATCACCATATACATGTGCCCTGTCACCCCTTTCACCCTTCTCCCTACCCCCTTCTATTCTGGTAACCACCAATCTAATCTCTGTATCTATGTGGTTTTTTGTGTTGTTGTTTTATCCTCTACTTATGAGTGAGATCATATAGTATTTGACTTTCTCCATCTGACTTATTTCCCTTAGCATAACACCCTCAGGGTCCATCCATGTTGTCAGAAATGGCAAGATTTCCTCTTTTTTTTTATAACTGAGTAGTATTTAATTATGTATGTATACCACATCTTCCTTATCCATTCATCCACTGATGGGCACTTAGGTTGTTTCCAAGTCTCGGCTACTGTGAATAATGCTGCAATGAACACACAGGTGCATATATCTTTACACATTCGTGTTTTCATATTCTTTGGATAAATAATCAGAAGTGGAATAGCTGGATCATATGGTAGTTCTATTCTTAAGTTTTTAAGGAATCTTCATGCCATTTTCCATAGTGGCTGCACCAGTTTACATTCCCGTCAGCAGTATATGAGGGATCCCTTTTCTCTACATCCTCTCCAACACTTCTTATTTCGTAAGTATAGCCATTCAGACGGGTGTGAGGTGATATCTCACTGTAGTTTTGATTTGCATTTCCCTAATAATCAGTGATGTTGAATGTTTTTCATGTGCCTGTTGGCCATCTGTGTATCTTCTTTGGAAGAACGTCTGTTCAGATCTTTTGCCCATTTTTTAATAAGGTTGTTTGTTTCTTTATTGTTGAGATGTATGAGTTCTTTTATATTTTATTCTATTGTGTTTTTATTAAAAAAATTTTTTTTTTGTTTATTGCGGTAACGTTGGTTTATAATATTATACAAATTTCAGGTGTACATCATTATACTTCTATTTCTGTATAGATTACATCACGTTCTCATGTTCACCACCCAAATACTAATTACAATCCATCACCACACACATGTGCCTAATTAACCCTTTCGCCCTCCTCCCTCCCTTCTTCCCCTCTGGTAACCACCAGTCCAATCTCTGTCTCTATGTGTTTGTTTGTTGTTATTATCTACTACTTAATGAGTGAGATCATACGGTATTTGACCTTCTCCCTCTGACTTATTTCACTTTGCATAATATCCTCAATGTCACATCCATTTGTCACAAATGGCTGGATTTCATTGTTTCTTACGGTCTAAGTAGTATAGGCACCTGGCTAGCTCAGTTGGTAGAGCAGGAGTTCTTTCATATTTTAAATATTAACCCCTTATCAGACATATGTTTTACAAATATCTTCTCCCAATTATTAGTTTGTCTTTTCCTTTTGATGATGGTTTCCTTTGCTGTGCAGAAGCTTGTTAGTTCGATGTAGTCCCATTTGTTTTTTTCTTTTGTTTCCCTTGCCTGAGTAGACATGGTATTTGGAAGGATGTTGCTAAGACTGATGTCAAAGAGTGTACTGAATATTTTCTTCTAGGAGTTTTATGATTTCGGGTATTACATTCAAGTCTTTAATCCACTTTGAGTTAAATTTTTGTGTATGGTGTAAGATAATGGTCTACTTTCATTCTTTTGCATGTGGCTGTCCAATTTTCCCAACGCCAGTTATCGAAGAGACTTTCCTTTCTCCATTTTATGTTCTTGGTTCCTTTGTTGAAAATTAGCTGCGCATAGATGTGTGGGTTTATTTCTGGGCTTTGATTCTGTTCTATTGGTCTGTTTTTGTGCCAGTACCATGCTGTTTTGACTACTATAGCTTTGTAGTATATTTTGAAATCAAGGAGTATGACACTTCCAGCTTTGTTCTTTTTTCTCATTATTCCTTTGGCTATTCAGAGTCTTTTGCTGTTCCATATAAATTTTAGGATTCTTTGTTCTATTTCTGTGAAAAACGTCGTTGGAATTTTGATAGGGATTACATTGAATCTGTAGATTGCTTTAGGAGGTATAGAATTTTAACTGTTAATTCTTCCTATCCAAGAGCAGGGAATATCTTTCCATTTCTTTGTGTCTTCTTTGATTTCTTTCAACAATGTTTTGTAGTTTTCGGTGTATAGGTGTTTCACCTCTTTCGTTATATTTATTCCTAGATATTTTGTTCTTTTTGTTGTGATTGCAAATGGGATTGTATTCTTAATTTGTCTTTCTGCTGCTTCATTGTTAGTGTATACAAATGCCACTGATTTTGGTATTATGATTTTGTATCCTGCAACTTTAATGTATTCATTTATTATTTCTAATATTTTTTGGTGGATTCTATAGGGTTTTATGTGTATAAAATCATGTCATCTGCAAATAGTGACAATTTTACTTCTTCCTTTCCAATTTGGATCCCTTTTATTTCATTTTCATGCTTGATTGCTCTGTCTAGGACTTCCAATACTATCTTAAATAAGAGTGGCAAAAGTGGGCATCCTTGTGTGGTTCCTGTTCTTAAAGTGAAAACTTTCAGTTTTTCACCATTGAGGATGATATTAGCTGTGGGTTTGTCATATATGGCCTTTATTATGTTGCAGTACTTTTCTTCTATATCCATTTTATTCAGAGTTTTTATCATAAATGGCTGCTGTATCTTGTGTAATGCTTTCCCTGCATCTATTGAGATAATCATGTAATTTTTATTCTTCATTTTGTTAACGTGGTGTATCACATTGATTGATTTGCGAATATTGAACCATCCCTGTGTCCCTCAAATAAATCCCACTTGATCATGGTGTATGATATTTTTAAGGTATTGTTGTATTTGATTTGCTAATATTTTGTTGAGAATTTTTGCATCAATGTTCATTAGTGATATTGGCCTGTAATTTTCCTTTTTTGTATTGTCCTTGTCTGGTTTTGGTATCACGGTAACGTTAGCCTTGTAGGATGAGTTAGGAAGCTTCCCTTCCTCTTCAACCATTTGGAACAGTTTGAGAAGGACAAGTATTAAGTCTTCTTTGAATGTTTGGTAGAATTCATCAGGGAAGTTGTCTGGTCTTGGACTTCTGCTTTTGGGGAGGTTTTTGATTACTGTTTCGATCTTTTTACTTGTGATTGGTCTATTTAGATTCTCTATTTCTTCTTGATTCAGTTTTGGAAAGTTGTATGATTCTAAGAATTTATCCATTTCTTCTAGATTATCCAATTTGTTGGTATATAGCTTTGTGTAGCATTCTCTTATAATTCTTTAGTATTTCTGAGATGTCTGTTATAATTTCTCCTCTTTCATTTCGGATTTTATTAATTTGAGCCTTCTCTCTTTTTTTCTTGGCAAGTCTAGCTAAAGGTTTGTCAATTTTCTTTATCTTTTCAGAGAATCAGTTTTGTTTCACTGATTTTGTCCTGCTGTTTTTCTAGTCTGTATTTCATTTATTTCCACTCTGATTTTTATTATTCCCTTCCTTCTACTGATTTGGGGCTTTGTTTGTTCTTCTTTTTTCTAGTTCCTTTGTGTGCATTGTTATATTTTTTATTTGAGATTTTTTTTGTTTCTTAAGGTAGGCCTGTATTGCTATAAACTTTCGTGTTAGTACTGCTTTTGCCATATCCCATAAATGTTGGCATGTTGTATTTTCATTTTCATTGGTCTCCAGGTATTTTTTGATTTCTCCTTTGACCCAATAGTTGTTCAGTAGCATTTTGTTTAATCTCTATGTAATTGTGGCTTTTCCAGTTTTCTTCTTGTAGTTGATTTCTAGTTTCATATCATTGTGGTCAGAAAAGATGCTTGGTACTATTTCAATCTTCTTAAGTTCTTTGAGACTTGTTTTGTGGCCTAATATGTGATCTATCCTGAAGAATGTTCCATGTTCATTTGAAAAGAATGCGTACTCTGCAGTTTTTGGATGGAATGTTCTCTACATATCTACTAACTCCATCTGGTCTAATGTGTCGTTTAAGGCCAATGTTTTCTTATTGACCTTCTGTTTGGTTCATCTATCCATTGATGTAAGTGGAGTGTTAAAATTCCCTACTATTTTTGTGTTACTGTCTATTTCTCCTTTTATGTCTGTTAATAATTGCTTCATATATTTATGTGCTCCTCTGTTGGGTGTGCAGATATTTACAAGTGTTACACCCTTGTTGGATTGTTCCTTTTTGCATTATGTAGTACTTTGTCTCTTATTACAGTTTTTGTTTTAAAGTCTATTTTGTCTGATATGAGTATTGCTACACCAGCTTTCTTTTCATTAACATTAGCATAGAGTATCTTTTTCCATCCCTTTACTTTCAGTTTGTGAGTGTCTTTAGATCCGAAGAGTGTCTCTTCTATGTAGCATGTATATGGGTCCATTCAGCCATCCTAAGTCTTTTGATTAGAGCATTTAGTCCATTGACATTTAAAGTAGCTATTGATAAGTAGGTACTTATTGCCTTTTTGTTACTTTTTTCTGGGTGTTTTAGTAGTCCTCTGTTCCTTTCTTCTTCTCTTGCTCTCTTCCCTTGTGATTTGAAGGCTTTCTTTAGTATTATGTTTGGTTTCCCTTCTCTTAATTTTTTTTTTTTGTGAGGGGACCAGCCCTGAGCTAACATCTATTGCCAATCCTCCTCTTTTTTTTCCCCTTTGTCTCCCCAAGGCCCCAGTAAATAGTTGTGTGTCATACTTGCACATCCTTCTACTTGCTGTATGTGGGATGCCGCCTCAGCATGGCCGGACAAGCCGTGCGTCAGTGCGCACCCAGGATCCGAACCCAGGCTGCCAGTAGCGGAGTGTGTGCACTTAACTGCTAAGCCACAGGGCTGGCCCCCTCTCTTAATTTTTTGCATATTTATTTTAGGCTTCTGGTTTGTGATTACCATGAGGTTCACATATAATAACCTGTGTAAATTGTAGTCTATATTAAGTTGATGGGCTCTCCAGTTTGACCTCTTTCTAAAAGCCCTACTCTTTTTTTTGTGTGTGTGTGAGGAGGATGTTAGCCTTGAGCTAACATCCGATGCCAATCGTCCCCTTTTTTCTTGAGGAAGATTGGCCCTGGGCTAACATCCATGCCCATCTTCCTCTACTTTATATGGGACACCTCCATAGCATGGCTTGACAAGCAATGCGTCAGTGCATGTCTGGGATCTGAACCTGTGAACTCCGGGCCGCCGCAGCGGAGCATGCGCACTTAACTGCTGCACCACCAGGCCGGCCCCTAAAAGCCCTACTCTTTTACTCCTCTCCTCCCACATTTTATGTTTTTGATATCATATTTAACCTCTTTTGTGTGTCTGTGTATCCCTTAACTTCTTATCATGGAAATAGAAAATTTTAGTAATTTTGTCTTTTGACCTTCATGTTAGCTTCATAGGTGGTTGATCTGCTACCTTTACTGTATATTTGCCTTTACCAGTGATTTTTTTTTTGTTTGATAATTTTCTTCTTCCTATTTGTGGACTTTTCTTCTCTACTTAAATAAGTCCCTTTAACATTTCCTGTAAGGCTGGTTTCTTGGTGATAAACTCCTTCAGTTTTTGCTTGTCTGGGAAACTCTTTATCTCTCCTATTCTGAATGATAACCTTGCTGGGTAGAGTATTCTTGGCTGTAGGTTCTTTCCTTTCAGCACTTTAAATATATTGTGTCACTCCCTTCTGCCCTGTAAGGTTTCTGCTGAGAAGTCAGCTGATAGCCTCATGGGGTTTCCTTTGCATGTAACTCGTTGTCTTTCTCTTGCAGCTCTTAGGATTCTCTCTTTATCTTTAATTCTTGACATTTTAATTATGATGTGTCTTCGTGTGGGCCCCTTTGGGTTTATCTTGTTTGGTGCTCTCTGTGCTTCCTGTACCTGGATGTCTGTTTCCTTCCTTAGGTTAGGAAAGTTTTCAGCTATTATTTCTTCAAATAGGTTCTCTGCCCTCTTGTCTTTCTCTTCTCTTTCTGGGACACTTATGACAGGGATGTTAGTGTGCTTAATGTTGTCTCAGAGGTCCCTTAGACTGTTCTTGTTCTTGTTAATTCTTTTTTCTATTCAGCTTGGGTCATTTCCTCTACTCTTTTGTCCAGCTCACTGATCTGTTCTTCTGCATCATCTACTCTGCTTTGATTCCCTCTAGTGAATTTTTCATTTCTATTATTGTATCCTTAGTTCTGATTTGTTCTTTTTTATATTTTCTAATTCTTTGTTGAAGTTCTCACTGTGTTCGTCTATTCTCCCAAGATCAGTGAACATCCTTATAATTATAAGTTTGTACTCTTTACCAGGTAGATTGTTTATCTCTGTTTCATTTAGTTATTTTTCTGAGGATTTGTCCTATTCCTTATTTGGAACCTGTTCCTTTGTCTCCTCATTTTGTCTCTTTCTCTGTGTTTATATCTACGTATTAGGTAGGTCAGCTACCACTCCTGATCTTGGAGATGTGACCTTACGTAAGAGATGCCTTATGAGGCCCAGCAATATGCTTCTGTCTCATCACCAGCTCCAACTGTTCCAGGAGTGTCCCCTGTGTGGTCTACATGTGCCCTTCTATTGTGGCAGAGTTGCTCTTGGTGCAGGTTCCCAGGTAGCCTAGGCTGGCCTCCTGGCCAGTAGGTTGAAAGGCTCAGCTGCGTGCAGCTGCTGAGGTCACTTTAGTCACTTTATTGGGCAGGGGTGGCCCCAGCACAGCTGGCTGCAAAGTGTAAAGCACACACTTGGTTTTTTTTGCTGTTAAGTGAGTCAGGCCCCCAGCATGGCTGGTTGCCAGGCTCAGGGGCTCACAATTGCTGTAGGTCTTTGGCCTGCAAGGCTGTTGTCAGCTCTCTCGGGAATGCAGCTGGGTGGGCCCGGCCCCAGGCGTGGCAGCACATAGTCATTTCAGATGTTGGAAGGTGGGGCAGATCCCCTATGTGGCTGTTTGAGAAAGCCAGCAGCACAAGTCTGCTGCAGCCAGCAAGCCCCACCGCTCGTGGGCCCACACACCCCATCAATGCATTCTTGCCCCACATGTACGCCCTGCCCCACTGAAGCAGATCCACTCACCCTGCTGCAGGGGTTCCACACACCCTACCTACGTGGGCTCACAAGTTCCCCGTGGGACTTGCTGGTGGGCAGGGCCAGTCCCTAAGGGGGGCTGCCTGCCCCGGCTGAGCTGGATTAAATTGGGGACTCTAGTGGGTGTGGCAAATCCCTGTGCTAACAGGCCAGGGGAAGAAATCTAATGACGTCTGCCAGAGTCTGTGTCAGCACACCTGTACTAGGTCACAGTAATGGCTGCCACAGTCAGTGGCAGTATCTCAGTCCCTGGGGAGGTGGTCCCAGCCACCTCCTTCCACTGTGAGATGTATTCAGAGCTTATCAAGTGAGTCTTTTTTACCAAAGGACTATAAACCTTTCTTTCTGGTGATTTTGTGTTGGTTTCTGGAACAGGTAAATTTGTGTGTGGGCACTTTAAGAGCAGGCTTTTCTTTCTCTTATGTTCAATAACATTTCTGGGGGTATTCTCTGTCGGTTTAAATAGTCAGCAAAGCCAGGTATTATGGTACTCCTCTCAGTTGTGCTGAATTCAAAAGCTGCTATTGTGGCAAAGCTCCCCAGCTCAGATCCCCAGCTACTCCGGGAGAAGCTTTGTACCTTAAGATTGCTCCTGACTGTGAAGAACTGTGGCTTTTTCCTCTCCAGAAAGGTATTTCTGCCTCTTCCACCTCAGTCAGTGTTGTCCTTATTGTGGGGGTTCTTTTTATCCAGTTTCCAGTTCTCTCTCAGGGGTAATTGTTCCACAGGTAGTTGTAAATGTGTTGTGTCCACGGGAGGAGGTGAGTTCAGAGTCCTCCTACACCACCATCTTCCCAGCAATAGTAAATGTTCCTACCAATCCCTTTTTGGTGTGTGATATGTGTATCCTGAAAATAAAATTTATTTAAATTCAAGTTTAAGAAAGATTTTACAATTCACGATATTAATTTCTAATCTGTTTTGCAAACTTTTAAATATAAAATAATTCAAAAATCATTTTAGAATGCATTTGTGCATTTTTATTTTCAAAGAATACCAAAAAATCACTTACTAAAAGAATATTTTAGACTACTTGTGTCTCTTTTCTCACTTTCCATTCCCCTAAATGTACTGCAATCTGACCCGTGTTGAAAAAACAATGATCTTCAAAATTCCAAATTCATTTGAATTGAATCTTTTAACTGCATGGGATTTCTCATTTCCTTATTGGAGATCTCTCCTTCCTTGGCTTTTATGAGAACATCGTCTCAACTTTGTTACTTGCTTGGCCATCCTTACATTCCTTTTCTGGCACTTCATTCTCCAAATTTCCAACAGCTTCCCAGGAGAAACATGTTTTTCCTTCCCTTCTCTCCCTCCCCCTTCCCTTTTCTTGTCTCTCTCCTCTCTTCTCTTTTCCTTTCTCCTTTTTATTCCCTTCCTCTCCTCTCCTATAAGTGATTTAACTAACTCTAAAAGCTTTAGACCAGAGATGGCAAATTTGAACATCATCTGGGTCTCGCAGGTAATATAAATGCGTGAGGCAGACGGAGGTAAGTGTATGTGCCTCCTTAATGAGTAGTGGAGTAAAGGAGGTTGCATACCTCTTCTAAAGGGACAGCCTTTACTTAGTAAGTGGGAGATCTGTCATGTGGTAATTTGGTCCAGGATTCCCTGAACTTTTGGTGTTTCAAAAGAGTTGAAATTAGTCTCCAAACGTTTGTGTTATTTAAAAAACATATTTTAACATTGTGCATGTTAAACAAAACACTTGTATAGACCAGATTTGGTTTCAGAGTGGCTGATTTTTGATGTTTAATACCAATTTGTATTTTTAGAACTCTAGACCTGATTTTATATCATTCCTCTGGAAAGCTTTACTTGTCTGTATGGCCTCCTCTTTAAACTCACTCAATATGTTCCCAAGCTATGATCACTATGTTCATTCATCAACTTTCCTCTCTTTATTTATGATTTTCAAAAAGTGTCATCACCATTGAGACCAACTACCCAAGAGAGAAACCTTGAAGCCTCCCTTGTCTCATTCTTCTTCTCCCAATGTCCCCAGACAGTAGATCCTGTGTTTCTTGAATCAGTTCTCTTTTCTCCATTATCATTATGTGTATTAAGATTCCCGACTATTTCAACATCATTTAGGAGGCCTCCCTAACATCAAAGTATGTCCTCTTCTGGTGTGTGTGTGTGTATTTATATATATATATATATATATATTTATATATATATATATTTAAACCTCTGTTGCTTCTCCACTTCCTCAGGGGACTTTTCAAATCTTCTTTTCAAACTTCCTGGAGAGGGTGCTTTCTCAGATTATGCAAGGAAGTTTTAGAAGCCCCAAACTAACCATGGCTGAGTTTACTGTAGTATCCATTTTACTCGTTTTCAAGTGGCTCAAAATATCCCTTTCATGTTATTCAAACAAAAGAGTAGAATGTAAAATTCTCATTAATTTTCACAATAACATGTAAGACTTTAAAATTTTTTGCTTGCAGCAGAATACTGCTGCAGATGTTGCTGACAGACCTGTGGGTGTATAAGTTCACTGTCTTCTCTCTGTATTATTAGGGCAAAAAGTATGAAAAGCCTTATCTTAAGGACAAAATTTAAGCTATTTTCATGGCATACAAGGCCTTAATAATTTGGTCTTAATTCCTCTTTTCTGTCTCATCTGCATCTTTCACCCTCACTCACACTGTGCCCATGTCACTCTGAATTTTTTGTGGTTTCCCGAACATTCCAGACCCTCTCACTCCATATTTTGCACAAACTCTCTCCCCTGTCTCAAGTAATTCTTTCTTCAAATCTCAGGTCAAAAGTTAGCTTTTTATGAAGGCTTCCCTGTTCTGAGGTCTTTAACCACTTTTCACTTTGTCTTCTAATTACTTGCTAAATTTGTCTCTTTCACGACATTTTGAATTTCTGGAGAGCAGAGATCACCTTTTTAATCCCTAGTGCCTAGCAGAGTGCATGTTAATGATTGAAAGAATGAATGATGAACCTAGCTGTTGAATACATCAATTTTTTTTGTACATGTGTGAACAAAACCCTGGAAAGTATTTCCTCTAACTGCGATTCAGCGATGAAATTCATGTTAGGCCAGATTGTGAACTCCGTCAATAGGGTAACAGAAATTAGAAGTAATTCAACCAAGTACTTCTTGGCTGTAACTACTAACACTGTTCAATAATTATTATAATTTAAACACTTTACATATTAGTTTAGGAGAAGAATTTTTAGCCAGGGCTCTGTGTTTTTGCCTTTGACATTGTTGGTTCACTCCTCTAGATTCTCTCTTCTTCCTTCTCTGCCCTGTTCTGTCTCAGGAAACTGAACAACTTGGCCTGAAGCCATAGGGCTATTGTACCCAGAGGCTTCTAGTTGCATCTGGCCACTGGGGAGCTCCTTGGAAGATCCGAGAGAGGGGAGAGAACGAGCTCAGGTATTTATTCTCTTGGTTATCCCTCTGCAATGGTCCAGTACCCGCTCTCTCTCTTCTCCCTTGGGTCAGAGTGAGCAGCTCCACAGTTACTACTAAGCCTGCATTGCTGCCCCATACTTTGTGGTTCCTCTACACTCCCATCTCTGTAAATAGCCCCATATTCGGGTAGTTTGTTGAATTATCCTGATTTGAGTGTGACATCTGTTTCTTGTTGGGAACCTGACTAATATAATTCTCTTCTATTTCCATGATTGCTTATTCTACAGACAAAATTAAAAGTGAATAAGAACGGCTTTTTCTGTTTTTTTTTAAACTATTTTATATAGCCATAAGCTCTGTTCACCCTTAGGCAAGTGTGTGTGCCCACAAGACTAAGTTTAAAATGAACGATGGCAAGTTTTTGCAAAATGTATCTTTATTACAGAACAATAGTTCAAAATTATGTAGATTGAAGTTGGATAGCATTCACATTTTAAGAAAATTTCCTATTAAGTGGAGTTACTTATTCAAGAGCATAAATCAAATTAAGATACATTAGAGTATTTCTCAGGGTAAATAAAGTTAAGAAAAGCTTTCATCAAAGTTTTGTGCTTAAAACAAATAAAACCTAATTTTAAACTTTCTGTGGATAACAATTAAAATCAGCAGTAAGACATTAACAATTTAGATAATTTTCAAATATTTTTAAAAGGTGAAAATTAAAGATATCACCACTAGTGATATAATTATAAAGTATAATTAAGTTTTAAGACAATTAAATGGAGAATTTTTTTCACATTCTCATCATAGATTCTTAATGTACTAAGTTTTAATTCCTAAGCAAATTGTTCTAGTTTTTATTTCAAAGTACTTAAATACAAATATATACTGTAACTTTGCTAAAACCTGCTGTGAGACTGCTTTTAGTGAAATAATTTTAAGATCCTATAGGTATTTTACCAAATACCCCTCCTGCAGATGATGCCCAAATAGACTTGCTTCTTCTATAATCTGCCCTATTGTAAAGAACATTGCAGTGAAGTTTCCACACATAGCTCTTTAAGATTCAATCCTTCCTATTTAGAGGTAACTTTAAAATACATTTTAATAAGGATAAATTTTTAAAGTGGCAATACACCTTTAACCTCTATTTTATATACATATTTGTTCCTACATTTCTTTAGCCTTATTCCTCTCATTTTTCAGAAGCCAAATCTTTTTTCACAAATTGTACTCTCCTCCCTCTCTTTTTTTAGCCTTCCCAAATGATAGACTGCATTCCACAATCTCAAGGTTGGTGATTCTGGCTTGTCATTTTTCTGTTAAGTATGGCCTATAGGTGAAATTGAGTGAACTTTTCATGAAGTTGTGTGTGTTTTTTTGTTGTTGTTCGTAGTGCTTTCATACACTGCAGAAGTTTTGACAGCACAGTGCTCATGTGTTTTGGGCAACACTTCAAGCTTCCTAAGAATAACACAAGTCTTTGAAAACACTAACCCATGATCTGACATTCTGTTGAATGTGATCCTGAAGTCCATCTATAAGAAGAAATATAGGTGACTATAAATCGTCTGGTACAGTCTGGGTATAGGTATGAACTAATAGAAAACCTGAAGACAACCAACATATTGAATCAGTCACAATGAGAGAATCTCATTGGTTCCTACCCCAAATTCTGCCAGTCTCCTAGACCTGATGTTAATCCTTTCCTACCTAAACCATTTTTACCATGCTGTCTTTGACAGTATCCACCTCAGTTCCCTTGACTCTGCTGTTCCAAACTCCACTACTGGGACTGAATCCACTTCTACATGTACAGTACCTTCACATTCCCTCGGGTCTCAGACCATCTGACTAGTGAAAGAACTACTGAACAGCTAAAGACACCACTCTAAAGACATTTAGCTTTAGTGACTCCTCTAGCCAGGGGCTCTGGGACGTAGATCTCATAGTCACACTTACTCTTATTCCTAGGGATCTAGCTCAAAGAACAGGGCTAATTAATAATTCAGTTCCTTTTAGCCTGTCTCCTTTTCTACTCCCTTCTAGAAGTCCAAAAGTGTTGCTTCTAAACACCCACCTACTAATTGGGCCCTTATTTTCTACCTACAGACCTGTTTCTGAATAGTGATCTTTTTTTTTTTTCTTCCTAAATTCCCTGGGTCATCAATCAGGTTATAGCCGTGCTCTGCCTTCCTGCTGGGATCTAACACCTGCTCTTGCAAACCCCCTTTTGACTTTTGTCTGAATCCAAATTGACATTCCTTGTACACTGTTCATGGCTCTTACTACCTCCTACACCCCTTCCCTTTTCAACTGCACTTTGGAGTTAGTCTCACAATAAATCTACCTATTGAATCCTAAACACCTGTTCTGTTCTTGTGGCATTAGATTAAGGTCCAAGTGGCTTCATCCTTTCTAAACTTTTGTTTGCCTGATTGGAGCTCCACAGCTCATACCCCAGTCCACTGTATGACAGATCAAAACCCTGTTTTCTCACTCCCAGAGTCAGTTCCCTAGCACACTCTGTATTATTCTAAGCTTCCTGAGCGCTCTACTTCTGCAGCCCGCTTGCTTATCATTGCTAAAAATAGTCACAAGACTGCCAATGCAATCAATTACAGATTCATAGTTACTCCTCAGATAGACTTGAATGGTAATTTACGTATCCATTAAAGGTGGTTTCACACTTTTTCTTTTCCTCCAGCTTTTAAGAACCCTTCTGCCCCTATACCCATCCCTTCCACTCCCCTATCTGCCCCTATGTCCATCCCTTCCACTCCCCTATCTGCCCCTATCCCCATCCCTTCCACTACCCTATGTCTCTCTTACCACCTCTTGCCTTTACTCTCTGAGCAAATAAGGAACATGCCTCTTACTTTTGCTAAGAGAACTATGGACATCCAAGTAGAGCTCCCTAAAATGCCTTTATTTGTTCCTGATATTTCTCATAATTAGCTCTTTTCCACTTTTCTTTTGTCTAACAGAAAGAAGTGCCTGCCACCATTCTCAAGCATAACTTCTTTTTAACATTCTCCAATTTTCATAATTATACTTATTGATGTAGTCCTCCCCTTTTAATTTTCGATCTATTTCATCTTGGTCACCATAAAAGCTGAAATATTTCCTTTCTTAGCCCCTTGTACCCCTTGAGCTCCTGTGGAATCTCCTTTCTACCCTTCACCAATGAGAGGAACTATAATTTTGACTCATTCTCCTTCTAACTCTTTATCTCTCAGTTGCTTAGAAGATTTTTTTTCTTTATAAAGTATAGCCTATACACAAACAAGTGTATATAATTATTTAAAATAATTATACAGTGAGCATACACGTGCCATTCCAGGTTAAGAAATAGATTATGGCCAATACAATTGAATGGGCTTCTGGCAATTGCCTCCCTTCATTCCATCCTAGACGTAACTGCTACACTAAATTTTGTGATAATCATTGCCTTGTTTTTCTTTATGCTCTTATGTGCATATCCTAATTAATCCTAATTAATATATCGTTTATATGAATGCCGTATTTGTCGTAATTCTTTTCCATCCCAGCAGACACCCCTCGGTGTAGTTTCAGAACCCCTGTACTTACATCTGTCATAGCATTTATCACATTTACTTTCTGTCCATTCCTTAGACTATGAGCTCTTTATACATCTTATTTCCTTATTCTCAGAATTTAATCAATTCCCAGAACATAGTAGGCATTCAACAAATATGAGTTAAGTAAACTAATAAAAGAAGAAATTAGGGGCACAACCTCGTAGGTTCAGAGTTTCTGTATTTTCATATCAAAACATTGAAGTAGATGAACACATTTTTGAGTGGAAAAAATTTCGGTCACAAGGATTGAAACAAAAAGCATGCTCTAGTTAAGTTTCTCCTATAATCCCAGTTCTGTCACTAATTGACTGCCACCTCGGGCCATTTACTTAACCTCTTGGTCCTCTATTACCTAATCTATAAAGTGAGGTTGGACTAAATGATCTCTAAGGTCCCATCCAGCTGTGAAATTCTATGATTGTCATCAATGATTGTATAAATAAAAAATTCAATTAACAAGAACATCTTAATCCCTAAGCGTTATCACTAAATTGAGATTTTACTTTTTCAAAGAGCAATTATTTTATATACACAGCAGGAAAAGAAAGTGTTCACGTATCTTCCTTTCCAGTCACAATTCAGCTTCATCAACAGAGTCATTTTTACATAATGTGAATAGTGTTCTTCCTAGTCAAATATAGGGACTTCTCTTCCTTTGAAGGGTCATCACTAAGTGATCCTTTCTTTATTTAATCAGTGAATTCATTACCTAGCTTAGAATAGATGTGTCACTTGTCTAACCCAAATTTAATGAAATATGTTAGGTTCTCCCTCCAAATCTAATTAGACACTGTACACTGTACCTGTTAGGTGACCAGCATGGGAGAATTTCTTAGGTCTTCAAATATTGACTTTGACCTTCATGTGCTCCTGGACCTTTCCAACTCCATTTCCTCCCTCTAACTCATGTTCATCTTTATTAATCCTCTGGGCTTTCCTCCCTATTGCTTCTCTGTCTTCCCTTCTATGCCTAGATTCCATGGAGAGTCTTCTGAGCAACATCCCCTGACTAACTGGCCCACACAGGACTTCCCTCCATAACCTTTTCCCTTGAGGAAACTCTACAACCACTATGTTACTGTTACCAGGTCAGAATCTGGACACATAACAATGTAATCACAGTTAATGAGAATAATTTAAATATAAAAAGTAATACATGGTCACTATAAATTTTTTAACAGCTTTATTGTGGTATAAATGACATACAATACATTTTACGTGTATAAAATGTACATTTTGAGAAGTTTTAACATATAGATACACCTGTGAATCCATCATCAGGATCAAGATAATGAACGTATCTTTTATCGCCTAAACTAATCTCATAACCCCTTGTAATTCATGTTTTTCCACTCTCCCCACACTCTTCTCACTCCCCCCACCCCCATACGCAGGGACCACTCATCCACTTTCTGGTACCTTAGGTTATCTTGCATTTTCTAGAATTTTATATAAATAGAATCATAGAATATGCATGCTTTTTGTCTGACTTCTTTCATTCATCATATTATTTTGAGATTCATCCATATTGTTGCATATAAATAGTTCATTCCTGTCTATTGCTGAGTCATATTATACTGTATGGAACTACTACAGTTAATTTATTGATCACTTGACAGACATTGGGTTGTTTCCAGTTTTGGGCTATTACAAATAAAGTTGCTATGAACATTTGTCTTCAAGTCTTTGGACAGACCTATGCTATTATTTCTTTTGTGTAAATACCAAAAGTGATATGGCTAGGTCATATAGTAATTATTTTAAGAAACTGCCAATCCATTTTCCAAAGTAATTGTACCATTTTACCAGCAGCAATGTAGGAGAGTTCCAGTTCCTTCATATTCTTCCAATACTTGGTATAGTCAGTCGTTTTAATTATAGCTACCCTAATAAATGTTGAGTGGTACCTAATTATATGCCTGTTATTCAGAATATATATAAAACATTCAAACTTCAGTAATAAAAAGCCTAATAACTCAATGAAAATGTGGAAAAAGTTTGAATATAAACAAATGTTTAGACACTTCACTAAAGAAGATTTACTGATCTCAAATAAGCCCATGAAATGATGCTCAGTATCATTAGTCATTAGGGAAATGCAAATTATTGTAGCTATTTTGATTCATACAAGAATCAATTAATATGAACTATAATTTATGAAGCCTCCTATTATTTCCCTATATGGTTGAACATAATTAATATCATATTACATGTGGAATTTAATCTTGTTTTTACCCTAATGCAGTGTGGAAGAATTTAGCACATAAATATTTGTTTTTCAGATTATGTCCTTGTTATGAATTACAAAGAATGAAATTACTGAGTGTATCAATACATAATTTCAAATTACTTCCCATAAACTTTGTACTATGTACACAACTTCTATCAATAGGTAAAGTTTCCTCCCTTTACACACTTGTAAAATTATTAACTTAAAAAAATCTTTGTGAATCTATTTGTTGAAAAATTGATTTTTATTTTAATTAAAGTGTGTTTCACTACTCTTGATATTCAACCTTTTTTATACATTTATTACATGAAATTTTTTTCATGAATTGTCTTTCATATCCTTTACTCATTTATCTATTGCCTCGATTTTTTCCTTAATTGCTTGATTGAACTCTATAAATGAAAGTTATTAAACTTTTGTTCATTGCAACTATTTCTTCACTTTATCTTTTAACAATATTTATGATACTCTTGACATTCAGTTTTATATTTTCATGTTGCCAATACATTAAATGTATCCTTCATGGTTTCTTCAAATGACTTTATTTTATTTTATTTTATTTTATTTTTGTGTGAGGAATATCGGCCCTGAGCTAACATCTGCCAATCCTCCTCTTTTTGCTGAAGAAGACTGGCCCTGGGCTAACATCTGTGCCCATTTTCCTCCACTTTATATGGGACGCCGCCACAGCATGGCCTGACAAGCAGTGCGTTGGTGCGCGCCCGGGATCTGAACCTGAGAACCCTGGTCCGCTGCAGCAGAGCACACGCACTTAACTGCTTGAGCCACTGGGCTGGCCCCTCTTCGCATGACTTTAAGTGTAGAAAGTTTTAATTATATATTTTTAATTTTTTATGGCATGATATTTTATATTTAAATTTTTAGTTAATCTATAATATATTGTGGCATGTAGTATAAGGGGATCTTAATTGATAGTTTTCTATTAGTCTAAAATTTGTTCCAGATAATAGGCTGATTAATCCATTCTTCCCTCATTGTTTCCTATGTTTTCTTTATCACATATTCCTTTATGTAAACTAATTCCCTTATATAAATTTCCAAAAAATTGTTTGATTTCTACTTCTGTTCATGAACATCATACTTATTTTTTTATTAAGGTAAGATCTCTTTAGAGTTTTGATTAAAATTGTAACACAAGTTTACAGTAGTTTGGAAAGTATTTGACATCTATGTATTTTGTATTCTTATCCAGAAATATTGCATGACTTTTAATTTATTCAACTATTCTATAATGGCTTTCAGGAAGTTTGTAGTTTATTTTATATAGATCTCATGTATTTCTTGTTCATTTTTTTAATAAGCACTTTCTATTTGAATACTAGTGTATATGTTTTTTTAAATTACATTTCCAATTATTTAATACTGGTATACAGGAAACTTATGTCATTTTGTTTATTTTGTTTCCAGCTACCTTATTGAATTTTCTTGTTAATTTTAGTAGTGTTTCTCTTCCTTCTTTGGAATTTCCCTGCTATACAATCATATTATCCATAACAATGATAATTTTGTTTATTTCCCCATATTTTGACTTTTATTCTTTAACTTACTTTTGATTAATTATATTGGTTAGAACTTCCAAAAACATTTAAAATTATAACAATTTTAGGGGAAATTCTTGTTTTTTCTCCTGATTTTATTAATGTTTTATATTCATTATGAAGTTAGCTATGTTTTAGCTAACTTTTTTATTTTACATTTTAAAGCCAGTGGTAAGGTTTACTCAAAATTACCTGCAACATCAGAATTCTTCCTCATTTGATCAGATAGTGATCCTTTAAATATTACGTGAGGATAATAATAATAACTTTAGCATTTTAAAATGTCAACTATGTTCCCCAGATTACCATTGCCTTCAGAAGTTGATTTATTTCTAATCAAAACTATAAGTTGGTCAGAGAAATCAGTTGGTGGGTATATTCAGTTAACAAAAATTTATTTATTTCTTCTCTATTAGGCAGAGATATGAGCACCTACTCTGCCCTATAGCTCCTATAACAGATGTTTAAGAATAATAAGAAACATGTCTCAACCTCTGAGTCTGTGCCCTTTGGCAAGTCACTTTACCTCTCTGCATCGGTAGGTCACTGAATATCACATATCTCTTTATTTAAAGTGTGCGTGGGTGCTTGGCTGGAAGTCAATATCTTTGTGAATTTGAGTAAATTACTTTATTTTCCCCAGTTTTCTTAACTCATTTATTCATAAGGGGGTTAAGAAAGCTTATCTGTAATATCTTTTACACTCAAACATTCTGTCACTTTATAACAATCTCTGTTAGAAATAAGGCATACATATGTGGAATTATATATAATAAAAAACTCAAGAGTCAAAGCAATATAGTAGAAATACAGGTTTTGGCTCAGAATATTCCATATCAAAATTCTGGTCCTACCTTACTATCTGTGTGAAGTAAGGTAAATTATTTAAACTCTATAAGCCTGAGCTTCATTGGTATCAATAGGAAATGCTAACTCATACCTGTCATGGTTATGGTGAGAACCAGTTAACAGAGTCTTGTACCATGTGGGTCCGTACGTGTTAGAGTACCGACAGGAAACAGATGGCACACTTGAAATAAGTTAATTTTAGAATGATTTATTTATAGAGATACTAATTATAAAGGTGTGGGTATATGATAATCACAAAGGATATTGCAGTATTCTAGGGCATATTAGCAGACAAATTATTGTCACACTTAGGCCCAGGGGGAATAGGGGAGGAGGCAGTTTTGGGAGTCTGGAGGGACATAATCATATATAATCTTTGCCTTGAGGGAAGCAATGACCATTGGTGGAGGGACACAGTCAGCCTAAGACTGAAATATACTTCATTCAGAAAGGTGTAAGATTGGTTATCTGACTAAATTAATCAAATCTTGGGTCCAGGATTTTAACTCTAATAGGATCTGTGTTGTCTAGGCATCTTCATATAAACATATCCAGAGCAGTCTCTTCATAGTGGAACTTAATGAAGGTAGCAAATTTATTTGTCCAGAGTAACTGAGTTCATAAGCCAAAGGAAGGTTTTATACAATTTACACTATAGTTGGGTAAAATCTATAACAGGCATAATGGAGGTTCTAATATTTCCAAATTCACCTCACATAAAACTTGTAATATTCATTTAACAATGTGCTATGGTCCAATCTGGGTTCAGATAGATCTTTTCGTCACAAGTTTCTCTTGCCCAAATCTGCCTGACCTAACTCCAGGCTCCTTAATACAAGTTTCTCAGTCTTTTCCTGTTTTTCTTCCTCAATGAATAATCTTTAAGCACTGGATCTTTATCAATTTATTTCTGCAGAAAGCTGTGCTTCACTTCAATATGTTCTGAAAACTGCTGTCTGGGAGTAGTTTCCAGCTGCTCTCTGCCCTTCTATTCGGAGAGCTGTGTCTACTGGCAGCTGCATTCTCTTCGTAGAATTAGTATTCTCTTCTTTACTTTGGTGATGCAAGAGAGTTTTTTAGCTCCTTGTTTTTAAGAGTCACTTCCTGCTTGGAATCAGAACTAGATCTGCTGTTGCGGGGAAACAGAGACGTCATGACACTTGCTTGGGTAGCAGGACTCAAGACATTGTTCTTTGATGACTATCTGTCAGAAAATTAACAGAGGTGCATGGTATGCTGAAAAGAGTGCTAGGATACAAAATTTCAACACTAGACTATACTTGGTTGGTCTGTTTTCTAGTCATGCAGTTTGGAAAAATTACTTAAATTTTTGATCCTCTTCTTTCTTTTTTCTCATTTGTAAAAATGAAATCATAGACTGCTACACTTACCTCACATGATTGTTATGAGGCTCAAATGAAATAATGTATGTAAGGTGATTTGCAAACTATAAAGTGGAAGGAATTATTACTATCTGAAAAATGTATTCTTTGGAAACAGAACAGTATGTTATGTAAATTAGTATTGGCTTGGTGTTTATATTTTCCCACCTGACTAGTGAAATGAAAAAGATATTTATTTCTCATGGAAATCTCCAGGGATATTAACCAATCTTCTTTCAGTATATTTAATATAATTCTAAGAATTAACAAGCAACATTTAGAGTAATCACAGATACAAGACTGCACAAATCAAATCATAATCATGTTCCTTTTACACTGATAAAGTTTCCAAGAGTAAAATGTACCTTTGCTATTCATGGCTTACTTGAATAGTTTTAAAGCTTCCATACAATTTTTCCTTGAGTTCTAAAACTTCGTAATTATCATATTGACTTGAAAAAGGAAATTGCATGACCTTCATTAAAGGCAATGACTATTATTAATTTATTAATGCTGGAATTACTCTATACTGTTCTTATGAATCAGCCTACTGCATGGGTGTTTGGATCTTTAAATGTTTACGAGAGTTAAAATTTTATTAGGGGATGTTATTTTGCTTATATTTCTTCTTTTATAAACCAAATCATAATAATTGCATTATTATTGCTTAATATTATATCTTTATTATTAGTAACTAGATTCTGTACTATTTTTCAATGTGCAGCAAAGAGGATTTTAGAAAGGAACGAAAGGATATTACATCAATACTTCAAAACACTAGCATTTCTTTCACTGTTTTAGAATTTTAAAGTAATTATCTCACTTTATTTTCTCTATTTCAGTCAGAACACTTAAGTATATTTGTGAATATTTGAGCATTTTCCTACAATCTTCACATATTTTTATTGTTGCCATCGGCTTTTTTGAAGTTTTTAATGGCATTTATCAGTGCTTACTATGTATCTGGCAGTTGACACCAGGTACTGTAGGACGTCAAAAGAGGTGATTTGTCGTATGGGGATTACCTACCAATCGAGAGAGCAAATATAAACACATATCTAAATAATTAAACAAGACAATTTCCTATGGTAATAAGTGCCTAATAATAAAACTGGAATATGGGATCAGAATTGGCTGTGGAAGAAGTGGCAGGGAGAGCTGCTTTAAATGGGATGGACAAGGAAGATCTCTTTCAGGAGGTAACATGTGAGCTGAGACCTGAATTATTAGAAAGGACCCAGTTTTTGAAGCACTAGGGCAAGGACATTTTAAGTAGAACGTGAAAAGGCTCTGATGAGAGAATGAGCTTGGCAAAGAATGTCTCTTTGGTTGGAGTGTGCTAAATGGTTGGATAGGTAGGCAGAGGCTAAATCAAGTAGTATATTGTAGGTTAAGACAATGAGTTAGATTTGATTCTAATTGCAATGAGAAGCCACTGGAGAGATTTAATCACAGGAGTGATTTGATTTACATCTTTCCAAGTTTGCCCTGATTAGCATGTGGAAAACGAGCCATGTAAAAGCCGATGATGGAAACTGGGAAACAGGTTAGGAGACTGTTATGGTATCCTAGGTGAGAGAGGATGGTAGTGAACAAGGTGATCTGTGTTCAACGGAAATGGTCAGATTTGGGACATATGTGAGACATATGGCCTCTAGATCTTTCTGGTGGATTGGACATGGGAGGTGATGAAAGAGATGAATCAATTTTGCCTTTTACATTTGAGATGTGATCAGGTAGGTACCATTGACCATGAGTGAGAAAATCTACAAGGAGAAGCAGTTTGGGGGTAGGGTCGGTTTGGGGCTGAGGTTGAGTCAAGATCTCTGTTTTGAACTTGTTAATTTTGAGATGCCTATTGGGCATCCAAACAGAGACTCTGAGTAGCCATTTGGGTATATTATTCTAGAATATAGATTATTCATCCTAATGGAAGAGACCATTAAGTTTGGTCAACTAATCATTAGAATGAGAATTATCATTTTTGACCAACTATTACATACTAAGCTCTTTAGGTGTGATAATTTAGAAAATCCTCACAGTACTGTGAAGTGCTTGTTATTTCTCAAAATGTTAAAGTGAGAGAAGACTGTCTGTTACAGAACTTACATAGTGATAAAGCATAAAGATTTAAATTCAGGTATATCAGACTCCAAATTTCATGGTCTATCCAGTAAAACTCGCTGACTTCCGGGTTTTCCTGTTATTGTTACTTGCATTCCTACCACGTATTTAACAAAAAATTGAAAATATTAAATAAAACCACCTAGGTTTTTTGACATAGTGGATCTACTACACCATGATAAAGCTCCTCTTGCTACCATTTCCACAAACCAACTGATAGAACATTGTCAAGTTTCCTTGCACATTCTCCAGCTTTGCGTTTCAGCCAGTTGTATAACATGGTAACTAATATGGCTTCTATTCATCAAAAATACAGCTAACTTATGAACATTTAAGTTTGAATTACAGAACGTAATGTTGAAAGTGACCTTAGAAGGCATTTGCTTTTTCCTCCACCTGTTTAGGAATTTGTTCTGTGGTATCATGCAGCCATGAGAAAGCAGGACATCCTGCCATTTGTGGCAATATGGGTGGACCTTGAGCGTATAAGTCAGACAGAGACAGACAAGTACTGAATGACATCACTTATATGTGGAATCTAGAAAAGCCAAACTCATAAAAACAGAAAGTAAAATGGTGGTTACCAGGGGATGGGGTGCGGGAGGATAGGACAGATGTATTTTTAAGGATACAAACTTGCAACAAGTAGTAAATAGGCACTAGAGATCTAGTGCACAATATAATGAATATAGGCAACATATAGTATTATAATCATCAAACTTGCTAAGACACTAAAACTTAAGGATTCCAACCACTAAAAAGAAAACATCATTATGTAATATGATAGAGGTGCTAATTATTGCTACAATGGCAATCATATTACAATATATAAATGTATCGAGTTAAGATGTTTTACACTTTAAATTTGCACAATGTTATATGTCAAATATATTTCAATTAAAAAAAAGAATTCATTCTGTGGTTTTCTTAACAAGTAAAAGGGAACTGAGAAGTGGGTAAAAATTAGGAAATTGAACTACATGTTTGTAAGTTTTTTTCAATCATTGAGTTTATTTGCTTAATCATCAGATGGCAAAATTTATTAGAATGGGCTTCATCACAGCCCAAATAACAATTTTAATTAATTAATGATACATTTATTATCTATCTTTATTACCAATCTAGAAGCTTCATGTGTGAACCCAGGACACTTTTTTTATCCCCACCACAATCTTTCTGGCACTAGCAGAGTTCTTGGCATACTGCAGGTTCTCGATCAGCACTTGCTGAATTAATAAAGAAATTAATAAAACTGTGTATTGGTTCTGTCTGCCTTCTGCTTAGTGGCCCATCTTCTATACATTATCCTTTAAATACTCAATGAATGCCTTATGTAAGTGACTGTAGTGGGTCCCCCAAAAGATCTGTCCACTTCCTAATCCTGGAAACCTTTGAATGTGACCTGGTTTGGAAAAATGGTCTTTGCAGATGTAATCAAGATAAGGATCAACATAAGATCATCTGGATTATCCAAGTGGACCCTAAATCCCATGACGAGTGTCCTTATAAGAGACATACAGAAGACAGACACACAGAGAGAAAAGAAGGCCATGTGAAGACAGAGACAGAGATAAAAGTTATGCAGCCACAAGCAAAGAACATGTGGGGCCAACAGAAGCTGGAGGAGGCCAGGAAGGATCGAGGAGGATTAGAGCCTTCTGCAGGAGGGTGCACCTTGATTGTGGACTTCTGGCCTCCAGAACTGTGGGTGAATAAGTTTCTGTTGTTTTCAGCCAGCCAGTTTATGGTATGTCAGAGCAGTCTCAGAAAAATGACACAATACCGAGGAGCAAGTTCAAGGTTGGAAGAATTTGGGTTCTAATCTTGGCATCATTTTTTTATTGGTTCTGTGACCTTGAGCAAGTGACATAGACCAGTAAACATCAGGGTCCTCATCTCTATTGGAGGGGTAAGAACACTTAACCTACAGTACTCCCAAGTGTCAATGAAATAAAGCACAGACTCAGTAAAACACTATACGAATAGGAGTGTTTTTATGTCTCCTCATAATCTCCTCTCAAAGGGAAATCTCGTTGGTACTTTTACCTTTTCTTCAAATGGCATTGGTTCCAAATCCTTCATCAAAATGGTTATCTTCTTATGGAAGGATAAATTTGACTGTTTCGAACATAGAAGGTTTTATCCATCATCAGAAAATAGATAAGTCAATTAAAGTTAAAAGAGACGGAGAAAGAGAGAGAGAAAGAAGAAGGAGAAGGAGGAGGAGGAGGAAGACAAGAAAGAGAAGAAGAAGAAGAAGAAAGAGGAGGAGGAGGAGAAGGAGGAAAGGGGAGAAAAGGGGAGAGGAGAAGACTGGAGGGGAGAGGGGAGGGAAGATGAGAGGAGAGAGGGGAGGGAGAAAGTTATAGGAGAAAGAAGACTGAAATTTGAGCCAAGTTCATAAAACTATGTTAGAAAATAAGCACAAATTTCATTTTTACTCATAGGGTAGAAATTGCAAAAAAAAGTGGAAACAACCAAAACACTTATCAATAGTAGAAATGGAGAAATAAATTATATTACATTTATATAATAAAACATTATCCAGAGCTAAAACCAATGAGTTCAATCTCTACGTACCAACACGATTAAATTTCAAAAGCATAATATTGAGTAAAAAATTGCAAGTTTCAGAATGATAAAAAAGTATGATGTCATTTATATAAAATGTATAAACACATGAAACAATACAGAACATTGCTATATATTGTTTGTGATTACATATGTGTGTAATAAAAGAATTAAAACATGGACAGGACTAACACACACCAAATTCCGGACAGGGGCTATCAGTGGGAGGGAGATAAGGAAATGAGATTAGCAAATATTGTCTGTGGATTTGGGATTGAACTATAATAGTATTTAATTAAAAAGAAAATAAAAGATATAAAGGAAGGAAGGGAGGGAGAGAGGGAGGAAAGAATGAGGAAGGAAAGAAATCCGAAGCAAATATAACAAACTGATAACTGTTAAATCTAAGTGGTAATTTCCTGGACTTTTTTTTTATGTTTTTCATATCATTGAAATAGTTCATCATAAATTTAGCAGAGTAGGATTAGAATACATACTCTTTGGAGTTAAATATTTTTTACTAAAATACTGTATATTATATTATTATATAAAAGACCAAACCAGTGTTAGAAAGTACTCATAAAATGGCTCTAATTCCGTAAATAAATTTGTTATCTTTATTTCTATTTTTTAGAAATATACCTTTCTTTCAATTCTTCTTAGTAAATGGGATTACTTTTGTGTTTTGCCTGCTGCCCAACAGGGAAAGTCTTTGAAGTCTAAGCACTTTATTTATTATGGTGTTTTGAAGAAGGATTGGTTTGGAAAGGGAGAGGACAGATCTGCTGGTTTATACTTTTCATTAATCTGGTAAATGATGCTATTCATTCACCTAATGGAAGGGTCTTAGGGTTTGGTTGAACAAGAGGCAAATGGATATAACGTGACAGTACAAGCAGTAGTATTTCTGAAGTACAGTAAATTTTGAGAAGATCAAACATGCTCAAATTCAAATGTAAGTATTTAATTTTCTTCCAAAGTCTGTGTAGTTGACATTGGTGATTGTCTTCTATTTATGATGATGTAATCCATTCCTCTTACCATGATGTTCTTTACTGTGGGTATGCAGCTGGAGTTACATCACGAGTTTGATGGTTGTACTTAGAACTCCTGCTTCATTTCCTCTGACTACACTACTCTAATTTGGTTACTTTCCTAAGTGAATTATGTCCTGGATCAATATACATCTGCGTTTAGGATACTATTTTGTTTAGGAATGTTGTAAAGTAATCCAAACAGTTTGAAGGCAACATAATACCTATGTTAAATTTTATAAAATCTGGTTACTAAAACAGTTATCTAAAAGTAGTTCAACTTTGTCGCCATTGTCCCTGTTGAAGGAACAGAACACCCTTCCTCAGCAGGGAGTTATCATGTGTCCTGCTTACGTTAACCGGCATATTTTCTGCCAGAGTTACGCATGCTGCCCAAGTTGGGAGGCAGTAAGAAAGGGAAGTGAGGGGGTACAAAAGAAGGGGGTGTCTCTACCGGAGATATGTTTATTTTAAAACTGACACAGAATTGCGTGGATCAATCTGACATTTTTACGTGGAATCTGAAGTTTAAACTTATTCTACTGCTCTAAACCGTTTAAGATTAAAACCTGCTCAGTCCGTTTTTTTTTTTAAACATACTTTTTATATGGGTAGTATATAAACTTGATATCAAACTTGTTGCAATTTTTTAAAAAACATGATACTCATTTTTTCTTGTTAATTTTTTGTAGTGAATTCACAAGTCTATATTTTATTGTTGAAAGACCAAATATTACTAGTAAAACAGTCTTAGAATGATTAAAATGTACATTAATACATTGTTATTATGATATATTTCACTTTCATCCTACATTACTTTATGTTTGTGAGAAAACCCAGAAGAAGCTTGTTGGCATTGAAGAGCAAAATGTCTAATTGGCATGCATAATGAAAGTTTTCCTAGGTTTTCCCCTTAGTTTTGTTTTTCCTTGAGTCTTTCATTGTTGATAAAATGTTGTTAACCCTTTTGTTTAAGATCTCTTACCTTAAAGCAGACTTCCAGGAAATCTTTTTATTTATATGTGTGTGTGTGTGTGTGTGTGTGTGTGTGTCTGTGTGTGTGTGTATGTATATATACATATTTTTTTTTTCAGTAATTTCACTTGCCCAGTAAATTTCACTAATGGGAGAGTTCCTGGCAATCCACGAACAGGCTGTGGGGATCCTCATTAATCTTCTAACAGTTTCTGCTGTCGTCCCTCTCTAAAGCTCCTCGCCTTGTAAAGTATTTGTGGTGAAGCAACAGCACTTTGCTTTCCACTAAGTAATGTCATCCAGCCAGATCCCAACAAAAGCCACATCTCCCTTTCAAATAGTTTCAGCCTCAGCTGTATTATTGGCTGGAGTTCTAAGCTGTGAAGAGGAGACACTATTTGTTTAACTGTGCTTCACAATACAAACAAGCCAAGAAAATACAACTCCTCTGGTCTTCTTTTGTGTCTCCTGATAGTAATATAGTTTTACTCTTAGTGACTGCAAAATTACTTTACAAACAGATGTTAAGCTGTGTTTTTTTTTTAAAGTTTGCAGGCATTTCTTTAAACACTGTATCTTAATAACATAGCTGTGTATAGAGTCATTAGATAAAGAGAATATTTCACTGGTTACATTAAAAATAATGTATCAACATCTATAAAATGAGTTACATATTAAGTCACAAAAAATGTGAGTGGCTATAAATTAAAATGTAATAAATTATTTAAGGAAAATAATTCCTAACCAGTTTTCAATGTGTTTTTTAAAATAGCATTAGTCAATCAACATCTTTAATTCCCACTCTCATATATAGGGTAATCTTCCTTGAAAAGGGAAGGCTTATCTAAGAAGTACCAAAAATTTGCTCTCAAAACCTGATAGGAATTGTGTTATGCAAAACTTTATTTACAATATTCTAAGCCAATTAAAAGAAGTGACTATTTTTATAAAAGAGAAAATAATGGGACTGATCTAACACAATGCCTCAGTTACTTTATATAGTCTGTGTATACTCTGGAAAGCTGCAGATGATAATTCTAATATTATCTATTTAGAAAGAAGATCAATTTAGAAAGAAGATCAACTTGAAGCATATTACCGTTTTCTTCATTAAAGCAAATCCTTTCATTTGAGCAAAACTATCACCTAAAATTGGTGGTAATATAGAAAGGATGATTTACATATGTGAATGTATCACTTCACAAAATTTTACATTTCTGTTTTTTGGATTTAGGATCCAAGTGACTAGAAGAGAAGCATGTATAGGGCAACCATCCTTTAAAAAAGGGAGGTATATGGGGCTGGCCGGGTGGCGTAGTGGTTAAGTTTGCGGGCTCCACTTCAGTGGCCCAGGGTTTGTGGGTTTGGATTCTGGGCGTGGACCTACACACTGCTTATCAAGCTATGCTGTGGTGGCTTCCCACATACAAGATGGAGGAAGATTGGCACAGATGTTAGCTCAGGGACAATCTTCCTCACCAAAAAAAAAAAAAAAAAGGAAAAGAAAAAGAAAGAGAGGTGTAAAATTTAAACATCAATATATATATATATAAAACAATCACTTAGAAAATATTAAATAATATCATTTATCTTCAGGAGAGAATAATCAAAGACATTAAAAATCATGCAAATAGAAATGGCTGATGCTTGGTTTTAAGACTCATGTAGCACACACTGAATTGTGGTTCTCAAACTGTGGTCTCCCAACTAGCAGCGCCAGTATCACTTGAGAAGTTGTTAGAGATGCAAATTCTTCAGCCCCATCCTAGGCTTACTGAATCAGAAATTCTGGGGACGGGGTCCCCAATAGGCCACATTTTAACAAGCCTCCAGGTGGTTCTGACATACACTTATGTTTGAGAACCTCTGCTTCACGCAGCATACAAGATTGCAAGAACTAATTCTGAGCCTAAATCAGTGCAGTCTTTCTAAATCGTCAATCCAGAGGAAGGGCAAACCAACCCTTGGTCCCTGGATAAAATGAAGATAGGGATCTCTTGCTTCATTACCCATTTTGTACTTCTCAAGAAAGCATGGTCTTTCAGAAATCACATGAAGAAAACATTTACTGTTCAAAGACAAGATATTATTTTGAAAATTCCTCTAAGATGGAGTGTCACTCAAGAACACCAAAGTATACTCCTTCCAGATCACTTTAGCAGTGTCTGTGGAGAATTTCCGTATAGAATCAGACCTGGATCATTGTTTTTTCATATATATGTAGCTTCCCTCACCGCCAAGCAGAGTGCTTATAGCAAGATATTACCACTGTAAAGATGCCTCAGCATCTCCCAACCTCTGCACCCTGTTGATTAGTTTAGTAAAATAGCTATGACCTAAGAGCAGAATATCAAATTTTAAACATAATTCTAGTGACTTTGTTGGGCTATAGTGGGAGTACATTGAACCAATGGTAGAGTTTGAGAAAACTTACTCATTGCTACCTGTATTTCTGGTAGACACAAACTATACTGTAATCTAGTAGTAAGTACATTCAAAAATCAACTAAGTTCTTTTACTCCGTAGGTGTACATTTAAACGTTTCCTATTCTACTAGTGATCAAATGGTACCATCAATTGCCATCTCACAGAGTATGTTATTTATAAACCTTGGGAAGGCAAAATACCTCATTTCCTTGTATTTCAGTTTTCTCATATGAATTGGGGATAAACATTCCTAAAAATTTATTCCCTAACATTGGGGTAATCTTGAGCAACAAATGAGATTTAAAAATGTACAGCACTTAAAAGAATGCCTGGCACATTAATTACCACTCACTTCATATTAGCTGTTGCTATTATTGTTTTTCTATCACCATTTCATAATTAATTTCTGAAATCAGGAATTTAAAAAATATCCTACTGTGGTATGATACTGAGTGTTGTAAAAAGCACTTTTTAAATATTAGGAAATAGACTTTTTATTTTAAAAAGAGACATTAAAATTCATTTATGAGTTATAAAATAATTGTTGTGCTAGGCATTTGCATCACTAGATATCAATTTGCTTTGCTTTTCTATCTAAAGTTGTCCCATTAGATATTGAAACAGAGCTAGGAATAGCAGTAGTTAAAGGAATACTGCACAAAATAGTCATTTCTCAAGAGATTCGATCCACACACCTACTGTACATTTTTGAAATGTGCTTTAAGTCACTCTTTGAAAGTAGTATAATAAAGTGCACATCAGGAAGGGGAATGAGTCCATTCTCACCATCTGTTCCTAATTTTTTTTGAGCTGGAGACTGCATTATTAAACCACTGTGTAAAATGTTAAAAAGGCATTAGAAATCTGAGCTAAATCCAGAAGAGTTCAGAGAACTTGAGGTTATTTGAAAAGATATCAATAGCTGTGTTACAGTGATGAGTAAAATAAAGCCAGCTCCTTAGTTTCAGGTAACCCTGAATTTCATTTTCTCAAATTCCCAAAAGTTTAAAGTTCTTCCAAATATACTGTTAGCCAAATCGCATATATATTTAATTTCTGTATAAACATGTACAGTTTTGTACCCTTTACCCTCATTTTAGCTAATAGGAATTTTAATATATCCTCTAGCCCCCAAGTTACAAAATTTTAAGAGCTCACACAATTGCAAGACAGAATTTTGATGACTTTCTGAAGACCTCAGAATTTTGGTGACTTTCTGCAGATCTCACAATTTCAGACTGTTTTCTCTACAAATGATAAGTGATTTGACTTACTTTCCCCAGGGAATGTGGACAACAATGTCTATATGACTTCTTTGTGGCATCCTTGGCAACTCCCAGAACCTTGTATAAAAACTTGCCTGTGTGAAGATCTGGTCCTAGGTGTATACAGGTTTCCAATGGGATTTGAAAAGATGCGAAAGTCTGCTTGACTCCAAAATATCTCAAATCTTCGTCCTGCCCATGTACTAGAAACTGCCCCACCCATCGCTACTCTGTACTGAGATTAAAAAGTATGGTTAAAATGCAAACGTCCTGCTTTAGATACAGTCAACATTTATTCAGAATTAACGAAACAAGCATTGCAGTTAGAGAGTTTACATGAAAGCAAATGCATCAGCATGTGAGAAGGCCTGCACTATGTTCGCCCCAATCCAGTGGGTCAAATGGGCATGCAACTATGTGGAGGATGCCCTACTCATTTAGGAGATAAAGGCCCGGTTAATTAATTTACTCATAAGATGTTCTTGGAAACATTTCACTGCCTGATTGGGTGGCAACGGTCTGTCTCAAAACCTCTCTCTGGGAGACTAGGCTAATTACTTGATCCCATTCTTTTACGAGCTTTTATCACCCTGATTCCTAAAGAATATTGATGCCGTAGCCCCTTTTGAGTGAGGCTATACTTCTCTCTTATTTTTCCTTAATTCATTTCCCATGCACTGAACTCCGCATACTTTTCTGCTCACGATCTCCTTCAATTTTCTGATGTGTCCCCTGGGATGACCTGAATCTCTTCTGATAAGTTCACTATCTTTGCGTTTTCATGAATGTTGCTGCTCCGCCACCACATTTCTGTTAGAGAAGCACCATTTTCTCTTACACTCTTCTCCTCTCCAAGCTTAGGAGCTTGGCTTGGAACTGGCTTAATTATCTGTGCCCATTTCCAGGGTCATCCTTCGTGAAGCTTCCACTGTGCCTAGTTTTCTGCACCACCTTGCTTTCCTACTTACTCTGACTCGACTTCCACCCTGGTGCAATCCTCTCTTTGCCCTTTCACCACATTACAGCCCACGTGTTTTCGAGTCCCCAGATGGAATCAAATACTGAACATACGTATTCCTATACTCATGGATATGGGGTGTCTCCTTTCCTCTTAGTAGAGTATTTTGCATTTTTTGTTTTTTTCCATTGATCTTCAAACTCCTATCTCAGTATAGGAAACATTGTCTTCTCTCCATCCCATCTCACACACATCACACAATCCATGCAGCATTTCATTCTGCCGTATCAGTCTAGGGTTGGGCCCATAATAAAAATTAAAATCATCAGGCCAGCCTGGTGGTGTAGTGGTTAAGGTTTTGTGCTCTGCTTTGGTGGCCCGGGGTTCACAGGTTCAGATCCCAAGCGTGGACCTACATACTGCTTATCTAGCCATGCTCTGGCAGGCATCCCACATATAAAATAGAGGAAGATGTGCATGGATGTTAGCCCAGGGCCAATCTTGCTCAGCAAAAAGAGGAGGATTGGCATTGGATGTGAGCTCAGGGCTAATCTTCCTCACCAAAAAACAAAAAATCATTATTATAATAATGGCTAACACTATTCAGTTCTTAGATGTGCAGTATATTGGTTTTAGTTCTTTGCATTTATTATCATGTTTAAGTCCCACAACAACCCTATCAAGTTGATAATATTGTTATCCCTATCATGAGCATACTGAAGAACAACTTGTGAGGCGACATTAGCGTTGATCTGGGTGAGAGTAACGGAGTAGAAAGAGGAATAACTCTCTAAAGTTGACCTTCCATTAACCTTCTGCTACTACTTCTACTAAGTACAGCTGTTATCTTCCCATATTTCCTTCCTTCCTCTCTTCTGCACTTTATCCAGAGCCCTTCCAGGCACTGACTCCCAGCCGTAGCAGAGAAGAAATGCTCAGATATTCTTAAAATGCTTTTCCTCTCAAAAATGGATGGGATTTATTTCTATCGTTTGTGTACCCAAATTTACCATTAGCCCTCATGGAGGGTTATTATTCTTGATTTTTATTTTTCATAGAGTATAGTGAGGAGGAAGAGTTCATTAGAATGAGGTTCTTTATTCTTTCTTGCCTTCATTAATAGCAATAATATTGTAATAAAACCTTCAACATGTTGTGTGCTTGGTTTAGGAATAGAATGAGGGGAGAAGACAGGAAATTATTCTCTATCCTATTGTGAGTCAGAAGGTATAGAAGCCTTTGCTGGGAAAGTAGTGGCAAAAAGAGTCTTGCCAGGTAAACACTGGGATTTCTTAAAAAAAAAAAAAAAAATCAGGGAGAGAGAAAGACAGAGGGAAAGAGGTAGAAAGGGAGAGAGAGGGAAATGACGTCCAGGCTTTCAAGTTTGAAGACTCTCCTCGAGGAAGTACACTAACGGGAGGTCCTGGCCTCTCTGTCCGTCGCTCAGACCCCAACCTGCTTCAGCCAAATTCTGACAACTGGGGCTGGCGGCTCAGAGTCAGCCCTGGCTGCAAAGCTGTTTAGAGGAGACTTACGTTCCAAACACCTTCGTTTTCTTCCGCACACTTTTCCCCAACGACGCAAAGTTGCGCTAGTTGATTAGTTCCCATGGTATTATTACACAATTTTCTAGAGTACATAAATGTTTCCTAGACAAGGGTGGCTAACATTTATTGAGTACTTACTCTACATGCCCTTTACAAGCATGATTTGATGTAATCAACACAACAACCTTTACAGGATAGGTATTTTGGTCCCTCTTCTAATGAAGAATAAACTTAGTTTAGAGAGTTTAAATAATTTGTCTAAGGTCACACTTAGTGTGTGGCAGAATATGTCTCCAGGTCTTCTTTTATTCAAAAAACCTGTGATCTTATACCAGTATAAGATGTATATGAGATCATTATACAAGTAGCTTTCCCTTTTTATTTTTTGTCATCACCGCACAGTTTCGAATACTAGAATTTTTGACAGTACACCTGAAGTGGTTAAAAGACTCAAAAGAACACTAAACAGTTTAGCAATAATTACAATGCAATCACTACCACTGCGTAACAATGTCTCACATTGTCTATAAAAGGATCCACTGTTCTCCAGCACAGGCCGTTGTTAGAGCTGAACTGTTTACTGCTCATCTAAACAAGCGCTGGTATATCCTTCCCAGGGAGAGTTCTCACATGGCACACTCAACCTGAACTTGTTCTCTGTCACCTGCTTAATATTAAACTTGGCTTTACTCTTATGCAGAGCATCTTGTATCGAGCTCTGAACCATGATGAAGGACTCTCTCAGCTCAGTGTTCACTCTATAGACACTGTTTAACATTATGTAATACTCTGTCTTAGCAAAAATTAAATTGTATACATTGATCAAAATATACTGATGCATTAGATCCTGGAAGTACATTTTATTCCAGCTGCAGACACCGACTATGTGTGAATTCAGATGAGCAGAGATGGTCGTGGAAGACTTGACAGAAGCAGTGACCTTGGATCCAGGCCATGAAGAATGAGTAGGATTTTACCAAATGAGGGAGGGAGGAAAGGCATTCCATATAAAAGGAGCAGCTCTGACAAAGGGCCAGAGGAGACAACGTGCATGCATTGTTTGGAATTGCTGAGTGGATTATACCGGGTAGAGCTAAAAGTGCAGGTTAGAGAGCAGCAGGAGAAAAGACTGAAAAGTTAGGTAGTAGTTAGACCATAAATACGGTGACAATAAAACTTTTTGAAGTTGGAACACTTTTGAGAATAAAGGGGGTGCTTTAAATAATGACACTGAAAAGACAGATGTACACTGAGACTTTCCTAAACAACGCGTGATAAATGGTCATGCTAGTCATAAAGAGCCTTGAATATTACGCTAAGGAAGTAATTGAGATATTTAGTCATAGGTACATTTTTTAGAAAGATTATTCTGACAGTAGAGTGGAAAGAAGTGTCAGCAAAGAATTGGGAATGAAAGACCTGTTAAAAGGCAATTTCACTGAAACAGGTGAATGCTAAGGACTCTTCATTTCTCTAGTCTTCACCTGAAGTTACACATCCTTTATGGAGCCTTCTTTGATCTCCTTGCTGGATTCTTTGAAAAGGCCACTACCTAGAACTCTCTTCTTCACTCATATTCTGAACCAAATGAAAAAATAGACAATAAATCAGCAGATGGGAGCCAAAATATCACCCTTATTACTGACAAAGTCTGGGTTGAAGAATGTGGCTTATATCTGTAGGGAAGTGTGCTTCTAAATATCAAATCCCAAACCACAGCCAGCTCTGGCCTCGGGCAAAAATCCCTCTACTCTCTGGGGTAGAACCTAAACATGAGAGAGCAGGCCCACTCCAGACAGCAGGTCATTCCCAACAGAGAAGAAAGGATATGTTGAGCTCAAATGTTCCAGTGAGAAAGGCATTCTGTTCCTCTGAGATGCAAGGATTAAAGAGGCAGAGAGATGACAGGAGGGTACCACGAATTTTATTTACTGTCACCTGGAAGGAAATGTTAGGAGTGGAGACAAACTGTTACCTCCTAACACTCTTTACCTTGAGAAGTTCTTTCTGAACTCATTATTTATGATATACTGTCCATTTAGTTATTAACCATTGTATGATATATATTTATATATTCACTACATTGTTCTGTAGTGATTTCTACCATATTTTCACACACTTGTTTATATGCTTATGTGTTATCACCAAATAGAGTAGAAGCTCTCTTAAGTCTCCACTGAGCATATCTGCTGGGTTAACAGACACTCACAGTCTCTCTGCAAATGACACTGACTGCTGCCCAAGGCGTAGGAATGTTCATTACTTGTAGGTCACTTTCTAGAACCTGTGCACCTCTGTTCCCATGAGATACTCATATGCTTAACAAGAATCAGTTGAATTTTTTCTCAAACCTGCTTATAAAAAGTTATAAATAACATCATAATATGTAATATAATTTCATATTACAGAAGTAATAAAATATGAGTATGACAAGAGTTGGATCTAAGAAATGCTTTGGAAAGACTCAATATGTAGTCACCAAAGAAAAATATCCATAAGTTTATGTATAAGTAAGATGATGATAACTGATTTGAAAAGGAAAAAAAAAATCGGCAAGAATTTTGCACACATAGATCTTCAGAAAAATCTTTAAGTTCTCACTCTACTTCAAAGAAACAAAGAGTAGAAATTATAAATAATATATTATACTCCAATCTCTAGACCCGTATTTAAAAAAAATTCTGACATCAAAATGTTGGCGAATGTGTGGTCATTTACATATTTTAAGTTAAAGTAACATGTTTAATCTCTATGTATTTTCAGTATTTATAATCCCTGATTTAACTGTATTTCACTACTGTAGATTGAGGCACATTGACAGCAGGGACCATCTTTAATAATCTTTTGTATCCTCACTGAGCTAATCTTGTGGTTTTAGTTGATATTGTTGGAGGTGGTGGTGACGTTGTTGCTGGTGGAATAACAGACTAGATTTGAGGAACAGGAAGGAATCTTAGAAATTGTATCATTTAATGCACTGATAAGAGATGAGTAAACTGAGACTCAGAGAAGTGATTTGATCATTGTCACACATATAGTTAACAGTTGATCTTTAATAAAGGATGAATGATTTTTTTTTTTTTTTTGCTGAGGAAGATTGGCCCGGGCTAACATCCATGCCCATCTTCCTCTACTTTATATGGGATGTTGCCACAGCATGGCTTTGATAAGCAGTGCATAAGTCGGTGCCCGGGATCTGAACGGGGGAATCCTGGGCTGCCAAAGCAGAGCGTGCGAACTTAACTGCTACATCACCAGGCTCACCCCAACCAATCTTCCTCTTTTTGCTTGAGGAAGATTGTCCCTGAGCTAACACCTGTGCCAATCTCCCTCTAATTTTTGTATGTGGGACGCCGCCATAGCACAACTTGATGAGGGGTGTATAAGTCCATGTCCAGGATCTGAACCCGCGAACCCCAGGCCACTGAAGCAGAGTGTGTAAACTTAACCGCTATGCCACTGGGCTGGCCCCAAGTGGTATTTTTGTCCCTAGTTGGTTTTAGAATTCAAATATGCTTAGAAATATTACTAAAAATAAAAATATTCTTCTAAGTCTTCTTTTCCCTTTCTTTAACATTAACCTGAGTGCTCACTCTTTCTGTTTTTCTGAGCTTTCATAGCCCTTCATATAGCCCATATTCTCGTCTTCACTATGATGACAATTTCCCAACATTTCTTGCATTATCAACAGGGATTAACTTTAAAAAGATAATATTCTTGCAAAATGCAGGTTCACCTCTGAAAGAAAGAGATATCTGTTTCCCAAAGAGGAAAACACAAGGATCTTATAGGGCCTTAAATGCACATGCCCATTTACATGGGGTATTTTGCATTCGTTTGCAGTATTTATTTCGGGAAAAGAGTAATCTGTATCACTCTGGAGAGAAGAAGCATTACCTACGAAGAGAACTTGGATATATGGCCAAGATATTGGTGGGATTCAGTCACAACTCTGCTCTGCCTTAAATTATTCACAAATGAAAATGGCTGTAGAGTAAAGACAGCATTTGATCACAAGCAGTTAAAGAATCTTTTCAAGTTAAATATGAGACCTAGATATATTTGAATATTGCTATTATACGAGAAAAATGCAGCGTTTTCTACTACTTCCTTTAAAAAACACTGCGGGGCCGGCCCTGTGGCTTAGCGGTTAAGTGCGCGGGCTCAGCTGCTGGCGGCCCGGGTTCGGATCCTGGGCGCGCACCGACGCACCGCTTCTCTGGCGATGCTGAGGCCGCGTCCCACATACAGCAACTAGAAGGATGTGCAACTATGACATACAACTATCTACTGGGGCTTTGGGGGAAAAATAGATAAATAAATAAAATGATAAATTGAAAAACACTTCGTTGACACGTAGACAGAGATTAGATTGGTGGTTACCAGAGGGGAAGCAGGAGGGTGGAGGATGAAAGGGCTAAAAGGGCACCTGTGTACAGTGACAGATGGGGTGGTGACAGATGGGCTGATGAACACGATGTAGTTTTCACAGAATTCGCAACACGATGTACACTTGAAATTTAGATAATGCTATAAACCAACGTGACCTCAGTAAAAAAATTTGGCAAAGAAAATGTGACATTTTAAATAGCAACACTAATAGGCTGCCTAAGAACCAGTCTACCGTGTGAGAGGATGCTTTTTTTAATGTAAAATTTCTTTTCAACAAACTTTTCTTAAAGTTTTATTTAAAAATATGGAAAACATAAGAATTGGACTAAAAAAAGATATTTTCTTTAAATTGTTCTTTGACAACTCCTTTAAAGGAAAAGTAGAGAACTATTTAAGAGTGTATGATAATACCTAGAAGAGTAAAAATAAAGGTGCAAAATTTTATAAATGGGAAATGTGTGTATATAAGTCATATACATAAGTAATAAATATTGGAATTGCATAAGCCAAAGTACCAAAATAATTGTATTTGAATGGGACTATCAGTGATTTTTCTTCCCTCTGTTTTCTATATTTTTTTGGTTTTGTTTTGTATTATTATTATTATTGAGGGACAATTGACATACAAAATTATATTATTTTCAGGTGTACAACATAATGATTCAATATTTGTATATGTTGTGAAATGATCACCATAATAAATCTAGTTAATATCTATCACCACACGTAGTTACAGCATTTTTTTTCTTGTTATGAGAACTTTTAAGATTTACTCTGTTAGCAACTTTCAAATATGCAATACAGTGTTATTAACTATAGTCAACATACTGTACATTCCATCTCATTGAATTATTTATTTGATAACTGTAAGTTTGCACCTTTCAAACCCCTTCACCCATTTTGCCCACCCTCCTACCCCATGTCTCTGGCAACTACCAGTCTATTCTCTGCATCTATAAGCTTCGGTTTTGTTATTTTTTGTTTGTTAGTTTTTAGATTTCACCTATAAGTGAGATCATGAGCACTTGCTTTGTCTTATTTCACGTAGCATAGCACCCTCAAGGTCCGTCCCTGGTATTGTGAGTGGCCAGCTTTCATTCTTTTTTATAGCCTAATAATATTCCATTGTATTCACGTACCACAATTTCTTTATCTATTCAGCTGTCAATGGACACTTAGGTTGTTTCCATATCTGGCTATTGTAAATAATGCTGCAGTGAGCAGGGGGGATGCATATATCTTTTTGAACTAGTGCTTTTATTTTCTTTGGATAAATACTCAGAAGTGGAATTGCTGGATCATATGGTAGCTCTATTTTTAATTTTTTGAGGAATCTCCATACTATTTTCCATAGTGATTGCACCAATTTATATTCCTACCCACAGTGCACAACATCCTTGTCAACACTTGTTATTTTTTGTCTTTTTGATAATATTCATTCTAACAGGTGTGAAGTGATAGCTCATTGTGGTTTTGATTTGCATTTCCCTGACTAGCGATGCAGAGCACCTTTTCAGGTACCTGATGGCCATCTGTATGTCTGCTTTAGAAAAATGTCTATTCGGATCCTCTGCCCATTTTTAATTGAATTGTTTTTGTTTTTTGATATTGAGTTGTATGAGTTCTTTATATATTTTGAACATTAACCCCTTAGCAGATATATAACTTGCAAATATTTTCTCCCATTTGTTTTACATTATTATTGTATTTAAAAAATTATATAAACATTTTTTATTATCCTAGGTGGGAAAAAATGCCAGCTTAAGCTATTTCCCTAGCTTAAGAGAGTGCTCTGGCAAACTTTATAGCTGTAGCCTGTCAGAATAACTTTTGACATTAAGGACTAAGATTAACCAGTGTTCCTGCTTGTGACCTATTATGTTCCCCTGTTCATTGTAGATTTTATACTCTGTTCCAGGTTTGTGGAGCATTCCTAAATGGTGTTTCTGCTCTGGTTCTGTCAGAACCCAATCTTGTGGCCACATAACCTCACAGAATCTCAGTTGTTCATTTACAGAGTGATGTAAGTAGACTACATTGCATAAGACCCATTCCAATACCAACGTTATATAACTATATTCTTGGCAATGGTTACTGTAGATTTTCAAACAGTATCAGTATATTTTTCCAGAATATTCCTTATTAGATGATTGTTAATTTTCAATTTGAACATCTCCAGTGAGAGGAAATTTTGAGTTTCCCCAGAATATTTATTGAGTGCTCAAATTCTCACAACATTGCTAATGAAAAGTATTGTAATTTTAAACCATTCCTCCTTACTTTGAGCTTTGGAAATATGATCACACATATTTTACATTATGATATTCATTTCTCTTCCTCGGAGCTATGAAAATTAGTTGATTTTTCTGTCATAATAAGTTTAAAATATTTGAAAACTGTTATTGTGTATTTTCTTCTCTGCAACTCTTCTCTTATCCGAGTCATGGTTTTTTAGATTTTATCTTCATTCAGCCACTCTTTTCTGGCTAGGTTTTCATTGTCTGCTTTAAACTATATCACGCAGAATGGAATAAAAATCCAGAAATATTTTCTTCAGTGCAAGAGTATGGAAGATACTTATAGTGACTATTTGCAGGGGACACTAGTTGGGGTCTTTTCTAGCCTGCAGGACCCTGACTGTATTCCCAGTTTTGTACAGGGCCCACGAGGATTGATCCAAGGCATAAGGTGCCTCAATGAGATCCCCTCTCTTGAGAATTTGAAACTTCGCAGAATGTTAGGAATCACTGAACTGAAGCATTTCAATAGCAAAACCTTGGAGAAAGGCTCCTAGATTCTGCAGCTCACTCCTGGGAACTTCTCAGTTTTCTGCTATTCTCCAGCACTCGTTTTGGTTCAGGATTCTACCTCTGCATGCTGCCTTAAAATTCTCTGACCCTTCTTTTTATTTTGATTGAGGACTGAGCCTTAAAGTATGTGCCGTGTTTAGATCCACTAAAAGCAGATTGTGGGGGAAAAAAGCATCAGAGAAGAGGGGAAAAGGATCTGGTACATCATGAAAGGCAGTTGAGGAGAAAATTTTAAGAAGAAAAAAGTAGTCAACAGTGGAGACATTGTCAAGGAGAATGTGAAAAACCAGGGAAAGTGTGCTGATTCTGGCAATTAGCAGATCATTTTTGAACTTTGAAAATGAAGTTTCAGGGAACAAAAGCTATACTATAAAAAAATTATGGAGTGATGTGAGAGAAAATAAAAGCGTTTTGAAATGTCTGATGTAAAATAAATACATTAGCATGATGAGTTAACAAGTTGTAACAGAGTTTTTCTCCTCATTAAGTTGCAAATATATGGCCATGTTTGAGGAAGTTGAAGAGGGAACAAATAATGAAGTATTCAATAAATGAACATTTCTTAAGAACTAGGAGATCATGGAGTTAATAACTCAACAAGAAACTTTCCTTGGAAGAGGAGAGGTGAATGAGAAGTAGAGGATGATGAAGGTTATCAGTTATTTTGAGGTGATGAGGCAGGTGGACACAGAAGCTACTACTGAGAGTATATTGATACCTTTGTTAGGACACAGGACCTGCTACATGATTTGGGTGACCAAGTACAAAACAAAAATGAGGGGCCTATGGTTCAAAAATGAAGACTTTCAGGAAGGCAACAACAGAGCTTTACGCCAAGTGTGGACCCTTCTGAGTTACTATACCCCAAATTATTTCTTTTAAACAAGAAAATAAAAGAAATCAGGATTTCGGGAGGGAGCCTAAAATATAATACAAAGAGTATAAATGAGCTGAATTGTATTACAAATGAATAACATAACTGTTCTGAACGGGCAGAGAAAAAAAGAAATAATCTTAGTAACTTTGCAAAACAATATTATGACTATATAATCCAAGGATAGAGACAAAAATAACTTTATACAACTGTTGTATTTTAGGAGGAGAATAGGTTAGTAGTTGGGACACTACTTTATGTGTATTCTTGATTGAGCAAATAAGTAGATATTGTGGGTAATAAGTTTCTTATTGTGGAGGAAAGGAGTTATGAATAAGGAAAGATTGGAGGCTAGAAGTTGTTGGAGTGGAATTAGAAATATCAGAATAAACTCAAGATTTTTGATATAGCTAGATAGACAAACAGATTTATACATACAAATAAAGTATAAATGTGTGTATATTAGTGTATGTACATACATGTATTTCCTAGCTCTGTCTACTGAAAGGGACAGGGAACAATGAAAACCAGGTAGCAATCATCATACCCAGTGCCTGAATTTTGGTTTCTTAATGCTGCTCTCCAACAGAAGGACCCAGAACTCCTTGGAGAAGTGGCAGATTCCAGGGTAGAGAAAGTACATGATAAGACAGGAACATATTGTGGTGCTAGAAAGTAAGGGAGTGCTCAAAAAATGATTGGGACATGTTCCAATCACCAAATCAGGTACAGTTAGAGCAAGAAAGTAAATAACAATAGTAATGGGTTATAAAACATAAAAGAAAACAAATATCCATGAGTCCATACTGATATATATATATATATAAATAATTAAACAAATCAATAAATGAAAGAGAAGTGACAGCCTTTCCCTGTAGTAGAATCCAAATTAATAGCTGTAGAAGGAATGATGGAAAAAGAAAATTACCATTTGATAAACATGTCAGTTTTAACTGTTTTAGGCAAGAATTATCAATGGATGCTAAAATTAGTGGGTGAAAGTATGATGAGAAATAGGGTATTTATATAATCTCAAGTGTCTTATAATAAGATATTTGTTAACTACAAATGGAGAAAAATGGTAGCTTTACAGTGGAGAGACCTCACAGTGAACAAAGTTAAAACCACCAGCCATGGAACATATCAATAACTTGAGCTTCCTGATACGATGCACTGAGAAGGGCACAACATCACTTCTGTGATATACTTGCCAAAAATGCATAACCTGACCCATCAGACAATCTTAAATCGAGAGACATTCTGCAAGATAACTGACCAGTACTCTTCAAAAGATTCAAGATCATGAAAGATAAAAACAGGAATTGTTCTAGATGAAAGCTGTCTAAAGAAACATGATATCCAAATGCAATGTGTGGTCCTAATTGGATCTCGGACCAGAAAAAAGACATTAGTGGGAAAATTGATGAAATTTCACTGACATCTCTAGATTAGTATAACTATCATATCAATGTTAATTTCCTGGTTTTGATAATTTTATTGTGTTATGTAAAGATGTTTACATTTGGAGAAGATGGGTGAAAGATACAAAAAGTTTTTGTATTAATTTTAAAACATTTTTGTAAATCTGGAATTATTTCAAAATGAAAAGTCAAAAAAATAATTGATAAACGGCACAGGACATGTTTTGTTCATAATAATACATTGATATCTGAAAAAGAAGCAGACTACTAAAGAGTATGTACATCCCATTTTACATGTGAATATTTTTAACGGGATGTATAATATACAGTAGAAAGAATGGACATCACAATATTGAGAGCAATTATCTCTGGCAAATTGGATTATAGGTGATTTTTTCTTTTCTTTATTTCTCTCTCTTCCTTTTTCTCCCTTTTTCTTTCATTCTCTTCCCTCCTTCTTCCCTCTCTCTCTCCCTCCCTCTTTTCTCCCTTCCTTCCTCCCTAACTTCATTTGTTTCTTTTTCTTGCCTTTCTTTATTTTTGCTTTTTTGTGCTTTCCAAATTTTCTACAACTAGCATATATTGCTTTTCTAATCAAGTAAAGATAGTACAATAATTATAAAATACACAAATTAAAACATGGTGCATAGGAAAAATTAAAACCTTTTCTTTTTATTTTAGTACCTGAGAATAGAGATTGTCAAAATAATTTCCTATATGTGTAGTTATTGTTTTCTTTCCTGTTTCTCTATTTGTCTTTATCTTAATAATCACAGGTAGACCAAAGTCAGGTAAAGATGGCCCTGTAATTAAGTGTTTCCTCTAATTTCTCTTTATAGACTACGCTAATCATCTCTGCTTCTCTTCTCACGGCATTACTAAAATCCTTAAATTCAAGCTGGACGACACACATATAAAGGAATTCTTTTTCAGTTTAAAAAAGTCCAAGTGTTCTCTTTATATAAAGTATAGATAATTATGAAATAATTAAAATATTAATATGTACTTAGGTAAAAGAATACATAGGGCTGGCCCCGTGGCTTAGTGGTTAGGTGCGTGTGCTCTGCTACTGGCTGCCCGGGTTCGGATCCCAGGCGTGCACTGACCCACTGCTTGTCTGGCCATGCTGAGGCTGCGTCCCACGTACAGCAACTGGAAGGATGTGCAACTATGACATACAACTATCTACCGGGGCTTTTGGGAGAAAAAGGGAAAAAAAGGAGGAGGATTGGCATGGATGTTAGCTCAGGGCTGATCTTCCTCACACACACACACAAAAAAGAATACATAGACAGGTTTTGATTAATATTAATTATCTGAGGACTCCATGGTTCTTATAATGTGGTTTCTTTAGAGTTCAACTATAGTTCGTAAAGTGTAACGATTCTTAAAAGCCCAGAATCTGGAGCCAATTTGCCTAATTTCAAGTCTCAGCTCCAAAACCCAATATCTATTTGACCTTGAACAGGCCTGTGCCTCAGTTTCCTCATATGTAACATGAAATAATAATATGACCCATTTCTTAGGGTCATTGTAGAAGGAAAGGAATGATTGATGGTAGGTCACTTTGAATAGTCCCTGGCACATAATAAGTACACAGCATGAGCTAATATTATTTCTATTAAACAAACTGAGATCTTACTCAAAGGTGACCTCCAAATGATAGACCCACTTCATCTCTACATCAATCCAAAAACTTTTTGCTGTAAAATATATGAAGAACTTGTATAACTCAACAATAACAAAAACAAACGACTCAATTAAAAAATGGGCAAATGATCTGAACAGACATTTTTCCAAAGAAGAAATACAGATGGCCAACAGGCACATGAAAAATATTCAACACCACTAATAATTAGGGAAATGCAAATCAAAACTATAGTGAGATATCACCTCACACCTGTCAGAATGGCTATAATTAACAAGATAAGAAATAACGAGTGTTGGAGAGGACGTGGAGAGAAGGGAACTCTCATACACTGCTGGTGGGAGTGTAAACTGGTGCAGCCACTGTGGAAAACAGTACGGAGATTCCTCAAAAAATTAAGAATAGAACTACCATATGATCCAGCTATTCCATTGCTGGGTATTTATCCAAAGAACACAAAAATACTAATTCAAAAAGATATTTGTACCCTTATGTTCATTGTAGCATTATCCGCAGTAGCCAAGACTTGGAAACAACCTAAGTGCCCACTGATAGAAGATGGGGTATACATACACAGTGGAATAATGCTCAGCCACAAAAAAGATGAAATTTTGCCATTTGCAACAACGTTGATGGACCTTGAGGGTATCATGCTAAGGGAAATAAGTCAGACAGCGAAAGCCAAAAGCTATATGATTTCACTCGTAAGTGAATGTAAAAGTAACAACAACAACAACAATGAACAAACACATAGATATAGAGATTATGTGGGTAGTTACCAGAGGGGAAGGAGAGAGGGAGGATGGTGAAAGGGGTGATGGGGACATGTGTACAGTGACAGATGGTAATTAGTCTTTGGGTGGTGAATAAGATGTAGTCTACACAGAAATCGAAATATAATGATGTACACCTGAAATTTATATAGCGTTATAAAGCAATGTGACCTCAATAAAAAATAAACTTAAAAAAAATTGCTGTAATTTTTACCTACCTTTCTACATTGTAATGGGAACCACGTTTACAGAATATCTTCATTCTAAAAGCTGTCATGAAATATTTAACAGATCTTACCTTTAAAAATGAAATACCCTATATTTATTTAGAACTTATAGTTGAGAAGGAGTTTTTTCATAAATTACCTGATTTCACTTTAAACTTCACTCTTTGTTACACCCTAAATAATAGCATCCCTAGCCTATAAGAGTGCTAATTACCTGAAAGAGTTTTGTACATTCAAACTCCAAGTTGCAGTTAATTAACTTAATTAATTTTTCAGCATAATTTGATCCCTTAAGCCCCATTTTGGTTGCAATTTCTTATAGTGTTCTGAGCTAACCAATGAGGCACACAAAAAATAGCAGAATATTCTAGCTGTGACTTATATCCTTGTACAGCAAGAGATAACCAAACAAAATTTATAGCTAACAGATAATAAGTTACATTAAAAGTGGAAAAAAATGATGGAGAAAGGGCTGGCTGATGTTGCAGATAAGTAAGGAGGAAGAGACACCCAGGAAAAGGGGAGAAGGTAGAAGAAATCAAGAAATAAAGAAGAGGTCAGGAAATATAAAATATCTGGAAGGGAATTTTAAAAACCAACAGGTGAAGATAGAGAGAAACAATTCTCAGTCCACAGAGCTAAAAAAATGAGGGAATAGCATGGGGTGTCACAACTCAGCTTATGTGGAGGGGGAGAGAAGAGGAAATGTTCCTTTATAAGCATGGAAATACTAGAGTAGAAATGTTAAATATCTGAACTAAAAAGAATGAAAAGTGAATCCATATTTGCATGAAATCAATTGCAAAACCGGTGTAAAAGGTGGTAGGTCAAGGCTGATACCCTGAAAGCTGGGGGATTGGGGTCCTAGAGGGTCCTGTAGGGACTGGAGAAGTGGGATCTGAAGCTTATGAAGTCACGCAAGGGTGGGTGGCACGGACTTAGGGCTGCACAAGGCAAGTGCCTGCAGAAAACTCAGCACCCCTCTCTCCACCCTTTCTTTCTGAAAAACAAGGTATTTCCTCTCTCCCTCTATCTCTAAAGGGAGAATGTCACTGAAGAGACATTGAAATCCCACACCTACCTTACATATAGGTACGGAGTGACAATGCACATATCTTGCATGGTTTGAGAACCACATGGTAAAAATTCAACATAAAAACCTGTCCAGGATCCTTGAAGCCCTTGAAATCTCCTGAATAAACAAGCTGAAAACATGTCTGAAGTGACATTTCCACAACTCTAGAGGCTTCAAAGGAAAATATAAATAAATAAATATAATTTCAACTAAGCAAAAATTACTAATGCATAGCAAATAAATCAACATGAGAATTGGCAGACACAATGAAGAGAAGAATGACCAAGCCAGAAGTAATAACATTCAAACTGCAAATATTAAAAATGATTAAAAAGAGGGGCCAGCCCAATGGCATAGTAGTTAAGTACTCGCGCTCCTCTGTGTGGCCCGGAGTTCGAATACCGGGCGCGCACTGATGCACCGCTGGTCAAATCATGCTGTGGCAGGCATCCAGCTTATAAAATGGAGGAAGATGGGCATGGATGTTAGCTCGGGGCCAGTCTTCCTCAGCAAAAAGAGGAGGTTTGGTGACAGATGTTAGCTCAGGGCTAATCTTCCTCACACACACACAAAAATGATTAAAGAGATAAAAGAAACAATAAAACCATAAGAAAATAAGAGCGAAATGGAGGGTCCTGAATTTAGAGCCAAGGAGGCCTGGGATTGACTGAGTTTACCAATAAGTAATTGAAAAACTTGTGTTTAATTTCTCTGAGCTTTAATTTTCTCATAGAATTATTGATATATCTATCTTGTGGTATTTGCATAAAGATTGAATGAGAAAGTGCGTGTAAAGTTCCCAGAAAGTTAGAAGTGCTCAATAGATATCAGCGTTTGTCTTACTATCCATTTATGAAACAGTAAGTTAGATGTTGAAGCTTGGTCAACTCTTTATTTGCAGTTCTAAGTACCAAGATCTATTTAGTGGACATTAAATTTTGAAACCCGGATTTCCTATTTAGTAGCATTACAAGAAATTGATATGGAATTGGGCATCTGTCAAGATAAGCAGTTAACTAACAACAGTCACATACAAATTTTCTGCCCATCTATATATGTAATATCTTCTTCAGGGAGGTGTAAAATACAGTCCAAATGGTTCTCTCAAGCATGACCTTCTCTAGGGGAGAGGGCGCAAGCACAGCACAGATATAGCTTAGAATTATTTTTGTCAAGTTTGAAATATATCCTCTTGAGATGTTGATTAGAATTTCATTATATTTACAGATAATTTTGCAAAAGTTGATACCTTCATAACATCCTGTCTTTTCATCCAGAAATCTGGTATGTCTCTCTCCCTTTATCTATCTTTTAAAATATCTTTTATTCCTTAGTGAAGTTTTGTGGTATTTTTCATAAACATTTCTTATATGATTAATTCCTATATATTTTAGACCTTGGTAGCTATAGTGACTGACATCTTAGATACTATTAGGTATTCAAGGAAACTTTTGATTTCCTTACATTTATATTTCACATCTAACATATAGCATTTTCTTATTTTAAATATTTTTTTTTTTTTTTTTTTTTTGTGAGGAGATCAGCCCTGTGCTAACATCTGCCAATCCTCCCCTTTTTTTGCTGAGGAAGACGGCCCTGGGCTAACATCTGTGCCCATCTTCCTCCACTTTATATGGGACGCCGCCACAGCATGGCTTGCCAAGCAGTGCGTCCGTGTGCGCCCGGGATCCGAACCAGGGAACCCCCGGCCGCCGCAGCGGAGCGCGCGCACTTAACCGCTTGCGCCACCGGGCCAGCCCCTTATTTTAAATATTTTTAAATTAAACTCTTTTTTTACATTTTAAAGTAGATAGTGGCATATTCTGGAAGCCTTCCTTTACAAATTATTTCTACTATTATTCATCACATTGACAGGAATTTTCAAATAATGTGGTGTGATAAGTGGAGAGCATAAGGCTTCTTGTCCTGTACGTGTTGAAGAAATATTATTTTACACTTAATTTCCTAAAGATGACTCTTTGTTATCTGTCATTTTTCCAGGTAATAATTTGTTTTTCTATCCTTTAATGTATAAAGTATTTTAATAAAATTCTTATTTTGGAACCACCCTTTTCTTCCTATAAATATGTTATTTGATTATGAAGTATAATTCTTTTAACAAACTTCCGAAAAGCATGTCCTAGTATTTTGCACAACCTTAACCGGATGATTGTACCATAGATTATGTGCATGTGTTGTGTGTTACCTTGTTAGGTCTGAGTATCAAAGCCAAATTTACTATCTTGGGAATAATATTTCTTGACAGTTTGAAGTAATGCAACTGTAACTGTAAAACTGTCCTCTAGGCTCTGTGAAGGAAAAGCATTTTCCATGATGAACACAACTCCGAGGCTACAGAGATAGGTGTGGATTAGGTAAAGCCACAACACAAACAAGAAACATTATCAATTTTACTAAAATAATTTTTTCTGCTGAGGAATAAATACCTTTATATTTAAGCAAATATGGATATTTATTGAAGTATAATGCTAAATAGTCTTCTGCTATTAATGGTGGAAAATTTTAAGATTTTTATCTGGCCCACTTGATTTGTTAAGCTATTTTTACTCTTGTTTTTCATTCAAATTCTTTTCAATTTTATATATATATATTTTTTAGTTTTTGCTTTATGTATTTTGAAACTATTATACTTGGCAGGATCTTAGAATGCTTTTCACTGTGATATTCCCCTTTAATCATTCATTTTACATCCTTTCATAAACATATAGATTGTTTTCTTGCTTTCCAATGCCTTTGATCTACCTTCCACTTGTTCCTTCTAGTTCAACTTAATTCCTTTAGATACATATCCTTTAGCAATCCATTCAGTAAGAACTCATAAAAGGTAAGGTCCCTTTGTCTCTCTGAAGATGTCTTTATTTCTCCTTTGGTCTTAAGCAAAAGTTTACTTAGGTATATAATTCTAACTTTAGCATTTTGAAGATATGGGCTTTAGTCTTTATTGTTGATGAATAATTCTGCTCTCAACCTAATTGTTCTTCATATGCAGTCAGTCTCTTATTTTTATTCCTCAGAAGTTTTAAACAAAAGTTTGGATTTGAACTTATTTTTATTTATTCTGTGCATTTCTCATTGTGCTTTGTTAATTTGAGGATTTTGTCGTGGAAATTATGCATTATATTTATAATATTCTGTCTTATTTTTTTACCGAGCTTTATTGAGATATTATTGACATATAACATATGTAAGTTTAACATGTACAACGTGATGATTTGTTACACACATATATTGCAAAATGAGTAACACAATAAGGTTAGTTAACACCTCCATCCCCTCACATTGTTACCATTTTTTCTGTGTGCAGTGATAACATTTGAGATTTACTCTCTTTAGCAACTTTCAGGTATATAATACAGTACTGTTAACTAAAGTCACCATTTATATATTAGATCCCCAAAACTTACACATCTTATAGCCGGAAGTTTGTGCCCTTTGGCCATCTCTGCATTTTCCTCACTCCAACTCCTGGCAACCATTCTACTCTCTATTTCTATAAGTTCAGCTTTTTTAGTTTTCACATGTAAGTGAGAACATACAGTATTTCTCTTTCTCTGTCTGATTTATTTCATTTAGCATTATGCTCTCAAGGTCCATTCATGTTATATATATATACAAGCAACAAAAGCAAAAATTAATATATACTACATTTTCTCTATCCATTTATCTGTTCATGGACACTTAGGTTGTTTTCATGTCTTGGCTATTGCAAATAGTGCCACAATGAACATGGGGGTGGACATATCTCTTCAAATTAGTGTTTTTGTTTCCTTTGGATATATACCGAGAAGTGAGATTGCTGGATCAAATGGTAGTTCTATTTTTAATTTTTTGAGGAACCTCCATACTGTTTTCCATAGTGGTTGCACCAATTTAATTCCCACCAATAGTGTGCGGGGGCTCCCTTTTCTCCACATCCTTGCCAACACATGTTGTCTCTTTGAAAATAACCGTTCTAACGTGTGAGGTGATACTGCATTATGGTTTTGATTTACATTTCCCTGATGATTAGTGATATTGAACATCTTTTCATGTACCTGTTGGCCACTTGTATGTCTTCTTTGGAAAAATATCTACTCAAGTCCACTGCCAATTTTTTAATTGTTTTTTTTTTCCTTGGTATTGAGTTGTATGTGTTCCTTATATATTTTGAATATTAATCCCTTATCCAACAGATGGTTTGCAAATATTTTCTTTCCTTTCATATGTTGACTTTTCATTTTGATGATTATTTCTTTTGCTGTGCAGAAGCTTTTTAGTTTGTTGTAGTTCTCACTTGTTGATTTTAGCTTTTGTTGCTTGTGTTTTTGGTGTCATATCCAAAAAATCATTGTGAAAACCAATGCTGGGGAGATTTTTCTCTATATTTTCTAGTAGTTTTACAATTTTGGGTCTTACATTTAACTTTGGGCTGAGTTTGTTCTTCTTTTTCTAGTTGTTTGAGACGTAAAGTTAGGTTGTTTATTTGAGATCTTTCTTTTTGAGTAATGTAGGCATTTGTCGATTTAGGAGTGCTTTTGCTGTATTCCGTAAGTTTTGATATGTTATAATTCCATTTTCATTTGTTTTAAGACACTTGTAAATTTCATTTTTGATTATTTCTTTGACCCATTAGTTGTTCAGGAATGTGTTGTTTAATTTCCACACATTTATGAATTTTCCAGTTTTCCTCCTGTTATTGATTTCTAGTTTCATACTATTGTGGTCAGCAAAGATACTTGGTATAATTTCAACCTTCATAAATTTATCAAGATTTGTCCTGTGACATAATGTATGATGTATCCCAGATAAAGTTCCATATGTGCTTTAGAAGAATGTGTATTCTGCTGCTCTTCAGTGGAATGTTCTCTATATGTCTACCAGGTCCATTTGGTCTAAGGTATCGTTCAATTCCAATGTTTCCTTATTGTTTTTCTGTCTTCATGATTCTATCCATTATTGAAAGTAGGGTATTGAAGTCCCTTACTATTATTCTATTGTTTATTTCTCCCTTCCAATCTGTTAATATTTGTTTAATATATTTAGGTGCTCCGATGTTGAGTGCATACATATTTACAATTGTTATATCCTTTTAATGAATTGACCCACTTATCTTTGTATAATGACCTTCATTGTTTCTTATTACAGTTTTTGAATTAAAGTCTATTTTGTCTAAGTATAGCTACTCCTTCTCTCTTTTGGTTTCCATTAGCGTGGAATATTTATTTCCATCCTTCACTTTGAGCTTATTTGTGTCCTTAAAGCTGAAATAAGTCTCCTGCAGGTGGCATATAGTTGGGTCTTGTTTTTTAATCCATTTAGCCACTCTAGGGCTTTTGATTGGAGAATTTAATCCACTTACATTTACATTGGAAGCCTGGTGCCATTGAAGCTGGCTGTCATGGGGATGGGCTGGGAGCCTGGGATTGCTGGAGTTGCTTGGGAGCCTGGAGTCATGGGAGCTGCTTGGGGCCTTGGGAGACACCAGCACTGGAGTGGGCTGGGAACCTGTGCTGTGGTCACTGCCTGGGGCTACTACTGCTGGCAGGCATCGTGGTGAGCCAGGGGACTGGGTTTGCAGAGCCTGCAGGGAGCCACCTAGGGCCACAGCAGTTTGCCTGGTCCTGGGTGGGCCAGCTGTGGGTTCCATGGTGAAGTCAGGCACTCACTTCACTCTCCTTTTCCCAAGGGGAGAGTGTTTTTCTCACTGCTGGGCTGCCTGGGCTTGGGGGAGGAGTGGTGGGCTTAGTATATATCTGTGTTTCCTACCCTCCTCAGTCCATCTTTTCTTATATCTGTGCTTTGCCCATGTGCTGTAACCCCTCACCTGGAATCCTTTGCAATTGTAAATGTATTTTTGTTCAAATGTATAGTTGTTCAAATTGATGTTTCTATGGGGTATGAGAACTAAAAATTCCTATGCCAGTATTTTGCTGATGTCACAACTTCTCTCATTATCTTGACTCTTTTCTTCTAGGATTGTTGTTAATTCAATAAGTACGTAAATATTTATTGGAGCTAGCATGTTCCAAGTACTTTTCTAGATATTATGGTACTACTAGCCTTGTATTCATGTTGAACATTATTATTCTGTCCTCCTTATCTCAAAATTTATTTCTCATACTATCTATATCTAGCTCTTTGTGCTATATTCTGGATTATTTTGCCACATCTATTTTTTCTACTCATTAATTCTCTTTTCATCTCCATCTGCTTTTTTTCTGGAGCAATTTTTAATTTAAAACTAAAATTTTCATTTGTAGAAGTATGATTTGATCCTTTTCTAGTCTACATGTTTTTCCACACTATCCTGTAGTTTTGTTATGAAATATTGTAGATATTCACTATATGGTGTCTTTCAGATTTAACTCCATCACTGTACTTATTAAGGTTAGAAACTGAGGAGTCATTGATTCCTCTTTTTCATTCACCTCTATTTCTTTTTAAAAATTTTTAAAAAATTTTACTCAGTTCATTTAAAATTAAAAAAACAAACAGTTTGCCCATTTCTCCCACTCCCTGCCCCTTGTCTCTTACAACCATCAATCTCTTCTCTGTATCTATGAGCTTTTTACTTTTTAATTCCATATATGAGAGAGATTGTATGGTATTCTTTATTGACTTGCAGAATGCCCTTGAGGTCCATCCATGTTGTCATAAATGGCAAGACTTCATTCTCTTTTATGGCTGAATAATATTCCATTGCATAAATATACCACAACTTCTTTACCCATTCATCCATTGATGGACACTTAGAACATCTTGGCTATTGTAAATAATGCTGCAGTGAACATAAGGGTACAGATATCTTTTCAAGTTAGTGTTTTCATTTACTTCAGATAAATACCCAGAAGTGGAATTGCTGGATCACATGGTAGTTCTATTTATTTATTTATTTATTTTTTTGCTGAGGAATATTTGCCCTTAGCTAACATCTGCTGCCAATTTTCCTCTTTTTGTATGTGAGCCACCACCACAGCATGGCCACTGACAGACAAGAGGTGTAGGTCCACACTTGGGAGCCAACCTTGGCCGCTGAAGTGGAGCACACTGAACTTAACCACTAGGCCACCAGGGCTGGCCTGGTAGTTCTATTTTTAATTTTTTGAGGAACTTCCATACTGTTTTCCATAGTAGTTGCACCAACTTACATTCCTGCTAACAGTGCACAAGGGATCCCTTTTCTCCACATCCTCCCCAATGCTTGTTATTTCCTGTCTTTTTGATAATATTTATTCTAACTTATGTTAGGTGATATTGTGGTTTTGATTTGTATTTCCCTGATGATAAATAATGTTGGGCATCTTTTCATGTACCTGTTGGCCATCTGTATGCCTTCTTTAGAAAAATGTCTATTCAGATCTTCTGCCTATTCTTTAATTGGATTCTTCATTTTTTTGCTATTGAGTTGTATGAGTCTTTTATATATTTTGGATATTAGCCCTTTATCAGATTTATAACTTTTAATTATTTTCTCCCATCAGTAGTTTGCCTTTTCATTTTGTTGATGATTTCCTTTGCTGAGCAGAAGCTTTTCAGTTTGAAGTAGTCCCACTTGTTAATTTTTGCTTTTGTGGCCTTTGCTTTTGTTGTCAAATTAAAAAAAATTTCACCAAGACTGATGCCAGGGAGAGTACCACCTATGTTTTCTTCTAGGAGTTTTGTGGTTTTAGGTCTTATGTTCAAGACTTTAATCCATTTTGAGTTAATTTTTGTGTATGGTGTAAGAAAGCAGTTTCATTCTTTAGCATTTGGCTGTTCAATTTTCTCAACACCATTTATTGAAGAGATTGTCTTTTCCTCATTGTATATTCTTAGCTCCTTTGTCAGAAATTAATTGGCCATATATGCTTGGGTTTATTTCTGGGCTATCTATTCTGTCCCATCAATCTATGTGTCTGTTTTTATGCCAATATCATACTGTTTTAATTACTATCGCTTTGTAATGTAGTTTGAAATCAGGAAGTGTGATGCTTCCAGCTTTGTTCTTTCTCAAGATTGCTTTGGCTATTCAGGGTCTTTTGTAGTTCCATACACGTTTTGGGATTGTTTGTTACATTTCTTTGAAAAATACCATTGGAATTTTTATAGGTAATGTGTTGAATCTGTATACTGTTTTGGGGAGTATGGACATTTTACAATATTAATACTTCCAGTCCAGAGCAAGAATTTCTAATTCTTGATTTTTCTTCAATATATATTCAGAATCTGTCCACTGGTACCACTCTGATACAAGTCACTATCAACTTACGCCTGGATTATTGTAATAGTCTCCTAACTAGTCTCTTTGCTTCCAACCTTGTTCACTGCCCCCTCAGTATATTCTCGACTTCAGCCAGAGTGAACGTTATAAACTATAAGCCAGATTATGTTACTTCTGTTTTTAAAATCTCTGTCAACTCACCATCTTCCTCAATGTAAAACCCAAATTCCTTACTATGGTCTATTCAGTCCTATACCGCCTGGTTTCTATCTCCTCACTAAACTCCTATTCTTATAGTCTTTTCCTTACTCACTCGGCCCCAGCCACATTGGCCTCTTTCTTCTTCCTCAAATATATCAAGCACATTCTTACCTCACAGGCTTGCCTTTGCTGGTCTTTCTGTTGGGAATGCTCTGGATGTCTGCATGTGTATTGATTATCTATTGATGCAGAGCAAATTATCTCAAAACTTAGTGGATAAAAACTTTAAATATTTATTATCTCTCACAGATTCTTTGGGTCCAAAATTTGGGAACATCTTGGCTAAGAAATTCTGTCTGAGCTTCTCATGAGGTTCAGTCAAATGGTGGCTGGGGCTACAGACATCTCAAGTCTTTTTTGAGCCTAGGAGATCTGCTTCTGAAGTGGTTACTCACACATATGGCAAGTTGGTGTTGGCTATTGGTAGGAAACATCATTTTATCTCCATGATAGCCTCTTCATAGACTGATTGAGTGTTGTCATGACAAGACAGCTAGCTATCCTTAGAGAGTGATTTAAGAAATCAAGACAGAAGCTACAATGTCTCTTACAGCTTGGCTTCAGAAGTCACATACTGTCTCTTCTACAATATCAAGTCCTTCTAGTGTCGCCTTCTCAGTGACACCTTCCTTGACCACTAGTTATAAGGTGCAGCATTATACCTTGCTCCCTATACCATTTCCCATTTTTATGGATCTCAGTTGCACTTATCATCTTTGAATGTAGCAGATATTTAATTGTTCATTTTGTCTCTGGCTGTCTCTCCCTAGTGAGACGTAAACTCCGTGAAGAGGGGATCTTTGCTGTTTTCATTGCTGTAACCACAGTGTCTAGAAGACAGGCTCCTAGTAGCACTCAGTAAATTTGTGTTGATCATTAGTTTCTGCCCTTTCAATCTGCTAATCTCTGCCTCATTGAGGTTTTTAATTTGGTGATTGTATTATTCTTCTCGGTGTAGTTTTTTCTGGCTCCGATTTTCCCTTTGGTTGTCTGCCTCATAGTTGCATTACTGCCTTGACTCCTATAAAGAAACATTGGTGATATATTTAAAAAAAAATTCTTTAGGGTTTCATAAGAAAACAACTCTTTTGACAGCTCTTCTGAGTTACTCTCTCTTGTACTTCCGTGTAATTTCATATACACAATGATTTTTCTATACTAGTTTATCTTCACAGAGACCTCCGTAGGATCCTTTGCTCTGGTGTGAAATGGGACCTGTCAGAGGTTGTGAGACTGAGTATTTCAAGCTCAAATGAAAGGATAAGAATAAAGTTCCCCTATATTGTAGTTGTACTTTGTCAGTTCAGAGCTGCATTACCAGAGGTTTGTAAAGAGAGAGCCAATGCTGTAGGCTTTGCAGCAGGGAGCTTCCCTCTGCATCAAAGACCACCACTCTGTGTTGATCATGGCAGCCATTATTTAGCAGGGGTAGATCCAAGGATACACTGTGAGCGAGTGCTGTGGGATCCAGACATGTAAGGCGAACAGTCATTGGGCACTTACTGAGACCCTGACGGGATCACATATTGCTGTCTTACTGTCCTAATGCTTCATTTGGCCTTTCACCTGGTGCTGCCAGTGAGTTCTTTTGAGATCTCTTTGCTTATTTCACAAGCAAGGTGTTCCTTTACACGCAGACAAGCCATCATCTGTGCAGATTCTCCTTATGAAGAGAAGTGTCTTGAAGTTTCTGGTATGCTATTATTATATATATTATATTATATTATGTTATATTATTCTTTCATGTTTTCTGATACTGGTACAGAATTTTCTGCGTATATATTGTATACTTAGATATTCATTTTAATATGATTTTGAGAAAGAAGTTAAATATGTGTGTTCCATTCATTATTTAATAGGGAAATCAGCATAATATACTTAGTGTTAGGTACTTAGAGAGGGTGTCTCTGACCATCTCATCCAAAGGAGGTCTTTTCTTTTAATTTTTGAGCATAACCATCTATATTTTTCCTTTAGAGCACTTAGACAATTTTAATTTAATTATTTGTTTGCTTATTCTTTCTTGTAGTTTATGTTGAAAGCTCTATATGGCTAGAAACACTGTTTTGTTTGTTATTATATCTCTTCTGCCTAGCATAGTGCTTGGCAGTCAATAGGAATAAAAAAAATATTTATATAATAAAGGAATAATGATAATTTTAGACAAAATACCAGGCATATGAAATGAGTGAGGTAAACAGCCTGTTTGGTCTATGCCAGATCAGGATACAGACCTTCACAATTTTTAGCTTTAAATATGCCCATATAGTGGTATTCATTTCTTCAAGGAGCAGAGAGAAATATGAAAATACAAAGAAATGCATCTAAGTTTAACTTGTCAGGAACAGCTAAAAGAGTGAGTGTTATTAAATCTGGCAAAATAATAAGATTTATAAAATAAATCTATGCACCATTATAAAAATATAACAATAAAACTGATTCTATTTTCTCCAACATTATTAAAGAAACAGCAAGAGGAATTGGCATTTGCTGGTACAGAAAATATAAAAACTAAACTACAACAAATAACTTCACAGTAAGATCATTAATGACAGAAAAAATCGCCAAAAGGCATTCCAGAATATCCTTTTTTTCAATATCCTCTGGAAAAGGAGAAGTACCAGTTAGGTGTTACGGATTCAGCCTTTGTAAAGGCAAGCCATTTCTTAAAATTTCTTTCAGATGTAGAAGTAAACCAGAGTAAAATATTTCAGACATATTTTTGACACAAGCTAAACGTAAGCCTAGAATAATTTGCTAAATGTCACAAGAGAGAAAAAACAATTATTCAGAATAAATAGCTGCCTTTAAGCTTAACTGTAGTATTTTCTTCTTATCTGTGCTTATAAAAATCACCCCTGTTAGCTAACAGAACACATTAAATCAAAAGGATTTAGCATTGTGGTTAATGTCTTGTTCTTTATGATCTGCATGGGCCTCAATATTACAGCACATATTTTACATATGTAATTCTGCTTTGGGACTACTTTAAAACCAACGTACAATATGCTGAATTAATAATGCTTATAAGCGTAATATATATGGGGAGAGTTTGAAAAACTCTTGATGAAAGGTGATATATATTTATGAGGTGCCAGATGTTTGCCTTTAAAAGTAATTTATACTAACCCACACTATTGAGACTTGTATTGAAGTGGTCTCTTTGTGGTAGTATATTATTTAAAATATGTTCTGTGAGACCTAGGCACAATGGGGTGAATAAAAGAATAAATACCTGTCTAAATTTTATGTATTTTTTAAAATGGGACCATTGGGGTACATTTTTAATGCAGGTGTGTTGGATTAGACAGAAAACAATAAAAATAGTTATATATTTCATATACAACTGCAGGTGTTGAAAATGTACATATTATTGTTATTTCAATGTTTTCTTTTCTTTTTATTATGGAAGTAATCATGATATCATATGCTTATATATCACATTTCTTCCAAGGCGTTCAAACGCATTATAGTCATTAATTATTTCACATTCCATAACTTCCCTGGAGGGAAGCAGGGACAAGTATTATCACCCCATTTTACAGATGAGGTAACTGCTTACCAAACGGCCACTCTCTAAATGTATCCAGAAGATTTTCAAACAGTCTGTCAGGGATTTTTTTCTCTGGCCTTCCACGTTGTGTGTCCACTGGGCTGTTTCTGTTGCTGTTGACTGCCAGCGTCACACTCCTCTGGTGACTGCCCCTGCCACTGTGACTGGAACACTCAGGAAGGTGTTCATTTCTTTCCCAACACCAGGCAGAGTCCACACTGTGAATTGTAATGAAATTTTAGCAAACATTTGGGAAAGTAGAAGGTGTACATAAAAAAGTGAGTACTTTCAACAACCACCCGTGTCCAGACCCGACACAGATCCCCCTTGTTGATCCGCTTCCTGGCCCACTCCTGCCTCGCTTCCCTGTGGCCCCAGCAGTTTATCTCTTACCACATCTCAGAGTCTGACCTACTCTAGGCTCCAGGAAGAGCCGAACAAATTTTTCTCCCTTAATCTAAAATCCACTTCCATAGGTCCCAGAATTAACTGCTTCTCAGGACAGAAGTTTCCATTTCTCTTAAAGGAAATTCCATCCTTATCTACAGGAATGTGTTCCATTTTATGGCCATAACACCAAATTTACACAACAGTCAAATTCATTATGTCTGGTTTATTTGCCTTGAATAACATCATGTGTGTGACAGAAACAGCTTAGCCAGATGGGCCTATATCCAATTCTATTTCTTCTCCTCAGGGAGTTAGTATATACTGGTGTTCAGTCTCACTCAAGTCTTCTTGCTTCCGTGATATACAAGCCTCGCCTGTATGATAACAGACAGCTCAGAAGAATCTAAGGTTCTAAGCCCCAGCAGTACAATGAGACCCTGTTTGAGTCCCATGTATCAGTTGTTGTGTCCATTCACTCAATTACTGATTCACTAAACAAACATTTATTTAAACGTTTGTCTTTGTGTGATGGTTACTGAGCCATACCATAAAAACAACTTAGACAGTCTTCCTGCCTTCAGTCATCTTATAGTTTAGATAAAGTAAAACACAAGCAATTGCCAAAATTTCTCCTTTAAAAAAAAGTATTCCCAGGCCGGCCCATGGCTTAGCAGTTAAGTGCGCGCGTTCCGCTGCTGGTGGCCTGAGTTTGGATCCCGGGCGTGCACCGACGCACCACTTGTCTGGCCATGCTGAGGCCGCGTCCCACATACAGCAACTAGAAGGATGTGCAGCTATGACATACAACTATCTACTGGGGCTTTGGGGAGAAAAAATAAATAAATAAAAATTATAAAAAAAAAATTATTCCAGTTTTCCTCTGCAGATTAGCTCTTTTCCACTGGGTACCATCTGGAGGGAATGTTAATCATGTGTTCTATTAAGAAATCGACATGACTGGTTCCCTTGATTTCTTTCTGTCTCTCTCTGTGTCTCTGTCTCTATCTGTGTATCTTTGTCTCTCTCTCTGTGTCTCTGACTCTTTGGAAAAGCTGAAAGGCATGTTTTTAGAAGTCTCTTTACCCATGCAATGATTCAGAGTACCATTCACAGCACCACTTGCTCCAACTTATCCAGAGAAATAGCAACAAGAGTTTGGGCAGCTGTTGCATCTGTGAATTTTTCTAAAGCAAGATAAATATTTTTCTGAAGATCAGCCTCATAAGTAAATCTAAAATGAACAATAACCACAGACTATGTGAAAATACGGACTGAGTTCCGTTTACGGAAATTCTTAGAAACATATTGATGGGAAAAGGATTTTCAAACGGTACTTATCTTTCCTCTTATACAAATAAAACCTTGCATTTGTGTACATTGATCACAAACATATTTATTTTAAATATGGAATGTTAGGTAATTCCATAGTTTATTATGACAATTATGAGTTAGAAATAGGGAAAATATTGAAAAATGGAGGTTCCTGAGTTTGTTCAATAACCACAGCTTAAAATTAAATAGCAAGTATGATTTATTTTGAAATTTTATCGTGTAAATCATTTTTTTCTCATCTTTGCATGTCAAAGAGAATAGTTTCGCTTTCTTATCCTTATATAAATTCATGGATCCATGGAATCTTAAGAGATGGAAGGTGCCTTAGAAGTCTTTTCATTTTAACTCCCACTGAACACTGAAATCCCTTTACTCCATAATGGACAGATTTTTTTCTTCATTTGAACACAAGAAAAATGGAAAACTCACTCTTTTTGAGGCAGTTCATTTCACTGTTGGGCAGCCTTGATGGCTGTCAGGAATTCTCCATTATACCAGAAATCCTGCCCTTTTAGTCCTCTGCACATTGGCTCATTTGGTTCTATCTCTTTAAATATTTGAAGAGAAAAATAATGTGCCCTCTACTGCCCCTTCTCTTTTCCAGGCTAAAAACCTTACTTTATGGCAAGAGAAGGACACATTATTTCAGCCAGGGGAATAACAGGAACAAACTTGCAGGGCAAACACCTTATGAATTAAGCTAGCAGCATTGGCGAGAACGTGGAATTCCTGAGGAGCAGGAAAAGAAAAGAGAAAAGTTGGAAATGAAGACTAGGGTCTGACTGTGGATAGCTATAGGCAAGAGGATCTCTGATGTTTTTATTAGGCAGGATAGTGATATCATCAGAGATCTGCTTCAGAAGATTGATCAGGACGTGACAAATCATGTAGAGCATGTGTCCCAGTTGTATATGAATTTTGGATCAGTTCTTTTCTCCATATGTTAACTCTTCTGAACTCCAGGTCTTGTGTAATCCCCTTTCCTTGCATGTGGGCTGGGCCTGGTAACTAGATTCTGACCAACAGAATATGGTAAAATTGCTGGGATGTCACTTTATGATTAGATTACAAAACATTGTGACTTCCATCTTCATAGTCGACTCTCCATTGCCTTCTCAGCTTGCACAGCTGCATGAAGCACGCTGGCACAGTGAAGAGACCCGTGTGGAGGGAACCGAGGCTTCCTTCTAGCCAACCGCCTGTGACAAACTGAGGCCCTCAGTCCAACAACTTGCAAAGAACTGAATCCTCCCAACAACCATGTGACCTTCGAAGTGGATCTTTCCCCAGGTAAGCCTTGAGATGACTTGTTGAGATGACAACAATTCCTTTGAGGCACTGACCCATGGATAGCAGCCTACAAGAGACCCTGAAGCAGAGGACCCGGTTAAGCAATGCCTGGATTCCTGACCAAAGAAACTCAGGTAATAAATGTTGTTTTAAGCTGCTAACTAAATTTGTGGCAATAGATAACTAATACAGGGATGCGTGTGTGATATTTTGAAAGCATATGCTAAGCCACTGAACAATAGTAAGCCTGGTGAGCTGCAGGAGCTTAACCTGATGCACAGGTTGTGAGGATTACATAGGGACTAGATAAGCAAACATTGTGAACGAGGGTATAGTAATACCGAGAAATAACAGGGGTTACGAATATTTAGATTACGGATTTTTGGTTCTGGTATGTGTACATTCCTATAATGCATTCATGTTCAACAATAAAATACAGGACTGTATCATCTGGACTGCAGTATTACTGACAGTAAAAGGGAACAGTTCTGTTCCCCCAAAGAGCACACTTTATAAATTTTTATAAGCAGTTTTGTAGATGCAAAGCATGTGCAAAGTTAAAATGTTCAAGTTATTTTTTTTTTAAACTGGCAGAAGACCAACCAAATGAAGGCTCTAAATGGGCCTCCAAAAATTAAAACAGGGTTAGCCCTTCTGTTTTAATGTGTTCAGGCTACCATTTTTTTCAAGTGAAAAACTCATTCCAAATACTTTAACTTACAGAGCAGATCTTTGGCACTGTAGCCAAAAGTGTAAAAACTAAAACAACAACACAAATAAAATGAAGTGCTGCCAAACCAAATCAGACTACTTTATTTTATCCTGCCTAATCCAAAAATTGATACCTTTCTTATTGTGAAAATTACTCGTTAGTGAGTTTCTCTATGATTTTACTTTTGTTAAAGAAATATTAACTAAATAATGTGATCTGGTTTCCCCATTGGGAGAACTAGAAATGCTGAGGAAAATTATATAAGAACAATCCCTTTGAGACACTGGAGATCTAACAAGGCAAGAAGAATTACGGGGCCAAGACCCAGGAAGAAGTAGAAACCCCAAGAAGTAAACCCAATATTTGCGGCTGCTTTTCTCCCAGGTTTAGAAGCATCTGTACATTCTATTAGAGACAAACTGAGCAGAACTTTTGAGAAATTAGCAATGCTGAGGAATCGAAATTCAAATCTATGCTGGCCGAGTTAGGGGCCTTAGAAAACCCCTATCATTTGAATTAGGATCTCCAAAGGGCTACACTGCAGAAGAAAAAGTAAACCAAAAATAATAAATAAATATTCTGTCTTTAACAGGGACTGAAGCCCAAATTTGAACCATCTCATTTTCAGTAACTGGATTAAGGTGATCACCAATTGCTAGTGCCCTTGGCTGCTGGTCTAAATCAAACATCATACTTCAGAGAGGTTCGCTTCTGGGTAAGATGGAGCATTTCAATGTAGAATAAAACAATTAGAAAGTAGAACATCTGGAAAAATTACAAAATCGTTTATTTAAAGGGGTCAGAGGACTCCAGAAGCCACGAAGACTAAAAAGAGTAAAATTTCCTTGAGGATAATTCCAGAAGAGAGCTAAGGATCTGCAGCCATCCCTGCAGGCATTTGTTGGTTGTAGGTTTGAGACAAAAATGGAGACCCCTAAGTACACCTGCACATAGGGCCACTACTAGGGGACAGAGTGACCAGCAGAGATTTGGGGGGTCACAGGGGACTGAATTGGCATAATTGAAGGTTTCAGGGCGGTCAAACATGGCTAGTCTCTCCCTCAGTGTATGTCCTGAACTAAAGCTGCGCAGAGCTGGAGGCCAAAGAACTAAGACCATAGATAAAATGTCTAAAAGTCAAGGGACTATGTTGTGTTTTTGAGTTGGAAGACTAATTATTGTGAATATGTCAATTTTCCCTAAGCTTGTCTAAGGATTCAATGCAGTCCCAACCAGAATCTTGAAGGTTTTTATTTAAGGGAAAATTGATAAACTGATTAAAAAATAAATATGGAAATGCAAAGGAGCAAATTATGTGGAGGAAGTATAAAATTAGAGAACCTACACTATCAGATATCCAAACTGAAACTCCATTACAAATCTATGGTAATTAAGACATATATTAGCATAGGGACAGAAATATAGGCCACTGAAATAAAATCTAGAGTCCAGAAGCATACCAGACATATATGGTCACTTGCTTTATGACAGAGGTGACACTACAATGCCAAGGGGCAAAGATGATCTTTTCAATAAATTATCTTGTGTAAACTGTATATCCATATGAGAAAAAATGATATCTGACACTTACCTCACACTTACATAAAAATCAATTCCTGGCGTATTGTAGATATAAATATGAAAAGTAAAGCAATAGAGTTTCTAAAAGATAATATGGGGGACATCATCTTAACCTGGGGAAAGGGAAAACTTCTTATCTTAGCTATAAAAGTGCTAACCATAAAGAACAGACTGACAAATCAGATTAAAATAAAAACTACTCTGTTTATCAGAAGACACCATTTGAAGGATGAAAATGCAAGCCCTGCTAAAACAGGTGAAATCATATTAAACACATATAACTAAGAGAGAGTTTGTGTCCAGAATTTATAAAGGATTACTACAAATCAATAAGGAAAGGACAAATCCACAGAGTAATGGGCAGGATTCTGAAGTGAAGTCCAGGAATGTTCAACCACATTAGTGATCCGGGAGATGTAAGTTAAATGCACACTGAGATACCACGACTCTCATGGCAGAAGGGCTAAAATTTAAAAGCTTAAATAGCAAAATTATGTGGGAATGTGGGATCTGCCACTGGGAGTGTAAATTGGTTCAACCATTGCAGAAAACACTTTGTCATTATATACCGACATTGAAGATACGTGTACTTTTTGACACAGAAATTCTAGTTGAAGGTTTATACTAATCAGAAATACATAAACCTGAGCATGAAGACACATGAATAAGAATTTTCACAACAATAACCATACTAATCCCAAACTGAAACTATACATTAATGAAAATGAATCTCATGAAAATAATGTGGAGCAAAGGAAGCCAGATACAAAAGAATATAAACTGTGCTATTGGATTCTTAAAGACTTCAAAAGCAGAGAAAGCAAAACTATTCTGTTTAAAGTAGGAATAGTGGTTACTTTAGGGGATGGAGGAGGGGAAAAGTGAAATAATTACCAGGGGACACGAAGGGCCTTTTTGGGTGATGGTGTATTAGTTATCTATTGCTGCATAACAAATTATTCCAAAACTTAGCAGTTTAAAATAATGAATATTTGTTATAACGGTTTCAATGGGTCAGGAATCAGGACACAACTCAGTTGGATGCTTCTGCCTCAACATCTTTCATGAAGCTGAAATTAAAGTGTCAGCCAGGGCAGTCCTCTCAAGCCTCAACTGAGGCTAAAGTATTTTATTCCAAGCTCACTGATGTGGTTTTGGCGGGCCTCTGAAATCTTCTTCCAAACCCACTCATGTGGGTTTCTCCCCAGGGCTGCCTGGTGGCTCTGTAGCTGAATTCCATCAGCGTGAGTGATTGCAGGGAGAACGAGAGAGGGAATGCTGAGAGGGAAGCCACTGTCTTTCCATTACCTAATCTCAGAAGTGACATCCTATCACCTCTGCGTCTTCCTTTTTGCTAGAAGCAAGTCACTAAGCCCAGTCCATACAAGGACATGAATAAACAGGAGGAGGGTGTCATTCATCGAGGTTTATCTTAGAGGTGGCCCTCCATAGATGGTAATGTTCAATTTCTTGACCTTGGTGGAGATTACATGAGCAATTGCTTTATGATTCTTCACTGGACTGTACATGTTCTGTGTACTTTTCTCTCTATATATATTATCTTTTACAATAGAAATATTTTTTAAAATTAAAAAATATACAGTCATAGAAATTTCTTCAAGCTTCAGGTCCTCAAGAAATGGAATTGAGATGCTATACAACTCCAAAGCACTTCTCCTTACCCACTCACTTAGATATATGGACTGCTGTAAGAATATTTAGGAATTTTAACTAAGAGTCTCACTTACAAACATGTAAACCCATCAGTGTTCAAAATAGAAATTAATAAATTAAATTGAGCTGATCTTTTACTTGAGAAGCAATTGTTCTTGAGACTGTTATTTAAGTGTTTCTTACCTGGTAATTTTTTTAGCTGCTTGTGGACAAATTATACCTAAGAGAAAGTCTCAAATTTCAAATTTACCACAAATGCCACTCTCAGTATGAACTTAATAACTTTCCTACTCACAGTACCTTAATTATAATTTTCTACATTTCAAAATAAAAATATTTTATTTTTATATTTCATGGAAATTGCCACTACTGATTGAATGGAAAAAGAAAAAAATCATATATATTTGCCACCTATAAATAGTGAGAAAGAATACATTTTCATTAGTATTTTAAATTAATATTATGCTTTTAATGGAAATATAAACAATACACATGGCATTACTGGAAAAATCAGTCATTAAATTTGTACTAGTCATCCAATAACAATACACATACATAAATAAATTCTTTCGTGGGTAAGAAAGGAGCAGCTTATGTCTAAATGTACTGCTCACTCATTCCTTGACAAACCTGACAAATGGCACAGTCCAGTAAGTCACCCTGCCCTTCTCGATGGGGGAGAGCACAGATGTGAACTTGGATATGAAACACTTCTGTCACTTTCCCTCAAGTGGAGAAATCCAGAAGGAACTTGAGCATGGGTTAAGAAGTACCAAGGAGAAAAGCAATGTTTCTTTTTATATAATCCTTTAATATAAGTAAAAAAGAATTAAATACTAAGACATAAAAATTTATAAAAGTAATGTACATCAGGATTTAAAAAAATATATTGTCTTAAATATATTACATCATGAAATCTAAATCTTCAGATTTGAAGGAGAATTTCACAATAACAAAGATAAGTGTCAGTTATTGAGCTAATCTTTCTCTTAACTCAAGCCCACGCTTCTGTACCATGATGCTGGGGTGGAGACCTTGCAAACCACATTGCCAGCTGCTCCCCGATAAGTTCCACCGATAGGGTCACAAGAAAGCACCTGGAAGGCTACAGGAGAAAACAGGGCTTGCTCTGTCCTATTTGCTCGCCGGTCTTGCTAGAGGGCCCAGCGCTAACCCCTCACCCTGGCAAAGGCAGTTGATTCTAGTGCCTAGCTTTGGTGCCCACTCCTACACCCCTCAGAGATGCAGAGAGCCATGCCCCTGCCACAGAGTTGGAGTCCTAGCTCTTGGGGCCTTCCTTCCACCTCCTCTCATTGTTCCCCAGCTCCAGAGGTAGTGGCTAATTCCAGCAGATACTGCCTCTGTATTACCTCAATATTTCCTTTCTATATTTCTAGTTCTCCAACACATGCTTAAGCAATTCCTTTTACTGAATTCTCTGTTGAAGTAACAGATATGGTTTTTGTTTTCCTGACTGGATGTCCACTGATATAGTAGTCCACATAATAATTATTACAAAAATCTATTATGGCCATATCTCAGCCTACACCATGGTTTGCTGAAGAGGAAGCTGTTTGTCCTCTGCTTGTTTAAATGAAAATGATTTCACTGGTTTAAGAAGAAAAATACTGATTACCATTTAGATTTATGGAAGTCTACATGCAAACAATTTCTACTTTAGACCCATGTAACTGCTTCATCAAACCATGAGGTCATGCTTGTTAGATAGTAAGAGTAAACTTTAGCCAAGATTACTAATATGCATCCTTCTAAGAAGGCATATTGCCATACCATGCATGATAAATCATAAATAATCTATATATGTAATATAAATAAAATAAGAACAATTACTTCATTGACAATTTTATAAAAAAACAAAGAGCATACTAATTTCTTTTCAGTGTTGATCAGAACAATTAATAAAAATTATTCAAAAATTACACATCTACTTGACGGTTGACCGACCTGAACACCACATTTGGTTGTATATTATTTTTGAAAAATACTAATAAAAAGTTTGTTTCCATTGTATAAATATGCATTTTGTTTAAAATAAATAGTTTTGAGTAGTTGTAATGACCACTATATTGTGTTATATACGTATTCCTGATGGGAAGGTGAATGCTTGTGAAAAATGTTTGTCATAGAGTTCTAGAGATGACAGTTAGTATGCACTTAATTTTTTTAATAGAAATTACTTTCTACCTATGATTCATAACTTCAAATTTATGATTTCTTTTTTTTGAGAAAGGGTACAATAGTAATTTTGAAAATAAAGAATTAGTTGAAAAGCATATGTGAAGAAATTGGGGCATAGAGTTATAAATTTTAATAGATTCATAGTCAATTTGCATTAGCATACTTGGAAACATTCTGACTTTTTAAAAAATAATATAAAGCTACTTACTTACAAATATGTCAAAATGCAAAACTGACCATTTTAATGTGACAGATATGACATGTAGTAGGATATAAGATAGTATTAAACCACTTAGTAAATTAATTGAGAAAAAAGATAAAATAATTGTTTGTGTAGCATATGAGTTAAATTTTTTTGTTCTTGAAAACTCTACATTTGTTGGACTTTCCCTATTATTGGAAAGAGCGCTCTTGAGTAAAAGCTTCTGCTTCGATTACTCACTCTACTGCAGCTGCTCTCCAAATTGTCTAGTAATTTCTAATTGCCAAAATCATTATCTCTTTCTGGTCCTCATTTTAGAGGAGCATAAGTAATAATTTCAAGCCCATAAAGTCAGTGCTCTTGCCATCTATTGGGCCATGGAAGAATTTAAATATCTATGTGGACACCATGAGATCCTTGTCAGAATACATAATTCCATGGCTGGAGTAAGGAATATGTAAGACTTGGTAACTGGGGTTGCTATTGACACTTGCCCTAAAGAATTAAGAATCCTAATTAGGTAAAATCACTGGATAGCCTGTGATACTAAGCAGTGGCACCAGTCCACCAACATATACCCCATAATATGCTAAAAACTGCTCAGGGACATTTTGATTGGGCATTTTAAAGACTGACATTGGGGATCCATCAGCAAACCAATCTTCCCATGTCTTTAAAAAGGCAACGTGATGGCTGATATGGTGATGTACTTATGACTAGATGAGCAAAATGTTATTCCTTTAATTCTGGCAATGTGCAAGTAGGAATTCCCTGCTATGACCCTCTGGAAGTCTCCCCATCAACTGTGTTATTTTTTAAAAGCTATCAACTGATTTTGATCCAGGGCCACCAAGAGATGTGATAGAGAAAAGAATTTGTGGAAGGTACACTGTGATTCATTGTCTCTTAGACTAACAAAGGGAATATTTGTATAAACAATGGTGAAGATTTGGCCCAGGGTAAATGACTATTCCCATTACCTCATCCCTATGAAAAATGATGGAAGCGTATACAGTAGTGATTCACTGGAAAGAAGGGAAGGGATTAATCCTACCCTTGTGTTTAGGTACTGTGCTTCTGTGTATACCCAACTCATGGGTACACCTGTCAGGAAGGCTCCTTGAATTAATGTTTCCCTCCATGAAATACACGTAAGAATCAACAGTTTCACTACAAACATTAATGCACGTTCAATAGCCTGTGGGCTGCCAAGGCACTTAGGACAGTATAAAGACTTGAGGCCACAGGTTCAAGTCCACACTGAATTCATCAAACTCTTCATATTTGTAAGGAAAGAGATTTATTCTTATTGTTATTTCTACCTTATGGTAAGAAACTGCCTTCAATCTCAAAAATGTGAACTACATAGCACATTATTGTTGTAGATATTTTTGCTTTGTTTTTGCAAATGAACAGCTCCCTATGTGGTTAAATCAGACTGGAGCCTGCATTTGCATTGGTGGTAATGGTGAGTCTACAAAGATGCTGAAAATTGAAAGGAAATTGAATATTCCCTTACAATGACAATCTGTAAGTGGTGGAGATCCTGATTTAGACCTGAAAAGATAATCTACAATGAAAGAACTGCTCTGTCTTTCCTGCCTTATGAAATTTTGAAGGCCAAGGTTGAAAATTACTGACTTACTCCTTCATGAATTCATTTGAGGTGGGCATATATTAAAATTGAAAGCACTATTACATGGGTAGCCCATTGTACATGGTAATAAGGGAGCTATTACTTAACTTGGCTGAACACCTGTCAAGGATTTCTCTTGAAATTAGTCCTGTTCACACTTAGGCTCTGCCACAAGGAAAACAAACTCATTCTTTATAAGAAGAGATATCAAGTCATGATCCAGAAACATGTGCATGTCCTCCTGTCTATGTCCCTGTGAGAGGGACTTTAGGGCCGTGTGAAAATTAAGCACTGGGAATTATACGTTATAAAATAGAAATAGCTAATTCTTCTTTTTTGATAAAATATTGCTGTAATTACTTTGAGTTGACTGTTGTATCAGTCAGGATACATTAAGCAATGCTGTGATGGCAAATGACCTCAAATATCTCAATGGCTTTAAAAAACAATGGTTTATTTTTTGTCCATGTTATATGTCCATCATCCATCAGCTGTATCCACCTCTCTCTCTGTCTCCTTCTCTTTTTCACCTTGGAACCCAGTGTGACAGAGAAGCTCCTTTCAAGGATATTGCCATGCTAATGACAGAGGGAAAAAAGCAAGCTAACAGACAACATAATAGCTTTCAAAACTTCTTAGAAGTGGCACATGTCACTTCTACTTTTATTCCATTGGCCAAAGCACCAATGATGACTGTGTTCATGGGTCTTTTTATACAAGCACGGAATGGTCAAGAACTAAAGCTGACTGACCTCCGTCGAATGAGTCATCTTATCCTCCTTGTTATTTAGTGTCTCTTCTGCACCAGATACTCTTTAGTCAGCCCTGACTAAAGATTTGTGCCCTTGTGCCCACTGTCACACAAACTGGATGAGAGATTGAGATTTTCAACTACGTTAGCTGACACCAGCTTTTAGCTCACTCTAATGGATCTTTGTAATTATATAGGTCAATGATACTCTTGTTGGAAATCCATGTGTCTCACTCTAGGAGCACCATAGTCTATTAGCCATCAGCACAGATCCCCGCAAGTTAAGACTTCTGGTTGCCATTTTGGATTTATTACCTTTGATGGTAATTATGAACACCTTGCCTCTGACAGTTAGTTACTGTCATCTAACTTGTGCTATTCAGAATCTCATCCTTTCTCTTGCTTCAAGAACCCGGCAGCCTTCCCTATTGTCAACTGTAACCCACAAAAGAAAGTTACAACTAAGCTCGCCAGTAATGCCAGTGCCCTTACCACATGATCCTCCCTATTGCTTTAGTGAATGAAGTATCCTCCAGCTCCTCCTGGGAAGCATAAGCAGCTTATGGAATTCACTAATAATATACAATAAATCCATTCTAGCATGCCAACATCTCTTTACCTCTTAACCCTTTCCTCAATACTATGCCAAGGCAATTTCACATCTGCCTCTCATTTTTGCTGTGGGCTATCATATTTTCCAAGCTTCAAGGAGCCATTCCAGTGTATCCAGATTAGCTCCTGGTGTCTTTGTTCCTTGTTAAATCTTGAATTATAGGAGAGTGTTTCCCTTAAATAAATTCCAAGGAATCTCAGATTTCTTTCTAGTTTGCTTGTTTGTTTAGAGTTCTTGGACATATTCTGAAATTCTTAATTGTACATTACCTTAATACTCTAGTCAAAATTAAGGATGTTAATAGTGATAATTAAAAGTTACGATATTGAAAAAATACAATGTGAAGTCTGATCAATGCAAACCAGACCCTGTACTAGAAGGTAAAAATGGTACCTTTTCCAGAGTATATGTTTTCTGGCTTTTAGTCTGGTGACATCCTCTGGGTGCCAATTTAACTTACTGACCATGTGCTGCATAGTATCAGCCTTTGATCCTTTGTGGGCACAGGTATAAAATGTGTTCTTTTTTTTTTTTTTTATAATTTTATTTATTTATTATTTTTTCCCCCAAAGCCCCAGTAGATAGTTGTAGGTCATAGTTGCACGTCCTTCTAGTTGCTGTATGTGGGGTGCGGCCTCAGCATGGCTGGAGAAGCAGTGCGTCGGTGCACGCCCTGGATCCGAACCCGGGCCACCAGCAGCGTAGTGCGCGCACTTAACCGCTAAGCCATGGGGCCAGCCCCTATAAAATGTGTTCTTAGCCACGTAGACGCAAATGGAGATTAGGGGCCACAGAGCAGGTCTTCCAAGACAGAGTCAAGAGGATTGGCCCACATGGCAGGCCTTGAGTGCTTTGCATTTAACACAGTTGTTCACTCTCTTTAGAGATCACCATGACCAAAGAGACCCCTGTAGAGACGATGAAGGGGAGGCTGTGGTGGGTTTTCTTACGTGCTAAAAGTTGTTTTGGGGAGAGAAAATTTAGCTTAGTAATCTACAACTAACAATACACTTTATGGTTGGTAAATTCTATTACCTATTGGATCTTGACAGATCTCTGCTGGAGTCACAATGCTAATTTTTCCAGAGCACAGAAGAGCCTAAATCTGCCCCTGACATGTCAAGTGCCAATTCAAGGCTTAAAAACCATGTCTGTAATAAAGCTATCCTTGAATTTAGGCATTGGTGCATCCCCACGGGGGTTTATAACTATTCTCTTTCATCTAGGGAAGAAAGGCCCACTCCCCCAACGCTGCCAACCACATGATACCATGACAGGTCTAAAAGTGATTTTGGTTATTTGTTGGTTTGTTTTTAATAATGCATAATTTACATACCTTATTCTAGCCAGCTTTGTAGGAGTAGATGAGAAGATACTCTGTTTTTTGACAGCTCTTGTGAAAGTTAAACTCACAGGGCCAAGATATACTTAGTGTTGTCAATCAAGGCTTCCATGCCTTGATAAGATCTCACCTTCTGATTTCTCAAAATTATGAGAGAGTATAACATAATGACCATGGTTTTTGAATCAATGTTGATTTTTATTCCAAACTCTCCCACTAACTAGGTGTGTGATCTTCATTGTCATGCAATTGTCTCAGCTTGTTTCTTTATCAGTAAAATATACATGTTAATAGTACTTATCGCATAGAACAAGTGGTCAACAAATTATTATTATTATTATCATCAACAACATAATCTTATATATAAATAAGGCTTACTGTTCTTTTCTGGGCATGTTTATTTCTTATGTATCTATTTTTATTTACTTGTGAGTATTGGGCTAATGTCAACAGTGACATAAGAAAATTTTGTCTTTTGGAGGGCCCTATTTTGTTTAAAAAAAGGTGGATTCACGGGATAGGATAAAATTAGAAAGACTCATGTGTTTGGATAATGAAGAAGTATATTGTGATTCATTTGAGTATAATAAAGTTAATAATTTATAATAAGTATTGTAAAGGAATCTGGCTTAGATGGTGGATTATATAATAATGACAGAGGACAAATATGTGCTGTCAGGTTCACTACTAGTAAGCAATCCTAATAAATAGTGATAAAAAAGGGAGGGGTGGAAAAACCCAGCTATTATATAATGATTGGGAGTTATCTTAAGGGAAATCAATGGCCAAAATTTTGTTCTCATATGATCTGGAATATATGCACTTGCCTAAATTTTTATGAGTACATAACATTCACTCCACTCATTATACAATTCCTATTATATAAAGAGGTCATATGGAGTAAAGAAATCTGAATTGGATATGTATTCATATGAATAGTAGTTAGTTGAGTAACTCTTACAGTTACATTTAATTCCATGTTATACTTTTTAGTAGAAAATCTTTTTAATATACCTTGGCCTGTTGTATATTAGTGGAAATTTTTATGTTCCTGATATCTTGCTGAGGCTACCAGCTCTATCCCAGTCATTTTACTGAAATCTGATGCACTAGAGATTCTGTAGTAAGGAATTCTCTCGGGCACAATTACGGCTGTTGCTTCAGGGAAATTTTTGAAGGAGTTCATCTCCAACAAGTGGTCTTGTGCAATTTCACTTTGATTATATTGCATAAGAAGTATGGGAAAGAAATTAAAAAAAAAAATTTAAGTACAACTTCACATGGAGCATTCCTAGATAAACTTCTAGTAAAAAGCAAGGGCAGAGAGCACAACTTGGCATGCAATAATCAGAGTTAAGATACATTTTTCAATAAGAATAATCACTTAGAATATGAAGCAGAACAGTTTGATGGAAATAGTCTATGGATGCAGCTTCAAACTGAAAACAAGCTTCACAGGTATGCCATGCAGCCAAACTATGGAAGTGCTTTGACAGCCTCCTCCACATAGTGCATTATTACTGATTTATAATGGATTGCACATGATAATGACAATTACCATATACATGAGGTGGCAAAATCTCAGCTCTTGTCTAAAAGACAATTAATACAAGATTTTGACAACATTTAACTTTATATGCCCAAACTAGAGAATAGAGGATGCTTCTTTCTGATATTTGCTAATAATTATCTGTCAAAATAGTAAGAGTGTTCTGTTTATTTCTTCCCCACAATAAATTCTGTAATCCATAATAATGAATTGCTTTAAGAAGTAGATAATAAATCAATGATCCAATTTTTGTGTTGTTTATAGACAAGTTATGTTGGATGTTCTGAAGTAGGCAAAGATATATCTGATAAACTCTAATCTACTTGGTCAATTTCCTTAAAATCCATTAACTTCAGTTTTTGCATCTGCGAACTGGGCAAAATAATAGCGACTATCCAGTAGGACATCCAAGTAACAGGAGTCTAGTATAAAATCTCTGGAAACTGTGCCAAATTTGTGGGGCAAATGTTATTATGTGTATGTGTGTGTGTGTGTGTCTGTGGGGGGTGGTGTTTGTTGAGAAGCCGAGAACATAAGTCCAAGTCTAAGTATCATAGATAGAGAAGATATTTTATTTGTGCTCTTAGGCTTTCCCAGATAACATGGGTGCGGGTGCATCTTTAGAACCTAGAATGTTACGAAAGTTTGGAAAAAACAAAGGTGGGAAGATAAAACCTATCATAAGTTAGATTTCTATTGAAGAAAATTATTAAGATAGTGTAATAGTGCAACTAGAGTAGAGAAAATAATCAATAGAACACTAGAGAGATTCCAGATGCAAACTCACACATGTACTGGAACTCAATGAATGACGAAGATAGGACTGTACATCAATGGCGAGAGGAAAGGCAGACCATAAATATTTGGAAAAAATACATAAGAGAATGCCTTTCAAAACTTTAAGGTAGGGAAGGAATTTTTAGCAAGACACAGAAATCACAAAATAGAGCTAAAGAGACTCTAAAGAGACTAAAAAATCAGCCAAAAATTATAGGAAGATATTTGCAAAACGTATAATTTATAAATGATTAGTGTCCAGAATGCATAAAAAGTTTCTGTGAAATGATTTTAAAACTCTAATAGAAAAATGGACAAATGATATGAAGAGGCATTTCACATAGGAAACACAAATGGTTGATAAAAAATATGAAAATGTGCATTATAATTAGGAAAATGAAAATCACACATTAATTTCTTCAGCAAAAATGCAAACAAAGGTCTGATAAGCTCTACTGTGATTGAAGATGTGGAACAAGACGAACTCTTACATGAACTTGTACAATCACTTTAACAAACAATTAGCTACTCTATAATACCTAACTAATAGTAATTAGGTATTACGGCATAAGTCTCAGAAAAACTTGTATCTGTGCAGTAGAAGACATCTACATGAATGTCCACGATAGCACTGTTCATAATAGCCGTACAATAGAAAGAATCTTAATGCTCACCAACAGGAGAGTGAGTTAGTATATTAGAGTAAAATTTAGGAGCTTTAAAAACAAAAAGAGATTCTAATGTTTTTCCAGAGAGAAAAAGCAGCTTACCAAGAAAAGAACGAACATTGAATTGACTTCATATATCACCACGCAAGAAAGATATGACCAAGAAAATAATGAAACTATGTTTTCAAAGTGCATAAAATGTGAAATTAGTGCCTAAAATTTTCACTGCATAAACTATTATTTACATGTGAGAGAAAATAAATATATTTTAGGCAAATGATTTATAAAGTATGGAAAGACCATTTTTAAAAACAATTTTGGAAGAAATTCCTGGAAAGAAAAGAAAAAAATAGGACAAAATTATATTATGAGTCAAAGATGGAGAATCACAGAGTAGGAAGGAATTGGAAAGTTGTTCAGTTAACGTATCTTGTTCGGAGGGGAGCCATGGATATTGATATATTTACAAAATTGACAGAAAAAACTAAACAGAAGTATGAGTCTTAGTAAGCTAAGGATCACAACCAGAAAAATCATAGACTGTGCATTTTGCAACAACAGAAGAAAGTCAAATTTGCTCAGTGGAAGGTACGGCAGTATGATAAAAAGAAAACACTAAATAAGATGGCTAAAACAAATATGAGTATACAGAAGTTAAGTAAATATGGATAGGTTAAACTCAGCAAGAAAAAAATTCTTAGAATCCACTAAAAAAACTATTCAGCAAAATGTTACCTACATGAAATACACATAAAAACCACAAGACAGAAAAATGAATGGAAGTCAATAAGTAAAATAAATATGATCCAAAATCAAACTAGGAGAGAAATTTGAGCACTAGAAAAAAATACGAGATAAAGTGGAATAACAGATTTAGTTGGAACAATCAATCAAAAATATATAAAAATGGGGCCGGCCCGGTGGCGCAAGCGGTTAAGTGCGCGCGCTCCGCTGCGGCGGCCCGGGGTTCGCTGGTTCGGATCCCGGGCGCGCACCGACGCACTGCTTGGTAAGTCATGCTGTGGCGGCGTCCCATATAAAGTGGAGGAAGATAGGCACAGATGTTAGCCCAGGGCCGTCTTCCTCAGCAAAAAAAAGAGGAGAATTGGCGGATGTTAGCTCAGGGCTGATCTCCTCACAAAAAAAAAAAAAAAAAAAAAAAAAATATATATATATATATATAAAAATCATGAATATATATGCTCCTACGTTATAGTTGCAAACGATGTAAAGCAACAAATGATAGGACAATGAGGGGAATTAGTTAAATCCACAGTTGTAGTTGCAAATTTAAACACATCCTTCTCTGAAATGATAGACAAAGCAGAGCAAAAACAAGGAAAGATATAGATGATAAAGAAAACATAATTAATATACTTGGTTTAATTTAAGTTTAGACTGAAGTTAGGCTTTAGCCTTGGTATTATCCAAAATTTTCTAAGTAAGGTCAAATATACAATGTAGAATTAACAGCATAATTTCTAACACCATTTGTGTGTAATCAGTGCAGCTTGGAGTGAAATTGTTTTATATGCTTATATGTTGAAATTCTATCATTCCTTTTGATTCCTGCTTGTTTATTATTACAATGGCAAAATGCTCTATTAGTTAATTAGACATTTGAATGTTGCTTATTGCATAGACATAAATAATTATTAAAAACTTTCAAATATTCACAAAAACAAGAAAATAGATTGATGATTAAAAATGAATGTTGAGAGGGCCTTAGCTAGATAACTAGGAAAAAATATATCTTCTTTCAGAAAAAAAAATTAATGAAAAATAGAGATTATAGGGGCTGGCCCGGTGGTGTGGTGGTTAAGTTCGAGTGCTCTGCTTCGGTGGCCCGGGGTTTGTGGGTTCGGATCCCAGGCACGGACCTGCACACCGCTTATCAAGCCATGCTGTGGCAGGTGTCCCACATAAAACAGAGGAAGATGGGCACAAATATTAGCCCAGGGCCAATCTTCCTCAGCAAAAAGAGGAGGATTGGCATCAGATTGGTAGCTCAGGGCTAATCCTCCTCACCAAAACAAAAACAAAAACAAACAAAAAAAGTAGAGATTATATTAAATCACAATTCTAGTCTTTGTGGAATTGTTTATTGTACTAGTATTTATAACCCTCAATAAAATGTCATTTAATAACTGCATTTAATTTGTAGTTATTCGTCAATGGTGTAAGTTTTTCAAGAAAAGCCCTATTTGAAAATTCTCATCTCATGAGGCTGAATTAAAAACAGAACTTTCCAATTCAAATTTTATTAGAAAGACAATTTTTAAAAATCATGGACAATAATATTTATGACAAATCATCTTTGATGTGTACACACTCAGGTTTATAAAGAATGCGAAGAAAATAAAAAGGGAGTAAAATGAGTCACCCTGAAGATATTTTGTTCTCACTAATCAAGCTTTAAAACAATAGATTTTACAAGAGAGCTTTAAGATAATTCCTTAAAGCTCATGCACTCATGCTACTCTGACTCCATTTCATTGAGACTTCCAATCCATTAATCCTATCCACTCTTCACTGTCTCTCATTCCATTTCTATGGTTACTTAGCTGAAATTCCAGTTCCATGGTCACTCAATATAATCCCGCCCATATTTTTATACTTGACTCCCTTGTCCCTCTGTTGCTTTCTCCTATTTGCTTGGCTAAACTACATGCCTGATTGTATCCAGAGATCTACTATATACCTGAGGCAGCTGAATATGACTAGATAAAAACATAGAAGTTCACGGGCTGGCCCCGTGGCGTAGTGGTTAAGTACGCGCGCTCCACTGCTGGCGACCCGGGGTTCAGATCCAGGCGCGCACTGACACACTGCTTGTCAGGCCATGCTGTGGTGGCGTCCCATGTAAAGTAGAGGAAGATGGGCATGGATGTTATGTCAGGGCCAGTCTTCCTCAGCAAAAAGAGGGGGATTGGCATGGATGTTAGCTCAGGGCTGATCTTCCTCACACACACACAAAAAAAACATAAAAGTTCATAGACTTGTCCCATCACACTCCACTTCGCATTTATTAATACACCTTCATTATAAATTCTTCCCCTGTCACCACCATCAAGAAATAAACAAAATCTACTTTAAAAGGCTCCTTTTCATGTATCAATAAATTATGTAAGTTTTTCCTTCACTGGATCTTCCCTCCCATCAAACCTTGACAAGGTTTCTTTGCCACAACTCAAATACATGTACACCTAGGACATCATGTTCAATGTCTGAACTCACAGGGCACCTTTAACACTACTTCTCTCACCTTCAAGCAAAGGTTCCATACATGGTGGTCCATGGTGGTCTTGTGTTACCCATCAAAGTCACAGGAAAATTACTAGCATTCTTAAGCCATCATGCTTATGTACTCTCTCTCTCTCTCTAGATATATATATTGCTAATATTGGCTTCAGTCTTTTGCCCTCAATGTGGCTTCTTTTGTTCTCGTGTCTGGTCCCCTTTAGCTGAATGCCTTTTTGTTTTTTTTAATTGAAGTATCCTATTTTTTTGATTGAAGTATAGTTTCAGGGGTACATCATAGTGATTTGATACTTATATATATTACAAAATGAACACTGTGATAAGTTAGTTACCATCTGTCACCATACCAAGTTATTGCAACATTATTGACTATATTTCCTATGCTGTATACTACATCCTCATGACTTATTTATTTTATAACTGGAAGTTTGTACCTCTTAATCCTCTTCACCTGTTTTGCCCTCTCCCCACCATCCCTCCCCACTCTGGTAACCACTAGTTTGTTTCCTGTGTCTATAAGTCTGTTTCTGTTTTGTTTGTTTGTTCATTTGTTTCGTTTTTTAGATTCCACATATAAGCGAAATCATACGGTATTTGTCTTTCTCTGTCTGACTTATTTCACTTAGCATAATACCCTCTAGGTCCATCCATGCTATCACAAATGGCAAAATTTCATTCTTTTTATGGCTGAATAATATTTAATTTCGTGTGTGTGTGTGTATGTATGTGTGTATATATATATATATATATATATACATATGTATATATATACACCACATCTTTATCCATTTATCTATCGATGGACACTTACGTTGCTTCCATATCTTGACTATTGTAAATAACGCTGCAATGAATATAGGGGTGTATATGTCTCTTCAAATTAGTGTTTTCATTATTTTCAGATAAATACCCAGAAGTGGAATTACTGGATTGCATGGTAGTTCTATTTTTATTTTTTTGAGAAACCTCCATACTATTTTCCGTAGTGGCTGCACCAATTTACATTCCCACCAACAGTGTACTGGGGTTCCCTTTTCTCCACGTCCTCACCAACACTTGTTATTTTTTGTCTTTTTGATAGTAGTCATTCTGACAGGTGTGAGGTGATATCTCACGGTTTTGATTTTCATTTCTCTGATTATTAGTGACGTTGAGCATCTTTTCATATGCTTGTTGGCCGTGTGTATGTCTTCTTTGGAAAAATGTCTATTCAAGTTCTCTGCCCATTTTTTAATTGAGGTTTTGATATTAAGTTGTGTAAGTTCTTTGTATATTTTGGATATCAACACCATTATCATACATATCAGATATATAATTGGCATATATCTTCTCCCATTCAGTAGGTTGCCTTTTCGTTTTGTTGATGGTTTCCTTTGCTGTGCAAGAGCTTTTTAGTTTGACATAAATTATTTGTTTATTTTTGCTTTTGTTGCCCTTGCCTGAGGAGACTGGTCCAAAAAAATATTGTCAAGACTGATGCCAAAGAGCTGACTGCCTAGGTTTTCTTCTAGGAGTTATATGTTTTCAGGTCTTATATTCAAGTCTTTAATCCATTTTGAGTTAATTTTTGTATATGATGTAAAATAACGGCCCAGTTTCATTCTTTTGCCTGTAGCTGTCCAGTTTTCCTAATATCATTTACTGAAGAAACTGTCTCTTCCACATTGTGTATTTTTGCTTCCTTTGTCATAGATTAATTGACCATATATACATGGGTTTATTTCTGGGCTCTCTATTTGATTCCATTGATCTTTGTGTCTGTTTTTGTGCTGGTACAATTTGATTACTATAGCTTTGTAGCATAGTTTGAAATCAGACAGTATAATATCTCCAGCTTTGTTCTTTCTCAGGATTGTTTTGACTATTCAGGGTCTTTGTGGTTCGATATAAATTTTAGGATTGTTTGTTCTATTTCTGCGAAAAATGCCGTTGGTATTTTGTTGGAGATTGCATTGAATCTATAGATTGCTTTGGGTAGTATGGATATTTTAACAATATTAATTCTTCTAATCCATGAGCACAGTATATATTTCCACTTATTTGTGTTGTCTTCAATTTCTTTCATCAATGTCTTATAGTTTTCAGAAGACCTGTCTCATTTTAAATTCATGATCATAAACTTCAAGGGATCCCTTAATCCCCTTGGACAGTTACATTACATGTCCCTGGTCTGTTCACTCAACCACTTTCCTAGATGAATATTTCATACCTCCTCCTCTCTTTAAACTTGAATACCTCCGCTTACATTCATTCTTAGCAGATGACCTTCCTTTCTACTTGATTGAGGACGTTAAAACAATCATAAGAAAACTTCTCCAGACTCCCTTACCGTATATACTCACCTTCCAGCATCTACACCCACATACTTTGGCTTCCCCACTGTGATCAGAGCTAAGCTATTCCAAAAGCCAATTTCCCCATCCTTTCTTGCCCACTGAAGACATCACTCCAGTAATCCTAATTTTTCTTCTCTATCTCATCACTATTTGCTCTCTAATGGATCAGTTCCTTAAGTCTAAAAATATGTTGCTATTTCTTCTTCCTTTAAATAAGAAAAAAACTACTTTACTTACTATCCAGCTTTACTTTAAAGCAAAAAAACAAGAAACAAAAAACAAAATAAAAAACCTTTACTTACTACCCAGCTAGTAGTACTGTAAGTCTTTTCCCTATTGCTAGCAAAATTCTTCTATGTTTTGTCACTCTAATTTCTCAATACTCATTCTCCCTTGAGCCACTTAAATTTGAATTTTGTCCCCAACTTTCTGCTGAAACTGCTTTTGTCAAGGTCATCACTGATCTTCAGGCACTAAATAAAAAGGGTGTTTCTCATTGCTGCACCTGACGAGTTGATCACTTCTCCTTCCCTCATAATCTTTCTTCATTGGGCTTTTGGGACAACTTATTGTACTGGGTTTATAGTGTCCACACATAATTCACATCCATTTGGAACCTGTGAATATGTCATTATTTGGAACTAAGTGTCTTTTACAGAAGTAAGCAAGTGAAAATGAAGTCATACTGCGTTAGGGTAAGTACTAAATACAATATGACTGGTGTCATTATAAGAAGAGAGAAATTCGGATACAGAGACGTGGAGAGAGGGAAGGTAATGTGAAGACACAGACACACAGGGAGAAGGCCATGGGAAGTTGGAGGCATAGATTGGAGTGATGTATCTACGAGCCAAGAAATGCCAAGAATTGCTGGCAACCACAAGAAGCTGGAAGAGGCAAGGAAGCATTCTTCTTTAAAGCTTTGGGAGAGAGCATGAGCCTACTGACACCATTTTGGACTTCTAACTTCCAGAACTGTGAGAAAAGAGATTTCTATTGTTTGTTTTAAGGAACCCAGTTAATGGTACTTTGTTACAGCAGCCCTAAGAAACCAATACACCTACTCTTTTGGTTTTACCTGTTCCTCATTGGTCACTCTTTCTCAGTCACCTTTATTGGTTCTCTGCTTTCCTCTGACCTCTTAATGTTGGAGTTTCCTTAAGTTCCGTCTTTAATGTTTTTCTCTACATGCATTTTTGTAGAGGATTGTGTCAGTGCTCTGGTGATATCCTCTTAGCTCTCTTTTTATTGTATTAGTGTGTTTGGAGGCCTGTGGGGATGGAAAGCTTCAATGCAATTTCACTTTCCACAGCCAGCTCTTTTTCGTAGAATTACCCTTGTTTTTGGAGCCTGCTTTGGTTTCCACTAACCACTGAAGGGTTTTGAGTAGTATATTGACATAAACATACTTATATTTCAAATGGACGCTATGGCTGCTCTGTTGATAATAAATGGTAGAGGAGCAAGGATAGATTGATAGATATCTATTAGTAGTTTATTGCAATATTCTCCCCTCCACACACATACAGACACATACACACACACACGTTTGACCTCACCTACTGCAGGAAAAAAGGAGAAAGAATATTCTTTTACCTAATCAGTTTTTTGAGTAATACTTGGAATCCCTAACGATTTCCTGCATAGCCCACAAATCCATTCTGGATGTGGTTTCAGCTCTATTTTCTGTCCTTGCTTTGATATGAGTCTGTCCCAGAATTCTGAATGAAACTCTTCTCTTCTGTAACTGGGTTTCCAGTGTTTTGTTCTTTTCTCGTCGTTGTTTCTGCTTGTTCAGCACCTACCTACCCTACTCCTTTAATTTTTCCAAACATAGCTAAGAGCAGGCTATAATAGTAAAATGTTGACTATAAGAGAAGAAAAGTACAGCAAATAGCAGATGATTAGAAATACTATCACATGTCAACCGATAGGGACCATGTTAAATAAATTGTGGTACATTCATACATATGGAACACTATGCAGCAAAATAGAAGGAATGAAGAAATTCTCTATGTTCTGATATGAAAAGATCTCTAAAGTACAGAGTTGAGTAAAATAAGCAAGGTGCAGAAGAGTGTAGGTATTACATTTGTATTAATAAGATAAAAGGGATATATCATTAGTATTAAAAAGATAAAAGAGATATATTTATAATTGCTAGTAGATACACACATGGAAACAATAGCCTAGTCTAGATGGTTTTGTATCAAGCCCGGTTCTATTCCTTTTTTCATTCTATTCTCCGTCACTCAGTGGAATCTTATGTCATCTACGCAAATATTTGAAAAGACATACTAGCTTCCCAAAACAAATAATTTCCTGGGGTAATATATACATATTTAGGAAAACAAATAAAAATAATTCATTTCTTTAAACTGCAAGTGCAGTACTCTATTAGTAGAGTACTATTAATTATTAGAGTACTACTAATACTATTATTAGATACACCTAATTTGTGTAAATATTTAAATAGAAGTCTCACCAATGCAGTCTGAAGCATTGGAATTCAGGTTTATAGTGAGTTTAAAATTATTATTTTCTGATGGGTGGAGACATAATTTTGTAAAGAGCCTATTTTCTTATTATTTTTTAAAACCAAAATCTAATTTATACCGAATTGATGGATCCATCTCTAGAGAGAAATCTGTGAGGAATTTTTATTTAACACTGTATTATAAAAATTTTAGAACTCAAAGAAAGTAGAGCAAATAATAAAATAAACACTTATCTAGTCATGATTGAGATTTAACAATTGTACAGTTTTGTCAACCTTGTATTATGTTATTTTTGATGAATTCTTTTAAATAAATTACACAAATGATTATATTTTCATCTTAAATACCTCAGAATGCAGCTCTAAATAGTAACAACATTTTCCTACAAAAACATTATTAAATCTCTGAAAAGTTAACAATAAACCTATAATATGGTGTAATAACCATTATATATATTCAAATTTCTCTAGTTCTCCCAAAGGAGTCTTTGACTTCTAATTTATTCATATCAGTATCTAATCAAAGACCATGATTTACATTTGGTTTTGGGTTTGTCGAGTTTCTCTTAATCTAGAACTCTCCTCTCCCATTCTCTACTTTTTTTTTCATGACATTGGCTTGATGAACGTATTAAATAATGTTCTATATATCTTGCAGAGTAGGTGAGCAAATTTTAATTTGGTACTTATTTAATGCCAAAATAATAGAAACCTCAAAAAGCCTACTATATACATCCATCCATCCATATATACACACATATATATATACTTTTTAATCATGATTTTTCTTTCTTAGTAATTTAAAGTAAACATTTTTGTATATTAATAACCTTTGAAAACATAATTTTATTCATGTTTCTTGTTAATTTGCCATCTCTCTTTACCTGGGTTGTTTCTAATTTCCCCTGTTATACTTTACAGTGTAACAAACTCCTGTGTACATAAACATTCTCTCCCAGATCTATTTATTTCATTGTAGTAGATTCCGCAAAGCAGAATTATTGGTCAACGGTAGGATGACGTACATTGCCACATAGTTTTCTATAATAGAAACTCCTTCCATTAGCACTGGATGTGAGTACCTACGTCACCACTCTCTCCCTGGCATTGAGAACTGTGCTTCTCACATGTTTGCATTTGTGCAAAAAATAAAACCTCTCTCTTTTAATTCAAATTAACTTTACTACTAAAAAGTGTGAATTTTTTCATATTCCTATTTTTCATTTTCATTTATTCTTTGGGAACTCTGTAATTCTCTTCTTGCCCATTTTTTATTGAAGTATTATGTTTTCTTTTCCTTGTTGAAAACTCCTTTTTAAATCAAGGACATTAACTCCTTGTCGTATTTGTTGCAACATTTTTTCAGTTTGCATTTGCCTTTTAATTTTGCATTTGTTTTTGACTTGAATATTTACTCTATTTCTCTTCTTTATTTTATTAATTTCCTTTAATGCCCATAGCCATAATCCCATTTCCCTCCCTATGAGGTCAAGCATTTTAATGTTTCATGTGTATTTTTTATTTGAATGCATTGCAAAATGTGTAATATCTTGTGTGTGCATAAATAGCATTACATTATATGGACAAATAGTATTCTACTAAATATAAAATTCTGTTTCCTACTTTAAAAAATGAAGCACTGTTTATAAGATCCAGCTTTTTTGATAAGTATCATTTCACACTTAGTCAATGCTAAACATTGCATAGTACTCCACGGGGAACAAAGTTTAAAGTGAGAGCACAGTTTTGGAAGGCAAGGCCTTGGATCTGATCCACCTAGAGAAATATCTAGGGCAAAGATGTCCTGGATCAGGCTTATCCTGTAAAGGCAGACAATTGGCGGCACGAAGTGGCTTTTGAATGCTTCACATTATCAAAGTGGAGGGAGCCCTTGAGCTCTGAGGCTTGGGAAGCCACTATGACCTATCTCTGTCCCTACACAGGAAACCATTTTTGGAAAAAATAACAAGAATTTGATCAAATCTCACACTAACAATATTGTAATAAAAAGATGAAAATTAATCAGATGGTATCCCAACAGTAGAGGAAAATGCTATTAAATTGTTGCTACACAGAAGATGGACACAGTATCCTAATATTTCAAAACAACTTAAAAGATATTAGGCAAATTCTCAAAGTCTAGAAAGAATGACATAAATCAGAATAGCTGAGGAATGGGATGCCTTCATGACAGAAAAAAAGGAGAACAGACAGAATTCAGGAATAAGAGTAAAAAAACGGAAGAAAAATATTATTTTAAATAGACAAATTGAGAGGAAAGATAAGAGTGCGTAAATATATCATGTAAAGCAGAGTAAAGGGACTGAAATTAAATGGATGAAAATAATTAGAAATTAAAAAGTGAAAAGACTATCAGAAAAAGTGGTAAATATAGAAGACAAGAAAAGGAGATGTACGATATTTGTGGTTGTAGTATGCTGAGGAGAGAAAGAAAGCCACGGGATGGAATAAGTATTTTAAATTAAAGTTCAAATAAAACCTTCCTGGAATAATTATGATTATAAGTTGAAAAGGCACAACGTACCTGGGAATTTGAATCAGAATGTCAAATTCTGAGATATACCCTAACAAAATGACTGAACTTGAAAGATTTAAAAAACATGTTTTGAGTTTCCAGGAAAATGCCTAACTTCGACCAGCCGTTGGTTAAAAACTATTCAGCTTATAAGGGAAAGAAAATCAAATTAACATCAGATTTCTTGGCTGTAATATTTTATGCCAGAAGACCTTGGAGCAGCGTTATTTAGACATTTAGAAAATGTGATTCAGGTATCTTAAATTTGGCCACACTGTTCTTAGAGCATAGGCAAACACTTATGGACATGGAAGATCTTTGAAAATATCGTTCCCATGTGGCTAGACTGAAGAAGCAACTAGAAAATAAAATTCAGCTATCCAACAGATTATTGATGAAGCTTTGCCATGGGTACTATTGATGAGAGTATACTATATTTAACTTTACACCTAGGGCTAAATAGTGGGCATAAGGATGATAGAAACATATGATAATGTAGAATTAATGCCACTAACAAGTATGAGAATGGAGAGATTCCATGGAAAGCAGAATAAGCTCACTTATTACCTCACAGGTATAAACTGAGACTAAAAGGTAATCAGTTTAAACTTAATTCTAAAGAAGAAGTACAGGAACTTATTGTGACTCAGTAGTGTCTAAAAAGAGAGGGAACTAAAGATTATATATTAAGAAATTAATAAAAAATGTATCCAATAAAACAACATTAAAAATTAGAATACATATGGTGAAAGACTTCAGAAGTGGGTGTGTGTGTGTGTAAAGGTATGGAAGAACCAATACCAGTTAACCATTCTCCACTAAGGGAACCAGGGTTCATGGAGAAATGGTTGATTCCAGTTTTAAGGCAAGAAATGTACAAGATGGGTCTGGATCATCTTTTTGTGCCAGAAAGATAATATGCTCAAAAACTAACCTGGCCAAGTCAAAATGACACAGAAGATGACGAGAAAGAGCCACCAGTTGCCAAAGTTGAGACAACTTAGACATCAAAAAGAATAATGACTTCAATTCAATACAACATATTCAGCATATAAAAACCATGAATTGGCTAGAATGTACAGAATAAATTTGAATAATAGTAATAGTGATTGCCATGCTTTTTTTGGGGAGTGGGGGAGGTGAGGAGGACTGGCCCTGAGCTAACATCTGTTGCCAATCCTCCTCTTTTTGCTTGAGGAAGATTGTTGCTGGGCTAACATCTGTGCCAGTCTTCCTCTATTTTATATATGGGATGCTGCAGCAGCATGGCTTGATGAGTGGTGGGTAGGTCTGTGCTGGAGATCCAAACCCTCGAACCCCAGGCCGCCAAAGCGGAGCACACAAACTTAACCACTACGCCACTGGGTGGCCCCTGCCATGCTTCTTTTGCTCCTAATTATAATGAGATTGCGTTTAGTCATTCACCATTAAAATATTTTTTTTGTTATTTCTAATCCGCTATGAGGATTTGATTTAAAAAGTTAGAAATGGTTTTGGGATTTCTTAAAAGATTACTTAACTTTTATAAAAGTTATTTATTGTGCATATAATTTTTGTTTAATTTGAGAAAGAAATAAAATGTATTTTATTTAATAGATTTATTAAATTACATCACTGATTTACTCTTAGAATAAATGCCACTCATTACTGTTATGGGAAGAAGGAAATAACTCATCTATAAAACTATCTACTCTGGAAGTCTTTTCAATATTGTTTTCTGGATTTTGGTTTATTCCTATTATGTCTTCTTGTATATTCTTTTTGTTCTTTAAATACTTGTATAATTTTAAAATCAATAGTGACACTACTTTTGGTGAAAGTGGTATCTTTCCTTCTAAGTTTATTTTCATTTACTTATTGGCTCTACCGAAATAGATTATAGGGATTTCATTTCTAGTTTACCAGAGTCTTTATGATTTATTTAACTATAGTCATAAGAAATCAAAACACTACTAATTATTATTAGCATGATCTGCTTTACACTCAATTGCAGATTGTACAATAGGAAAGTGAAGAAGTTGAGTTTTAGAAGAGCTGTAAATACACAACTATTAGTTATTGGTTCAAGGTGCTGCACATAATTAAATAAGGGCTATTTTAAAGACAAAATATACATGAATCCCCTATAAGGTTAGATAGTTGGGTTATATTTCTTGAAATTCCTTTTAAGATTCCTTATTCTCTTAACAGTTTAAAGAAATCAGGTAATGAAATGAGAAAACATCTTTTTATATTCTTTTAATAAAGCAAAATACTTTGTGATCTAAGAAAGTCAGAACGTATATTTTTAAGTTCTGCCCCATTGATAAGGTATTTATTTACGAATCATTTTTTTCCACAGGGGATGAACCCTGTAACAAACCTTCTTGAAAAGAAAGTTTTGTAATGTTATTAGAACTCAGAACAGAATCATTCTATACCCTGAATGTCGATGTGGTTAGAGTTCATATTAGTGTCACATCAGTAAGAAAGTTTGATACCATAGATCATTGGCCATATATGGATGAGAATATCTTCATTACTGCTTTTCATATTTATCACAACTCTGCTTTAATTACTACACACATACATTAGCTACTCACCAAAGCTGGAGTGAATCTTCTTGAGTAAAGATAAGTCATGTATGTGTTAAAGATTCACTGAAGTCCATAGCCTTCCCTAAGAATATAACAGACATTCAACAACCATTTGCTAATTGACTGATTTTATGATTATTGATTTAAAAAAATTTTACTGGGATAATGTTTATCTTTTGACCACTCAAATAGAAATGAATTATTTTCTGTTTATTTCATCATCCTGTACACTCACAGTCACCTCAGCATCAGATGCATCTCCTTCTTTGGTATGTCTCAGGCTGCCATTAATATGAATACATTCACAATAATGTTACTCACCTCAATCTATTACTTTCTGACACTGCCTTTTGATCTCTTCAACCTTGGTAACTATTATCACATTAAGCAACCTTTTACAATTATTAGTATTTAGAAAAGAATAACCCAAGGAGCAATTAAATGTGCTGGCCTTCTTGTGGTCTGTAATTTTCCCTTTTCCTATTAACTAGTGGACTTATACTCTTCAGTGACATTCTTTTGATTCTCAGGCACTTACGATAAGTGTTTCCTTATTTCTTTTTATAACCTCTGTTAATCGGGTTTCATTCTGTGACTCTGTCTCATGACTTTGCCCTAACACAGACCAAGTAATTACTACTCTTACATTTTTATCTTGTAACTACATTTTCCCTGCCTTTTTAATGTGATTTCAATAGTGCCCTAAACTCAAGTTGGGGCACTCTAGGTTTCTGAAGGTGATTTTCTGAGATGAGACATATAATCGAAGTCCTAACTACTTGTCTTCACAGCACTTACTGGAATACATTGTACACTAATCTTTCTGCACTTAAAGACATCAGAAATTTGAAACATTTTGAACAGCAAATGAATATTATTATGAATATTTGTCTCATTTTTCCAGGAACAAGCTACTATTAAAACACTACCTTTGAATCTATCAATATAAGACTAAACAGTCACAAAAAACCTAAATGATGCAATAATTGACAAGGTTTTTTGGTTGTTGTTGATTTTGCATATATCTGATCAATTCTCTGAAAAAAAGAAAGAAACAAAACTGCAGTATAAAATGAAATATTTCTCATTGTCACTTACGGTAAATGTTTCGCACAGTTCTAGGTACAGTAAACTGTTCAAGTTCACTGAGAGGTATGTGCATGAAGAACTCTGGTAATGAAATTGAAGGTCAAATTGTTCATATACTTCAAGGGGACAATCCAGTCCCTAACTTTTTTATTCAGCATGGCCAGCCACATATGTGGCCAAGTGGCCTTGGCACTGGGATGGGAACTTCATGAAACAATCTATTGTTTATATGCTAAGTAGTTGTTCCTAAAACGCCAAGATTACCATGTCCTTGAGTACCCTAGGCTTCTAGGGCTTTCAAAGGTGATCTTTTGTGTAATAAACATCTCCAAGGTTATCTTGGTTCATGAAGGGAAAACACACACACACACTCCAGTTAGAATTTAATTTTAAGTTCATTAAAAGTCTATTCATTGTAATGCTAATCTAGTACTTGTTTAGCTTTGCCTCAGCTTTCAGATTCTCTGAAAATTTCATTTGAGACACTGAAAAAAAAATACCTATTTTCTTTTGGAAAGCAGTAAGTAGGATTGATCACTCAGCCTAAAATAGAATGTGCAAAGCGGGGATAGATATTTGCTTTGATTTATGGCAATGTGTGTATTTCAGCTTAATGAAGATTTTACTCTTGGGAACAGTTAGAGACTGGATTGCAGTGTTTTGATGTAGAAGGGCAGAGGGGATCTTGTTTTGTTCTGATTGGTTTCCCTGTTTAATCTCGGACAGTCTCAGGAAGTTGTGCAGCAATAGTTGAATATGCTTTAAAAATGAGCCGAGTTTTTGGAATATATTATATGGAAACTGAAACAGGAAAACTTGCTTTGATTGGATTATGGAACATTTGGTGTATTAGACATTTGCAGAGTAACTCACATGGGAAAGGAATGCAATTGTCCAGTAAAAACTTTGTCCCACCAGGCTTCTTTTTATATTATGAATTTTTATCATTTTGTGGGAATATAAAAGAATCGTGATTGACAACTTAAAACCTAAATATGCTGCCGAGGTAGCACCAGGGCAGCAATGGCGCAGAAGAGAGGGAAAGAGATTGAGTGACTGTCAATGATCATAATTGTGTGCACAGCACCAGTAGCTCTGTGCACAGCCCGGAGTCTAAATGAAGTGTCTCTCTCCATGGGTCTTAGAGTCTGACGTGATCATACTGACAACCAAAAAGGGGCTGCTTTATTTTTTCTTTTCTTTGAAAAAGGAATTTCTTTTTATTTTCCTTTGTCAGTCACTTGGTAGTGGCATCTCCCTGAAGAAGAAAATGCACGAGCCATATCTGAATGATCAGCATCCAAAATAGAACTAAGTAAACTTTGACTTTTGATGTTAGCTTTATTGCTTTTTTGTTACTCAAAATTAATATATGCACATTTTAGAAAAGTCAAACTAGCACAAAATGAAATTTAAAATTATGCATAGCTACAAAATCCAGATATAACCTCTGTTAATGTTTTGCTTATATCTTTCCAAAGAGTTGTCAATTTGCTAACCACACATCTAAATTTAAGAATTTTAGACACGGTTGGGGCCATAGTCTATATTTTGGGTACATTGCCATTTTTAACTCAATATAACAGTACCGTTTCCCCATTGCTTAAGAGATTCTTCTGTATGATCCTATTCACGGTTTAGGCAATTCTATCTCGTGGATGTCCCGGAGTTTATTTGCAAATCATATTTATAAAAAGCACTTTATTTCTCAGAGTTCAGAATAAGAACATCTGAAGCTGTAAACATTTTGGTAACAAGTGGAGAGACTTACTCATTTTCTTTTTTTTCTTTTGTCCCATTTGCTCAAATCATTCAGACTTTGTTTTTTGTATTCCATAGCATTACACTTTACCGTGTGGTTTGGTAGCCCTCATTTCAAAGGAATCAAATGTACATTCTCTTCTTTCAACCAAAGATGACTATCATAGTCTTTTATAATTTCTTGCTGCAAATTTTATTAGGTTATCATATTTAAAAAAAGAAAATTTATAATACAAATACTTAGAAATAATATGCCTTAATATTTAATGACTGATGATAGCTTAAGAAAAGTTTCTACTGTTCCTACTATTTGTTAAGGGGCTACACTATTTATTTTTGTGGAAAGACTGCCTGGGATCGTGCAAAAACATTCATTTTACCTCAACATAGAGAAACCTTCTCATCATTGCATTGCCGATATATAGTGTGATCTCAGGCAAATTATTTAACTTCATTGAGACTATTTCCTTATCTAAAATAACAAAGCTTATTTTACAGGGTTTTTACAAATGGAGCTAATAAAATCTACGTTACAGAATTTTTGGGAAATGTAATGATACAGTATTTATTAATATAGCTATATATAAATTTGCCCCAGTATATCACAGGTACTCAAAGAATTATAGATACTAATATAATCATCAATCCATTTCTGTTCTTGCTGTTCTTGATGAGGATATCTTTCAGTAGTTCAGTCTCTTTCTTATCTTTCTCCTTTTTCTTTGTCTCCCTTCTTTCCTTCCTTTCTTCTTTCCTCCCTCCCTCCCTCTCGCACTCTCTCCCTCCCTTCCTTCCTTCCTCCTTTCCTTCCTTCCATCTTTCTATCATTCTCCTTTTTCTCTCTCTAATTCTTTCTTTCTTTCATTTTAGCCCCCAATAATTACAGGAATGGGTTATATTTCTTTAACAAAAAAGCTACACAGAAGCCCTACAGAAGTGACCCAAACATTACCCAGACAATCTAATCCATACCGCACATTCTTTTTTTCTTCCCTGAAGCCTATGCCTGTTTACTTACCTAATGATATTTACCACCACATTATTTCCAAGTTCATAATGTTAAGTGTTAATTGTGCAAATGGTTATGGTCCTTCTGCCACCGTTGATTTAACGTATTTTCTTTGTAGTTAACGATCATATAACACCCTAAAGTAGCATGTGTTTTTAAAATATAATATTCTGCCATTTACCCAAAAACTTATTTCATACAATGGATGAGTTCTTTCCTTTTGCTTTGGCTCAACTACCATGGCTTGAAATTTTTTCCCCAGTTAAAAGTCTGTTAAATGCCTCAACATAACTCTTACGAAAGATTCTTGTTTACAGAAATAGGCAGTTTTCTCCAGGTTCCTAGGGGAGAGACCAGAAAGAGATAGCTGACTAGAGCAAAATATTGGGTTTAGTATGGAAATTATAGAAGCATATTAAAGAGAGAGAGGGGGAAAACTATGTAAAGTAAAGCTTTGCCAAGATGGAAGAGGAGGAAGATCATTCAGCTTGAAATTGGAAAACCTGGGTTCAATTCCCAGAACTGCTACTCACTCCTGTTATGGTGTCACAGAAGCCACTTAACCTTGTGAAAGTCACTTAGCCTTTTTAACCTTAGTTTCCTCATTTATATATTAAAGATAAATAATATCTATTTTGAATAACTGTTATGAGAATTAACTGAGGTTTAAGTGGCTTGTATACTGGCACTATTTTTTTAAAAAAAATAAACATTTCTCTTTTAAATGGCAAAAGGCAGCAGAGTAGTTCAGAAATAGACACAGCACAGAGATGGGCACAGGGACCAGACATGAGATCAAATTGAAAATCGAGTCCTTACATATAAGCCATCTGAAAGGCAAAATGGTGCTTGAATTAACTTCATAATGGGGGTGGGGGAAAAAAGAAAAAAGGACTTACTATTTAATGAGTGTAACTTTTACTCATGTCATCTTATTGAATCTTTAGGACAACTTCAAAGTCTGTTTTATTATCCTCATTTCACAGATGATTAAATAGATGCAGAGTAAGTTTTCCAAGTAACTTGTTCAATATCCCACAGAAAAGGAAGAGGAGAAGATGGGAGTGAATCAAGCCCAGACCATCAGGCCAAAAACATGCTCTTCCTCTCATACCTCCACTCCAAAACAACTAGGAGAAGCCGTGCAGACACAGATTAGTAATTTGCTTATTCTTTTCTTAGGTCTTCGGTTAACCAATAAGATAAGTAAGGGGAAAAGAACAATGGGTTTTGTCTGCTTTGGAGTAAAATTCCTAAGGAGGATAGGTTCTCATTAACACAGAAGCCCAAATATTAACACCTTTGATGTGCTATTCTTGGAACAATATGTATTTCATGACCAATAACTAGAGTACCATGCAAGTTAAAAAAAAAAACTCATATTTTCTAATAAAGGGGACACTGTCTCAAGAAAATTACCGAAAGGACATATATTTGAAGATGAGGGTAATAAAATCATTCCTTGAGATATGAACAAACCACCTAAAATGTCTCTTTCCCAGATGGCAGCCCATATCCCCCTACTTATGATGGGACAAATGAGGGACAATGAGGACCAAGGAGACAAGAGGGAAACACAAAATCACATATTAGGAATTTGAAAATTTACATTGACATCTGTAAGTAGGTAAACTCACCTTACTTGCCCCAATTTAGACTGTATAGGATTCCTTTATACTTAAAGTAGTTGAAACTGTTTTAAAAATTATGAAGAAAAATTATTTAAGTCACAGTCTGGATTCAACTTATGAGCATAAAACTTTCTGTTTATCTCAAGCTATTGAAGCCAAGAACTCTAAAGGAAGCACTGTACTCTATGGGTAGACCATTGCTGCATTGTTATTTCTCCAGCTGCTGGAAGCTTAACTATGTGGTTCCATGTCCGAGAATGTGAAACAAACATATAATATGAAAGCATTATGATGTGTGATTACTTTGCATGTGGTGTGTGATAAAGGTTAACAGACTCCCCTCTCCATTTGGCTTTTCAGCTTTGCACACACTTTCAGGAAAGCTTGCCAAAAAGCTTTCCTTTTGTTTCTCTATTTCTAAATTTATTCCTGCTAAGAGGTGAATCTTTATATGCTCGACTCTAATGCAAAGATCATGGTTATAGTACCTTTCCTAGGATTTGCAGGAAACATATGGAGAGCAGATTATTCAGGTTGTAAAAATTACCACTTCAGATTTGGTTCACTTGACTTGTCATCCTTCCTGTCATCCAGTACTCTCTTTTCACCCACCATGTAAACATCACTTGGCACAAGATTTTACTTCTTAAATTGATGAGATCTCATGGGTTCTTTGTGTGTGTAGGTGTGCACAAAGAGGCTGCGTAATGTGCACTTCTGTTTTGATGTGAAAGGAAAGGAAGAATCGGTTCTTTATTCTTTATTTTGTAGATATGTTCGAAGTCAACATTCATTTACTTTTAATTGAACTCCAAGTATTTTCAAAGCCAAAAGATTCAACGTGGGGTGAGGCAGAGACAAAATTGACGTGATGACTGATATTGATGAGCTTGAATCTACTAGCCAAGAGAAGATACGTGGATAAAGAAGTATAAGGTAGAAGGTAAATGTTGAAAGAAAAAAATAAAGTCTTTTGGAAAATTATAGGTTGCAAAAAAGTTCTGGCTGGGGAACCTAGAAGACTCACTGGAAGAGGAAGACTTTGAAGGGAGTCTTTAAAGATGCCTCAAAGACACTCTAGGGTTTGAGAAATTTAAAAGGGTGTTCTTGGTATCAAAAAAATACGATCACAGGCACAGAGGCAGGAAAGCACAGGCCAATTTTATTGAGTTGCAGTTACAATTGTGAAGTGAGTGTATGTGAGGCTCAGTTGTACAGAGAGTGTTAGAAAGCTCATTTGGGGGATATTGTAAAATCCTTCAAATGCCTTGCTTAGGAGATAATTTATTTCTCAGACAATGGAAATCACTGAGTTTTTAACAACAAAAATTAGATGAGAAATATGATCTGGGGAAACTATTCTTGCAATAATGTAAAAGACAGAGCAGAGACAGGGAAGTTACGGGTCGGAAGACCAATTAGTAGGCTATGTCAATAATGCAGAAAAGAAGCAATCAAAGCATAAATTTGTATGATTATAGAAAGAACCAACAGGAAGATATCAAAGCAAAAGTATTCAGAGAAAATCTGCACAATGACACAATGTGCTAGATTCAAATCAATTGAAAAGGGAGAGAAATAAAAAATATGACTCAAGATGAATACTAGGGGTAGGTAGGGGATCTGGGTACCTAATAAGTAACTGGTATTCAACGTCAATTCAGTTTACCTCCTCGGTTGTATTCTCTCTATTGTAGGATGAGACAGAAATTGGGAAATGTAGTTTTTAAGATAATAAAAATCAATATTTTACTGAGTTGAAAGGAAGGAACTAAAGGAGAGGGAGAGTTTGAAATACAATGAAGAGAGAGGAGATTGATGGCACAAGGGGCCTAGAAGACAGTCAGGATCACAAGAGGATAGTTAGCCTTGGAAAACAGGAGGGATTTATATTTTTCTCTAACTCAGTAGAGAAAGGAGGAGAGAATGGGTGAAAACATACAGATATTTTCAGATGGGATAGAATAAAGTTGAGGGACATAGAAGTAAGTAGCCTAGACCAGAAGAAAGTTGAAAATGAGGTGATTTTATAGTGGAGAGGGAACGATAATTGTGGCTGGAAACAGACAAGTGTAGGGAAAATGGAGAAGACCCACTGGGGAGTTTGCAAAACCCTGCAACATCACGTCCAAGGGCTTACAGCTGCATCCCCTTCATGAAGAAGTTCACATCAGCTGTGGGAAATTGGTCTCACTCAATCTGTCCATATCAACAATTTTGCTAAAACTCAGATGGAATTTGAATACCAACTACACTAAATAAGTCACAACAGGTTCTGAAAATGTGACTATTTCCCTGTTCCTTAGACATATTTTTCTTCCATTTTTATTTTTAACTGTCCTTTTTCAAATTGTGTCTAGATCTGTATGGTCCTTTAAATCTCTTTTTGGGAATATGTGATATAAGTATCTATACTTCTCTGGGTTTAATCATAAATTTCTAATCCTACATTCTTTTGTTCAAATGTTCTCAATCTAAAATACCATTTCCATTCTAAAATAGAAGTAATAATCACTGTTACTTCTCCTAAGTTTTGTTGAAGAGTTTGTAGGTGTAGCGCTGATTTGCCATTTATCTTTTTGGTAAATAATAATACATGCTTTTATTTGTATAGTGCTTTCAGTTGACAGAGAGCTTTAGCATACATTTGAGCACAGTCTCATAACAACTGTGGGGTAGGTATTGTTTTATTGTCATTTTAATTTTGGCAAAATTGTATCATAGTGAGGTTGGGTAACTTCTCCAAGGTCCCCGAGTCGATGGTAGTTGATAAGTGGGAAGAACCAAGTTAAACACTGATCTTCATACTTTCTGTCCTGTGTTATGTCGCTCAATTAAGTTGAAATTTGGAGATCTATATATAGTTATGAGCCATTATTAGACTTTATTTTACCTTTGATTTAGTTAGCAGATTATTAAGTCATTCTTAGGTACTCATAATTTGCTGATTTCTGTCAGAAGCCAACTAAGTAGAAGGGTTATGTCCATGTTCTTAAGCAAATAGTATTCTATTTAGGAGATTACAATACATGTAAGCCAAGCTTAGTGAGGGGGGTATGAGAGGAGGAAGGTGTCTATACTATGGATTCCTCCTTCTCTAGTATTTTCTACTCTCTCTACACTGTTTGCTTCCTGTATCAAGAAAAAAAAAACAAACTATGCTTAGCTGGAAGATATTGCTGGTCTCAGAGACATCAACTGACAAAATTATTTTCTTTATTCAGAGAAAATCATTAAACAAATTTTTGAATTTAGTAAGGGGCAAATATAGCAAATATCTGCTATGATAATTCTGTTACACTGAAAACATTTATAAATCAAAATGATTTTTCATATCTGCCTTAGTGCATATTATGTGAGCTCAAAATGTGCTTTTCTTTCTTTCTTTATACACCAATGCTAAAACTGCACTGGCAAAGAAGAGACGATATCTAACACAAAATACTATTTATCGAAGTCATATCTTTGGTACATAAGAGATTTGCTTTTAGATTCCTTTAAAATAAGAATTATCAGTTTCTTATTCATTCCAAAATAGTTACTCCCTCCCCCCCCTTTTTTCCACATTCTTCTGAAGTTCTATACTGCTCTGTATCATTTTGGGAACAAGGTAAGAATAACTAAGTTACTATCTTCCAACAAATTGATATTAACCACATAGTAGCCATTGAAATAAGTAATCACTGAAATAAGCTTTTGGCTTCAGTAAAATTGCATTACAGTGTGTTCAGTTTTTCTCCTTTACTATTGCTTAATTTTGAGGACTCTTGGTTTAGAGTAATGAAGACAAAAAAGGACATCCAAAATGATATTGATTGGTTAATGTTCCCAATTTTGAATGTTTCCAAATTTGAAGGGAAAGGCACATTCTCTCTTGAGCCAAAAATTGATTTGCTTCTCATGGATTCTACTTTGAGAACACTAGACAAGAGAGAAATTTGCATATTCTACATATTGTATAAACTCAACCTTCTCGTTATATCTAGGATTGCATTCTATGTACCTTATTTCAACAGTATCCAGATCATACACAAAGTATGATTTAGAACTAATTTAACTTTAATTTCTAACATTTATGTAATCTTTTATATCATCTGACATCTAGGCCCTGTTTTATATTTCCTTTAGCATTCTTCAAGATGTTCTACATCAATTGATCTTGACCAGGAAATATTTATAGTAGATGGCCTTAGGCCAATAACATGCCTTTTGCTTAATAAAATTGCACTCTGAATAGTTTAAAAGGTGCCTGTATTTAATGGCAAATATAACACTGGCTGCTCCATTCCTGTGCCAAGTCGCTGTCTAGTTCAAGGTGTTAATAGCATAATGAGTTGGTCTCTTCTAATACTGAAAATAAAGACCGGAGAGAACTTCCTCGGAGAGGGAGTTTTACAATGGGAGATGACAAGTCGTTGTGAATATGACTTTTCCAAAAAGCGAAAACTTCAAACTTTTCAAGGCCGTGTTCATTCTCCTAATTCATGAGGTGGTCAGAAAGCTCTGTCAGACAGAATTGTCAATAGTCTAGGATGTATTTCAAACACTGACATTCAAAGATGTTACTATTTCTCTTTTCTGATTCTGCCTGTGTGAACAGTGCTGTGCTCAGAGCAAGTGATTTGGTAAAATAGCCTTTTATTCTCAAAAAATTAATTCTGTGTAAAAAGTATAAATTAAATCCTTCAGAAGTCCTAAACTGTAGTTTTGTTTTGATGGAATAGATGGTTTTTAGTGATTATGATTTTTTTTTTTTAGAGGGAAGTGGAGATTGTAGTATTTGACTTAAGATTCGAAAATAATTCCCATGGATTTATATTCATATAATACTAAAATAATTCTCTTTGAGCTTTGATTTTTAAAATTTAATTATTAACTCCTTTAAGGGAATTAATAGTATATAGCAAATCTCATAAAAAACTATTATTTTAAAATAATTCTTATACTTTTTAGATACGTTTTAACCTATTGGAATTTACTTTTTTATATACTTAATAACCAGGCTTACTAATTTTTTACATGAAAAGAAAAGCTTAAATCAAGAACCTAACATAAGACCTAACATAGGAAATTTCTAAAACTAAATCCCCCTGGTAAACCATAAGAATGATGCATTATGTAAATATTTCTATTGCTATTTATATCAAACTCTACAAACAACCTCTCTTGTTTCCCCCTTTCCACTAGAACAAAACAGAATGTCTTCATTTTCCAAACAATTCAGGTACTCATGACTTCAATTTATTGAATAATTAACTTTCATTTTTTTTAGTGAGGAGATTGTTATACATGGAAAACTTAATATTTCCTTCAGGGTACTTGGTCTGAGACTATCATCTAAGGCTTTTTGGTTAACGTTTATAACAGATATGCCTGTATGAAATTCTTTACCACAATAAAGGATATTACAGCAAAATTCTAGTTTTTATGTGTGTGTGTAACTGATATATTCTACTGATTTAATTAAGATACACTGAAACTGAATTAAAAAAACAACCTATCATCTTTCCTTGGCTTGATGAATTCCTCAGAATAGTTACTGAAACAAAGTTACCAGGATTATGATGCTGAATTTTCATGAAAATAAAATAACAAATATATTTAATTTCATAATTTATAAGTATATACATTAACTGTCTGTAGAGAAATTCTGTAACTCCAATTAAGCCTAAATAGGTACCTAAAACTTTCTATGGAACCAATAAAACTTCATTAATTAAACCTCTACTAATTTTTGATCATCTACTCAGAGACCACTCAATTCTATTTACGAATAAGGGGTTTCCTACATAAATGATGAATTGGTTATATCTAGTCACTCATCAGTAAGTCCCATAAAGTCCTCGAAAATACTTTGCAATTTAATTCAAGTGATATGATTTGAACTAAACACTAAGTTACTAAATAACTATTTGGCTTTGTGAAATAAAAATAACTATATTTTTATTTTAGCTAATTTTAGTTTATTATAAGTAATATGTATTCTATCTAATTACAATATAAAAGGGTACATTTAAAACTTTAAAACATTATAGAATATAAAGAACATGATAAATATTAACCAAAAACAAGGCACAAAGACATGGTAATATTTTGCAACTGTTCCTAAATTCATATAAACATACATATTAATTTAATTACATATATAATATGTATAATATTATATAAATAAATTACTTAAATACATATGGATAATAGAAATGCATTAAAATTGAGATTGTAGGCATCCTGTTTTCTCAATTAATTTTACATTGTGTGTGCTTTTCTCATTTTTTATATAGTTTAAGAAAACATTGATATATTTACATAAATATGTTCATTTGTGAATCTTTGAATGAATAAGATTATATCTTTAAGATGAATTCCTAAAACTAAATTTATTAGGTCAAGGTACTAGATAAATTTACTATTCTTTGACCTGTAAATTGATGTTTTGGTTTATTTGGTGTGATGAAATATTTTTTATATTTATTGACTCTATGTTTGCTTTTGTTAGGGACCAGTTTAGATTCCTTTTCTTTTTAAACATTGGTATATTCATGTTTTTCTTATTTATTTAGAAGATGTTTGTGTTTTTAACTCTGAAGATATCCTATGTGTTGCAAATATTTTCCCGTTCTGCCTCTTGCATTTTGACTTCATTTATTGGGCTATCACAATATGGAAGCTTACATTTTTAACCTGAGTAGCAATGGTTTCATGCTCATTCGTCCCGGATTCCAGGGCCACTTTCCTAAGTTAACCCCATTTTGCTATTTCTATTTTTATTTCTTCAGGCATTCACATCTAGATGTCTAAATAATTTGCCCATAATAAATCTCATCAACTGAGTCCTGGATAAATGAAGAGTTTGCTAATGTTCTCTTCCACCTCTATCTCCAACTCCAATTAGTTTTGTAAATCCATCTTTAATTCCTCTATTGGTTATTATTTGATCTTTAAATCATATCCTTAAACCTATGGGTAATAAATACTTCTTGATTCCCCTGTAACTTGTAAACAAACTTATCAAGGACTCTGCCATCTCTTTCTTTTCTTTCCTCCCTTATTTCTGTATTTTGCACACGTTACTAAACGTTTCTTGCTTTATCTATAGGTTGGTTCTAAAAATTGAAATAAAGAAAGATCATTTATGTGATTATGACTAGATAGATAAAATCACTACAGAGTCATATAGTTTCCTATAATTACACTTCCTTCTCTGTGCTTTCAATGTCACAACTTCAGTGCTACTCAGAGGATTCTTTATTGAAGCCTATTGGGTGTCTAAAATTATACTGATTTTGCCCTCCTTCATATTTATATCAAGCTTTTCTTGGGTTTTAGGTTTCTCCTGGAGTTGATAATTGCCTCTTTTGTTTTGTCAGGAAGAAAGTTAATACATGCTTTCTTCTCCATAACACTAATAACATTTATGCTTGTAATGATGCCAGTCTATTTTTATTTTTACCATACCCATTCCATTCTATTTTTCTTCTTGAACACCAACGTCTTCTTGCTTTGTTTTGGAATGGCTTCTTTACAATTGATCTGCGGTTTTCAGTTACAGTTGTTTGTTTTTCCTGAAGTTTCTGATTGCCTGTTTCCCCCCCACAGTGATTTGTGCCTTTTTCATACCTTATTTCTTCTACCGTCTCCATCATAGTGATTATTCTGTGGAACATCTTTCTCTCAGAGCCTGATCTTTTGGCTGACAATAGATCTAAAGCGCTATGTGAACTTAATCTTGGATCTCTTTACTGCTTCTTGTCTGTTGCACTCCTCTCTTTGTTAAAGTGTATCCTCAGTATCTTCCTCTGAAATGTACCGGGAAAGTGAGTCTTGTCGTGAATGAAAATGCGTTTGTTCTGCCTTCACATTTGATTGTTTGAATAAGTAAAGAATTCTATTTATAAAAGTGTGTTTTCTTAGCACACAATGCTTTAAAATTTGATGTACTATGATAAACTATTTTTCTTTATAATTAATATCTTCTACTGCTTTCATATTTAGTGAATAATTCTTAAAGATCAAAAGTCACTTCAATTTCCTATTATTTCATCTTCATATTTAATTTGTTATTCCTAAATGTGGTATATAGTTTAAGATTAGGATCAAAGTTGATTTTTTTCCTCAAATTAGACATATTTCTCCATACCATTTGGTGAATAACTCATCCCTTCCCTTAATTTATCTGTGATATGTCCTTTGGCATATTCTAAATTGGCATCTTCAGCTATCTGTATTTAAATATCAACAATATCAATTCTGCTTGACCTGTCTGTGATTCTTATACCAGTACTGCATTATGTAAATTATTAAAACTTTATGCTATGATTTAATATCTTGAAGGCAAGTCTTTTTTCCTTATCTATTTTACTACTACTTTAATTTTTTTCTGATTAAAGATATTTATATATCTTTCTATATACAAAGATTATCATTATATATCATTCTATACATAAAAAAGAAGAAAATGAAGATCAATGCATTATTTTAATATGCACAAAATGTTAGTATTTCATGTCTAGTTTCCAATTTTTGTATATATAAAGGCACAGTGGCAAATGCACACAGCCATCACTCTGTGTATCACGACTGCATAGAATTCCCTTGTGAAAATGTACAACATTTCTGCAAATTGTTCAATACTGATGGACATTTCAATCGTATCTCATTTTGTCTATTAAAAAACAGTGCTGGGATGGATAACCTTACACACATCTTTGCACTGATCATATTATTTAACTGATACAAATTCCCATAAGTAGAGTTCAGCATATGCCTGTTTCATAGTTGTAATATAGTTTCGAAGGCCTATTTATGAATTTATGTCAAATACTCTGCTAATGGTCTATTAAAAGCCCTGATTTACCCCATCATTATTATTATCATTATATAATTATTATTATTGTTGGAAAAAGCAATAGGCAAAAATGATATCTCATCCTTATTATAATTTGTATCTATTTGATTACTAATAATGATTGTGGCTCATATACATTTATTTTTAAATTACATGTTCATACTGTTTTTCTGTTTTCCATTAGACAGTAATTTTTTTTAAATGATTTGTAGAATCAACATATAGTCGACTATTAAGTGTTGCACATTTCCCCCAGTTTATCATTTGTCTGTTAAACATGCGGTCATGTCTTCATCACAAGTAGTGTTTGTTTTTAAACTAATTTTGTGGGTTTTTTTTTTTCCTGGTTTTAGATTGGAATTAGAGAGGGTTTGACACCCATAAGATTTGCTTTATTTCCATTTTCACATTTTTCTAGAACTTTAAATAATTCAATTTTCATATTTAATTTAGAGATGAATATGGAATTTATTCAGGTGTGAGGATTAAAGTAAGGACTTAGCTATTTTTCACAAATTGCTAGTCATTTATCCTAATGCCATATTTCCCCCCACTGATTTGAAATATCATATTTATCATATATTATTTTAAAATTTGGTTCTGTTTCTGGACTCAATTCTGTTCCAGCAAGCCATATTTCTATTTTTGTTCCAGTTTGAAGTTTTTAAATTATATTAAGTTCTTAAAATATTTCAATATTATTACCAATTGGCCCGTTATGTCCTCATTAATAATTTATTTTTTAATTTGGGGACTTAAAGTTTAAGTCCTCTCTTCCAGAATGCCTGGATAGTTTGCTTTTCTTTTCTTTTCCTTATTTTTGCATATAGAAATTCTTGGCCTCACTTGAGTGTCCTGGACCTTGCACTTTTTCTCAGAGCTTGGGGCCATCATATTTTTATAAGCCAGGCCACACATTCCAGCCCAACTTCCATAAAGCTTGTATAGGGGTTGTAGAGTATCAGTCCAATGAATAGTAAATTCTTCCATTGATTCCACTTGTCAATATTTACAGAATTCATAGCTACTCTATGAACATCAGAAGGGAGGGATAACTGGGCCATGTTAGAATTCAAGTTTCCCTTACAGGTGCACTGGTCAATCTAGTAGTTCCCCAGACCACATCGACACCCATTACCTGTGGGCATGTTCCACAGGACTATAACAAAATACCACACAAAACCTCACTTCAACTTACATAGTTATCTACATCATAATATGCCATTTTACTAAGTGTTTCAACCAGGAATATTTGCTGAATTTTATAAAATGCTTTAAATATGTCTACACTGATAATCCCATTTTTGTCTTTTAACATGTATATGTGAACAATTACATTAATGATTTGTTAATGTTGAACCAACTGCCCCTAGATAGTTGTAAAATAAATTATAATCAGTTTATGATCTATTATCCTTTTAATGCACTGCTATATTTAATTTATGATAATTTAAAAATATGCATAATTATTATACTTACAATGAAATCATTTGTTAATATGTAACATATCTAAGATGTTTACATGTCTATTCATAAATAAGAAATAACATTTACAAGTGTTTATTGAGCACCAACTAAGTGGTCAGCAGTGTTCAAGGCACTGAGGTTTCAGCTGTGTCTTCATGGAGTTTATCCTCCAGTGGCCAGAGATGCACAACAAGCATGTTAAAAAGAAAAAAGAAATTGGCCCAGCCCTGATGGCCTAGTGGTCAAAGTTCGGCGTGCTCCGCTTTGGTGGCCTAGGTTTGTTTCCTGGGCGTGGAACCACACCACTCATCTGTCAGTGGCCATGCTGTGGTGGAGGCTTACATTAAAAAAAAACAAAAAAAAAAGGATGATTGGCAACAGATATTAGCTCAGGGCTAATCTTCAGCAAAAAATAAAAAAAGGAAAAGAAAAAATAAATAAAATAAATTCACGTTGTGAGTCAACAGGTAAAACAAAACTGGTTGAATTGGATAGAGAGGGCCCGGGCTGGCACAATCTTTGAAGGAGTGTTCAGGGAAGGGCTTTGAGAGGTTGCCATTTGAACCTGAGTGATGAGAGGGATTCACATCTTAAGGAAGACTGTTCCAGGGAGAAGGCAAAAAATAAAGAAGTCCCAAGAAAGTGGCTTTTCGTTTTGTATCTAATTTTTTAAGTTTGGGAATGCTGCCATCATAAAATTATTGGGAGAAATTTTAGAACTCTCTGTTTTGTGGGATATGTTTCAGTGAATAGAGATTATTTACTTGCTGAAAGTTTGATAGCATCTGCTAAAAAAATCATAAGAACCTGGCTGCCTCTGGTTTGCTGTTTCTTTGATACTTGTTCTTTTTGTGGTTATTGGTTATTGGTTAACTCCTAGGTTTTCTACCATTTTGGAAAACCATTTTAATACTTGTTTAAAACAAAGACATGTTTTCAAATTTATTTTCGTCATGTATGGACTATTTTCTCATGATTTTTAATGTACCCTCTGTGATTGCTAGTTCTTTGTAATTACTCGTCAAAGAATTTTTTTTATTTTCCTCTGAAAGTGTTTCCGAGGCTTGCTCTTTTTGTTGTTTCGTCTAGTTGTTGTCTTTTTACAAAGCATCATATCATGAATCATCAGCTTTTCTTTCATTTGCTTCTTAATTCTTTAATTTCTTTCTTTGAGCATTTTCCTTCTTGTACTTTATTTTTAACATCTTAAATCAAATTTTCAACTAATAAATTATCTTCCCACGTCCACAAATTTTGATATGTAGCATTGTGGTAATCAAAAGTTTTGTCTTCTTTTTGACACAATATTATTTATAAGAGGATCAAATATTTTTTGCGTGTGTGTGTGAGGAAGATCAGCCCTGAGCTAACATCCATGCTAATCCTCCTCTTTTTGCTGAGGAAGACCGGCTCTGAGCTAACATCTATTGCCAATCCTCCTCCTTTTTTTTTCCCCAAAGCCCCAGGAGATAGTTGTATGTCATAGTTGCACATCCTTCTAGTTGCTGTATGTGGGACGTGGCCTCAGCATGGCCAGAGAAGTGGTGCATCAGTGCACGCCCGGGACCGAACCCGGGCCGCCAGTAGCCGATCGCGTGGGCTTTACCGCTAAGCCATGGGGCCGGCCCCAAGATCAAATATTTTTAAGTTTACTTGGTTCTTATTTTTACATAACACGTTGGAGCCACCAATTTTTACTTGTTTCTGGTTTAATTAGCCTTTTAGTTTGTAGAAATTTCTCCCAGCTGTTAATAATAAGTAGATTTTTTAGCTAAAGTTTTCAAAGTTTATATAAATCTGTATATTTTTATTTATATCTATAATCATAATAGTGGGAATTTAATAGCAATTGTATAATGAGGTATTAGCCTGATTTCACTCTGGTTAATTAATTAATTAATTTCTTCCTTTAACAGATATTTATTGAGCCCCTACCTTGCACTAGTCATTGTCTCAAGAAATGGGAATAAAGCTACAATTAAAAGAGAGAGAGGATCCTGGCTTTATGTACCATTGTAAATGTAATTAAAATGTAGAAAAAGAGAAAAAAATACACATAACTAGGAAGATACGAAATCATCAACAGTACTGTTTCACAAAGATGACTGCTTACCATGTTGGTGTATTTATTTTCAGTTTTTTTTAATAAGGTTTAAAATTAGGGATTTGGAAAAGAGACTTCACTCCCCTTTTAAACATAAGCCAAATTCTGAAGACAATCACATTAGATTTTAAGGATCTTAAGGTGGGTCAAATAAGAAACATAAATCATTTGAACCAATGTCCTCAACGTTTTTCAAAACTGGGAATAAGCCAGGCTTTCTTTATTGCCTGCTTTCCATTAGCTGTTGCTTAACAGAGAGCGTTCAGATGCTTCTCTTTGCATTGCTGTCTTGATTTTTTCAATTTCAGCAGAGTGGCTCATAAATAAACATGTTCACGCCTCAGGTTGGGAGTGACAGTTTATTCCTACTATTTTGATGGATTGTACAAGATATCTACAGTTCTCTTCTCTAACTAAACATCCACACATGGACTGTAAAATTAATCATAACATGGCAAGATGCCTAAGAATTTGGAACTGCTCCTTTCTTGGTGACTCTCAGTGTCAAAGTGAAACTTTCATTTCAGTAATGATAATTAACAAAACCTACAAACTTACTTTTTGGAGATTTACCCTCCAACTGATGTATAAATTGCCCTTTCTCTCTCATACAATGTTGCATGTGCTCAGCTGTCTATAGATTCTATTTGATTAGAAAGTGAACCACTTTCTTTGGTTGTTGGATCATTATTGATGCCTTTAATAGAAACTTGTGATATTTTTCACGTATTTGCTGATGACCTTGATGTCTGTGTACACAGGCAGAGCTGCATCATTAAAGATTGGCACCCAACTGTGGTAATACCCTTCTGTGAACCCCAGCTGCTCTGCACCTTGAGAACAAGCTTCCCCCTAATTGCAGGGGAAATGGGAGGAAAAGGGAAGGCTGTGTGTATATCACTTACCCCCAATACAAGGGGATGTCACACTTGTTCAAATGTTTACTCTCTTTTTTTTATTCTTCTTCCAGCTGAGCCCTTTCAACTCACTGGGAAGAGGCTGGTGCTTGAGATCTGAAGGTCATGAATTCTATCGCACTGGCAGGTTTCATGGATGTGGTTAGCAGATGACTGTAATGCCTGTATTCTTTGTATATAGGGTCACAGATCATTAAACATCACTTCCATTAACATCTGCTTCTGTCTTTCAACAATAATGTATGTGAGCCAATGGAATGTCTTAACAGGGGAAAGGGAACAAATTTCTTGGCCCTGCTTCACAGGCATATTTGCACACATACACACAGAAAATATTAATGGCTGTACATTATATTATCATCACAAGGAAGATTTTTCCCTTGTACGCTATATAAAAAATATGACTGAGAGGAACTGACAAAAGTAGAAGCCCCTTTCTTGAGATCCTGCTGATGGTTCTTTTATAATATCCCTCTTCTCTTTCACATCTCTCATATCCTATGGCATACCCTTCATTGACGTGCGGACTATTGCATCACGTTTTATCTAATCTCTGCATCTCTAATGTGGTGTAATGTGTCTGTGTCATATTGGTTTGTTTATAGCACTTCTTTGTTCTTATCAACCTCCTGCTCAAAATCCATCAATGGCCCCCTTATTGACACAAAGCATTCAAATTCCTTAGCCTCATATTCAAAGTTCTTTATAATATGAACCAAGCCTGCCTCTTAATTTATTTCTTACTGCTATGCTACATATACACTCTTCTTTAATCAAGTAAGTTACACCATGGGAGAGGGTGTTGCATAGTCAATGCTTGAGGTGTAGACTTTAACAGACCGGAATGTTTTAACACTAGTTTTGCCTCTTATTATGCATTTCTAATAATTATTCAATTTTGAGTCTCTTCTTCAGTGGGGACAACCACCAACTTTGCTGGATAATGAACTAATGAAAGTAAGGTGCCTGCATGGAGCTTGAGGCATGGGAGATGCTTTACAAAGGAAGCTGGTAGTAATAGCAATAGTGGTGGCAATTGTCTCAGATAGTAGGTTTTTAATCATTTTCATTACTCAAGTCCAACCTTTCAGTTAAGTTACAACAAGCTTCCTTCTTGTCTTCTGAGTTTTTTCATGATTATTATCCAGCTACTGAGTTTTTTTGCCCTCCCTAATTCTGCAATCTAATTATCTGCATCATTAAGTTTTGTTTTAAACTCTCTTGTATTATCCTTCATATTAAGATTGGAAGCTGCTAGAAGGGAAATCTCTTATGTTATATCTGTTGTCAGTTCTTTGCTACAATGGGAATTTCACAATTTTGCAAAGCATTTAATGTAGATTTGTTGGTTAATTTATCTACTGATATATTACTGAGTGAATGCCATACATCTAAGGAATATGGCTTCATCACTATATTAAATGGAATTTAATATTTTTATGTGAACTTTCACTAATAGCCCAAGTTCAACTTTAATTTTAATGGAAGTAAATGCAATTTACTAGTTGGTGACAGCAATTTCAAAACAGCCAAGATTTCACTTCTTTCAATTTCGGCTAAATCTGTTGCATCACACAGATTCGTGCTGAACTGAATAACAACACCAGCTTATTTTTATCCAATCAACTTTGTGTCAGGAACATGCTAATCACCACATAGTTCTGAACATGGTATGTTATTATTCCTGTTTTACAGATGATAACACTAAAACTCAGAGACAATAAGGAAAGTGCCCAAATGGGGAGAGCTGTTGTGACAGATTAGAGTAATATTCAGCAAATATTCATTCAAGTCCCTGCTTCCTTCTTGGGATGCAGTACTTTCTATGCCTCATTTTGATTTGGCCACATTCTTTTGTAATGAAATATCCATTATATTTTTTTGAATATCCAATTCACATAATTGGATATTATGTGAGCAAAGCCTTTAAATGTGTTGTGTAGTTTAGCTTGACTTTTGCCTTTCTGCTATTTAATGTGATAAGAATGTACCTTGGGTGGCCACTGATCCATGGAGGATGTACTTAAACCTGACCTGTAGTATGGAGTCAAGCCCATACTGACCACAGCTTGAAACAGAGCTGCCCAGTGAAGCATAGCCAATAGAGCCAAACTGCCTTGATATGTAGACCCACGAGCTAAAAAATTAAATGTTTGTTGTTATAGAGCTGAGGATGGTTTGTTAGGTAGCATTAACATAGCATTAGCTGACAAATCCATTAATAATTGGATAAGCTAAGATTTGAACTCAGATCTGTCAAAAACCCGTTGACTTTCCACTACACCACTTCATTAGCCAAAATGCACACAGAAGGACTGCATTTGGAATGTTATTCAAAATATAAGCTCATCTAATTTCATATTGATCAAAACAATATTCTGCCTTTCTTACATTGCTACAAGAATACTCCTATGAAAAGCACTCTGATTGTCAAAATGAATGTCATTAAAAATCCTTTCTTAACATCAGTGAATCCATTTTTGCATATTATTTGTATAGTGGGAACATCTGAACCATAAAACCGTTGCTTCAAATGTCTGCTCTCACATATGTACACTACTCTAAACAATCCTGCTTGAGGTGATTTCATTACCACAGACAGTTCTAAATCAAATATAAAGTTTAGGAACTGATTATATATTCACCAATGGTAAACAGTAATTTTTCAGCAGTAGAGGATAAGCTACTTACTTTAGAAAGTCACATCAAATTGGAGCGTGGATGATTAACAAAATGTTAATTGCCAAATGTGGTAGGTAATTGAAAATGTGATAATTGACATATAATTTTGGCTATTAGCACATCATTCACTACTCGTAATATTTGTATGTCCTTCTGATGGAAATACTGAGTATTTAGAAGAGATTACTAACACAACTGAACTGGCTGGAATCAGGTATTTGATTAACCAGAGCTAACTAGTAGTTTTTAGTTGACATCTAACTTTGGCAACCTCTCAGCATGTTCGTTATCATTTTAAAATTTTATTTTCAAGTCTCAGAATTCTTAAATAGCAGCAACTTTGTTTAAAAAATGTTGGTTTTTCAATGATGTCTAAAGTGTCACAGGTTAAAATTTGTGTTAGCCACCACTTCTCTTTCCTTAAGTGCTAGCTTGATGGTGACTGTGGGAGATGGCTGCAAAGATGGCTGCCAACAATTCATCACAGTTCCCTACGTGTGTGTACTACCCCCCAACCAAGAGGTGGAATGCATTTATTTCACCCCTCCTCGAATCTGGGTTGACCTTGTAACTTGTTTTGACCAATAAAATGCGGCAGAAGTGACACTGTGACAGTTCCAGATTTAGGCCTTAAGAAACCTGGTTGCTTTAGTTCTTGCTTTCTTGGCATCCAGCTTTCCTATAGAGAAGTGTGGGCAAGACTGACTTCTTAATGATGAAAGACTATGATCACAGAAAGAGTCCCAGCCAGTCCCACAGCTCTTCTAACCACTCCATCTGAGGTGCCAGATGTATCAATGAAGCCATCTCTGATCCTCAAGTTCTGGTCAAGCCACCCCAGACAATACCGTGTAGAGCAGAGAAAAGATGCTCTACAGAAAGCGTCTGCAGAGAGATGACGGCTGTTGTTTTAAGTCACTAAGTGTTTGAGTGGTTTGTTATACAGCAACAGGTAACAGAAATAGAGATATGAGATATAATATAAGATGGAGCCTCTCACAATATTTTTTAACCTTTCCTATGTATGGTCTCCGTTCTGAAAAAGGATTTCACCAATATCTCTTTTCCTACTTTAATTAAAGTCATTAGAAAGTCATGCTTTATTGCCTTCTTTTCTCATTTTTATTCAGTTTACATCATTGGATAGCTCAACTATCTTTCAATCATCATTTTTTATAAATGTATACATATATATTTAGCAGAAAAAATTAATGTCCATATAGAAAATATAGATGATAGATCATAATATTTATTTCAATGATTTTTAATTTGTTCTTGTAATAATATATATTGAAAATGAGTTATTTCATAGAGATTTCAACAGTAGAGGGTAATAAGTACCCAAACTTTGGAAAATATTTACTTCAACTGAACATTTCAATGTTCTTTGAATACATTATTTTATACCCAAATCTGCCATAATGTGGAATAATTAACTATTCTTTCATAATGACTATGTTTAAAAGTGAATTGTAATTAAGTACAAGTAATTAGCAGGTAGCAACAGAAAGAAAAACAGTTTAAACTTGGCTTTAAACTTACAATAATTTCTTTTCTTCAAAGTGTGGGCATATACATAATTGAGAGAACTTTTTTTTAAATTTGGTACAATTATGACAATAGTAATCTTAGTATATTAATTTTAAATTCATGTACTCCTCACTACAGTATCTAACAAAAGAAATGAAACTGCCCAGAATAAACAGACCATGAGTATGTTCCTGTATGTACCAATTCAACAGAGAATAATTTTACCTACATTTTCAGAATTAAACAAGTCCCTATTAAGTAGAAAAGTCAAGGACAAAAAGGCAGTGGATCAATTTTAGAGCAAATTTAGTCACTATTTGGATATCACTTTGAATCAAAATTTAGCATCACTCCTATGAAGAGAGTAGAGGTGAACTGGAGACTTACACTGTGGTGTAACTCTCCTGATCTGATACGTATATTGAATAGAAATTATGGTGTTAGAATTCTTTTTTTTGGGGGGGAAGATCGGCCCTGGGCTAACATCTGCCAATCCTCCTCTTTTTGCTGAGGAAGACTGGCCCTGGGCTAACATCTGTGCCCATCTTCCTCCGCTTTATATGGGACGCCGCCACAGCATGGCCTGACAAGCGGTGCATTGGTGCGCGTCCGGGATGAGTGGAAGCAAACAGAAGCGCTCTTCTCTATTCCAGTTTTATTTTGTTATTCATAGGTTGTATGTGTGTGTGAGCGTGTATTATGTATATATGTCATGTCTATGTTTGTATATTTCTCTGTATCCAAACCGGCGAACCCCGGGCTGCCGCAGCGGAGCGCGCACTTAACCGCTTGCGCCACCGGGCTGGCCCCTGGTGTTGGAATTCTTAACTCAGATTGCCTAGGTGAACACTGAATATTTGGAACCTCAAGAGGCATAAGAGGACTAAGGGAAGTAATCAACCCCAAGTTCAGAATCTGAAATATTTAACTTTGACTCTAACAGAGACAAGTTCAAAAACTAAATGGCTGGGAATATCTCAGGATTTCAAGTGATGCGTGCTTTATTAATAATCATGAGAGAAGGAAAGGGCTTGGGAAATACACCTTCACACTGCACGATGAGAAGAGAAGAGGTGGAAACATAAATGTTCATCATCATTACTTTAGACTTTAAAATATTCAGAATAGTGTTAAGAGTACTGGGTTGCTTGCAAGTAACCTGAGCTTTGGTCACAATTTGTATAAAGTGGAGTTTGAGAATTTAATTACCTAAACAGCTGGCTCCAGAATTCTACCTTTAGGAAGAGAACTGTCTTTCTTTGGGGAGAATACCTCTTTAAGCCACTTGGAGGTAGTAGGTGAGACTCTGGGAGCATGGTTCTGTAGAACCCATGCAGGTTCTGTAGAACCCATGCCATTGTAATACTGCTTTGCAGTGGATATAAACAGAAATATTAGGGGTGTGTGAGAGAGTAAAGAGAACAAAGAGAAAGGAAATCGTTGGGCAGCATGGTAGGAGGATAAAACCTGAACCAAGGAAATGGCTATGAAGCTCTAGGAACAGGAGTATTTCCAATGTGAAATATTTTTTAAATCGACTTTATTTTTTAGAGTAGTTTTAGGTTCACACTAAACATACAGAGAGTTCCCAGACATCCTTGGTTCTCACACACACACACACAGCATCCCCCACTATCAACATCTGGCACCAGAGTGGTACATTTGTTATAATCAATGAACCTACACTGACACAATGTTATCACTCAAAGATTATGCTTTACATTAGGGTTCACTCTTGGTGTTATACATTTTATGGGTTTTGACAAATGTATAATGACATGTACCCACCATTACTGTATCAAACAGAGTTGTTTCAATGCCCTAAGTATCCTCTGTTCTCTACCTATTTATCCCTCCCATCCTCCTAACAACTCAATATGCAATTTTAAGTTGTGGGCCTTGCTATACACTCCTATCCCTCTAAACCTTAATAAAGGTTTATACACAGAGTATACTGAGTTCCTCTCCAGTGTTAGCAGTTAAAAACAGGATAAGACAATCTAGACACTTACTTAATCCCTAAATGTAAATAAGAGAACTGTTGAAAATCAAAAAGATCTTCAGAAATCTATGGAAATCTTAAGGAAGATATTTGATTCTCTATAATCTCTAGAACAGAGGTTTGAGACAATTTCATTAAGGTCTAAAGGAATAAGTTTTAGCTGATGTCTGGATTAAACAAGTCACATTATATTTTCAATGTACTTGGTGATAAACAAAAACAATAGCTTTCAATTTGCTCGTGCTGGGAGTAGCCATTGTAAAATTAAGTAAATTGCCCAGTCTCTTTGTAAGCTCAATCAAAGGACATTCAGATCACCATTCCCTTAGAGTCTAGCAGAGTCCTACACACATAAACTGGTCAATGAAATCTTAAGTGGGTTAGCCTCAACTGATATCTTTGCTATTTATAAAAAGCTGACAAGTTTTGACATACGGACTTTTTTTTAGATGGGGAGGACTCTTTAAGTAAATGGAAAGGAATTTCAGAGTATTGGTCTGTCTAGGAACATTGTTAAAAACTAAAACAAAACAACATCAGCAATGAAAACCTCAAAGGATTTTTTAATTCAAGGAATGGGTTTTTCTGAAGGAAAGATACTTATTCAGACTATATATAATCAAAATAAATCGGAGAAGGAGCCACATTTTTGGGAGAGGGCATCTTTGATCCAACGGCCTTGGGGGCATAGACTGAGTAGAAATGTTAGTGGAGAGAGGTTAGGAAGTCGTTTCCTGTTAAAGCCGGATAAGCAGTGTGAGAAGAGAAGAAACACAGAGGCAGCACAGGGATCAGAGGGAAGCAATGAGGACCCTATTAGATCTGAGTAGGTCATTGTAGGAAGTCTGTCCCATAGAGAAAAGAAAAGGGTTAAAAATACAGGAGAAGGAGGAAAAACAGAGAAATAGTGAAAATATTAATATATGCAGATAGGGGAGCAAAGCATTAGAATAATACTAGTAATTGAGCTAATGTGCAATAGAAATAATTAAACCAGCAAGGGGCATAGTAGTGGTTAAGAGCATAGACTCTAGAACCAGTGCTCCTGGGTTCAAATTCTGAGGCCAATACTGGCTGTGTCACCTTGGGCAAGTTACTTAACCACTCTGTGCCTCAGTTTCCTCAACTGTCTGATGGAGATACTAATAGCATTCCTTCCTCATTGGGCCACAAGGACCGAATGAGTTAATCTACATAAAGTACTTAGAATGGTGCTAAGCATATAGTGAGCACTTGATACATATTAACTGTGACTATCACTAACTGATATTAACTAATATTTAATAATGATAATAAAATATACTAACAACTTGTATAAGTAAACCCACTGCAATATAAAATAACTGGAAAAGAGACAAGACAACATAACAGCTAGTTGAACAAGTTGATTCACGAGGATAACTTGTGACATATAAGAAATTAGCTCAAGAGCAAGGAAAAAAGAGAAGGCTCAGACCTGGAGCCAGGTTTCCTCCTCCAGCCCTTAGCAAGGAGCCAACGGAAGTAGCCTCACATCAACTCAAGTTTGCATATTTTGTATAGAGATGTCAGAATGAGTTGTATATAGCTAATGAAATGGCTCAATAAATCAGTTTATGCCTTCTCAGCTATACTGTGCTCATGGAACAAGTTTCAATTCTGTTTTTGTTTGTGTACAGTTTCAATCTTAAAATCTGAAGTAGGAAATTTCATAGAAATGATGCTTGAATCAGCCTGAATTCCACTGACCTCGCACAAGAATGGACCTTCCAGGATAAAGACATGTTGGCCAAGTCTACATCCACATAGATATCAATAAGTGTCCCAATACGTCAATAGCATTAAAGGATAATTGGCACTACCTTCCTGAGTCTACCTACTACTTACATGGGAAGGGTTAACAGGTCTCGTGCACATTAGCTGTTTATTGATGTACTTTCTCTGTGAATGGAGTTTTCAGCATTATGGTCACTCTGTGATCCTAAATGTGAGATATGACTAATTTTAAGTTGTCAAAGAATAATAGGAATTTTTAGATGAGAGAAATCATAAATAATATGTAGTTCTCACTTTATAGAATAGGAAAGTACATGAGCACAGAGAGATTAGATGGATTTTCCAAGATTCTACAGCCTAGAAATAAAACCAGGACAAGAAACCCGATAGCTTTATTGCTATTCCTGCACACATTTGACAAACCTCCCTTGCTCGCGGGGTCCTTTCTCTACTCACAGAATGATGATGGTTTTAGAAGCCAGGATAATGATGACAATACAAAGTCATCAAAAGGAACAGGGGCAAGACAATGACTATTTAAGTTACAGAAATCCTTCTATCACACTTATCATGTAAATGCACAATCAGCACTTATAAGCATTATTCCCTTGAATTGCATAGATTGCTGCCCTGGCTCTGTGTGTGTGTGTGTGTGTGTGTGTGTGTGTGTGTGTGTCTGTGTGTGTTCATTCTATGATTTTACTTAATATGCTTCAGTTGAATTCTGTTTATTTAGTAACCGTTTTGGTCTTTTGATCCTTGTTTATTTAGTAATCATTATATTTTATATGTCCACAATGTTCAGTTTTTTATCTCTAGATTACAATGGATTATTTCATAAATTATACCTCAAGAAGGTTTATTCAAGTAAATGAGTGGAAGTAAACAGAAGCGCTCTTCTCTATTCCAGTTTTATTTTGTTATTCATAGGTTGTGTGTGTGTGTGAGCGTGTATTATGTATATATATCATGTCTATGTCTGTATATTTCTCTGTATCTTATCATCTGTGTGTGTTTGTGTGTTTCCGTGTCACTGAATCTTGCTTTCTAACTGTGTGTATTGGTTTCATGCATCTGTGCAACCAATTATTTATGTTTCAGGGAAAATAGTTTAACGGATCTGTAGCCCCATGAACTAGGACTAGACAAAATGATAAACTTCCTATGGAGAGCACACTAATTAACCAAGATCTGGGATTTAGGGGAAAGAATGCTTGAGAAGAGTGGGAAGAGGTCAAGGGCAAAAGGAGAAGTCTGCAATCTGGGAGTAAAGCTGAATCCTGAAGGTAAGAGACAAGTGTGAAGATTCCACAGCAAAAATATGAAGAATATTTAATAAAAAATAATTTTTTATAATTTAGTTAAAATTTTTTGGGCTCTGATGCTCTGAAAACTACCCCCTTTGTTGTCCATTATCCACACTAATGTTTGCCACACATACATCCATGAACTGGTGGAGGCTTAGAGAATGAAATGATTTAGGTTGTACCTGGAGGTGCAATAATGTAGAAATGAACATCATGCCCAGGAGACAGTGTGAGTAGAGAGGCAGGTGGCAAATGCATGGTTGAGGAGAGGAGATGAAACATGCCTACTTTGCCCAAATATCTTAGAGGATGTGTATGCTTGAAGGGAGATGGGAGACGGACACTTGGGTTACGTATAACACATGGCCATTAAGGTCTCCTGCAGAACCAAGTGCTATAGCTAAAATTATGTATTATCTCTGTTAATCACTTCATTTTGCAAGTGTAGACATAGACTATAAAGAAATATAATCATTACCCCACTACTTTTCTATTAGGCATAACTTCATAAGAACTGCACTGTGAGAGAAGCTTAGTTTATATTTCATGATATTTCATATAATAATAATGTGGTTCCTGTGTAACTGTACCACTAAAAATAGTACTATCTCACTGTAATTGCTAGCACAGTTGATAGTCTTTGTGTGCTTAGCTGGAATGTGTCTCATTCCATAAATCATTTATAACAGCTGCACTGATGCAACACTTCATAATCTTAAGCAAATAAAAAGGAATATATGTCTGGTCCCTGGACAACTGCACACTACACTGACTCGCAGCTCTTCTCCAATTTGATTTTTTTGGTTAAAACCAGAAAAATGACTTGTTTATTTTGGTAACTTTCAGTATTCTTCAAGGATTCCTTTAGATCTTTATCTCCTTACAAAGCGTAAGAGAATTCTAAATGTGGGTAATGTGACTGCCCTAAAGTATGTTACATAAAATCTCCATGTCTTCTATTACACGAATTAATATATCATCTGTGACAAAATCAGATTTAGAAATTTGTAAGATTTACCTTAGGATCATGAGTAAAAATAATTGCCATAGTATTTGATCATTGTGATTATTTTAAGCCTAACTTGGACTCAATAGGGTTCCTGTGCAAGAGGCTCCAAGTTATCAAAGAGAGAGAAAGGCAGATCAGGACTGGTGAAGGAAGGACTCTGCTCTTTCCAAGACTATGTGACCAAGAGGTGGGAGGTGGTAACAGAGTAGATACCTTTATGATAACAATAGTGTAGAATCCTAATTTTTACTGTAAAATATTGCTTCAAAATATTTTGTCTCTATCATCAGCTATTTAACTCTGTTAATATAACTGATTGTTTGAAACCAGACACAGTTATAGGAATTTCTATGATGTAAAATATTCACTTAGGCTGATTTGTTTTTTCCCTCTGAACTGATTAAGGGTATCTGGTGCTTCTTGCTACCATTTAATCAGCCCTTTTGTGCTTCTCTCCCATGAGCAGAAGGAAACTGTGCAGGTTGGTAGTAGAATTGCACCTAACATCAAGATCATGCCTGGCACGTTATAAGCATTGAATAAATATTTGTAATAGACATATGTAATTTTTGCTGGACCAGCCCCCCTTCCAACTTTTAGCACCTCCACACTCAGTACGTATTATTTGAGTGAGACTGACCCTAGCCTCCAACCAAAAGCATAGACATATTACCTAGGCCTGGCTCTTCATGTGATATTTATATGACTTTTCTTGGTCAAAATGAGTATGTAACTTTAACCAGGATGATAAACACTCAATTCTAGGACGTCAGTTGGAATTTTGGAAATAAAAAAAAAAAAAACTTACTTTCCAATAGAAATTCTGGCTGTAAAAATGACATGAGTCTGAAAATGTCAGGTTTCCCTGCATCAACAGCGTCTGTTCGGGAAAGAGTTCAAAACAGGAAAAAACAGAAAGAGAATGAGAGAGAGCGCGAGAGCAAAAGAGAGACCTGATAAAACTGGCTGAATTCCTATATTCTGCCATGCCTAAAGCCAAACACGCTTCTGTATTTTTCAGGCATTCAATCAAATTTTTTTTTTTGATTTATATTTATCTGAATTGGGTTATGGTTACTTGCAAATGAAAAAATTCTAATTAATACATTTTAAATTGTTTCATATTCCCCCCCAAATGAATAGTGTATTTCTTTCATGAAATAAAAATGTGCCAAATAGACTACTATGTCAGACTTCTCAGATGGGATGGGAGAGCTGCTCAGAAATTTCTTTGGGCTGATCAAATAACAGTACCTTGGAAAATGTCAGCAGAAGGGTGAAAACAGAAGAAATTACTTATATTTTTCTGTCTCTTTTATTTCCTCTTAAATGGAGGGTACAATAGTCAGTCCCTAAGATGACCCCCAATGATTCCACTCCTGGTATTCATATCTTTGTATAGTCTCTCCCCTTGAATGTGGGCTGGATTTAGTGACTCACTTCTAACCAATGGAAACCTGCAGAAGTGGTATGATGTCACTTCTCCAATTAGGTTATAAAAAGACAGTGGCTTCTCTTGAAAGTCTTCTCTTGCTCTCTCTTGGGTTTCTCACCATGTCATGAAGCTGTCCTGTAGAGGGCTCCATGTGAATGATATTTGAATCAGGTCATCCCCCAGTCGAATCTCCAGAGTAGACTGCAGCTCCAGATCACAGGTTGACTTCACCCTCATGAGAGAGCTTGAGGCATAGGCGCCTAGATAAACAGGACACAGCTTCTTGAATCACAGAACATGTGATATAACAAATGGGTGTGGTTTTAAGTTGCCAAGTTTTGGAGTAGTTTATTACACAGAAATAAATAACAGTACAAGGAGTAGGATCAGAATCAGTGCTAATACAATGGAATCAAAGTTTCCCTTGTGAAACTGTAGCCATCTTCTGCCATCAATAAGCAAAAAGCAGCCAGCCAAGAGAAATTTGGCTTGTTTTAGTTTTACCTAAATCTACCAGCCGCTAATATCACCATGAAAGACTTGAAGTTATCTCTTCTAAGCAAACTCAACATACTCACCATTTCAGGCTTTCTTCCTTATAGTATCAGTCTGCCACTATGTCCTTCTATTTAGCATTTTGGAGCTTGGGAAGCAGAACTCGGTATTGTGTTACCTGCAATTTTAACTTTTAAAACATAAACAGGTTCTGAAAAGTAATTGCAAAAAAATTTCGCTCATATGAACATGAACAAGTCCTGAAAAGTTTGAGGGCTATCCAGGTAAAAAGTTCCTAAAAGTTCCCCCCAGAGGACTTTTACACACAAATATGCTCGGTTATATACATTCACTTTTGTAGTTGAAATTTTATAGAGGCCTTGTGAATTTTCTTAAAGTTCATGTGCATTGAGATTCTAAACTTTGATTATGTATCTGAGAATTCAGAGCCCTAAGATCTAATCTTGCTAAAATAAACTGTTGGGAGCAATGAAGCGAGCAGCAGAAGTACAAAAATGTCAGCATGTATTCTGAATAAAATCGTGTTTCCCTTTGGCATCACTGAAACAACAATTTAATAGATTTTTTCCTAAATTGGTGAATTTAGATTTTCCAGTATAATTTTTAATATGATTAAATTGTTTTCTACCACATTTCTTATTTATTTATTTACCTTTTTCTTTAAAACAAATCACAGAGCTGTCATTATGAGATAGTGATCTACGTGGTTGCACAAATCTTCTTAAGCTCTTTTCAAAGAAGTATATTCCCGGATCTCCTGGAATAGAGACCTAGAATTTTCAGAGTATTTCCAAAATATTCCATCTACCCACACACCTGTTAGGTTAGTTGCTTTGAAATAGTCTTAACAGGAAAGTTCTGATAGGAATCAAAGGCAGTATATTATAATAGATATGACACCTTTTGAGTTTTCTGGTGAAATCTGAGTTATATCAATCCATAACCCTGTTTTGCTTCTTTGACTTTTGTCATACTGACAGAATTGTTTGGCGATTTATTTAACAATATGAGTCATTGGCAGATCAAAGTACTAGAAAGCACAGGAAAAAGAGAGATAAGAGAAGGAAGGCGGGAGAGAGGGGGAATGAGGGGGAAGGAGGGAGGGAGGGAGGGAGAGAGAGAGAGCGATTGGAATTTCCAGACCTTTATTTCCATACCTGTCTTACAAGCCACCACTTCCCTGTAAAATGGGCCCAAGAGCTACCAGGCTCTTTCATATATCACCAACGAGAAGAGTAACCCTTTCACTCAAAGGGAAGAGAAATTTGGAGGATTGAAAAGAGGAATAGGAACTGTTAACCCAATACTTCCTGCTTGTTGAGAAAAGCAGAAATCTCCTTTCTGTCAGAGTGTGAAGAAATAAGCAATAGCCTTAACAGATCGTTTTTTCCACCTCATGTGTGCTTTCTGTTCTAGAGAGCTATTCTTTTACTCATTCAACAGTGTTTCTCAAACTTGAATATGCGTACAGGTCACAGGGAGATCTTGTGAAGTGTGGATTTGATTCAGTTGGTCTAGGATGGGGTCTGAGATTCTGCATTTCTATCAAGCTCCCAGGTGATGTCAGTTCATTGACTACATTTTAGTAGCAAGAATTAGAATACCTGATATTTTGCAAGACTCTCTCTGTCTTAGTTGCTGTGGGAATATATGCAGGCACTGTTCTCAAGGAGCCTACAGTATATTCAAAGAGAAAAGTCAATCTATGTGTAAAAATAGCTCATGCATTAACAAAATTGATAGCAATTAGTGCATTGGGGAGGTATAGACAGACAGGGCTGGCTTCATGGGCGTGTGACCTGTGCAGTCTCACAGGGCCCCGCGCTTAGAAGGGCCCATCTTGGTTTAATGCTCTGCTGTCGCTGTCTTGAAATTCTTACTAAGTTTTGAACAAGGGCATTTAATTTTCATTTTGTACTGGACCCCACAAATTATGTAGCTGGGTACAGATAAGGTCCTACGGGGCATGAAAGAAGGTGAAATACCCCCAGCTGAAAAGGATAAGAAATAGTTTCAAAGGAAGAAGCATTTGAGCTGTGCCTTGCAGAATGGGCAAGATTTGAACAGAGATGTATGTGGTGAAGTAATGGGGGCGAGCAATCTGGGCAGAGGGGTTGGTAGGATCAAAGTGATGAAGACTAGACAGGGTAGCATGTGGGAGGAAGGGCAAGTAGTTTAGTCTGACTGGACCATAAATGCTGAACACGTAGGAGGCAGTCAATAAATTTTTGTTGAATGCAGGTCTGCTGAATGAATGTCCCAGAGATCAACATACCCTCTGTATTGCTAACCTATGAGAGACATACAGTGATACCACTGATACCACTGTATTAAACTGTAGCAAGTACTGTGGCTTCTGCTTTTAGAGGTTCAAAAGTGGAGATGATTGAGAGTGAAGATTCAAATAAGGTTGGTAAACAGATATGTTTCCCAGCCCTGCAAAATGGTGGGCTCTTTAACTTGTCACCAAAGGTACCCTAAGTGATTGAGGATGGGGTGGTGATTTTCTGTTCACTAAAACATTATATTTTAATTTTCATCGATCTGGAGAAATTTTGTTTTATGTTTTGGACATTTTAAGGAAAGCACACATAGGAGCAGAAAAACAATGTTACCTTTCAACAGAATTAGAAACTGAAGTTAAACCATTACTACAATGCGTGATTTTAAAAACAAACAAATAGCAATGCTCGATGAAGAACAAGCATTCATATAACACTTGGAGAAACCTTGTATAAGAGCCTGAAAGGATTGAAATCACCATAAAACAGTAGAAGAGTAGTGTAACATTTTGCTAATTTTTTCTTTATTAGATGTGAATAATGCACATAAGCTTTTATTTGTCTGTTTTTAGAAGAACGAGGCTAGAACTTTGAAATAAATTTCCTTGTGGAAGGCACACAACTTGTTAAGGCTTATCTTTCTGCTTTAAAATTAGTGTTTGGTGTCCAGACTGACAGCTGGGGAAATTTTCATGCCTGACTGCAGTGGCCCTTGGCTCTTTAGGAGTCTCTTAACTTTCTGGAACTCCTCTTCAATGTCCTCAACCTTCTATTCCTGTAGGGACAGATTAAGTGGACAGGACAAGAGAATGACATGGGCATAGTCACTCTATTAGTTCCCACTTGAGATTCTGAACACCTGGGCCAGAATGTTCAATATGTTGCCACCACAATGCCATCTCTAGGGCCAACTCTGTGCCAAGGTTCCCCTTGAAAAAGAGTAAAAGCGACATTGCAGCAGGCATTACCCACGGTGGACCTCACAGCAATGGAATATGCCCTTGATCCATAAATTCCCTCTGCTGCCTACCCTATAGCTACTTTTGCACGGTATGATTGGTAAGGAAGGAATATTTTATAAAAATCTTACACAAACCAGATCCTGTGCTTTGTACATGACATATGAACACAGTCTCTTTTTCTCTTCCATGTTGTAATTGCTGTAATTGTAATTAATTTTCTATCCCTAAAATGACTTCTCAAAATAAAACCTTGAAAGGAAATAGAATGCATTAAAAGCTTTTAAGAAACGTGAAATGTTTAACCTTATAGTTTCTTACTTTCTTTCTGAGGAAAACAAGACCAAAACCCAGCTGAAATGAAGCAAAATTTTTTTTCCTAGAAACAAAAGTCTGCATAGAAATTATATGTCATAAAATGGATATATTATAAAAAGCAGATGAAGTATGCCTAAATTGCAATAAAAATGAAAAAAGCCATATTTAAAATGTTTATTTCTTCATCTTCAGAGTCTTCAATCAAAAAGCAAATATTGTTTCTGTCTTCTGTCTCTTGGTCAGTGTATTATCTATCTGGTCAGCCAGACTTGTTCATAGAGTATAAATGCAAATATAGTGAGTTTCAGAATAAACTACACACTGGGTCAGCTTTTTCATATAAGGTCTATATCGGAGGTCTTCATTGCTCCCATTAATCAGACACTTTCTAAATACTATGTTCCTTTAGTGTTACAGAGATGAAGTGAAATTTCCCAGTTGAGGAAACAGGTTGGCTTCTTGGTGCTGAGTCTCTCCGACCTTTAAACAGAAATAAAACAGACCCACTTTGCAATGCTGTTGTTTGGCTTGCCTCACTTATGTTCTGAGGACCTGGGTTAGTCACTCTTCAGAAAGCATGTCCCTTGCTATGGAGACATTTGCATGCACAGAGGACAGACGAATGTCAGTGCATTGGCAGGTCTCCACAGTCAGACTCAAGTGTGAAGTGCTGTAATTAATTGGGATGTTTCAGACAGAAACCTATTAGCCAAATGGTTAAAGGAATTATGGGATAGGGGTTTCTAGCTTGAGTTATTCAATAATTACTTTCAATTTCATTTTGGCTATGAAAATGTGCCAGTGGATACCAGATTTGTGTCATTTTGGTCTGAGTGAACCCACCGGCACTGTTACCATAGTGAAAGATTTAGGAAATATGCACTTAACTGGTTTGTGAAAATAGGGGATTTTTAATTTATCCTTAAATCCCTGAACACATGTAGGCACTCTCTTCCTCTCACAATTAAACCTTTTATATTTTAGGGACCATTACCAAAAGAAATATGTCTAAATGAACTAATTGCTGAGTTTTAAAAAAATATATAAAATGTTAGCGAGACAAAGTATAATGACATCATAACACGTAGCATTAATCGTGGCTAATATATTTAATTTATCTAGTTCAACATTAACCTCATAATTTCTAGGAACATGTCTAAAAATATACAAAGAAAGATTAAATCATTTCTAAGTAATAAGATACTACATATGCAACTTGAAAGAGGAAGTGGATTCGTCACTGGAAGTCTGAGGTTCTCACTCATGAAATATTATCCTAACATGGAAGGATTAAAAAAAAATTCAACTTGTGTACACTTTCTATTTAATCATCTACCACACTTCTCCTTGAAAGTAGGAAGAACTTTCCTGTAACTCTAAATGCTGAAATAGCCAATATGCCTGGGTGTTTACCCAATTCTCTACTTCTGGGTAGACTGGTCAAATGGGAGTGGCTCTTTCTCCACAGGGCTCTGATTTTAGCCCAAACATTGATATAGACATCAAAGAACACCCCAGGGCAACCAGAATAGAACACCTGCAGACTTCCTTTGATCTCAGCTCAATGACCTCTTCATCACATTTAGTGTCTTTCTTAGTCTGGGGTAGTTTTTGAATCCCTAGTGCGTCTAGAAAAGCTACTGCCTATAGACTAATGCCGGTTACCAAAATGTTCTCCACGGGGGAAGAAATTGTATTGAGAAGAGTCTTCCCTGTGGCCTGTGTGTGTTCTCTATGCCTATTTAGTATTAAGATCTTTGGGTTTTGACTCTCCTCTTTCTGACATAGCAACATCCCAATCTGTTGTAATTGGGCTGCAATTAGCAAGAGAACCTTGATAATTCAGGGCTTGTCATCTGTGGGCTGCCTAGGTCTTTTGTTTCTTCGGTATTTAATCATTCCACTGATGTTGCTCCCTTTATACCATAAATTAGTTGGAGGAAAGAAATTCTCGAGTCAGACAATTAGTTACCAATTCTAATAAAAAGATTGGTTGAAAAAAAGCAACTGAAATAAGTAATTTACTGATTTCAATTTTTCGTGTCCCCATGTTCTGTAGAAAAATAATTATAATCATGATTAGGATGTTTATACAATTGTGGACCTTCTGTTCAGTAGTCAGACATGTTTTTTTGAGATCAGTTACTTTAAAACTGTTAATATGACTGATTTTATAGATATTCCACTTACTTTCATTGCATTCCATTTAACCCACCAAAAATTTGTTGAATATTGACTACAGAACAGACTCTATACCCGGGCTCCTGCGGGAAATTTAAAGGGGGAATAAATAAACACTCAGTAGCAGAGAATCCCCCAATGGTGTAGACTGATCTACACCCAAGAAAAAACTGCTATTGAGAGAAAATGTGATATGCAATAAATGATAAAAATAGATGATAGACTTATCCAAATTTACAGGTAGAGTGCTAGTTTCATGGAAAAGGTGGAATTTGAGCAATTCAGTACTTTGTTGTGAAAATATATTATGCAGGTAGCATCTTGGACACCTGGATAAATTTATGCATCTATTTATTTCTTTTTTTTTAATAGTTTATAGTTTATTTTTTTAATTTTTTGTTTATTGCAGTAACATTGGTTTATAACATTGTATAAATTTCAGGTGTACATCATTATACTTCGATTTCTGCATAGATTACATCATGTTCACCACCCAAATACTAATTACAACCCATCACCACACACTTGTGCCGAATTATCCCTTTCACCAGCCTACCTCCCCCCTTCCCCTCTGGTAACCACCCTTCCAATCTCTGTCTCTATGTGTTTGTTTGTTGCATCTACTTATTTCTAAGTATATCTATATGAAACAGAAAAAGTATCTGTGGATTTCTTCTGGTGTAATATCAAATTATTTATCACCTTAGTGCTTTGAGGAACATGTTATGGAAAGAGCTGAATGCGCTTCTGTGCATTAACTTTTTGGTTTATTTGTTTTTTGTTGCCATACGCATTTATGGTAATAGAAGATAATCAGCAAGAGAAATGTATTACACATTAATCAATACAATCAAACAGTAAATATATTTACTTAATAATATAGTGCCTTCTCCTAAAAGAGAATTAAAATGTGGATTATGTTGATCACTTTCTCTCTGGTGAATTATAAGTAGACAAATAGAAATGGATTATGGTGATAAGAAATTGGCATATTATTATGTGAAGTCACTGTTTGTCCTGACTTCTTGCTCAGAAGCCTGGCTAGGTAAAGGCTATCATAAGTCCCGATGATCCTAGCCCTTCTACTTTATAGCACACCACACCCTTGTGATTCTTGGTCAACATCTGTTTTCATTGCTCAACTGTAGTCTCTATAAGAGTAGGGCCTTCCTCACTACTGTATACCCAGAGTTACAGTAGATAAATGAATATTCACCTTATCCTTCGTAAATGGATAAAGAAGAACTATGTTAGAGGATAGAGAGAACGCTTCTAAAATTATAGCAAAATTATCTTAGTTTATACGTTTTTTAAAAAATTTTTTGATGTATTTCTTCTTCTTTCGGTGCCATAAATGTGTTTTGCAGACTTCTTTGGAATAATATCTCACATTGCATGGTTTCACTATCTGTTTGTATGTCTGTTTCTCTTGTGGGACTTCCAGATTTTGCTCAAGGATCTGACGAAAGAGTGCCTTGGAGAAGTGCAGTATTTAGAAGCGGGATTTCAGGGCTGGGATCTGGTAAACAAAAAGGAACATTTACTGGAACATGAAACGGTACAGCCAGAAGGAGAACTTGAATCATTGTCTGGGAGGATCCATAGTTCATTAAAAAATGGTTGTCTTTCAGGCCCAAGTATAAGATAAACCAAAAGCAAGATATTAGGATAGTGTGGTTCAAGTCTAGAAGATATAAAAGAGGGAGGGATCAAGAGTGAAAAGCAAAGAGGAACAATAGTGCCCAACCAATAGAATAAAGTAAAAATAATAATAATAATAATAAACGTTAATACTAAAGAATGAAAGAAGTAACAGAGGTAGAATTTTAAAAAGATAAAAGAACATATAACATTTTTAAGGTCAATTGTAATTTTCATCACAAAATTCCCCCTCCCCATCACAAAAAATAGTTAAAACTTAAATCCTCTGTATCTAGGCAGGTTCTGTCTATCACCATTTACAGCTTTAGCATTATAAACTCAATACTAAAATTACTAACTTAGAGTACGTTGAAAGCAGTGGTTCATTGGACATAACCTAATGTTTGGGACACCAAGCTCTCCTAAAGACAATTAACAGACACAGAATCTTTTTTGGGATAGTGTTGGGACGGCAATAGCCACTATTTGCTTTAAAATTTAGATAAAACTATGAAAATATCATTCTTGGTCTTGGAAAAGATTTGTCTTTTTTATATACCAAAACCAATATTTACATATAATTTCGTTACATTTTGACTTTGATTCTTCAATGTTAATAATAATGACTAAATTTTCTAGTAGTAGTTTACATTCTGTTTTGAGTAGATGACTCTTTCAACCATCTTGAATATTTTAAATTAAAGTTAAAATGTTTTCAAAGTGCATGCACTGCTCCGGGGCTTTAGGCCAATATCCATCAATTGCTTTGCTCTTTCGGTTGAGTGCGAGGCTCATCCATGACAGCTTTCTGTAAATTGGAGATAAAGCCTTGCTCTGCCTTTCTAACGTTTTCCATGCAGCTTGATAACTTCTGCATCTTTTCTTTTCCGGGGCCAAAAGAGAAGAAAAGTTGTGTTAGATTAACTCTTTCTCTCATCAATTATTGGCCTTATAGTTACATAAAGTTTTCTTCTTATTAGCAATCAGATTAAAGTCACAGATCGTGCTCAGAGGCACATTGCTTTCCATTAAAGGAACATGTGTCTTTTCATCAGACAAATGATTTTTAAAACCACTTTTAAACATAACAAGATTTAGCAACTGAGATATACATTGATTTTACCATATGGCCTTTGTCCTAGCTTCGTGAAGCTATCGAAATATCTTATCACACTCTCGCTCATCCATTAGTGTATACTGACTTACTCTGTAAGAAAAATATTCTGCAGTAATTCAAGGTTATAATTATCTTTGCATTTTAAATTATTGTTATTGTAACCTAAAAATATAATTTCTGTTCACTTAAATTCAGCTTTTGTGTCTTTTCCTTGATTAATTAGAAGATTTTGTAGTTACTAACTATAGGAATATAATTTTCACGCTAACAGTTTAAAAATACAACAAATAACTTTTATTTGGTAATGTAATGATGACTTTTTATTGCATTTTATGTATAAAAATTACATTTCTGTGGCTTTTATTTTCACATTAACTGTATTTACTTTTTATCTATCTTGGTTTATTTTGTTTTTCATATTAAGGACGTAGCAGTTTCCAGTTGCTGTTATTGGCTCTTGCTATTTTTGTTCAAGATGGCTTAACAAAAATAAGCCTTTATTCAGGCTGGACTTTGACACTTTGGGCTAAAGGAATGATTGCCGAATCACAAAAGTGAACCAGGTGCTGCTCAGAACATAGGAAGAATGCAAATCCTACTTCCCATGACATTCTGAACTTTGACATATATATCCCTTAGTTCCTTAAGTCCTGTTGTAGGATTTATACGTGCATGTATCGCCTCTCCACTCAGTGTCATCCATGAATTACTTGCAAACCCCCTCCAGTCCTTTCCAGTCATTGGAACAGGCGATGAACCAGGCAGGTCCACTATCATTGCCCATCGGACTCCGTAGAGCAGGCTCAGAGTCCTCTGAACAGTCTCATGCCAACCATGCCCACTATGATGTCCTTTCCTTTATGTGTAGTTTCTCATCCCTTTGGATAGTTACACCTGTTAGAAGTATTTTCAAGTGCAATTTCACCAGACATTGTATCAAATGCTTTATTAAAGTTCATGTATTCCATCTACTACATACTTTTATCTTCTATTCTTGTCTATACTAAAATGTAGCCCCCTCCCTGCCACCGCATGCTGCTTCTAGATCCCTCTCATTAGCCAAAATGAAGTCTGCAATTCCCCACAGCTGTGGCAGACTCCCACCCCACCTCCCCATTCCAATTCCGAATCTCTCATTTTTACACTACCTCCCTGTGAGGAGAAGCCCACTAATATATTCCCACTCTCAGCTACACAATTGTTTTTTCTTTACTTTTTTTTTAATTGATGTTTCAATAGTTTTTAACATTGTGAAATTTTGGGTTGTACATTTTTGTTTGTCCATCACCATATATATGTCTCCCTTCACCCCTTGTGCCCACCGCCCACCCCCCTTGCCCCTGGTAACCACAATACAGTTTTCTCTGTCCATGTGTTGGTTTATATTCCACATATGAGTGAGATCATACAGTGTTTGTCTTTCTCTTTCTGGCTTACTTCACTTAACATAATATCCTCCAGGTCCATCCATGTTGTTGCAAATGGGACGATTTTGTCTTTTTTTATGGCAGAGTAGTATTCCATTGTATATACATACCACATTTTCTTGATCCAATCGTCAGTCGAGGGACACTTAGGTTGTTTCCACTTCTTGGCTATAGAGAATAATGCTGCAATGAACATTGGGGTGCATAAGCCTCTTTGGATTGTTGATTTCAGGTTTGTTGGATAGATTCCCAGTAGTGGGATGGCTGGATCACAGGGCATCTCTATTTTCAGTTCTTTGAGGAATCTCCATACCATTTTCCATAGAGGCTGCACCAGTTTGCATTCCCACCAGCTGCATATGAGGGTTCCTGTTTCTCCACATCCTCTCCAACATTTGTTGTTTTTTGTCTTGGTGATTATAGCCATTCTAACAGGCGTGAGGTGATATCTTAGTGTTGTTTTGATTTGCATTTCCCTGATGATTAATGATGCTGAACATCTTTTCATGTACCTATTGGCCATCTGTATATCTTTGGAGAAGTGTCTGTTCATTTCCTCTACCCATATTTTGATCAGGTTGTTTGTTTTTTTGTTGTTCAGTTGTGTGAGTTCTTTATATATTATGGAGATCAACCCCTTGTCAGATGTATGTTTTGCAAATATTCTCTCCCAGCTGGTGAGTTGTCTGTGCATCTTGACTCTAGTTTCGTTTGTCTTGTAGAAGCTCTTTAATCTGATAAAGTCCCATTTGTTTATTTTTTCTTTAGTTTGCCTAGTCTGGGTAGGCATGTCATCCGAAAAGATTCCTTTATGACCAATGTCAAATAGTGCATTGCCTATATTTTCTTCTGTGAGTTTTATAGTTTCAGGTCTCACCTTCAGGTCTTTGATCCATTTTGAGTTAATTTTTGTGAATGGCGATAGCAGATGGTCCACTTTCATTCTTTTGCATGTGGTGTCCAGTTTTCGCAACACCATTTATTGAAGAGACTTTCCTTTCTCCATTGTATGTTCTTAGCTCCTTTGTCAAAAATTAGCTGTCCTCAGCTACACAATTTTTTGGAACAACTCCCAATAAAAAACCTAAAGCTTCTTCCCTCAGCCACACAATTTTAAATCCTCCCTCACCACAGCCAGACCAGGACACCTACATTTTATCCTAAAGAAGCATTCTTCCATTCATAGTCAAGAATGTGGTGATCTTGGCTAAAAGAAAAATGATCACTACCTTGGCCCTGCAAGAAGCTCACGATTTCTTATAAAATATCACCCACTATGTCTTTAATTTAATGTTATCAAAACTTAAAATTGTTGTGAGTATGGTGGGCAGAGGAGATCGAAATTTTTGGAAGTGGTTGTATAAAATAATGCATGCTGAAGAGAATATTGTCTGGAATGCCTGTCACATAAACATAGAGAGGAAAATTGGTTTAATGAAATAACACGGATACTGAGTCTAGAAAGGAGACTGTATTTGCACAGTTCTAAACATCTCTGTGAAAAGCAAACTTCAGTTAGTCATCCACATGTTTCTAAATAGTTGGGTATTTGATATTAGCTGTATATTCAATATCAGGTGGGTACTGTGAACAGTTACATTTATAGCTATCCCCAGACTTTCTAAGTGTTTACTGAAAATAAACATAATAAAAACGGTTTTTATAAAGGGAGATGAGAAACACTGACCAAATTCAATACTACCACATCTCAGTACAGATTCCTTTTATCCCTTGAGGGTCTGTGAAATTTGACACTGTTCCGCAGGCCAACTAAAGCAGTGTGTCCAGAATACCATCCAACATCAGAGGACACATGACTTCAGCTTCAACAACCTTGACAGATGTGCACATCTCCATTATAGAACTGCGGCACGCATATGAGTAGATGCCCTTGCCCTCGGTTACTTCTGCTTTGTAAATGCAAATACCAGTTTAATTAAATGATGGACTTGAATGGGCTTCCCAGACAGAAACGAGCCTCCATTGAAAGTATCTTGATTTGAAAACATTGAGAGGAAAACACATCCATGTAGTTTAAGAAGTATTTAGAAGGTCATGTTGTCAGAAAAATCAGTGACCTGCTGTGAGTCTTTTTCTAATTTTAAACTGTGATGGATTAACCATGCACGGGCAGCATGCACTTAGAAACCAAAGCACAGATAGGTTTGATATGATACAGTGGTTTTAAACTGTGCTTTAATTTGCAGCTACTTGAACCACTTCCATTTTTTACAGATATTGAAAATTGGAAATGAATCAAGCAGTAGCATGTTCCAACATATTGCTCCAAGTAACAGCATATCGCTTCACCATGTTCAGTGAGAGGCTGAAAATTAATAACCAAGTAAAAGACATTTAGCTACAAAAAATCACAAAATGAGAGACTAGGATAAGCTTTTATTAAAACCTGACTCTTGGGGGGAAAAGTGCTAAATAGATAGAATGCAGAAGTCCTAGCAAGGACAGTTGCTAACTCTGTGACATTGGTCAAATTCATATCTTCTCTAAGCCTCAGTTGCCACATCTATTAGATGGAAAAAATGCCAGCCACGTGTATCTTAGCAAGATTAATGTGAGAGTCAAATGAGACAACAGATTTTGGAAATGGAGGAGATCTCTACAATATCTGGTTTTATTATCTTTGTAACTATTACTGTTGGTCAGTGCAATATGGTTTCATCAAAATAATTATATAAGTTTTTTCATATATATTTCTCAAACATATCTTTTGCTTCATTCATTCATTTGTTGAACACTGAATTTGTCATATATATGTCAGCTATGGTTCTTTTCCTCATGGATCTCATACCTGAGAGAAGAGATTTACATAAATAATTATAAAAAATAGTGTAAGTAAAAATAGATGCATATAATAGATGTGTATATGCCACAATGAGGAAATAATCAACTAATTGTTTCTGGTGGAGTGAAGAATTACTTCATAGAGAGTGTGATGGTTAATTTTACGTATCAATTCAGCTGGGCCACAGGGTTCCCAGATAGTTGAGCAAATATTATTCTTGGTGTTTCTGTGAGGGTGTTTTTGGATGAGATTAGTATTTAAGTCAGTAGACTTGAGTAAAGCAGGTTGCCCTCCCCATTGTGGATGGTCTTCATCCAGTAAGTCGAACGCCTAAATAGAACAAAAAGAATGACACTCCACTGAGTAAGAGAGAATTCTCCGGTTGACTGCCTTTGGACTTGGACTTCATCTGCAACATAAGCTCTTCCTGCCTGATGGCCTTTGAACTGGAACATTGACTGTCCCTGGGTCTCCTGTACCGCTGGCCCATTCTGTAGATTTTGGTCTTACTAGCCGTCATAATTGCATGAGCCAATTTCTTATAATAAATCTCATCTATCTATATATATATCTAAAATTGGTTCTCTGTCTCGTGAAAACGCCGACTAATACAGAGTGTGCCACTTATGCTAAATATTCAAGTGTGTGGCAGTTTGAGAAGTGGATGAAGAGGTAAAGGAATTTACAAGCAGAGAAGGCAGAATGTACGAAATAAGAATTGGGTTGCATGGAAACTCTAAGAAGTTCAGCTTGAGCCATCAAGGTTGGGGGTTAGTATGGCTGGAAGAAGGGTACAGAGGCAAGAGATGAGTTTTGAGTGCGAGATCACGGAAGTGCCTTGTGTGCCATACAAAAGCATTTGGACTTTAACCTATAGGAAATGAGAAGCCATTTGAGGGATTTAAACAGAGAAATAAGATGATTAAATTTGCATTTTAAAAGATTACTCTAGCTGCAGTGTCAGGTATGGATTAGAGAGGGTCAAAGCTGCTGGCAGAGAGATTATTGAACCAGTATAAGCCAGGATAATGAGGTCTTGCACTAAGTTAGTAGTGGTGGAAATGGAAACGAGATGGATATAAAAGATACAAAAGAGATAGAATCAACAGAATTCAATAAGTGGTTTGGCCCTGGGAAAAGGGGGGGTTAGATAAACTAAGCAGGATGCCCAGCATTCAGCTGGGGAACTACATGGACCTGATATTGTAATACAGATGGAGGAGGAGGTTTGGGAATAATGAGAATTAGTTATATTTTGAGCATGTATGACACAGGCGGTAGCCCCAGAAAAAGATGTCTAACAGACGATTAGATATATGGATCGAGAGAGAAATTAGAAGTCAGGACTGGAGTTATAAAGGTGGGGATTGGGAACTAAATATAAAAATTATTGATGTTGATGAGATATTCAAGAAATCTGTGAAACGTGTATGGTGATGGATGGCATCTACACTTTTGGTCGTAAACACGATGTAGTCTATATAGAAGTGGAAATATAATGATGTACACCTGAAATTTATATAATGTTACAAGCCAATGTTACCTCAAAAATCAAAAGGAAAAAAGAAAGAAATCTGTGAAAAATGAAAAAGGAAGATGACTAAGACAGAACCCTTGAAGGCTCATGAATAATGAATCCCCAGTTTGCCGGTTAAGGACATTTCTAAAGTTGGGATTAGAGTAAAAGGCCCTTTATAAGATGTTCCTTGAAAAATAACAGATATTTAAACTTAAACACTAGTTATGGTCTGCACTATGTAAACATGTAGTTTGATGCTGTTTTGACACACCATCATTCATCTTTCAACCTAATTATTAATTATATCTACAGAGTCAGTATTTTAGTGAGATGCAAACACTTTAGAAATCTTGGAAAAGGAGAACAGGCGTTGATTTAAAATGACTGACTGGTAGGTTTGATGACTTAAAACCTACCTGGTTCTTAATACAGAATTATAGAAGACAGCATAGCATCACTTTTTTCTCTGTAAATTTCCTTATTGGGAAAATAAAACAACTTCAGAAACAAATCAGTGTTAAGTGGAATGATCTTCAGGTCATTTCTAGTAATAATGGTCCATGGTTCTGTGGTTAGTATCCTTCTAATGTTCTTAAATAAGTGGCTTCTCAAGTGCTGCATTACTTTATTGTATGGGAGGAACAATCTGGGCATTTTAGGAGGAGGAGGAGGAGGAGGAGAGGGGGAGGAGGAGGGGGAGGAAAAGGTGGGAGGAGGAAAGAGAGAGGAGAAGAGGGGAGGAAAAAGGAGAAGTGGCAGCTGAGACAAAGGCTGTATGTGGCCCATACAGCTAAATATATATATCCCTTCAGAGAAAAAAGCTGCTGACACCTGCGTAGAGAATATATGTGTAAACAATAGCCAAGTCAGAGAGCAAACAATCGAATTAAAATAATCCCCCAACAATAAAAACAACCCACCGCCACCACCAAAAAACTCCTTTCTTTATCTAAGTTGACACAAATGACTACTAATTTGTATCTTTTTCTTTTTGCCTGCAATGTGTCCTTTATAAAAGGAGTCCTTAGGGGAGCACTGATTTCCTTCTCCAGCAGAAGCCCAAAAATGTTCCACATAGACCCTGGAAGTAACCTCACATTAGAACGAGCAGTAAATGTCCCCCTTGGTCACAAGTGTATCACTGGCCCAGGAAACAGACTCAACTTCTACTTGAGCTCTCTGATGTATAAACACAATGCTGATTCATGATTAACCATATCAGCAGTCCAAAATTCCAGGCACCCGACATATCAAACAAATCTTTTTAAAAGGTCAACATATTTTATACTTTTAATTGTCGGGGGACATTTAAAGAAAAATTCATTGCCATTCTTACGGATAGGAAGACGAAAGTTCTTTGAAACAGTAGCCTAAGATTTTTGTTTTTTTTTTAAACAGCTGTTTGTTGTTTCCTTTAATAGTTTTCCACCAGCTTTCACATAGCTCTGTTTTTCTTCATCTATTCCTCTGAAAAATTCCTCATCCACACCTCTCACCTGCTCCCTTTGTTTCCTCCCCATTGAGGAAGGAGCGGGGGTACCAACGTAACACAGCACAGACACAGCCATGCCCCTCACACACACCCATTCTTCCTGCTCGCATCCCTTTCTATTTTGTTCCTACCTGTGCCAAGAGATTTCATGTTTTGTTTATTTTGTTCCCTAGCGTAAAGACTTCTCCTCTTCTGAGGACTGAGTATTTCTATGGCTTGGGTTTTTAAAGTATTTCTTAGAGTTTTGAACAGAGTAAAGGTGTGAATTACTATGAGAAAAAATATTTAAGTATCTGTGACAGATCAGAAAATATGAAAATGTCACTGTAACAAATGGTTGCATCCATTCAAAGAAAAAACAAGTGTCCGAAGAGATGCAATGTCCCACTGAACTGAGCAAAACTATAATTCAAAAGGCGTTGCTGTCCAGTTATAAGAAAAATAAGTCCTGGGGATGTAATGTACAGCATGGTAACTATAGCTAACAATCTGTATTGTATATTTGAAAGTTTCTAAGAGAGTAGATCTTAAAAGTTCTTATCACAGAGAAAAAATTTGTAACTGTGTGGTGATGGATGTTAACTAAACTTATTGTGGTGATCTTTTCACAATGTATCCATAGATTAAATCATTATGTTGTACACCTAAAACTAACACAATTTTATATATCGATTATATATCTCAATCACAAAAATAGCCCCCCAAAAAAGGCATGGCTAGATTCCTAAACCATCACATATGAATCCAGGAAATGAAGTATTGCCAATTTCCCTGATTTCTAATTATTTCACACTAAAGGAAAATTGGATTAGCATATTCTGCTTACTTATGATTTTTGTATTCAAGTTCATCTTATCATGTGCAGATCCTCAGGACCTAGGGAGACACACCTGTGCCACAGTTGATGGTACACAGAGAAGATGAGGAGGCGATAATTTTATTTTTCTTAGACTAATAGGCTACTAACCCAATTTGTTGATGCAATTTTGTAGGTATGCACAGGCCACTTGAACGAGGGAAATGAAATTAATCACTGAAACTTCAGCTGGGAGAAACAACCTCTAGCTAATGTCCTTTTTGAAACAGAAAAATTTCAAACTTCTAGAGAATTATAAGAAGCTCGGGGGAGCAGGCACTGTTGTGCTTTTTTTGAACCCCCAGTGAAGCCTGTGAACGTTACTCAATCCCACTATAGCGAGGTGGATCATCTTACTGTTTCCACAGCTGCCAGGGTATTAAATTCTGACTGCATCCAAGGCTGTGATCATTGTACTGTGTCTAACTACACACCAGCCGAGTGTTGGAGCGAGTGCTGGCAGAGGACTACTTCCTGGAGGCTGTCGGGCTCCGATAAGTACAAGTCCTCTTGTTCTCCAGTGGTCTGTCCATTAGCCACAAGGGCTCCTCGCTGACCACCACTAACCTTTTTGGGCTTTCCACATGCACTCCATATGATTTCCTGTTGGAACAATTTTTTAAAAGGGTCATTAACTCTGTCATCTTACAAATCAAAGGTTTACTTATGAGCACAAAAGGGAAGCTTTTTTTTTCGTGGGGGATGGTACTCACCACCACCTTAAAACCTTAAATAGGTATTAACCAATAAAAGACAGAGAAAATGAAGATAAATGGCTTACACCTGTTCCTTACCACACATTGTCTCTTGACCATAATTCAGACCTTGCCACTTTAGAATACCAGATTATGCCGTATACTTGCATACCCACTGAAAGGCTCCTATGTACCAATCACTTATAAGAAATAATACTATAGATAATATTGCTTTTTTTTTTTCAAAATGTGCCATTAGGTTAGCACCATTTTGTATTTTATAAAAATTTGCCATAATTTGTGGTAAATGGTTATGGAAGTTTTTATGTAGTGTTTCTAAAGAGGTCCCACTTGTGTACATATGAAAGTGGTACTGTTATTGAATCTATAAAACATTTTAAAAAGAACTTGAATTTTCTTTCTATTCTTTGTAAATTAATCTCCATCAAAATAGTAATAATATTCCAAAAAATAAAGCACGCATAAATAATATCTTTATATAAATGTAGATGTCAAATTTTACATATACCATCTCATTTTTCACAAAAATGTATCCTCCCTAATTTTTATTTTCCAAGAACTATGGGAATTCAAAGCTTCAGATGTGAGTTTGTGCAAATTCTAAAAATCCTTTTGATTTCTTCCTCAGTAGTAATTGTTTTTGTAGACTTTGAAAGTACAAATAAAAAACATTTGTGAGGAATGCATTTTGAAGCAGGAAATCGTAAGAATGGAGAGAATACGTAATCACTTGTGAATAACCATCTATTATCATTCTTTCATAGTTCCAAAATCTTCCTAAGGAATAAAACCTATCAGATACAACTTTCAACTTTCTAATAATTAGTCTTATCATAGTTGCAAATTACAGAAAGATAAACTTCACAAAACAAAATAACCTCTGGTAATACCAAAGTTAGCATACAAATATTTTAAATACAAATTACGCTGAGTTCTCTAGCAAACAATTACTATAACACTTGGAGATAAAACCACAATTTAAATTGCCATTAGATGTCATGTTGCACTTAGTGGTGTGTAATTTGATGCCATGTTTTTTTGCAGTAATTTCCCTAATTTCTCACAACCGTTCTGTGCTGCAAATTAAAATCAACTGTTACTTTCTAAAGAAAATAGAAGTGAATGCATGACGATGCTTGCTGAAAAGCACATAGACAATTCCTGATTGGAGTAGTAGGCAGAATTCATAAGTCTTTTAGAGTTGAAAGTGTCTCATTTTAGAAAATGTATATTCAAAGAACTAAGAGGGGATTAGGAAGGAATTATGTACAACTGAGTTTCAAATGTCTGATAAAAGATAGCATATGGCCATTTAGATTTAAGGCAATTTGAAATAATAATAATAAACCAATGAACATTTTTGAGTGCTTATGATGTGCCAGACAATGTGTTAAGAACATTACGTGAATTACCTATTTTAATTCTCATAACAATATGGGAGCAATATTCCTGTCATTCCTCTTTTACGTAAAAGAAAACCAGGTCTAAGGTTAAGAAATTTCCCTAAGGACATATAGCTATTCTGTGAAAGTCTTTCTGACGCCAATGTCCCTGCTTCTAACCACTACTTTATAAAATCTTTTATTTATTTTTTCTCCCCCAAAGCCCCAGTAGATAGTTGTATGTCATAGATGCACATCCTCCTAGTTGCTGTACATAGGACACGACTTCAGCATGGCCAGAGAAGTGGTACGTCTGTGCGCACCCGGGATCCGAACCCGGGCCGCCAGCAGCAGAGTGCATGCACTTAACCACCAAGCCACGGGGCCGGCCCCTAACCACTACTTTAAATAAACTTGGTGAAACTAACCACTCAGGTGAAGAAAACAATATTTGCAGTCAAGATAAAAAACAATTCAAAAAATTATGTGTTTTTAACATTTTCTCTAGAATTAAAACTTTAGCATCATTGCTGATTCTTCCTCTTATTTCAGAGCCTTGTCTCACCTCATTCAACTTGGCTTTCCTAGAAGTGGACCGTGCACTTGAACTCTGCTATAGAGCTTACCAATTGGAACTTTTGGCAGATGTTATTAAATTCACTATTTATATAGCTCAGCTACATTTATATTAGAAATGTCACATGTACAGAGCATGTTCATTAGATGGGACAGTGCAGAATGGAATACCAAATCCTAATGTTTAAGAGGTTGCCTTCTTCTTCTCTGGGCCTGACCTCCCACTCCGTGTCCTAGGCTACCTTCAATTTCATATCATCACGCTTTGCCTTCTGCCTGGATCCTTCCATCACAGCATCTACAACAAGTCATTCCACTTGAGTCTTTACAGATCTGTCTCTCCTTCTACAATCTAAATTCCCACAGTAAAGAGGCAGATTTTTATTCCCTTTTGTGTCTTCCACTGACATGCTGGTGCTTACCACAAAGAGGTCCTTTTAAATGTGTTTTATTATTTATTTATTTTTTCAAACTTTAACGGATGAAGAGTTGCTTTTTTTCTTTTTGAGGAAGATTGGCCCTGAGCTAACATCTGTTGCCAATCCCCCTCCCTTTTTCCCTTTTTCTCCCCAAAGCCCCAGTAAACAGTTGTATGTCATAGTTGTACATCCTTCTAGTTGCTCTATGTGGGACGCTGCCTCAGTGTGGTTTGATGAGTGGTGCGTAGGTCCGTGCCCAGGATCCGAACCCGTGAACCCCGGGCTGCCCAAGTGGAGTGCGTGAACTTAACCTCTATGCCACTGCGCTGGCCCCTAAATGTGTTTTATTTTTAATGAATAACTGAATAAATAAATTTTGTAATATTAGGCATTAGATTCTTAATTAGAGAGAAGTTTAGAATAGATAACTTTGTAAGTCCCTTCTGTAATTATGAGTCTAATATTACAGGTGAGTTGAAAGAATAGTGGGAGGGATGCTTATAAATTTGGGACCTAATAGTAAGGATGTTGTCTACTCTTTGAATTTATTATACAAAGCATAAAATATACAAAAAAAAGAAATAACACATTAATGTCTTCAGTACTCAGCTTAAGAAATAAAGCATTTCCTGTATGATCAAAGCCCCCTCTTCCTCCTGCTTCTGCACAAAATTACATTTATCCCTGAGTTACAGATTTACCACGTCCATGCATACCTTTATATTTTTTCATACCTTAATATATCTATGAAAAATTTATAATTTTGGTATTTGCATTTATAACATTGTTTTCTGTATTAAAAATTTCTATAAAAATGAGGTCAAACTACACATTTTGTGATTCATCAATGTTTTGTGTGTAGCTCTAAATCATGACCTCTAACTTTGAAAAGATAAAAACAAAATAGCATAGACTGAGTCCTTGAGTACTCGGAGGAAGCCAAATGACAGGGTGATCAGGAAGAGTCGGGGTTCCTCAGCGATGTCTGGAGTTGGTTCTTGTGTGTGTGATGGTTATAGACGGGCACCCAGAAGAGGGAATCATCTCCACGAAGGACATGAGGAGCAAGAGGAGAGCCCTTGGGGATTCACTGACTTGAAAACAAAGAAACAGAAGTTAATTTTCTCTGTGACTTATAACTTATTGACCCTGTGCTGAAAATGGGGGCACACTGGATGGTAATGAGAAATTAATTTAAACAGAGATAAGAAATGGATGTGCGCCCTTGAGGTTAGTGAGAGGGGTTGAGTAAGAGATGTTTGGTGATGGGGAGTGAGTAATTATGTAGGGATCCGAGGGAGAATATTATAATGATTATGAGTGGAATATATTGCAGAAGATATAGAGTCATGTCAGGGAGGTCAGTCATAAAGAGTGTTCATTAAGTTAGGGATCAGCCGTGGAGATCATATGCTACAGTAGAAGCTGAATCAAGGCAAGAGAGGGATAAAACCGAGATAATTGTAGGAAAAAATCGGCAGAGCAGCTTGATTAATATCCCTTGCAAGAGGACTGAAGAAAAGATTAGGATTAATACACATAGCAATGTTCCAAACCTGAAAATTAGAGTTTTTTTTTTTTAACCCACAAATTGCATAAATTAGGAAAACTATCCCATCTGATAGAAAAACTTACTGGTTGATAACTAGCTGAGGTTATAGATGTTTGGGAATTAAAGGAAGCCGAAAGACTGGATTATTTCATCCTCTGTCTTAACTCTCTTAGGACTCGGTGAGAGTTTTGGGGATTTGGGGGTAGGTTAAGAGCAAAAGTAAATAAAGAGGAGAGGAAGACAGTGAAAGTGGAACAAGGCTCTGGAATGGATTAATCTACTTTCCAGAATGGATTAATCAAAGGTAAAACCAAAACTCCCAGGAAAAATGAGCTCCCACCCCCATCCTACCACCACTGGCTGAAATGCTAGCTAATCTGCAACTTTATTTTACTTTAAAGTGCTTAATTTATCTGTAGCTATGTTGGTCCAATTGTTTCAAGCATGACGTTCTTGAGGTCAAAGTCTTGGGTTTGATGCTTCTACAGAATAATTAACTTTGCTTTACCTGTGGTCATAGCTCATATCCCATCTCCTGACAAGTTGTCTTTGTTCCTAAGAGGAGACCAAATGAAAGAATAGTTCTGTGAGAACAACAACCCAGCAGCACACTCAATAGACAGGGATGAGGAATGCCATGTTTATTTATAAAAGATGCCATTCGGACTCTCGATTTTCATTATGTATTTTTAAAAAGCAAAAACATAAAACTTGCTAAAAAGCATGATGTCAAGCTGAGTGCTTCTAAATTATCAAACTGAAGGAATGCACTTAAAGATAAAAATATTATAGCAATTAAAGAATCTTATTTTCCACCATATAACATGATTAGAGCATCTGTGGTTAAATAATATAACTGATCATCACAGTAAATAAAACAACAGTTTGTATTATAAATTTTTTCCAGAAGGTTAATGTGATTTTTGTTATTGAAACTAAACTTAGGGTTTTACCACAATTTTTATTAGATTTCACTTATTTTCCCTTTCCTTAGGTCCTCAAAGTCATTAGCATTGCTCAAAGAGACTGGAAAATCTAATATTCATTCTAAAGTAAATTGGGATTATTTGAAGATTATTTCATGCTTGAAAGTCAAGTAAAATGAGTTTTAAAAATGTTATATATTGTATTTCTATTTAGAAGTATTATAAGTAGATTTTTGTTTGTTTTGTTTTTGTGGAAGCCCTTGCCCTCATGGAATTCTTTTCACTTTCGAATAATATTTTTTTGTATTTCTCTGTATATTTCAATGTCAGAATATTTTGTATAGTGCTGTTTATTCTAACCGGTGATTTTAGAATATAAAAAATGCAAACATTTTCAGGGCCGGCTCGGTGGTGCAGCGATTAAGCGCATGCACTCGGCTGGGGCTGCCTGGGGTTTGCTGGTTCAGATCCCGGGCGCACGCTGATGCACCGCTTGTCAAGCCATGCTGTGGCGGCATCCCATATAAAGTAGAGGAAGATGGGCACGGATGTTAGCCCGGGGCCAGTCTTCCTCAGCAAAAAGAGAAGGATTGGCAACAGATGTTAGCTCAGGGCTAATCTTCCTCAAAAAAAAAAAAATTGAATTTTCTATTTAATCTATTTGGTGGCTTTAAAAATACAGTGAAGAGCCGGCCCCGTGGATTAGCAGTTAAGTGCGTGCGCTCCGCTACTGGTGACCCAGGTTCGGATCCCGGGCGCGCACCGACACACCGCTTCTCCAGCAGGGCTGAGGCCGCGTCCCACATACAGCAACTAGAAGGATGTGCAACTATGACATACAACTGTCTACTGGGGCTTTGGGGGAAAAAAAAAGGGGAGGATTGGCAATAGATGTTAGCTCAGAGCTGGTCTTCCTCAGTAAAAAGAGGAGGATTAGCACAGATGTTAGCTCAGGGCTGATCTTCCTCACAAAAAAAAAAAATACAGTGAAAAGGCTAGTACATATCTTTTGGTATTTTCTCTTCTGTAATCAACATACTTACGAGTATCACATTTGTTATGCAATTGAATTATAAAATTATTCTCTGATTTTCATGAGGAGATACTTGTAGATTGAATATATTCTTCCTCCTTATAATCTTACCTCTTTATCCCAGCCTCTATTAGATTTTGTATCTATCAGATTTGAAAACTAAACAAAATTTTTTCAAAAAATTTTTTTATCATTATCAAACAGCTTTTTTCATTTGCCTTTTCTCAAGACTCTAGTGAGTAAAGGAAAACAAACATGGCCTTCATCATGCTTATGAACTACTATCTTGTTATCAGTGTCATGTAAACTCAGCTAATCAAAAAAACTACATGTTTTAACCTTAACTGTGGAAAGCATCTGGGTCCAATGTGGTTAAGCATGGCAGAATCACAGAGGATCTAGTTTGGAGATACTACTGTAGGGGTCAACAGACAAATTTCCACAATTTTTAAAAATAAATTTTATTTTCAGAATGGTTTTAACTTTACAGAAAAATTGCAAAAAGTACTAAAATTGCAAAAAATTAACATTGTAAAAATTATGAGAGATACTAGATATTAGAGAGTTCTCATGTATCCCACACTTAATTTCCCCAATAGCTCGTGCTTATTACTATGGTACATTAATCATAATTGATGAACCAATATTAATAGATTATTATTCATACTTTATTTAGATTTCCTTAGTTTTTACCTAATGCCCTTTTTTGTTCCAGGATCCAATTTACTTTACTACATTGCATTTAATTAACATGTCTCCTTAGACATCTCTTGGCTGTGACAGTTTCTCACATTTTCCCTTATTTTTGGTGATTTTGACAGTTGTGGTACATACGGGTCAGGAATTTTATAGAATGTCCCACAACTGGGATCTGCCTAATGTTTTTCTCACGATTTGACTGGGGTTTGGTGTTTAGGAGGAAGACCATGAGATAAATTGCCATTTTCATCTCACATCATATCCAGGGTACATATCATCAACATGACTTATTACTGTTGATGTTGACCTTGTTCACTTGGCTAAGGTAGTGTATTAGTTTGCTATGGCTGCCATAACAAAGTACCACACATTGGGTGCCTTAAACAACAGAAATTTATTGTCTCTCACTTCTGGAAGCTGGAAGTACAAGATCAAGGTGTCAGCTGGTTTAGTTCCTTCTAAGGGCTGTGAGGGAGAATCTGTTCCATGCCTCTCCTCTAGTTACTGGTGGTTTGCTGGAAATCTTTGGCATTTCTTGGCTTGTAGACCCATCACTCCAATCTCTGCCTTCATCTCCTCATGTGATATAGAGAGGAAAGCCTGGACACTAACACATCAAATATTAATGGTACTTATCTCTGCGGTTAGAAACAACAACAACAATGATAGTATACTATAAGAGAATCTCACAAATTCCCAATACCACACATTCCTGCCATACCTCCTGTTACTATGTGAAAGTCTGGGTTCCAATCTAAAGCAAATCTCTCTACTCCTTTTTCCTATTCAATGATTCTATTTGATAAATTTGTTCTCTCTCTGCGCATCACCAGCTTTTTCCTCAGCACTATCATTTCTTGCTACCATCCTAGCCAAGTCTCCCAACTGGCTTCCCTACTTCAGTTTTGTCTTCTTGTGGTCTGGTCTCAACAAAGCTGTAAACAAGATCCTTTAAAAACATCCATCAGATCATCTCTACTCAAAATCCTCTAACAGCCCCTCGTTTTGCAGAGATTAAAAGCCATAGGCCTACGAGTTCCCACATGACAGGCTTCTCCTTTTGCTCTGTGACCTCATCTCTGCTACCCCTTCCCTCATCCAGTCTGCCCTAGCCAGAGGCCCCCACGCTATTCCTTGAGCACCTCAGGCACACTGGTGTTTCAGGATCGTTGTCCTGTGGGTTTTGCACGGCTCACTCTATCACCTCCTTCAGGTCTTTGCTCAAATGAACTTTCTCAGGTCTATCCTGTCCACACTGCTTAAAAGTATGACCACCTGCTCAGCAGGTAGTTCCTAAACTACTTATTCTGCCTCACTCATATCCATAACATTTATCACTTTTTAACATGCAATATACTCATTAATTTTTGTGTGCATTTTCCATCTCTTTCCATCAGAATGTGAGCTCCATGAGGCAAAGATTAGAATCTGTTATGCTTTCGTGCATGTGTCCAAGGACGAGACTAGCGTCTGACACTTAGTAGACTTTCAACAAATTTTAAAAATAAATTACTTTATATAATAATAGTAATAATAATAATAATGGCTAACATTTTGAATATTTTCTATGTGCTAAGTACTCTTAAAGATTCATATACACATTAATACATTTAACTCTGAAAACTCTATAATGTGGGTATTATTATTTTCCCACTTTACAAAATAGGAAACAGGCCAAGTTCCCAAAGCTAAGAAATGGAGGGTGCAAGATTAGTGGCCATTTTCTTATTTATCTTATTTTCTATTTTTTAAAAATTTTACATCGAGTATGTAGTTTCTTCATAATACAACAAAAATTTAAAAAGTCCTCCAACTACTTCTCCAGTGTCACTTCAGTCAATAATTCCTTGTTTTAGCTGAAATTTGTGATTCTTGTTCTTATATTGACTATTTTAAAGCTTATTTTCTATGTATCTTTTATCCCTACGATTAGCTCCTGGGGTTATAATTAGTTTTGTTTTTCTAATAAATCTCACAGATTTTAATATAGGGCTCCTTTATTGATGTCTTGAATGAATATTGGGTGATAAATATTTGTGTTTATCCAACTTTGATAAGAACGTGTATGTTTGTGTGGGTGCATTTTGAAAGTAAGTCTTTTTTTTTTCTGAAAGTATGATTTATTAATACACTTGCCTCTGAACTATAGCATACTGAAGGCCTTCAGCAAGCTAAAAGATTCTCTAAGCAGCCCTTTAAAACATGTCAACGAAATAATACAGGGTAATTATTTTGTTCTATTTTTAAAGATGGCACATACAGGTTAAGTAATTTTCTTGAAAGCAGAACATTTACATACTGTATTTTTAATTAAGCATCTTAAATTACCTGTGCAATTTACTCCTAAAATTTTTATGAATGTACATGTGGTTCGAAAGCTAGCAACCTGATGATTCAGAAGGCAAAGAGCCAACAAGTGTGTGGTAAAAAAGAAAAATTTCACCAACAACCATTATAATCTCAGTCTGCTAAAATGGCCTAGTGATACGTAATTGTAGTTATTATTTAGATGAACTGAATAATGGAGGTTAATTAGAAAGCAGCACAGGTATAAAGAAAAGTAAAATTTGGGTTAGTTAAAACAGTATTTGGGAATCAAAATTCTATAGCAGATTAATCTCTGAAAATCCATCTAACCAAACTAAATAGAAGTTAAGTGCTATATTTTATTTAGTATATGAACACTTTCAGAGGAGTGATCTATTATAATATTAGTCTATGCCTTCCTGATGCGTATGCATGTGTGTGTGTGTTTGTAGTCATAAAATGAGGCTCATATATGAGTGGTAGTTTCTATAAAACAAAACAATTTAACAATTGACAAAGTGACATAGTTTTTCTTTCTCTAACATGATTACTAAAAGTAAGATAGAAATTAATGAAGACAAGGAAATTAGTAGAAGATCGAGGTGATGTGGCTTTTGTATATACTATGTACGATACACAGATACAGAAAGAAACTTTGTTAAAGGTCTACATCTCCAGTCTGAGCAGCACGGCTTCACTGAATTTGCATACACATTCTGTGGTAGATAGTTTTCAAAATGACTGCCATCATTTCCTTCCCTCCCTGTATGCATATGCTGCTTCTCATTTGCTCCTGTTCTAGCCTTAATGAGTTGTTTACCCAGCAGAATACAGTGGAAGTAACATTCTTGGTCTTATAAGACTAGGTCAAAGAAGTCTTGCCACTTTTACCTAGGCCTTTTGAATGCCTGCTTGTGGGATGTTTTCATTTGGAAACCAACTCCCAGGCTTTGAGAAGTCAGTCAAAGTCACATGGAGAGACTACTTGTAGCTGCTCTGGTGGACAACAGAGATAAGATTCTAGGCAACAGTTAGCATCACTGGTAACAGTATGATTGAACTCTCTTCTCATATGAACAGATGTCTAGCCCAGTAGAGCCTTCAGATCACTCCAGCCCAAGCTTCTAACTTACTGTAACTTCATGAGGAATCTGAAGTGACAATCAACCAGTTGAGACAAGTCAACACACAAAACCATGGGAAATCACAATAAATTGTTGTTTTAAACCACTGAGTTTGGAATATTTTTTTCACAGTAATAAACAGCTAGAACAAAAATTAATATAAGAAGTTGGTTGTTGTCATCACAAAAACTTAAAATACGTGTCCAGTTTTTGAGACTGAGAGGTAGGCACAAACTGGACGGATCTCAAGGAAATTATGGTAGGCACTGAAGGAATTTTGTTCGAGGGTGAAGAGAAGTGACCCATTTTATATAGTAGCAAAGTGTTTGGCAACATTGTTGCTTGAGATTAAGTAGGAAATAGAACATACATATCATGAATTTTGATTAAGATTTCTAGAACCATGGAAGTGCAACTGTTTTTTTTGAAAGCCATGTATGATCAGGTGTAGATAGAAGGAGGATAAAAAGTGAATTGTTCAGTTTCAAGAAGAGTTTTGAGGAAATATAACACAGCCTGGAAATGTTGGGTCACAGATTAAACTGTTTCTCATTCTCAGACTTTCATAATGACAAATAAACTTCTAAAATAAGGAATGGACTCAGGGTAAAGATCAAATACAAGGTGTTGCCAATACAATGCGGCTTCAGGGTAGCAATGTTCAGACCGAGGGTGTGGTTATAAGACCTTTTGTTAAGACCTCAGAAACATATAAGGCAGTGCTTTGTATACATATCAGTTAGATAAAAAGACTTCTAAGAATCTTAAGGGTTTACTTCCTAGACATTTTCAGCTGGGAAGCTAATAATGATGTGTCTTTTAGACTCTCTCTAGACAAAAAGATTTCTAAAATTTTAATAGCACTGTGCCATAGCACCACAACTCTCAGCCCTAACCAGAAAGGGACTTGTCTCAAAGAAATTTTTCGGCTATGTCTGCCGTCAAGTAAAATGAACCCCAATAAAATTTACAGGAAATATGTAATATTTTAGGAATATTGGATTAACAAAAATGTCACCTCTTTGGACTAAAAAAGGCAGAGGCAGTTCAAAACGAAAACCTTTGGAACCACCAAACTTCTCTGGGCAGAATGCAAGATGAGAGCCACTTAGCAGCACACACAGGTCATTTCTTACAGATGACTTGGATTTCAGAACTAAGAGTCCAGAGAATGGAGTCAAGAGTCATGGAAAATCATTTCCAGGAAGTAGATTTGAAGCTAACCAGGTAACCGGTGATATGTACAGAGGTGATTTCAGAATTGCTATGGACTGCTGATGGCTACGTGCCACTTGTCCTCTCTTCTCACTTTTGAAATGAGAGTGTCTATTGCAATTATCTTATCCCTGCATCACCATTTTTTACTGGGTTTGGGAAGGGGGATGGAAGAGGCAGAGAAATTATCTTTCTAGTTCACAGATTTTCAGACTGAGAGGAGTCATACCTGACGACCTGAACTTGAACACAATTTAGATGCTGAGATCCTGGATTTAAAACCAGTACCATAATAAGGTGAGTTTTGAGCTCTTGGTTGGAGAGTAAGTGGATGTTGCATGTGGAAGGGACATGAAATTTTGGTTCTCATAGGGTGGTCTATGGAAGATAGTCTCAAAGATGCTCATCATCAATTCCTTCCTTTGCTATACATCCCTCCTGCTCCTCACACCAAGAGGTCAAATTCTCTCTCCCTCTAAATCTGGACTGGCTTTAGTGACTTACTTGACCAGCAGGATATGATGAAGATGACATTCTGGGACTAAGTCAAAAGACTTGCAGTCCACTTGGGCATCTTGAAAAGCTAACTCTTGGAAATCACTCCCTTAGAAAGCACTGACCACAGTATGAGAATCACAAGCCACAAAGTGTAGCCTCTCCATTGGAAAACGCATCTGAGCTGTAGTCAAGAGCCATCATCAACTATCAGTCATGGGAATGAGCTATCTTGGACATTGAGCCTTCAGATGTCTCCAGCCCCAGCCTCCGTTTGACTGCAACTGCATGAAAGACCTCAAGTAAGGACTGCCAAGGTGAGCCTGTCAACAAAGGAAACTACGAAAGATTCTAATAAATTAATGTTTTAAACCAGTGAGAGCTGGAATGGTTTATTTGCAACAATAAATAACTTGAACACCATCATTGTAGCAACTTGAGGGCAGAACAAGAGACCAGAGAGAGCATATCCATGGTGACAGCTTGCAGGAGATAATTGCTAGATGTTGGGGGATAGGCACAAAACATCTCACATTTCTGTGTACCCTTCTGTCATATGAAGCAAAGCCTTAAGCTGCTTGTGGAGGGGCAGAAAACACTCTCATCCACAAGGTGTAAAGGGTGTGATAAGCAGTAGCACAGGGGATAGATGCAAGACGCTGTCCTCTTTTCAGAGTTCTTCCCTATGATGAAGCAATAGCCTCTGGAGAAAGGGCAAATGCTCTTAGATCTTATATCTTGTATGGACACTAAGCAGCGGTTTCCTACTGCTGGAGTAGTGGTAGAAAACTCCCACCTAATACCAACTGCAGATACAGGGTTGAGTTTGGCTGCCATGAGGAGGTAGGGTATCAATACCAAGAAAATCCCACCCCCAGGTCCAGGTGCATATGGCCTCCGTAAGACTGAAGTGAGACCAGGATAACACCCCTGCCACCCCTAAAACAAAGTTAGCACGTATTAACCAGCAAAATCAGTCAACCACTGAGAGGAAGAAGAATGTGGAGAAAGATTCTTTCCATGGTATCGTATGCATAGATGGTAAAAGCTGAAAGTGGAACACAAACACTTGAAAAAAACTATCTGGTACCCTGAATCTGCCCTCCCACATGCATAGCACAGTGGCAATTGACAGCTGGAGAAACTGAAGCTTGTGTTGTAGTGACATTAACTACAGAAGCAACAAAACTGAAACTCAGTTCAATTTCTGATTAGACTGACTCAACACTCCACACTAATGGTGTGAACGAAGAAGAGAAATGCCCATATTCAGGGTAAATGATATTTACCTCAGTCTGTACAGATTTAAAGACAATGTCTGGAATTCAATGAAAACTTACAAGACACACAGAAAAAGTAAGAAAAAACAACCTATTGTCAACTGACAAGTAATCAATAGGATCAGATTCAGACATAACTCAGATGTTAGAACTCAGAGATGACTATGATGTTGGGATTTTAAAAGAACTATGATTAACATGTTAAAAGATCTAGTGGAAAGGTAGATAATATTTGTGAATACGTGGGGAATTTCAGTAGAGATATGGCAAATATAAGAAAGAGTCTAATGGAAGTGCTAGGAAAAGAAGAAAAAACAATGCTGTCTCAGAGATAAAAATTCCATCAGTGTGCCCATCAGTAGACTTGACATAGTTGAAGAAAGAGTCAATGAACTTGCAGATAGTTCGATAGAACAAAAACTGAAACACAAAGAGAAAAATAAAAGAGTGAAAGAAATAAAATAGAAAATCCAAAAGCTGTGGGATAATGCCAGATAGCCTAACATATATGTAATTTGGTTTTGCAGAAAAAGAAGGAGAGAATGAGGCATACAAAATATATGAAGCAATAATGACTGAGAATTCTCCAAATGTGATAAAATGCATCAGATCATGGATCTAAGAAAACCAGAGAACCCCATATAGGATAAACAAAACAACAATAATTACTAGCAGCACTACAACAAAAAGAAATATCTAGATAAATTAGGGTAAAACTCATAAAAAGCAAAGGTGCAGAGAACATTTTGAAGGAGCTGGAGAAAAATAACACATAATGAACAGAGAAAAATTTTCAGAAGTTAAGAATTACAGCAGATTTCTTGTCAGAAATTACATAAGCTGGATGACAATGAAGTGACATTTTAGTAGTACTAAAAGAAGTAAAGTATCAACCAAGATTTCCATATTCAGTTGAAAGATCTTTCAAAAATAAAAGCAGATTAAAGATTTTTTTTTCAGACACAAATAAAAAAACAGAGAGAAAGAATTCTTTTCTAGCAGACCTGTACTATAGGGAATGTTCTTCATGCAGAAGAAATATGATACCAGAAGAGACTTCTGTCTATACAAAGAAGTGAAGGGCTCAAGAAATAGCAAAAATGAAGGTATGTATATGTACCACTATGTGTCACTTTGCACCACTCTAGATCCTTTTGTTGATATATCTCTCTTCTCCTTCTAGAATACCAAATTACGTGATGGAAGGAGGAGCCCCTGGATAAATTGTTCTTATTTTCTTTCTAGTCTACATGACAATAACCGATTCTACAGCTGTTCTAAGTTGTCCTTTATTTGGATTATTGGACGAGAGCAGCTTCCAGTGGAGCCATCAGCCACATTTGATACAAGTGGTAACCAGTTTGATAGGGCATCTTAAAAAGGCTTTCTTCCTTTCTCACTGCATTCTCCCTTTGATCATTTATGAAAACTGAGATGTACTTCTTAATGGAGTAATAGTATACTTTTTTACTCACTTCTGCTTTTTGTAGAACTTGGGACGGATATTGGGCAACTGTAGGATTGGTTAATTAAACTGCTCTGCATAGTGGTATATAGCTGTACATGGAGCCAGGTTTGTTCCACGTTTCTGCTCCAGCATCGTCAGGCTAGCTTTTCTCTTGGTTACAAGATGTTGTCGATTCCATTCTCATGATAACATCTCAGATCAGAAAGAGAGTTTTTATCAGAGTAGAAAACCTTTCCCAAATGACATCTAGTAGAGTTCCCCTCATGTGACATTGGCCAGAGCCGTGTTGCATGCCAGGCCTAAATAATCACTGGCAAAGGAAATGAGTCTATTGTGACCCATTTAGACAAATAATGATTCATTCTTGGGCCTGAGGACCGTGACCATCTCCCATGAAAGACATGAAGGACTTGGGTGGAATCCAACAAAATCAGAGTTTGGTTAGGAAAGAGGAATATGTCTTCCATAGATTTTAATCAGGAAATTGCTTTCCTGCTCGCCCCCCAACTCTTTGTCCATGAGTTACTTCAAACTCCTTTATTGAAGGTTGATGGACAATCAAGCATACAGAAAGCAAGTAGAGATTTCTCAGGTTTGAGAGCACGGGTGACTGAACATGTAACACAAAAGCTGTCCATCCACTAAGGAAGCATTCTAGCCCATACACAATTCAAGTAGTGTGTATTGGGGAGAAGAAATGCTCCTTTGGCAATAACAACCTGTCTTAAAATGAACACTTGGCAAATTTGTAAGTAAAGACTGATATGTGTCTTAAAGAGGGTGGTGACCAAACCAGAATCGAACATAAATAGTTTGGAAAGAAAATAATAGCATAAGCTAAAGCTGCACAACGAAACAAGAGGAGTTTAGACCAAATCAGAACAACTTTAATGCAGTTTTTACCACTCCCTTAGGAGTGGAAATGGACATTAGAAGCTTAAGAGTTGTAGAACCTAATTATGCCCAAGTTAGCTCTATATTCAAAGTAATCCTATTCACTAGTAGATTCAGGCATTTTCTATCTCTTTCCCCTCTCTCTGTCTCTCTGCTCTCATACTCGTTCTCATACACACACACACCCCCCCACACATACACACACACACACAACATTTATAAAATCTGGAGTTATATCTGGTACATACTTGGACTGAGTAGAAATCACCTTATAATTTTATTAAAAATTGTCATGCCCTTACAACATATTGCATTAACAAGGCATATATTCTATTTTTGTATTTACACATTACAACAGCACATTCCCGTTCCACAGCAACCACTACAATTGCACAGTGTCCTATATTTGGCTCTGTGGGTATACGCACATTGCTATATCTCATAAGCATGCCATTAAGAATTACTTATGGTCTATTTATTCCTCTGCCAAGACTCTTATTTTTCTATTCCATTGACCAAAATTTCCCACTTTTTAATTTCCATTAAATTTCTATTCATGTGTACTGTTCACTTATCTTTCTTACTTCAGTTGTTTTTAAATTTGACAGGCTAAAAACCCATTACAGAATTGAAGTTAATACCTCAGTTTTAAGAGGGCATGACTTTAGAATTTATACTTTTATTACAGTAATATCTTATGCTTTAATGCATCTAAATATACAAGCAGCTTATTCTTAAATGGAAATAAGTTTTAAAAGAGTACCATAACCCAGGCTTTGAAATTCTCCTAGCATTAAATGACAAAAAAGTAATTAACTTAACATCTTCATTCCTCCAAAAGCTTTTATGCAATGCCTCGCTGTTATTTATTTTCTTCACAAAAATGTATACTTTGGATATTTAATTATAAAATTTATAGAGATTTTATTTAAATGAGTCACCTTACAACTGTCTAAATCACTGAGATTAAGGTTATATTATGATTCTCAGATGAATCATTTAGAAAGGAAATTTATATTAACAACCTCAGGATTATTATTAGTCACTGTAAAATACACATATTTCTATTTCTATCTGTAACATGCCTTTCTTAACAATGATCTTATTCTGTATCGTCAATAATTAACGTCTGTCCCTGCCATTAGAATGCATACCTAGAACATGATGTAATCTATGCAGAAATAGAAGTACAATGATGTACACCTGAAATTTTTACAATGTTATAAACCAATGTTACTGCAATAAACAAAAAATTAAAAAAAATAAATAAATAAATTAAAGGAACTGTTATAAAATGAAAAAAAAAAAAAAAAGAATATATACCTAGGAGAGTGTCTGATACATGAGGCTCTTGAACCTCAATGTTTAAAGAATGAATGGATGGAGGAATAAATAACAAAGATAGGTTAGTGTATCTACCATCTATTGGGTGCTGTATACTATAACTAATATATCTATAGCAAAAGTTTTGCTCTTTAAAAAAAAAACAAAACAATTTCTCCTTCCCCAATGCCAAGGGCAGCTTGGGTGGTTTTGTGTAACTAGGTGGCAAAGTGAAGGTATCTTCTTCCTTTCATCCACTCCCATTGACATTTTGTGTTATGAGATAGCATCTTAAATTTCCAAGATTTCTTCCTCTCTGAACTATATACATTTTGCTTCTCTTCTATTTTTCACGTATTCACATGATATTCTCCTTGATATCTCACTTCTTCTACCCTTATATTGCGATGGTTAGGTTGCTTAACCTGAAGTAAATCTATACATGTCAACATGTACATGGAGATGATGGATAGGATGGACAGAATCTGGGTAAATTGACTGAACATTTGTACTAGCTCCCCCCATGATCATTCTTCAGTTTTTTGTTTATATATATACATATAAACAAATTTAAGAATTTGAATTATATCAAATTATATACATATCAAGAAGCAAATTATATATCAATTATATCAAATTATATATATATCAAGAAGCAAAGTGTAACATATATATATTTATTATTACACTTTTCTTCTTGAAGGCAAAGAACTGTCTTAATAATGAAAGGTCTACATACTTCACTGGAAAAAATGTCTCTTTGATAGAATTCTGTAGGAATGTCCTGCTGCCCACTGGAGAGTCCTTGATTTCAAATTTTTCTGGTAGAACCATCAATTGTAAAATTATTGTTAATAATTTTTTTATCTATAGTAAATATCTTTGATTATGCTAAAAATTCTTAAGTAAATTTCTCTATAACAAGAAATTTTAGCTGAAAATAATATAAAAAGTAGAATTATGGTAAATGTATATGTATAATTAATTTTTAATTCAGATGCAATTTCACGATTTTTTGTAAATATTCAACTTTCAAAATATTATAGGTACACGTAAGGTTTATTTATTTTTTTTTTTTTCTTTTTGGTGAAGAAGACTAGCCCTGAGCTAACATCTGTTGCCAATCATCCTCTTTTTGCTGAGGAAGATTGGCCTTGAGCTAACATCTGTTCCCATCCTCCTCTATTTCATATGTGGGACGCCGCAACAGCATGGCTTGATGAGTGGTGCATAGGTCTGTGCCCGGGATCTAAAGCTGCGAACCCTGGGCCACCAAAGCAGAGTATGTGAACTTAACCTCTATGCCACTGGGCCAGCCCCAAAGTTTATCTATTTTATAGCTCTCATCTTGGAGAGGCAGTAATACATTTATTGAATTTGTAACCATATTGTCTCAAATTAGCAAGCTGTCTCATGAGTATACATTTATGTGCATATTTACATATGAGTAAAAATATATTGGCACATAATTTGTACACAACTAGACAACTTTACTGTCAAGCTTTCCTTAACTAAGATAGAAGGAAAAAAAGTCCTTTCAGTTCAATAAGTTCAAATCCATCTGGTGGCAGAGAAGTGAATTGGCAATCAGCGAATTAAGAGGAAGAGACTATATTCCAGTGCACTGAGCCAAGGCATTATTTTATTATTTCCTTAAATGTAAGGGCTGAATAACTTATGTCATTAAAAATTATGGTGCAGTAAGTTTAGAATCTCTATTTGCATATTACTTCTGTATCTATGAATTAACATTTGGTGTACTCTCTTTAGTCAATTTGTGCATATGCACAGACAGATTTTCATTAGATCTACAGCAAGCTGCTGCCTGAGATCCAAAAGTCAGAAGAGAGATCCCTCTCAAACGGTTTAGAAGAAATCTTCAAGATTAATAAAATGTTAGCTAAGCCCTCTGGATTTAAGAATCAAAGATGAAAGAAGAGAAAAGATAGAAAAGAAAAGGAAAAGAAATATATTCACTGGCAGCTTCTTCTGTGGTGAGCTTACCAAGCCAATCAACTATTGCTCCAGGGCGGAACATACAAAGCTTGGAAAGTCGCTAAAAGTGAACCAACTTTAAATATGAAAACACTCCTCAGGAAGCAGTGGTGACTTTCTGAAATGACTTGTTTGAAAACAAACAAAAAGTAATACAAAAGGAGTGTTACCACTGCCAAGAATAAACACTATTTAAAAAAATTGTTTCAGTGGAAAATGAATGATTTTCATACGCCCTGAGTCTAGCCGTTGCTTGAAGGGCTCTGCTGTTTCTTAAGGAAAATCACCTTTCCCGCCCTGGGAGCCCGGGGCCGAAACTGGGCAAAGTGCCCTGGCTGAGGGCTTGCCATTTGCACCTAAGGTGACTGTAAACACAGCGGCTTCCTTCTTACTTGTGAATAATAGGCTTCTTCAAGCTTATTTCTTATAGGGTATGTGCCTACTTAACTACTTTAAGCACTGGATAGGAAAGATTAAAATAGCTAGACTTCTGGATTAGAAAAAAAACCTGTAGCTGCTACTGCTGAGCCCCCGCTTCTGTCAAGGTGGCCTTCCTTTGGGAACCTTGCTTTAGTTCCTCCCCAGCAGAGAGTGGAGGTCAAAATTTAGTTCCTGTTTAAACAGCGCGGTCCCGCCAGGTCAGGAGTTTAGCTTTTCTAACAGTTTACTGAACAATCGGTTAACACAGGAAAGATGCTGCCCTAAAGGGTAGCTAAAACGCTTGTAGTTTGTGGCTGAGTTCATTATTGAAGCGCGCATGCGCGCGTGCGCCCACTCAAAACCTCCATTCTTTATATTTTAATTTGTCAAACGAAAACTTTTCTAATTTCTATCATTTGTGCATCTCTACGAGGAAATGCACCACACAAGTGCTTAAGTCATTTAGACTTATTGAGGAAGGGCGACATGAGGAAGAAGAGTAAAACGTCACATCATGCTGAACCCAAGAGAAGCAGGAACATAGAAGAGAGCGACCAGGAAGATGTAACTCCTCAAAATGATCGTTGCTGCTTTTTAAGAAGGAGAGTGGGCATCCTGCCGAAAGGAGCTCTGGAGGTAGCTAAATTTGGATCCTTCCTCTGAATTGATGTTTATCTAGGAATATTTTTAAGCTAGCTTGCAAATTTAAGGAAGACCAGAAGAATGTGTCCCAATTTAAAGAAATTAACGTAATGAAATTTGGCATACTATGTGTGGGGGATGTTGATGATTAGATTAGGCAGTTTTTACATTTTACATGAAGAATTGTATTACTGAAAGTAACCGGTAATCACAAACACAAACATCTTGAAATTGCAACTGAGCCTAATTATCTTTTCAAGTTTTTCAACTGAGAGTCTCCCTAATATAATTAGATATTGTGGTCGTTTGAGTTTGTTGAAGCACGTTTCTTATCTTTGTTACCCTTTTTTTTTTGGTGGTGGTGGTGGTGGTGGGGCAAAAGGATTATGCAGGCTTTAGAGAGGATCTGGGAAAAACACAACAGATCTGAAGTTCTTTCATCTTTATCTTAGTAAATCTCTAGCCTGGACAGAGCCAAGAAGTACGGCAGCTTTTCTCGCTTGTAAAGACGTCCTATGAACTAATCTGCCAAGCATGGCATAAAAAGGCAGGAGCAAAACCCGGTTCTCACTTTACCCTCACGCTGCTGGATGCCGTTGAAAGAAATTAATCTGAGCAGATTTAGGACTGAGGGATCTATGTCCATATGGATTGGCAGTTGGTGAGACCTCGCTATTAACGGTGCACAATTAATAAATAATATATCTCTGTTTGCTTCGGTAGCTGTTCAAGCATTAAAAAGCTTATAAAAAGATTGCTTAGACAAAAACCCCACATATGGGCAAGGTCTTGATCCATGCTGGATGTCTTCCATTCAGGAATCCCATTTGCATTTTGCATGGTACATTGCCCCCCAAACACCAATTTGTTATTCATTTTACCAAGATGGGCCAGATGAGTTAGGTACACTTATTAATAATTCTTATAAATAAATAAATAGCATTAAAAATAAAAAGAACAATCATATCCTACAATGGAATAATGTTACAACTACCGCTTAAGAGGTGAACCTGTGGCTTCTCAGAGCACTTATATTCTCTCGCATGATAAATGACTCTAAGACACCACTTCGATTCTGATTTCAGAAGCAAATTAAATTTCAAAATTAAAACAAATTTAATTTGAAGTAGCCCTTTTATAGCATCCTTATAGCAGACCTTATCAAGAAAAATGGCAGGCTCTGTGATCCTAAGAGATTTTTTGACCTGATTTAAACCCTGGGACTAACAAGATGAAGACACCAACTAATGAAGGCTTCTGCTAAAATATCTCATCCAGCGTAATGCTAAATCATGTTCAAAGACAGCTCTGTGTTTGCAAAATCTTACTCCAAATTATATCAAATCCAATCCATGAACTGATACATTTCAGTTGTTTTTATTTTGTATTGATAGCAACTGAGTACATGCAATGCTGTTTAAAGAATAATCTGATCACCTTATGCTAATAGTAACTTTGGAAATGAACTGAAATGAAAATAAAATGGAAATGAAAGCACCTGAACCCTGTGTCTCCAAAGATTGGCTCACACGTCATGGACATGTGTTGACATTATAAAATATTGTGTTATAAGGGTGTCTTCACTCTCTCTGTCTTCCTATAATTCTTCCAGGTGAGAGCACATACTGAATTTCCTTTTTCTTTTCCTTTAAATCCTTTTTTAAAAAAAATTTTAAGGGAACTCTTACTCTTTTGCAAGTAAAACTTTCCAGGAAAGCCTATATGGCATTGCTGTTACATGAGTGACATTTGCAAATATTGAGCATAATTCAGTTTCCTTTGAAATTGGTCACAGTTTTTCTACAAGAAATTCAGTTTAATGCATAAGTTGTAGTGAATCTACAGATAAATCAGTTAGGTTATTTTGGATGTACTAAATAAAGCCACCCAATTCTCTTACACTCTTTATTGTATTACTCTATAATGTACACAGTGAAGACTAGCATATGTTTAAAAGTATTACATCGTATCTCCTTTCAAAATTAGTACAATAATTTCATTATTTTGGTTGATTAAATTTATTCATTGCCAAAAAGTCTGGGCAAATGAACAAATACATCCATTAAAGGAGAAAAAAAAAAATCAACTCTATAACTTCTTTTTCTGAAATAATACTTCCTGGGCCTTCAGGAAGCAATTATTGAAATAGTTTCTGCATTCTCTTAGAAATTACATGGTTGCATGCAAACAAGACTTCATCCAAGATTTTCAAATGCAGATTTCTAGGAGTAACTTTTCTTCACCTGGGATAGGGAGAAATTAATTTTAGATTGTAATGTAGATTTAATGTAACTATGGTAAATGTAGCAGGTTAGGAATTTTGTCAGTCATTGATTTACTGCTTAACTGGAGGAAAATACTTTAAAACAACACTCCCAGGACTGTCATAGCGCTTCTTTATTGTCAAGGTGTCAGAATACTGCATCAGGTAGCCACTAACCTTAAAAGTGATTTATGATATAAAAAACCCTACTAAAAATTACTTTAGTTTTATCATTTTAAAAACTACATGAAAAGATCTTTTAAATTATTTCTTTTTTTCTGGTCTGTGCAATACAACCCACAACAGAGCAGTTAGCTCATAAAAAGAACATACATTATGAGAATGTTCTAAATTTTCACATTTTGTTTATGTTTTATTGCCCTTACTTAGGTTAACATGTGGTACATTTTTACAAAGCCTGATTGTTCCCATATTTAATTTCTATGCCCATAAAGCCACATATTTTTAATACAATCCAACCAGCAGGAAATTATCAGACTCTACTAAATATTTTAATATTAGCCTGAAGTTGTGAAGTGAAATATAAAAGAGAAAGTGGTTTTAGAGCCTGTGACATTTCACACTATTCCATCAGTAATAAAGATATATAAATCAACTTTTCTGGAATGTAATTTGGGAATTTTAAAATCCTAATACCAATTCTGTGAAATAATTAATAAAATATGATATGTAAAGTCAACAATGAACATAACACAAGAGTACGTTTCTTTTTTTTACTAATCCTTTTTCCATTACTAATACAAGAAATTTTCATTTTAAGGGACAATACATTTATTACACAAATAGGAATTCTGGTGGTTTGTAAATTAGAATCCTGTATTGTTTTTATACCTGATATATAAAATTGCTGATCAATTTATTTAGTCCTAAATTTTAGACATTTTTAAGAAAACACATCTGTCTTAACAAAAGCGCTATTTTTATATCCCCTTTCATCTCCTACTTGTAAATTATTTGACTTTTAACTTACAGTTCTGTATACATCCCAATTATACTTTAAATGGAGGGTTGCTGATCATGCCAATTGTACATTAAATGGAGGGTTGATGCAACCTTTGTGTGGTAAGCAGGAACTAGTCAAATGAAAATAACCCAGAAAACAATATAGTAAAGATTTTTAATTCCAGCTTCTGAAGCCAGGCTATATTTGAGGGACAGAAAGGAGCATAAGGAGTTTAAAAAAAAAAAATGAAGGAAAATCAAATACTCCTTTCTCATATAAGGCCATAAAAAAAGTCATTAGTAGACATTTTCTATACAATCTTCACAGAGGATATTTGGTGAATATAATCACAGTGGAGAAGAGTCCTATCTTCTCAAGTTGTTATATGGAATTGGTTTGTACTATAAGAAGATAGAAACGGAAAAAAGTAGCATTTATAATAAAGAGACCAAACGATATTTGAGACATGTTTCAAAGCTTTATAGTCAAATTTTGAGTAATGTCAGAGAGCAGCTATTTCAATGAACCTCATTTCTTTTACATGGCTAGAATCTGTGTGGGATGGATAAGGAGATCAGAGACACAGAGCCTGGGAGGGACAAAATAGAAGAGTGTGTACTAGAATGTGGAGATTATAATTATAATTAACTTCTTATAGATTCCTGAGTGTTAGCTGCCTCTGTAGCTTTGCATATGCTCTGCTCATGTTCGAAATGCTGTTTACCTCCCAGCCTATCAGCAGAAATCCTACTCACCTTTGAGAGTCAGTTAACATGTCACTGATTTGGAGGAATCTTGTCTGACCCACTTTAGATATTTATCCCTTGTGCCACTACTGTGACGTGTAAGAATTTTTGTTACATTTATCAGAGTGTATTACAAATATTTAAACACATATTTCCCCTTACCAGGCTTTAAACTCCTTGCCAGAAGGGACATTAACTTGTTTTTCCTATGTCTGTGATTCCTAAATTAATGCATGATATATGGTAGAGATGTAATTCATTCTTGTTCAATAAATGAATACATAATGGAAGAATATTTGCTTAGGTACTACTGGTTAGGGACGTCATCAAATAACCAATAAAAAAATAGAATTAGACATTTGCAAATAGAACAGTACATTTCATTATTATATTTATTTTCAACCGCCTAAGACATTCTTTAGGGGTACTGTGAGAGAAATACTGGAAATGATAGAAGAGAAAAGGGATTAAAATAACAGTTATGGTAATCTATGTATTTGGACCTACTTGCTTTTTGTTTTTAAAGGACACAGCAGAAGATATGTTATTTTCTGAAATGCTTGAGTCAGCTGGATTGTGTTTGACTTTAGCCACCCGGGTTGTATTTTTCTGTGTACATCACTGCCTTTTTACTGGACCACTTGAGTTCCGTTATTATAACGGTTATACATTCTAAGCTTTCTATCTACTCATTTGAGCACAACTACCTAAAGATCTGCTAATGATCTTTAAGGTTGCAGGAAGACCAAATTGCTTTATTAGCTAATGCTAAAAAGTTGTGAGGCTCCCAATCAAACCATACGTACATACAGTACTTCTTTATAATAACAGGTAAAAATCAGTGAACTCGCACTTTGTGCCGGCACTGTTGCAGGTTCTTTACATGTACTATCATCTTTAATCCTCAGTAAATTATGAAGCAAGTGCTACTATTAAGCCCATTTTTCAGATGAGAAAACTGAAGCACAGGGCATTGCCCAAGGTCACACTGCTAATTAGTGAGCATTTGAGAAAACTAGGCCATAAGAAATTTACTAGAGAAAGTATGAGATTTGTTTTTCACATATCAATAACACAAGTTCTTCAGCGAATTCTTCTGTATTTACATATGCCATTAGCTATTTTTGAAATAACTAATCCTATTTCTGAGTTCAACTCTAATGTCAATAGAATGATTGCCATTTGCTACAGGGGAAAAAAAACACAAAGCATCAATCAAACACCCTTTCTAATGTTAACCAGATTTTGTACATGTGAATCTATGCTTCTTCACCATAATTCTTAAAAAAAGAGAAGGCTTCTATATTTTTAGAAGGCAATAAAATATTATTATTTAAATTTTAATTAATATTGCAATCATGTTTTTAGCTATACTTCATGGCATATTGAGACTTTTTTGTATAACCCACGTATATAAGTTATTTATTACACTTTTGTACCTCTTGGAGCTTAACTGTTTCAAATTTTACAAATGTTGGTAGTTACATTATTTTGAACTTTTTATTACATATTGCATATATTTATTACATCTGTTTGCAGCCCTTACTTGGCCTGGGCTTTCATCCTGAGTCTCTAACTGCCAGCTGGGCATCTCCAGAGATCTTCAACTATTATCCAATTTTCAGTTATCCAAAAACAAATTCAACATCCTTTTCCCAAATATAGTTCACTTCATTTCTATCAGTGACATGATAATTCTCCCAAGGTCCTAGCTTGAAATCTTGGATCCATGCCTAACTTCTTTTTCAACTACTCTCTCTACAAACATTAAATCAATATGCCCTTTCTCTATTTACTTCTGTCTTTCTTTTCTTTCCCACTTGACCTGCCTTGGTCCAGATCCTACCACCACAGCAGAGAGTACCATTGGAAATGAACATTGACTTTCCTGAAAAATTTCTTTGACACACTTTTTCCTTAAACATTTAAAATGAATATGGCCAATTAAATGACATCCCATTTTTCAGTCTACTATTTAGCATCTTTGGCTATTTCTTATCTCTGTAAACATATGCTCATCTATGCTCTCCTAACAATAATCTTCCATTCCAGCTTAATTGAATTTCCAGTTGTTCACATTTTTTCTCTTATTTTTGTTGTCTAAAGTGTCCTCTCCTTTCTTGCCATCCTTCAGGCATAATTTTCTTCTTGGGGCTTAATTCAAGCCCTGCCTACTCCACAAAGTTGTCACAACCATCCTATCACGTCTTTTCTCAGCTGCTTTCCCACTTGTTTTCCATGGCCCTCACTGGGCATTTAGCACGTGTAGCTCTCTACTTAAATGTATGGTTTTACCTGACTATCCTACCCTCTTACCTGGGCTACAGAGGCCTAAAAGCAGAATTTTAAAAAACTAACTGTTTAGCCTTATACCTTGTATTTTTATTCATAATAACTATGATTGTTTGAAAGCTTTTGTTCAGGAATATGATTTCCAATCATTACACTGGATACTGTTTTATACTACAGTTTCCATGAAGGCATTGTTTGTTAAATGAAACACCGACTGTGGAAGTTCTCCAGATGTGTTACCTGTAGTTACTTATTAACACTGCTCGTTACTTACTACTGTTCTTTACTTTATGTTACTCCTGGATTCTGCCTTAGCATTAGTGCTAATTTTTTCTTACCTAGATTTTAGGATAGTTTTTCTGATTTTAATCTTCCCCTTCTACAATGTGTTTGTTTATTGAGTATTAAGGGCACATTCTGTACTTTTCTTTATTTAACTATCAAAGTTATTTGTTCCTAAAATGTAACATTTGGTTAGTTTACATCCTATTTATCTTCAGAAATCTTGAATGACTCTGAACTAGAGAAAATAGTCCTATCTGCTTTGGCATCCATTTCCCTGATAGTGACGTTTCTCTTTGTACATTGACACATTTGTTGTGGTCAGCTCCAAACACATATGTACTGACCCCTGTATGCCAGACGCACTTTCATGACTTTCTGCTTTTGCTAATGAAGGTCCTTCATCTTAGAATCCCATACTCCTGTGAAATCCTAGTCAACTTTCTGCACTTCACTCAAAAGCTACTTTGTTGAAAGTTTCCTTCCTTCTTGTTGCCAAAGCACTCTGCTTGTCCTTCTGTTACCACTCTTATTTCCTTCATATTTGTGTCATAGTCATGCATGCATATTACTTTTCCTATACTAAATGGTAAGCCTCTTGAAGTTAGTTGCTGTGTAAAATATGTCTCTGTACTCCTATCAAAGCTCCATCATTGTAGTGCAATAGGCATGTGATGAATTTTTAATAATTTATGCTTCATAATTTACTATAGGGTTTATTTTCCAATTTGGGTTCTGATACTGAATATCTCAACCTTGTATTCATATAGAAAGGGGATAGGGATGCCTGCTATTTGTAACTGAAGCATGTTTCAGCTAACTAGCTCATTCATTTCTCTCTCATTCTCATGTCACCTCTCCCTAATGACATTTTTTTTGTCGCTGTAAAACAATACAATTTGGTAGTGTTTATTTGGCATTCTGGCTCCTCTAGCTGGCAGTTGAAGGAGAGTGAGCTTGCAAGAATTTTTAAAGTTGATTCTTGGGAGACTTTATATGCAATTCCATGAGACTTGAGGGCCAGCAAAGACTATTTCTAAGACCGATAGGACTCTTCAAGTTTTATTGGGTTTCTGTACAAGGCAGAGGGTTTACATTTATTGCTAGGCATTTGCCATGCTCATTGGGGTAATTCCATCAGTTTTATAGAGTACAGGTTAAAAAAGATAGCTTTCTTCATGTGCCTTAGCTGATTCATTTGAGAACTCTGCAATCCATCCCTCTGTGGCAAGATAAGCCATCAAATTCAGTCCTGCAATCTTCACTGTGCCTAAGCAAAGCAGTGTGCCAAGCAAAAAGAAAGAAATTAAAATTATCCAGAGTGGTAAGGCATTAACATAGTCATTTACAAAAATAATTTCTGTATCTTGGAATCAGTTTAGAAACACACTAGGCTCATGATGTTGTTCTCTTACAAATTTTTATAATCACCAATACACAGCCAAGCAACATGGAACATAATATCCAACTAAGACATAGTTTGCCACCAAATTCAGCGTTCAATTGAAATATTGTGTTAGCACAAGACATCTCCATGGATAAATGGAAAGCCTCAGTAAACTTTACATCAATAGAGTTGTTTTATGTTGGAGCATCAAATCTCATGGGCTCAGTGCTGATCATGTTTTCTCACACAATCTAATTGGGAATGATACCAAACCTCTTAATCTCAAGTTCATGTGCCCAATGGACAGTAAGCCAAACACTGAGACCTTGGTGCTTGGAGATGAAGAAAGGTTTTTCGAACTGGCTGAAATGAGAAGGTGGGAGCATGGGTTCACTCAAATCCACATTAACAAGAGCAGAACGCAGGGGGGTTTTACAGAGCTAAGGGGCTTGGCAGGAGGAGCTTTGGAGAAACAAAGGGGTCACTCCCAGTAAGCCCGTGGGCAATCTGACTTCTGGGTGTCAATGGGTGCTGGGGGCTCAGCCATCCAGTGAGTGCAAACTTCCTGAAGGCATTCTCTTTCTTCTGCAAAACAAGCTCACAAATCCTCATGATCTCTGAGTCATCCCTCAAGTTAAACAAGTAAACAGTGTGGGGAGAGAGAAAATCTCCCTCTGCCCTTTTCCTTAAGGTTCTTATGGCCGGCCAAATAATTAACAAGACAGGTTAGCAGGAGAAAACAATACCAAATTTAATAACATGTATACATGGGAGAAACTCAGAAATGAGCAACTTGTCCCTCTGTCTAAGCTGCTTGCTTAAGTATTGCAGCTAAAGGCGAGGAACATGTTGGGGGTGGGTAGTGGTCTGAGAATTCAGAGGGCAGGAAGACAATTCTTTTCAGAGTCATCTATAGATAATGTGGTCAGGGAAAGACAGAGTTTTTGATAAAAGGGGCTTGGTGCCTTTCCTGTTGTAACCTCTATGCTACATTATCTTTACAGCCATCATGATAATAACTCCTTCCTGAAACAGATCTTTTGTTTTAAATTCTTTAGGCAATTTGAGAGGGGAAACTCAAATATTCTTCCTGAGTTCTCTGAGTTCTTATTGTCTTCAGCTTGAAATAATCCGCATACCAGAGTGGTGCCTCCTGGGGTAGCCTGCCCTGAGCACCATCAACAGCAAATTGACAAGATTCATCTATGTTTGTGTTGGGAATAAGGTCAAAAGGCAATCATATTCTTATTGAATATCTACAGTAACTTTCAGGTACCCGGCTTCAAGAACTTGTTGTTGAATTGAATTGAAATTTAAGAAACTCAGAAGATTCATATAAACCTAGTAATTTCTGTACTAGCAGAATGCCAGGTTGTTGTGCAAGTTTATGCTCAATACATTATGACTTCGAATCTACTCTATCAAAGAATTGATCAGAACTTGAAATATGGGATTTACCTAGAGTTAGTGTCAGACCCCATAGGTTTAGGGACTCAGTCCCATCAGACTACTCCCATTTCAGATGCCAGTGGCAAGTAATAGATACCCAGGTATCAACTTCTGTCAGACTTGGCTACAAAGTCGGGTTTTTTACAACTTCCTTGACCCCAGGTTTCTCCGGGAAACATATTACTTCTACTTCACTTACATTTACAGATTTATTATGAAGAATGCAGATGAACAGGTAGATGAAAAGATACATAGAGTGAGGTCTGGAAAGATCCTGAGAACAGGAGATTCTTTCCCCTTGGAGTTGGGGTGTGCCACCCTCCCAGTACATAGATGTGATCACCAACCCGGAAGCTCTCAGGAGTTTCCATTACATAGGTATGATTGATTAAATCATTAGTCATTGGTGATTAGCTCAATCCCCAGTCCCTTTCCCATCCCTGAAGGTAGGGGCCTGGGGCTGAACGTTCCAACCTTCTATCACATGGTTGGTTCCTCTGGCAACTAGTCCCCATCCTCCAAGGGTCACTTCATTAGCATAAACTAAGGTAAGGTTGAAAGGCGTTTGTTATGGGGTAAGGATTGGGCATTGCCAATTTTTCTTTACTGGTACTGCTAGATTTTTCCCTCATCTTTCTTTTAGTATTCAGCATCAGTGAATATTTTCTAAGCATTTTTTCCCTAAATAACTTTCATAGTTTTATAAATATCTATTGTTTTCTATATCTTCCTGATATTTTTATAATGATAATATTTATAATAATTTCTTTGTTTATTCCTACTACCTATTCTATTATTAAATAAACTTCAAGGAAACATAAAAAAAGGGAGACTCATCTTACAGATATATTTTTACTGAGCTTTAAGGTTAGTTATGTTACCAAGCAAGGGCTCACTGCCCGATGCACATGGAAGCCAATACTATGGCACCGGATTTTGAGAAAAGAAAAAGCCTTAATGGAGGGGTCAACTGGCAAGGAGACAGGAAGCAAGACTCTCAAATCTGTCTTCCCGACCCAGGGTTCAGGGCAAAATGTAAGGAGTTAGGAGAATTTCAAACTTGGCAGAAGCTGATCGGCCAGTCTCGAATCAGTCCATATACGGTAATCAAGCTACTTGGGCTGCTGAAAGCTGGATTTTCCTTACTTAAAGACTTCTCAGTTTGTACAGGGCTCTGGTGGCAACATTTCTGCGGATTCTTGGTTCTGGGGTCATCCTGGGGCTATGAGTTCCCACCTGGAACATGTGCAATGATGTCTCTGTTATTGAGCAAGGTTTGATTAATCAATAACCTCTTTTAAGGAAGAAACACTAGTTTAATCTGGTCAATGTTTTACATGCTGTTTCAATTCCCATTTTTCTTTGTACATTCCTCAGTTTTGAGGGAAATAGGGCAACCACCACCCTAGCTACTTTCTTCTGATTGGGGGCATAGATCTTTTTTTTCTGGTAAGGAAGATTAGACCTGAGCTAATATGTGTTGCCAATCCTCCTCTTTTTGCTGAGGAAGATTGGCCCTGGGCTAACATCTGTGACCAGCTTCCTCTACTTTATATGTGGGAGGCCTGCCACAGCATGGCTTGATAAGCAGTGTGTATGTCTGTGCCCAGAATCTGAACCAGCGAAACCTGGGCCGCCGAAGCGGAGCATGCGAACTTAACCACTATGGGGGGGCACGGGTTTTTACGAGAGGAATCGAATTGTTTGTCAGTTAATTGTAAATATTCACGAGTTCCAGGGCGCTGTTCTTGGAGGGATTGATATCCTTGGGTCTCTGGCCTAATGTGACATAAAAATAATCCAGTGGCCTGTAGTCTTTGAGTAATAAACTTGACAAGAAGATTGAGAATTATGCACTCAAACAGGAGGAACAAGATCATAACTGAGGGACCTGTTAGTGAGTATAGCCATGTCCTGCTGGGAAGAAATCCTTTTATAGATTCCCAGATATTGTTGGCTGTTGAGTTACGGCCCCATGGGGAATCATGTAGCCAAGTAGTTTGGTTATATATTTTTAGTGTTTTGTTCTACTTGGCTGGAAGTGTTAATCCACGTGCAACATGAGATATTTGCCATCGTGCAAACTCCACCATGTTCAGCCAGTAGGTAATCTAGGGCCAGGTGGTTATCCATGACTACGTTTGCCAGCAAGTCTGTAGAAATTTTAATGTCATCTAAGGCAGTTGCTGTGGAGCTTGCCAGTTTCTCCACAGAGGCTGTGAGATTTCTCAAGGCAGCCTCATGGTGTGCAAAACCTCTCCGTGGCTAGGAGGCCAACAGCATGTCCTATTCTAGCAATAATCATCCAGAGGGTTCTTTTTGTTCGGGGGGTTATGTTAGTGGAATTGGCAGATTGAAAAATTGTTATGTCAGGTTTTAAATATCCTACAGTACATTGCCCTCTTATCCAGACATTATTTAAGCATTGGAACATCAGGACCATACCACCAAAGGTAGTATTGGCTTGTGCTGACTGTAGATGGCCCCCGGGGCTGCCACAAATGAACAGATACCTTCTTGGAGCACAAGTAGTTCTCCTGTTGGAGGGGTTGAGGAATGTGATTAGCTTGCTCGGGAGGTTGGAGTCTTGATCTGTACCTGGATTTTTACATAGAGGGCATAGGGTCCCCCTCTGAAAGTTTGAATTAATTTACAGGGTTGGGCATACTGAGGATGAACTTGGGCTGAAATATTTCTACAGAAATTTTGCCACTCTTTCAATTTAGGTGGGGTTTGGTAAATTAAGGTCTAAATTCCCAGTCTTCCATTAGCCCAGTACTCAGTGTAATCCTCAAAACTTTGGTTGGGGAACCTTTTACATATGGCATATGGGTTTGGGGTCCCACACGTAGTGAAATTGCAATTTGACTGAGTATACCTATCTGCTAAAACCAAGACTACCTTCTTAAAGAGATCATTTTGGTCCCAAGGCCAGAATGAGCTCAGGTACAGGGAAAGATTACTTGATCAGGCAGTAAGATTACCTGCTGGAATAATATTAAGGCAAGAGAATGGGTCTTCCCAGACTAACTCCTCTTCTATCGGGAGCTCAAATCTGATGTTCCTGAACCCTCAGTGCTCAGAAGCGGAGAGAACTTGAGAGAAGTTACTTACAGGAAGAGCTGAAAACAATGTAGGATGGGTATGTGGGTTTGGGTGACAGAACCAGCAGTCTTGTAAATGTCCCCCGGTTGCCGTTGCCTGGGACGACTTTACCAGGGAGTTTGTTTCCCATCTTCCTCATGTGTCAAAAGTAGGGACGAAACACAATATACATATTAGATAAGGAATTAGAACTTTTTATTTTTAATGTTTACAAAGAATGTGATTTAGGAAGCGAATATCCCAACCAGGAAAGTGAAACACATTACTTAGTGAAATGATAGCAAGTTAAGATGGAAAGAGTTTAGCATAAAATGATCAGATTAATATGGTAACTATAATAAAGGCTAGGTATAATAAGAATTTGGATTTATACAAGCCTGGTCCAGTCTCTTGGATGGGAGCAGTCTACTTTCGAGATGTCTATATCTTCTCTTCCTGGCCAGGTTGAGCCTTAGCTTCCTATTTTTTTTTTTTTTTAAAGTAATAAAGTGTTCATAAGTGCAAATAGGGGCCAAGAAATCAGCAGTGGGTTTCCAGGTCCATCCGGTGTTAGGACAATTGGGTCCTCCTATTTCCTCCTGTCCATGGAGAGTACACCCTGTTTGGGAATTGTAAAGGGGATGAGGAGTATCCTGGTTAGAAATGGGTACTATCGTTACTTATGAGTGGTGTATCCAAGGTTTAACTCCTTTTAGCTTTGCTGAGGAATGTGTAACTACAAGGACTTCACAAGGTCCATTCTATTTAGGTTGCAGTTGATCTTCAGGGTGTTGATTTTTCCAAGTCTTAAGGAGGACCCAATCCCTTGAGTTTATGAGGTGCAGGGGAAGATCTGTGGGAAACGTTAATTGGCTAGGACCATACTTATGTATAGCAGAAAAAGCACCTAGAGACTGTACACATTTTATAGTATCTCGTTCTCTTACAATATGATCATTTTCAAGACTGCAATAACAGTCTTAAGGAAGGGTCTCCCATGTAACATTTTATAAGGGCTCAACTGAAGCTTGCTTCTAGGGGCTACTCTTACCCTAAGCAGAGCAATTGGTGAGACCTTATCCCACCTTAAGTTGGTTTCTTTACATATTTTAGCAATTGTCTTTTTTAAGGTATGATTCATCTTTTCAGTTTTTCCTGTAGACTGAGGTCTCCATGACACATTTAATTTCCATTGTATTCTGAGGGCCCCAGACACCTCTTGAGTTACCTGGGCTATGAAATCTCCTCCACTGTCACTTTGAATTGAAAGAGGCAATCCAAGCCAAGGGATAATTTCTTTTAGTAAGGCCCTTATTACCTTGGAATCCTTTTCTGTTCTGCATGGAAAAGCTTCGACCCATCCTGTGAAGGTGTCCACAAATACTACCAAATATCTATAATTTCCCACGGCTCTTGGCAGGACAGTAAAGCGTATTTGCTAATTATCTCCTGGTTCTTTCCCTCAGGTCTGCATCCCTTTTATTATTAGGGGTGGTCTGGTTTTAAGATTGTTTCTGGCACAAATCAGGTAATTTTGTATTACCTTTTGAATGGTCCTTTGCATTTGTGGACCAACAATAAACTTTTGCAGCCAATCTTAGGTTGCATCCTTCCCATAATGGTTTCCTTGATGTAGATGAACAATAATTTTCTGCATTGAAAGCTCAGGTATAAGCACTAGTCCCCGTTCGTTATAAATCCAGCTGTCTTTGGTTGTTTGGTACTGATCACCATCCAAGTCGCCAGAGTCATCACGAAATCCCCATTCGTCTGCTGTCTCTAGATCCCTTTCGGAATACTGAGGCTTAAATAGAGACAGATCCACACTTGGAATGAGTGCTAGGGCCTTAGAATCTGGATTTTTGGTTCTGGCTGCCCATTTTGTGGCCTGATCAGCCAAATTATCTCCTTCAGCTGCACAACTATCAGTCTTTTGGTGGCCTGGGCAAGGTACTATGGCCACTTCCTCGAGCACTATAACAGAGTGTAATACGGCCAGTATCTCTTATGCATGCATGATTTTTTTCCTTCCTAGTGTTCGTAGACTTTTCTCTTTCCATATGGCCCCATGTACATGCAGGACAGAGAAGGCATGCTTAGAATCAGCATAAATGGTTACCTTTTTCTTAGCTCCGAGGTGCAGGGCTCTCGTGAGGGCTATGAGCTCTGTCTTCTGGGCAGACTTACCTGGAGGGATGGCTTCTGCTTCTAGGATTTCCTGATGAGTCACTACTGCATACCTGGCCTCTTGGAGTCCCTGGTCCATTAAGCTGCTCCCATCAGTAAACATTTCCGTATCTGGATTTTCCAAAGGCTGATCAGTCAGGTTGGGTCTACTAGAATAAACTTCTTCAGTTATTTGTATACAATCATGGACAGGTTCTCCTGTCATACTGGAAGCAGAGTTGCTGAGTTTAGAGTGGATATTGCCTTTAATTTTACATTTGGGTTGTCAAGTAATGTGGCTTGGTATTTGCCCAACCTTCCTGAAGTAAGCCAACAGTCATCTTTACGTTCAAGGGGCAGTAGCACACAACGTGGAGTGTGCACACTGGTAGGCTGACCCAGGGTAAATTTTTCAGCTTCTTGTAAAAGGCCAGAGGTTGTAGCCAAGGCCCAGAGGCAAACTGGCGATCCTTGAGTTACCACGTCCAATTGTTTGGAAAAGGAAGCTGCTGGCCTTCTGCCAGCAACTAAATTTTGAATTAGCATTCTAGACTTATGCCCTGTCTTTCATGCACAAAAAGATCAAATAGTTTCAGCTCTTGGGAGACCAAGAGCTGTGGCTGTGAAAAGTTTCTCCTTGATAGTATGGAATGCCCTATGGTATTCCACAGTTCAGTTAAATGGCTCATTGCCATTTCCTTTAAGAGCCTCATATAAGGGTTTGGCCATGAGTCCAAAATTAGGAATCCAAATATAACAAAACCCAGCCACTCTTAAAAATCCTCACAATTGTTTTCTGGTGGTGGGTGCAGCCACCCTAGCTAATGCTTTCGTTTGATCTGGTAATAGGTTTCTTTGCCCTTTTGATAACTCAAATCCTAGATATTTTGCAGTTGGTTGAGAAATTTGAGCCCTTTCCTTGGAAATCTTATACCTCCAGTCTGCCAGGAAGTATAGGGTGAGGATTATATTTTGGTGTGAAGCTTCCTTAGTTTTACTAGCAATCAGTATGTCATCCACATATTGGAGTAAGACTCCCTCATTTAACTGGAGATCCCTTAAATCCTTGGCTAAGGCTTCCCCGAAGACGGTGGAGGCATTCTTAAATCCTTGTGGGAGTACCATCTAGCAATATTGTTGTTTTACATTGGTCTCTGGATCATCCCATTTGAAGGTACACAGTTCCTGGGGCACAGGACTTAGGAGTATACATAAAAAGCATCTGAGTCCAGAACTGTAAACCACAAAAGTCTCCAGATAAAGTTGTAAGCAAGGTATAAGGATTTGGCACTACCGAATGTATGTCCTCTACGATTTGGTTAATGGCTTTCAAATCCTGCAAAAAAAAATAGTCTCTGGTCCCAGGTTTTTGTACTGGCAGGATGGGAGTGTTATATGGAGATTGACAAGGCCAGATTAATCGGCATTTAAGAAAGGTGGTTATCAAAGTCTTTATGCCTTCCTTTGCATGCCTCTTTAAAAGGTAGTGCTTCAAATTTGGAGCCTTGGCACCTAGATGGAGTTTTACTACTATTAAGTCAGCCCTCTAGGCCCTTCCTGGCTTCCCGTGGGCCCTAATCTCTGCTCTTATCTTTTGTAGAAGATCCTCGTGGACTTCTTGTTGAGGCTTGTCTCCTAACTGTAATAGTATAGATTGGAGGGTGCAGGCTTCAGCTGGGAGGACTTTAACGTCGACTTTTTCTGATGAAAAAGTCACTTGGACATTTAGTTTTCTTAGTAGAACTCGTCCCAATGATGGGATAGGGCACTCAGGCATATACAGAAAGCTGTGCTTTAGAGATGTTTTCCCTGTGTGACACTCGAGTGGTTGTAGGAAAGGCTTATGAGAGACGTCCCCAGATACACCAGTAAAGGATGTGGTCTTGGGGGAGAGGGGGCCCTGTCTAGTGTTTAGTACAGAATAAGTAGCTCCGGTGTCAATTAGAAAGTCTGTAAGTTTCTTTCCTACTGCTATTGTTACTTGGGGTTCCTTGTGGGAAATGTTGATGGAGATAATGCAGTTTAAAGGAACCCCTGGGCCCCATCATTCCTGGTCACTATCTACAGTTGCGGCATCTGGCAGGAGGCTTGGAGGCGAGTCTCTTTTCCTTCTTGCCGAGGAAGTTTGGGACACTCTCATTTGCAGTGTCCCTTCTGTCTACAAAAGGCACATTGTTGTGGCCCAAAAGATGGATGGCCCTTTCAGTTGGGTGGTGGGGGTCCCAGGAGTCTTACTCATGGTTATTTGTTTTCTCCCGTAGACATCTTGCCTGGTCTTGGTGGGTCGCAACTGAGAGCTGCAGTGAACAGAGCAGCTTGTTGCCTCACGTCTCACTGCTTCTACTTTTCCTGTCTGGTCTCGGATGTTGGATCTGGACCAGTTGAGACATTGGCATCCTCAGACCCCTTCCAGTCTTTGTAACTTGTTTCTTATATCTGACTAATAAAGGTCATATTGACCAATCTCATGTTATTTGGGTGTTCTGGATCGATATCAGTGTATTGTCTGTAAGCCTCAAGAACTCTTTCAAGGAAGGTGGATAGGTTGTCTTTGGGCCCTTTCTGTACTTCCTGGATCTTATTTAAACTTTTAGGTATTGGGTCCCCTTTGTGAGGTCCCGTTATTAAGCATTCCTTATAATGGTTTAACTTTGCTTGGTCTCCTGGGTCATTGGGGTCCCATGTTGGTTCTGCTCCAGGGATGGCCTTTGCCACTGGGGTCCTGATTGGGTTGTTTGGTTGTAATTTATGGAGACTTTCGGCTCCCTGGTGGGCCTTTTCTAACACTATCCTACTCTCCTCCGGAGTGAGGAGGGTATTCCTGAGGGCCTGTATGTCAGCCCAATCAGGATGATGAGTAGCAAAAGTAGAGATGAAGAGATATTTTCCATCATTTTAGGATCTTCTCTGTAGGATGGCATGTTATTTTTCCAATTATATAGATCAGAGGTAGAAAAGGGGGAGCATACATATATAAATCCCCTAGGTTGGCCTTTGATGCCTATCCCTATGGGGACTTGTCTCAGTGGATATTGCCCTGCCTGAGACAAAGTAATCCCTGGGCTGAATTGAGTACCCTGCCAGGTATGGGGAGTGGAGGCTATTCCCTTTGACTATCTGGTAAGGAAGTGTACAGGGCTGAACCTGTGGCCCTAGGAGGATTGTTGGTGGAAGCCTTGGCAACTGCCTCAGGAATTTCCCCTTTATATGGCAGGGAGACTGCAGGAGGTGCCAGAACTGCAGGAGGTGCTGAAGGAAGAGCCAAATGTAGTAATTCCAGGTCATCATTAGGCTCTGATACAGAAAGACAGGCTTTTCCTGAGAGTCTTCCCTGTGAAGCATAATTTTACCTCTTTTTTTTTTTTTTGGTGAGGAAGATTGGCCCTGAGCTAACGTCTGTTGCCAATCTTCCTCCTTTTGCCCAAGGAAGATGGTCCCTGAGCTAACATCTGTGCCATTCTTCCTCTACTTTGTATATGGGACACTGCCACAGCATGGCTTGATGAGTAGTATTAGCTCTGCACCTGGGATCTGAACTGCGAACCCTGGGCTGCTGAAGTGGAGCACGCAAACTTAACCACTATGCCACTGGGCCAGCCCCTCACATCTTTTCTGAAAATTCTTATTCTGATATAAAAACATAAATAATTGTGCATATGGGATTTCGTCTCATTTTTCCTCTCTTTTGTAAAACAGGTCTAATTGTAAAATAGTATTATACTTCAAAGACCCGTTCTCGGGCCATTTTCCCCCTGACTCCTGCTGATATTGGGGCCAGGCAGCGTCACAAAAGTAAATCATTTTCTTCTTTTTCATTGGCTCATAGCTAAACATCAACCAACTTTGAATACATTGCAAGGGACTGCAGTCAGGTATACTATTGACACTCTCCATTTTGAAAAGTTTCTCTCAGGATGATTGGAGCAAAATGACAACAAGGAGATGTCTTGGGTGGAAATTCCTCTGACTCTGGACCCTCTGAGCCAGAGGACCCTTATTTATATCAGGTTTAACAAAGCTTTGCTGCGGCCAAGAGCCAACTCATATCAACCAATTTTAGCAAATAAAACAGTCAGGCATAGTTACACATTAACAAAAAAATTCAATACCCTGGGATTCTAAACCAAAGTTCAGAACTGTAACTCAACACTTTGAGAACCTCAGCAGTTATAAGCTTTTGTATTGTCTCCCTAGGGTGGGACTCTCAGCCACAATCCTAGTCTTGGGACTCTAACTCAAGTTTTGGGACTCTAACCTGACTGAAATTACTCCGGAGTGGGACTCTAACCCACAATCCTCATCAGTTTCTTAGACAATTTAGGCACAGGTATGTACTAATGAGGTTTCTCACCCAAAATATGTCTGATCCAGGAGCTGTTTCTTCTCTTAAAAGTGAAAATAGCACCGAGTAGCCTGGAGTTCTGCGGTGGGGAAGCAGGAACCGTCAGCTGTGCCTCTAGACAAATTCAGTCTAAGTGGCCACTTAGGGTCGGTCAAAAGGGCCCACACCCCACCAGAGGCTACAGTGCCTTAGGCAGGCAGTCACAAGACCTTGGTCCCTTTGTGGTTGCCAGAAATTTTTACCAAGCAGGGGGTCACTGCATGCCCCACAAAGAAGCCAATAATACAGCACCAGCTTTTGAGAAAAGAAAAAGGTTTTATCACAGGTTTGACTGGCAAGGAGACAGGAGGCAAGGCTCTCAAATCTGTCTCCTGGATCCAGGGTTTGGGGCAAAATTTAAGGAGTTAGGGGAATTTCAAACTTGGCAGAAGCTGATTGGCTAGTCTCAAATCAGTCCATGTATGGTAATCAATCTACTTGGACTGCTGGAAGCCAGAGTCTCCTTATTAAAGGACTTAGTTTGTAAAGGGCTGTGGAGGCAACATTTCTGAAGATTCTTGGTTCCGAGGTCATCCTGGGGCTATATCTTCCTCCCTGACACATGCAGTGCTGTCTCTGTTATTGAGCAAGTTTTGATTAATCAAAAACCTGTTTTAAGGAAACAAAACTAGTTTAAGCTGGTCAACGTTTTATGTGCTGTTTCAGTTATGTCTTATTAAAGTCAACAACACACCTGTAACTGTTGAAAATAAGGTTTTCAAAAACAAAAATGGTGATTTTTAACACTTTATGTTATAAATGGAGCTATTATACACTAATATAACAAAGAAATTGAAAAAACATACTTTGTTCTTTTCTATAAAATTTCTTGGGTTTTGAAGTAAATTTGGATAGAAAAAAGATAACTATACCACATTGGAATTTCTTTTCAAAAATAGAATCATCCCTGGATGTTATCATTAAAGAGTTTTCATTATTATTAAATACAAAGTACCTCGCTAAAGTAAAAACATTCATAGCTATATTTGAAAAATCAAGGAATAAAATAATGAAGGAAAACATATTTAAAATTGTTATTTTGCATCCTCCCATATTCTTTTCTTCCCCTGAGTAGGAACAGATATACCGTGTGAACACAAGATGGAGAAATTTAAACTATTTTTCTTTTCATTCTCTCTTTTTGCATAATTTTAGTAATTTTTACACTTTTCTATTCACACTTTTTAGATTGGAATCACATTGAGGACCCCATTTCAGTTAATATTACAATTTGTTGACATCACACTGCAAAAAAAATTACATACACAAAGTCCCAGCATTGAATATGATATGGAATTTCTTGAGTCAAATTAAAAAAAAAATCCATACACCAAGGTTTAACAAATATACACCTCATATTTTCCAAAATTCTTAATATTTATACTAGAATGTACACTTATTTATAATTACTTATGTACAATTATACAACACCTCCCCAGCAACACTCTAATGAGAGTGGGATGGTAAAGAGGGTTTGAAATGTTCCCAAGTCACTATCATACTCAATGACTTATACATGGTCAGGTAGCTTTTCAGTAGGTCAGTAGGTGAGAGAGAAGGAAGAGGAGATAATGACACCTGGGTCTCCGATGTGTGTAACTGGGTAAAAAATACTGTTTCTTTCTGATATGAGAAATAACAGAGAGTATTTTTATGGAGAGGATAATCAGTTCATCTTTAACATAGGAAATCTGAGGTGTTTTTGTTTCAAATGGGAATGTCTAATAAGAAATAAAATATATAGATTTGAGCTAGGGTGAACACTGAAGCACTGAATTTATCAGTATGTATATATGATAGCTGAAGCCGTGAAAAAAGGTGAGCTCATCTAGGGATAAAGGGAGAAGGAGAATAAGACAAAATGCTGGAGGATATCAGCATGAAAGAGATCCCACTGAACAGAACATCTATTATAGATTTTGAGAAACTCTTGTCATAGGAGGGGCAGGAGTAAGAAACAGTTGTATCTCATAGTGAAAAGCGAAAATAATTTCAAGAAGGAGGAACTGGTAAGATGGAGGAAGGGAATCAGCAGTGTTTGAAGCTACAGAGAAGACAGTTAAGATTAACAAACTTGCCATTGGATTTAACATCAAAGATGCCACTACCGTTCAAGGTAAGAGAACTTTTAGTCAAATATTTGGGATTGAGGGGACAATGGCATACATGGGATTTAGAGTTTGGAAGTGGGACAGTATAGAAAATACACATAGGCTGTGCTTTCAGGAATATTGATTGTAAAGAGAAAAAAATAGATGGCCAAGAGGGCCATATAACATTGAGGGCAAAGTTTGATTTTGGTGTAAAATTATGAGAGGGACTTAGCAAAGTTAAATTCTGAGAAAGAGAGAGAGAGAGACACGAGAAAGAAAAAATAGACAATGGACTAAAGGTCCCTGCAAGTTTGGTCATAGACCACAAAAGAAAGGGGAGGGGGACTTCTTTCCCTTGGAGAAAGGTTGGAGGTGGGAAGGAGGAGGAAGTAAGAGACCATAGGTAGGTTTTAGGATAATGAGCTTGTCAATAATATTTATTAAATAGATATTGTCATTAACTAAAGACTAGGGGAAGGAGAAGAAAGAGGAAGAGAACGGGGGTGGAGGAGGAGGCATAGGGAGAGGCAGAGGTTTCCCCTCATCTAGGCAAAGGAAGAAAGGGAGAAGGAGGTGAAGGAACACTCTTACCACAGACTCGTTAATTTGTGGACAGATTCTTGGATACTGTGAGCATCAAGCAGCTCCGCAGAGTACAACTTAAATATAAACAGAGCTTTGAAAATTTGTTTTCATTCCGTCTCAAAATTACATTTTGCATGATGTTTACTGTCAACTGCTCAAAAAAGGATACCTTAGATCCAAGATGAAAAATATTGCGGCTGTCCCTCTCGAGTGGTCCCCTGCTTTTCTGTTTTTTTCATATATATAATTTCTTCACTCTTAGTTGAGACGTCCTACTTTTTGGTGGTTATTTCATCCTCAAAACTTTTACATGCATAATTGAATTAACTTAAAATTATGCTTCAAGTCAAGGAAGACATTTAAAACCAAGTGCCTCCAAGGCAGCGAAAGCCTCAGCTTAATTCTCTGGCTTTCAGCGTACTCTTTATTATCAGCCCCTGGGGGCATTCCCTTGATTTCTCAAAAGCTAAGCTCTACATTTAAAAGGATATTTGTTATGTATTATCTAGAATTTCTTGGTGTTTTGAAGAAAGACGATATTAATGATATCTTATCTGCCATATTACTAGAATTAGAAATCTTGGTCTCTTGTTTCGAATTTTAGCAGTATTTCCTCTTTGCTTGTGTCCTGTGAATTCTCCTATCTCCAAACTATTCTTGAATTTTAATTTCAACATGGAGACATCTCAGTCAGAAAGAAAACCAATAAGAAACTCTGGAAGGGGAAAGAGGGAATGAATCTGAATGAATCAGAGTGAACTTCTGAATTTGAAGTCTCCTGTCTGCATTGTTGCTTTCTGAGGAAGATGCTTTGCACCTGCTTTGCAGCTGTGTGTGACATCTGTGGGGTGCAGAGATCCATTTCTGTTTGGAGTACTTGGTGTTCTTGGTTCTCTCTGCTCTTGGACTCCAATCTTAGCAGCCCCTCAGACTTCTCCTTCCAAGCTTGCAATGCTCCACTGTACCCGGTAGATACAGGGTGCGAATAGGTTAAAAAAAAGTGTCTCCTTTCCAGGAAATCTAATTTTCCTCTTGGAGTCTGAGCTGAAACTCAATATTCCATTTGAGCAGGACTGTGACATTTTCTGTGTAACATCACTAATGCCCCTATTTCTTTTCCCCTTTCTGCCTCAGTTTTCTCTCTTATAAAATACTCCCTCTTCCCATACTAGATAATAGTGAATTTAACCAATGCCACAGTCGCAGTCATATACACAAGCACACGTTATTGCCATTTCTTGGAGTCTGCTGTAACTTAGCAAGAATCCCAGTTTTCAAATGTTGAGAGAAATGTTTTAATCCAAAAATTGGTGTGAAAGGCTGAATAATGGCTCCCAAAGATGTCTGCACCCTAATCCCTGACCCTGTGAATATATGTCACCTTGCATGGTAAAAGTTAGGACCCTGCAGACATGATTAAATTAAGGATTTGGAGATGAAAAGATTATTCTGATTATCCCAATATAATCATAAGGGTCCTTATGAGCAGGAGGCCGTAAAACTACAATCAGAGAGAAGGCAATGTGATGATGAAAAGCAGAGGTTGGAGTGATGTGGCCACAAGGCAAGGAATGTCGACAGCCTCTAGAAGCTGGCAGAAGTAAGGAATAGATTCTGCCCTGGAGCCTGCAGAAGGAACTAGCCCCGCTAACACCTTGATTTTAGCCCCGTGAGCTTCATTTAGGACTTCCGAACTATAGAACAGTAAGAGAAGAGATTTGTCTTGTTTTAAGCCACTAAATTTGTGGTAAGTTTATTACAACATCCAAAGGACACTAATATAATCCTCAATTTAAATATACATAAGAACAAACATTCCTTGTCTCCAAGAATAATAGTAAACATAGACAGTGTAGTAGTAACAACAGCAGTAACAGCAGTAGCTTCCACTTACTGAGATTCCATGATTTACAAGAAATTCTTCTGGGTGACTTTATTTTATTTAATTCGTATAATAGCACTGCAAGGAGTATATTATTATTTTCATTTTACAGAAACAAAACCAGGGAAACTAATTTACCCACTCAATAAGTGGCAGAGCCAGGATTTGAGCACAGGCCTGTGTGGTATCAGTTTAAAAACGTGTACATTGTATAAGTGGAACACAAATTAATGAAGAGAAGAATTTGAACATGACTGAAAGAAATATTGCAAACTTGTAATAGGCAGTGTCATAGGTTGAATTGCATTTCTCAAAAAAATTTATGTTGGAGTCTAACCCCTGGTCCCTCAGAACGGGATCTTATTTGGAGGTAGAGTTTTACAGAGGTAATCAAGTTAAGATGGCATCATTAGGGTGGGCCCTAACCCAAAGTGATTGGGGTCCTTATCAAAAGGGGAAATTTAGTTACGGAGACAGACATGAACATAGGGAAAACACCATGCGAAGACGAAGGCAGGGACTGGGATGATGCTTCTACAAGCCAAGGAACACCTAAGGTTGCCAGCAAGTCACCAGAAGCTAGGGGAGGAACATGGCACAGAATCTGCCTCACAGTGCTCAGAAGGAACCAACCCTGCTGACACCTTGATTTTGGACTTCTGGCCTCCAGAACCGTGAGACAATAAATTTCTGTTGTCTAAATCACCCAGTTGGCGAGTACTTTGTTATGGCAGCCCTAGCAGATTCATACAAGCACCAATGATGATGGTGATGTTGATGACAATAATAATAGCAACTGTGCATGTGTTTAAAAATCAATATTCGCTCATTATAGTTATAAAATTAAAAAATATAGTCCTTAAAAATCCTTTTATTATATATACTAGTCTAGCACATTTTAATAATCACTATAAAGGGGGCTTTGTATAAAATTTGATTCCATTTCCAATTTAATTACACCTACAAACATTATATGGCATTTATAAAGATAATATATTCTATTTCCTTTTCAAATATTTCACTTGTCTGACAAACAAAATCTTGAGTACTTAAATAACTTCTAATAAATTGAAGTTATAAATATATTGAATCTTAAAGACTATTAAATGTTTCAACATTATATATAAATGGTAAGATTTCAACTTGAAATCACAAGCCTAAATCAAGTACTGAGTTAGACATTTAAATTTACTCCTATGGGTTAAATTCTTTTAAACCTTTCAAGCACATAAAGTACCAAAAATGCACAAGCTCGTTAACCCAAATATATAAAAGTTATAGGTGGATTCTTTCAAACATTCCTATACTGCATTCTAAATCTTTCTCAGGTTGAAAGATTACTTACAAGGGAGCAGAAACAATTTATCATTCCACACAATTCTGGAGTTACCGTCTCACTTTGCTGAAGTTACCTAAAGAAGAGGAGATAGTGTTGGAGGCATGACTGACCTGTGTCTGTGCACAAGTGGGAATTCTAAGCTTTATACATGGCTGTAATAGAGACTTAAGGAAGAAAATGGTCTCATATTCCATATGCCTGAGATTTGAGTCAAATCCTTACTTTCTTTTCAAGCCAAAATAGAGTCTATACCCCTAACCCTGTGGCTACACCAATTGATGGTTTTTGCTTTTCTTTGTCTCTTAAAAGAAAACACTAATATGATGTTAACAATATGCCAAGCACAGGTCCAAGTGCTTAAGATATTCTAACTCATTTAATCTGTGGATTGAGACTCTAGGTCCCAGTGGTGGCCTCAGCATCTTATCAGCATCAACAAATGAGGAACATCCACTTTGTATGACCAAGATATCCTGTAGCTGGATGGGCAGGGGTAACAGAGCCAACATTTGTTCAATAATCATATCTAGGATCAACATATTAGAGTTAATTAGTTTGAATATAATCAATTCTAGTAAGGAATGAAATGGAATACCCCAGAGCAACAGATCAGTCAGGGAATAACAGGCTATTCAGACTCTAACAACTCTATACTGTACCAATTATAATAACTCAGAGCTCAAGGACACTTGTTCTCATGGTGGGTTGCATTTTAGTCCCTCTACTCTCCTAACTCTTGAAGGTCAAAGTCTCCAGCTAGAGCCTCAAGACCTGTCCCCTATCAGGCCTGACACAGGATTTATACACAGTATGCCTAGGATTAGAGAAAGCATCCATAATGACAAGGTAACCAATGGGCCATCAAATGCATCCCACCTAAAGGTTAAGGTACTGTAGCCTTTAATATTGGCCCTAAAGCATGGGTATGTGTTGTGTTTATTGATTAGAAAGTTTATTCTGAGTAGATTAAATAATTTCATAGTGGAAAAATTTTTATGTTAAATATTCCAAAAATAAACATAAGTGATTTTGAAAGTTCACCTCTTGTAGTTTCCTCTTTTTCATTATAATTTTTATTTATTTTCTCCCCCAAAGCCCCAGTAGATAGTTGTATGTCATAGCTGCACTTCCTTCTAGTTGCTGTATGTGGGACGCGGCCTCAGCATGGCCAGAGAAGCGGTGCGTTGGTGCGCGCCTGGGATCCGAACCCGGGCCGCCAGCAGCGGAGGCCGCGCACTTAACCACTAAGCCACGGGGCCGCCCCTTGTAGTTTCCTCTTGAACATATAAGCCAGTGAACTAGACATGATGTGGTTATGTAGAATTCTAACGCTATACGTTTGACAATGTTTTACATATACACAATAATACAATTCTTACAAAACCTGAGTTACCAATTAAGAAACTGAGTCTTACAGAAGTTAGGAAGAAGGCTGCTGAGTAAGAAGCAAAACTATAATTCAAACCCAGAGCTGTTTGAATCCCACGCTACTGCTCTTGAATGCTCCATTGTTCTCCTTGCCCAATGTTTCAATGGGCTTTTAGCCTCTTACATTTGGTGTAGGAATAAGACCACTGCTAGACCATTATATTCGGAAATTGTGGATTAAAAGAAAAAGAACATGAGAACTTTGTTAAACCTATTCCTCCTCTCAGTTAAGGATAAATAATAAATGAACATGATAATCTTTTGAGATTCATGATGAATAGGAATTAACAAATTGGACAACAAAGAAAATGACAGAGATATATCTTTACTACATTTCTTTTGGATTGGGAGGGAGGTTCATTTCAGATTGAAATAGGAAAGGGAGATGTTTCAAGTTTGGCATTTCAAGCTATCAAACTTGAAAAATGGCAAAATTTCTAATCATTGTCTCATCATGGCTGCAAATCTTGGTGTAAATCTACCCATTATTGCAATAATTTAATACATACAGCACCCAGCAACTTACATTTTAATAAGATGACAATTTATTGCAAGATGTAATTTTGTTTAAGCTATTTTCACTTTTTTTTCCACTCCTGTTAACTGTTGGAAATACTCCTGTCAGCATATTCGACCCTTTCCTTGTTATGGAAGTGTTACAGGCTGCTGTGGTTTGTAGCTTTTCTTTTGTTTAAGGTCAGGGAAAATTTTCTGGATAATCCATTTATTTATTTATTTGTTTTATTTTATTTTTTCAGTTATTTTATTGAGGTCATAATGGTTTGTAACATTGTATAATTTCAGGTGTACATTATTTATCTTTTCTGTATAGACTGCATCATGCTCACCATCAATAGTCTAACTTTTATCTGTCACCATACATATGCTCCCCTTTACTCCTTTTGCCCACCCACCAACCCCCTTCTCCTTTGGTAACCACTAAACTGTTCTCTTTACTGGATAATTCACTTTGTGTGTGTGTGTGTGTGTGTGTGTGTGTATGTATGTGTGTGTGTGTGAGGAAGATTAGCCCCGAGCTAATATCTGTTGCCAATCCTCCTCTTTTTGCTGAGGAAGATTGGCCCTGGGCTAACATTCATGCCCATCTTCCTCTACTTTATATGTGGGAATGCCTGCCAGAGCATGGCTTGATAAGCAGTGTATAGGTCTGTGCCTGTGATCCGAACCCACGAACCCCGGGCTGCCAAAGCAGACTGTGTGAACTTAACCACTACCCCATCGGGCTGGCCCTGGATAACTCACTTTTATCATTCCCTTTTCCAAGAGTTTGTGTACATTTTTAAAGTCATAAGCTTTATTTTCTTTTCTACCAGAAAATCTATAAATTATGAACATACCACAAAAATTCTTGAACATGATGAATCCATACCTTTTGCAAACTGAAACCAAAACTTAAGTTTACAACATTTTTTGAAAACAGTGATCTCTACGTTTGTTCTTTTTAGCTTGTTTAGTTTAAAACACAGTCAGGGTCAACGTTTAGCATATTTCAATGCTATCCAGACTTAATTTTCTCTTCCTAGGCAGCCTCTGATCTTGCCCCAATCCTACCTTGAAACAGGATGAACATTTTGGTGGATCCTAACTCCGCAAGATATTAGACTTCCCTGAGGACTCTAGTGGGAATGAAGACGTTTAATAAAGTCCCCTGGTCGATGTCTCTGTTTCCTCCAGAGATCGCCTGTGACTTCCATTAGATACTTTACGTCCCCTTACTCAGACATAATGGAACACCCAAATAACACATTAAATGACTTCTTGCAGTAAACAATTTTGAAAGCATTGTTATAACTTTGCTTTTGAAGTTATTTAGCTAGAAGTGACTTACAATAAAATGATAATTGGCTCTAATTATACTGTATTCATCATGATAACTCACGGATTCTTGCAGTGAGAAAATGCAACCTAAAAATTGTTCTCGTGTATCATGACACTTTTTTTAGAATTCAAATTTTAACAAATAATGAAGTTGACATAAGGTTATGCATTTGTAGACGTTTAATTATAATTTAATTAAATATTTATTTATTTAAATATTTATTTATCATTATGCGTTTTTTTCCGTGTTTTGGAGCCAATGCTTCCCTCAAGTCTGACATATGTTCAGAGGACCCTGTAGATCTGTAGATCCTCTACATTACGCCTTTGAGTGCTAGAGGATAAAATGTTTACACCACGAGGAAAAATCCCTTTAGTGTTCTCATCCTCATTCCCATACATATATATATGTTTGGTTTTCATGTGTGCTTCAACATCATGAGGAAATATAAATTTGATAAAAGAAAATCTTGCACTTCAGAGGATGCTACCTCTAAGAAAAAATGATTTTCCTCATATTAAATACCTACTCCTCAACCACTGAGTATTTGCTGCCCTCGGCAAATCTACGTAAGCTGCTTTCCCGCAGGATGTGGGTCACAGACACTGTGGGAGAGACGCCCTCTGGCAGAGGAGGAGGTATAACAGAGGTTGGGCCAGCACAGCCTGCAGCCTCTACATCCACAGCACAGCCAGAATCAGATGGCATCTCACTACCTCACTTGCTGGCACCTTGTCCAAGCCACTAAGTCTCTGGCTGTGCTACTTCAGTGGCCTCCTAACTGACCTCCTTCTCAGCACAGCAGCCAGAATGGTCTTCTTCAAACTGAATCAAATCATGTCACTTCTTTGTCATCACCCTCCACCACCTCCATCTCATTCCACGTAGAAGCCAAAGTCCTTACAATGGCCTCACAACATCTAGGTCCCCATTGCTGTCCGACCTCCCCTGCTGTTCTCTCTCTGGTTCACTCCACTCTAGCTGCACTGGTCTCTGTGCTGTTCCTAGAACATAAGACTTTTCTGCTCAGGACCTTTGTACTTGCTCCCTATGCTGGGCACCCTCTTCTCCCAGTTGTCAACATATTTTCCTCCTTCACATCTTCCTTAGACCCCTCCTCAGTTTGTTTTGCTCTTTAGCACTTGTCACCATTAAAACCTACTACATAGCTGACTCATTGAACTTGTTTGTTGTCTGTCTTTCGTCACTAGACTATAAGTGCCATAAGGCAAGGGTTTTTTTGTTTTTTGTTTTTTTTTCTCTGTATTGCACAGGGCTGGACCTTTAGTACCTAGAACAGTGCTTGGCTTATTTTACATGATATTTTAATGTTTATTCAATGAGTGGGTACATAACATGTTTCTTCTTAAAGGAGTCAATGAGAAAACTGACATGATATTTACTAGTAGTGTCCAGGCTTCTACCAACTCAAGACTCAAAGGCTTTTCCCCTAATCCCACCCCTAATTTCCTTTCCAGGGATGGTGGGCCAACCCACTGTGAGACCATTTTTGGGCGAGTTTTTTTCCTTGGGCTGATAATTTCTACCTAGAGAAGGTTCAGTGGCCCCTGCTCCTTCCAGGCACAACCCAGGAAAAGCCAGCCTACACCTGATCCTGTGTCAGTCAACTCTGTTGTGATGAATATACTAGAAATAGGATTCAAAAAGGATGGAGACTGGGAGATGGCACTTGCTTTCTATCTGGGTCCAGTGTATTTTAGGATGAGACTTGAGTCTGTTATGAGGCCCATGATCAAATTTTGGGAGGGTATCTGCTTGTCCTACTCTACCTTAGGTCCCTGCCTGTGGAGGGCCAAACTTCAAGGATGAGCATCACTTCCTGTTCCCCAAGTCTGTACCACTACAGCCAAGCTGGTAGATCTTATTCTGTGCAGAAAGCATACGTTACCTCCTTATCTTCCTCCTCCTGTTCTCTCAAAACCGTGAGAGCTCAGGAAGTCCTTGGTGACATTTTTCCAGCACTACATCCATAGTCCACATAAATTTCTCACACTGTGATCTGAACCCCTCAGGCCAGACTCTTCAAGGAACTCTCATGAGCACTTTATACCAGCAGGGTCCCTGTAATACTCTATAAAATTCTCCTATCTCAGAGCAATCCTTTCTCCTCTGCTCATCATGTAATCTCTCTGGTTCTTTTATAGAGTTGGCCATCCTTGTGGCTCCTCTGGTCAATAATTTAAGCACAACTCAAATATTTCTTCTGGTCCCTGGTATTTCACTCCAAACACACAGTCTGTCTTTCCCTGCTCCACAATCTGCGTGAGAAAAGATGAGCCCCTTCATTACAGGGGTCCAGGTACAACCTGGTATACACTGTCTGAATCTCTCAAGGTCCCTTTTAGACACTAAAAAAAAAATGTCAAGAATGCCTCAAAATAGTTATCACGCTTTAGTGGCCACTGAATAATTGAATTAGAAAAATTATGTGTGTGTATGTAAAATATATTTATAATTTGGTCTATAGAATCACTGATTTAATTAATGGTTAATTTGTTATAGTAAGTGTATCTGAAGTCCCAATAAAAACATGGCATACTTAAAATAGGATAAATTTGAGAGAAGTTTATTCACAAAAGGCAATTTATTTCAAAAGTGTGAGTGTAGAGGAACCACCAAGGATAGTAGAGTAACATAGAGCTAGTAACCTCTGAGCTTGTTACCACTCCTCCACCTGAAAGGGGTTGGCGAGGGCAGTTCCAGGAATCTGGAAAGAGTATGAGTTGGCTACCTTGCCAGAAGCAGTAACTTCTGGTCAAGTGTTATAAGAAAACCAAGGGAACAAATACCCTGAACACATTTTCCTTTCGCTCACATCTTCTGTTGGGATTTCCATTGGTCCAACACAACTGGAAGTCTTAGAGCATAGGGGCCTTCTTATTTAGTCCCTTTAGGTTGGTCCCCTTGGAAGGAGACCGGGAATGGATTTGGAGGGGCAAGTACAGTGAGCTTGCCTCAATTCCCTACACTATTGTAATTCTGTGGCAATTCTTCATTCCTCAGACCTTTATGTCTCTCAGTGCTGTGCAAGACTACACCTAAGAAAAGAGATCTTACATCTGCATTTTTTGCCATTTAATGAGATTTCAAAAATAAATGGTCATTATTAAATGTTAGTTATTAAAATATAAGGGAAATTCAAAGAGAGGCAAGAGAAAACACTCTACTGAACATTTCTTAAACCAGAGAATTAAAAAGGTAGAAAATCCTACAGACAATTTCTGAGGCTGAAATTTTAAAATGCAGTGAAACCATCTGGAGGTTGATTTAGAAGTCTGTATGTCAGAAAATTTTTTTCTTTTGAAACTTTCATTCAGGTTTTTGGATGTTGATGTATTACCTACAGGGAGTAAACTGCAATCCACAAGGCACTAGTTTGGACTATAGAACTCTACAGCCTCGGGTTACATTACCAGATATAGAGACTTAAGACTTGTTAAGAGGGTTCTAGTGGAGATTCTTGCTGAATTACAGGGTTCTCTCTGCATATTGACTGAGTACATAAATAACAGAAAGAGATTTTCAAGGGTGTGCATATTTTCCGCCTGAAACAAACACATTAAACATGTTAAACATTTTAAAAACAGGAGAATATTCTTTTCCAGAACCATTTAGTACAAACAAAAAAGAATCACAACCCAGTTAGTATAATGACAGTTTTAACAAAAACTTGGTAAGATTAAGGAGTTGTCAGAAATTGTATAGTGGGCATTTGGGAGGCATTTTCCGAGACAAAAATATCATTTTAAAAATGACATTTTTAAAAGTCATTTCTAATTACTTTATAATGGGCATATTTCACATATATATAGTGTGTGTGTGTGTCTGTTTATGCGTGTGTTAGAACAGTTCAGATGAAAGCCAGCTACAAAAAAGCTGACTGATTTGTTTTACAGATGCATTTTTAATTTGCCTCTATACAAATAAACAGATCTCTATCTTTAATTTCATAGCATTTCTATTTCATGTTTTGATGAAAAGACTCAATCTTTTGGCTTTCCTATTAACTGAAGTGCCTTTTGTATTAACCTACTTGGAAAGAAGAAGAAAAGAAAACAGATCTCTGATTCTAGAAAAGAAATTGTCCCAGCCAAACTTCAGAGTGATGCTTAGAGCTTGTAGTGCAGACAATTTTTATAAAAATGTTGCCATTCTAATACATTTGAGGGTTTTAAAATGAAGAGTAACACTTTTCACTTAACTTCAGGTGTAAATTTGCCAAGATTTCTTAGTCATATTCTTTTTTTGCCAAATCTGAAATTATCTTTGGTGTCTTCTATCTACGTCCTATTGGAAGGGATTGCTCTCAGAATGTACTATTTATTCCTTTGGAGATTGCAGTTAATATAGCAAATAATGATTTATTTTAACTCTTCCTAGTTTTACGTTTTCTTTTGATATTAAACTTTGGCTATTTAGAATCTCAACTAGTTATTTCAATACATTTATAATAATTGTAATGATTTAGCAACCAATTGTTAATTCTATAGTTTGGTGCTATTTTTTGATATCAACGACCTTGGTTTAGGGCTTGGGGAGTATTTTTAAAACGATATAAAGGGAAAGACTGATGAATTTTAATATATTCAAAATAAAACCTCTATACAAAAAAAGACGACTAACTAAACTAAAGCTGGGGGTCAGACTGAGAAGAAAAACGTCCATTACATGTGATGTACTGAGAATTACTACCCAGAATATGTAAGCTACTCTTAGGAATTAAAATGAAAAATATTAGAAATTCAATAGGAAAATAAACAATGAATATAGATGATTCAAAAAAGAGGAAACAGATTGGCTAAAAACATGAAAAATACTAAATTTCAATAAACATTAAAGAAACGAAATTTCAGACAAAGATAGTGTTCATAAACTACCGAACTGGCAAAAATAAATATCCGATAATAGCAAGTTTCAGTGAAATTGTGGAGAGACAGAAATCCTCATATACTCCTGGTGCAAGTGTACAATGCTACAGAATTAGGCAGAATCTAGTAAAATTACAAATACTATGATAGGGAGAATTCTCAGATGGGCCCCATAACCCCCTATCCTGCCCCGCTGGGTGTCGTGTTCTACATAATCCCTTCCCCTTGAGTGTGAGTGGTCCTGTCACTTGTGTCTAACTAATAGAATGTAGTAAAGGTGATAGAATGTCACTCTTGTGATTAGGTTACAATATAGTCAGTCCTTGCTTTGCACAGTTCTGATATGCACAAATTTCATTTACCATAGTTTAGGTAAATAACACCAGTTTCCCAACTATATGATCCAAATTTCAGTTATCACTGTTTATGCTGAGTAATTGCAAAAATAAAAACTTTGCTGCTAGCTCTTCAGTCTGCATATCACTATGTCAATAACCAATGCACATCATGATCAGTGGCCAGTCACTGACTTTCTTTCAAAGTCTGTTGGTATTTGGTCACTACACGTTAGTCACTTCATGTACAGACAGCAAAGCATGTAGTTGTACTGTCTCCTTGTCTCCCTGCTATAAACCGTGTAGCATTTTACAGAACTGGATAATTGATAGAGGGACTTGACTAACAAAGATGAAAATATAGCAAAGAAATGAAAAGTGAAAACAATAGGAGTGAAATTGGATTTGTTTATAATATTTGAATATGGAGACAGCAAATTAAAAATAAGATGACATCGCTGCATGAAGCGGCTTTTTCAATGATATTTCAATGACACTGAAAAAGTACAATGAATGTATTTAAAAAAGGTAAAGTTGTTTCACTATCTTCAGTTTCAATTGCACCAGGAATGAAGCGTTTACTTCCACTTTGGACTGAAGACAGTAATAAACAAAAATATCCCAATCAGTTTGTCTAACATTCATGCCAAAGCATTGAATTTAGTTGCCGCAATGAAAAAATGTAGATAATTACTGAGACTGAAGGAGTAATTTTTACTGCCAGTACAGGCTGTTTTCTTTGTTTCAGAAGTCACATAAATTGAATTACACTAAGCTATTTGGTGAAGCTACTAGAGCTGATAAGAATGCAGCTGTAAAATTTGCACCCAGACTCCAAGTGTTGGTTAAAGTGGTTCTAATAATTGTCAAGCACTTAATGTTGATAAGACAAGCAGTTTTTGGAAGGCAACCCAATTAAGAACTTACATGAAGAAAGATACAGAATTTCAGTGACCATAAAGGAGAACTCTAGATATGCACTCAGAAGAACTTAGTGAAGGTGGACTTATCGATACCAATGATGAAAGTGGTTGTGATAACAAGGATAGAGATGTTTGGGAGAAGAGACTAGCATCTCATGATATTGAAGGTTCAAAGGTTAAAATGTTGGAAGCTGACTCAAAATTGGAAAGGACTGTGACATTTCACCAAGGTGTAGAAAAGATGCTCGTTCCATATAATAAATTATATGATGAGAATAAGGCAAGCATCTTTCAAACTACTCTTGGCAATTTTTTTTACAAAGAAATTAAACACTAATTCTGAATGTTTCTGCTATTTGAAATTACAGTTCTAAATATATTTTAGTTTTACTAAAGTTTTTTTTCCTCTCTATATTTAAATCTATAATAAAAGAATTTTTAATGTTTTGACAAAAATTTTTAAGTCATGGGAAAATAATAATGAAAATTGTAATTTCTCATTGATTGTTAATATGGCTTTACATGGTTTTAGCTTGTACCATCAGTTTTATATTCCACAATACTGTGCAAAGAGAGGACTGCTCGTATATATAAGACTCAGCACACACATCAGAAGACACTGACTCTGGCCTTGAGAATTAAGCTGCCATGTTGCCACTGCCAATGGAGAGGGCCCTGTGGAAGAGAACTTCCGGCCTCATCCCTACGACTGCAAGGAGCTGAATCCTGCCACCAACTACATCAACGTGGAAAAGAATGCCAATCCCCAGATGAGGCCACAGCCCTCACCAACACCTTGATTGTAACTTGTAGATTCTAAATAGAGCACCTAGTTAAGACATGGCTGGACTCTTGACCCATGGAAGTTGTGAGATAATAATAAATAAATATTGTTTTAAGCTAGATTTATCTTAGTGTGTCATTTTAAGCTACATTTATCTTAAATGTGTGTTGGTTGAACTAGAGTTATCTTTATCAACTTGAATAGATTAGAACATATTTTGACTGACAAAATCAAATACCAAAATGGAACACATAATATGATACCATTCATGTAAATAATAAAGAAAAACACTCAAAATGCTATATGTTGTCTATGAGCATGCATATATATATAAAGGTAAGGAAAATAAACTAGAAGGATTTACACTGCATCCCAAATGATGGTTGTCTCCCTGGACATGGGAATGGGATATGGGGATGGGACCTGGAGCATCAAACAATAGGAATTTCAACCTTAACAGCAAAAATGTTTGAATAAAAAAAAAAATCACAAAAATGTCAATAGCTAAGTTAAAGGGCAGCTTCGCAGGTCTTTATTATTTGTAATTTTCTGTATTTTTAATTGCTAAAAAGGGAATGACTATAAATTCTAATATCTAACATACATTGAAGCCGTAATTTATATCTAGCCATGAAAAGGAGATGATGAGAAGTTAGTGAGGAAAATGTTCCAAATGTTTTGTTCAAGGTGGGAGAAATTAATTGTTGAGTCCTCGAGAATAAAATCAAAACTGAATAGATTCTCCCCCTCTGCTCCAGAATGGTTGCTCTCTGGGTTTCAGGAAAATCTTTCCTCAGTCTCCTGCTAACTGCTTTGCACTTATTCCTCTGTTAAGTGAGTCACAGGTGGCTTCCCCTGGGAGGAAGCTCGAAAGCACTTCAGTGTATCTCACCAGGTAGGTGTGATGATCTGCTTCAGAATCACCTGAGTGCTTATTAATGACACAGATGCTTGTACTCGAAGCATATTTACTGGGGATCATGCATATTTAGTGGGGATAGGAATTTCTGGGGACTTGCCAGTTTTATAAACTCTCTGGGGAATTCTCAATTTAAAAGTAATTATTGGGGCCGGCCTGGTGGCGCAAGCGGTTAAGTGCACGCGCTCCACTTTGGAGGCCCGGGGTTCGCAGGTTCGGATCCCGGGCACGCACTGAAGCACCACTTGGTAAGCCATGCTGTGACGGCGTCCCATGTAAAGTAGAGGAAGATGGGCACGGATGTTAGCTCAGGGACACTCTTCCTCCAGAAAAAAGGGGAGGATTGGCGTTGGATGTTAGCCCAGGGCTAGTCCTCCTCACAAAAAAAATAAATAAATAAAAGTAATTATTACTATTTTAATAGTAAAATAGAGTTCATCAAAATGATGAAATGTTTTCAAATTTTAATAAATAATCAGGCAAATAACATTCTATCTAAGATATCTGTTAGGGAGAGGGACAGGAGGCATTTGTGGTGCCTCGATTAACGTGTATAATTTTCTGTTTGTTTGACAAGCTCCACTCCCACCCTTGGGCAATGTACTATAGCCATGTTCGGGATGAATGAAAAGTACCCCACCCTTTTGCTCTTTCAATCTCTCTTTGAACTTTTAATTTTAAAAAATTACAAATGAATTGAAAAGTTGCAGAAATACTTTAACGAACTTCCTCAATCTCTTCACTCACATTCACCAATTGTTAGCTTTTGTCACATTTACTTTGTGTGTGCATACATATTTTTGCTGAACAATTTTAGAGTAAATTAAAGATATCATGAACATTTACCCCTAAATATTTCAATTTCCTAAAAAACAGGACATTCTTTTACACACAGAGCAATTATAAAATATAGGAGTTTTAATATTGTTAACTTTAATATCATTAAAGTGCTGATATACCATCCATATTCAAATTTTGCCAATTGTCCCAATAAAGTCCTATATAGAATTTGTCTTCTAATCCAGGCTTCATGGCTCTTTAATCTCATTTAATCTGGAATGGTTCCTCACCTTTTGCCATTCATGACATTGGCATTTCTTAAGAGTACTAGCCAGTGATTTTATTGAATGTTACTTGTTTTGTTTTTTTTCTGATTGTTGCCTGATGAATAGATGCAGGTTATGCATTTTTGTCAGGAACACAAGTGATTTCTTGTCCTTCTCAGTGTATCACGTCAGGAGACACATGATGTCAGTTTATCCCATTATTTGGTAATGTTAACTTTGGTGACTTTCGGTAAGGTGTTGTTTGCCAGGCTTCTCCACTGAAAAGTTACCATTTTCCTTGTAATTAATAAATAATCAGTTACAACATACACTGAGACTGTAAATATTCTATCCCCTATCAAACTTTTTTAGTTTTAGTATACACTGATGACTTTTTTCCTAAATCAATTATTTTTATGATTGTAAAATGGAATTTTATGACTATAGTTTCTCCATTTTATTGTAAGGAAGAGCTTTCTTTTCTCTGATATATTTATTTATTTAGTATCAGCATGGACACATAGATTCTTTTGTCTGTTTAATACAAATTGATTACCGTCACTATTCATATTGATGCTCAAATTGTTCAAGATTAAGCTATTGGGAGCCCTTTATGTTTTGTGATGTGTTTCTGTCACTTTTTGAGCACTTTAAAACTTTCTAGCACCATAAAACATTCTAAATTATTTTGTATTTTCCCTCCATAGCCCTTCAACTAACCATTTCTCCCCAGTTCCTTGTTTCTTTTTAGTGGGAAATGGTATGTTAGAAATAACAATATGCACATATGTGCTCATGGCAATGGGTGTCTTTACTTCTTAGCTTTTCAGCAGGCAGAGCTGGTACTTATGACTCCAATTTTGTCCTTCGGGATTTTTCTTTTTCTTTTCTCATTCTCTATTTGTATCTTCCTTCTTTTATAGTGAGAATCCTGGATCCAAAATTTACAGTCAATTCTGAGAACCAATGCACCTATGGCACTGAAGGCACTGTGGGTGATTTCCTAGAGGACAACACAATGTATGAACCTTGGGAAGCCAATGGGAATATATGTTTTCCCCTTGGTTCTGTATTCAGTTACACTGTACAATGCTATCCAGTGACTAGAGAATATTACTAAGACATTTTCCACCCGTACTTGAAAGGGAAATACGGGACCATTGCCCAGGGAACGAAGTATTCTGGGCTATCAGAGCTGATTTATCCTAGACTTCTTTCTTCTACCCAGAGAGTAAAGTCAGATGGAGTAAAGACAGAGGTTGGTGTGTATACCATATTCTATACTTGGTTACAGCTTTGTAGATTTATATTTAGACTTGTAAATGACACTATATGAGAGTAAGCTAAATTTTCTTCTCCACGGTCTGATAAGATTTTTACAAAAACCAGAAAACAGGGGCCGGCCCCATGGCCAAGTGGTTAAAGGTTTGGAGTGCTCCGCTTTGGTGGCCCGGGTTCGTGGATTCAGATCCCAGGCATGGACCTGCACCACTCATCAGCCATACTGTGGAGACATCCCACACACATAGTGGAGGAATATTGGCATAGATGTTATCTCTGGCTAATCTTCCTCAAACAAAAAAGGAGGGGGGTTGGCAACAGATGTTAGCTCTGGGCAAAAAAAAATAAAATAAAATCAGAAAACAGAGCAAAATGAAAATGAATTCTGTTCTCTAGTTGAAAATCTCCATACGTAGTTGAAAGGAGGCAAAATTAACAGTAAAAGTGGAAAGATAATTTTTTTGAAAAATATTTCCCTATTTTAATTGCATATCAGTAAAAATACTTTTGTTTTTATACTTTTCTGTTTCTCTTTTAATAGAATAATAGTTACTAATATTTTTATACTGAGTGCTGTAATAAGCACATCCCATGCATTATCATATTTTAAGTCTTGAAATAATCACGGATGGAAGAAATTGCTGTCCCTACTTTATAGACACAGAATTTGGAATTCAAAGTGGTTGAATGACTTGTCTACGTCCATAAAGTTGGTAACTGATCAAGTCAATATTCATACAAAGTCTGTCCACTTGAAACCAATATATGTTGATATAACATACTAACTAAAATGTGAAAATCAATAATTTTAATTTTTTAGAAGTAAAGAGAGTCTATTTAATGTAGCTCACTTTGCTCCTTATATTTATGGAAATGTTCATTTTAATTCACTACCTTCAAACAACTTAATTCTTTTGAATTCAATAACTAAAAAGAGAATAAAAGATGATTTTCTATCTTTCATTGTCATATCATCACCATCTAAACATAGAAACATTATATCACACTGAATTCAAAGTACTCATCATCATTAGAATGCATTTAACAAGATTTAAAAATTATTTGAATGTATAGTGTGTATTCTAGAAGTTCAGCATCAGTGTCAACTCAGAAATGGTTATCACTTTGATTAAATTAAGATGTACTTTTCCTCTTTATTGAGTTATTAAAATATTTCTTGCACTTGTGCTTTAGAGTTTAGTTCTTGTATAAAATTATTATTACATAGAACTCTTACAAATCCATCTTGCTCTTGAAGAAATTACCTTTTCAAATAGCCTCTTCTAACTGGAGTAAACTCGAGCTCTTCTTCGGTCACTTGATTTAGTCACGTGGCCAAGAGAAAGCAATGCTTGCTTATCAGTCTGGGCTGGAAAACATCCTTGGAACTTTGGGCCAGGTGGTCAAGGTTATCACTTGGGGATGCTCCCCAGGTCTGGGGAGTCCTTTCCTCTGTACTTCCTGAGAAGGAGTTGTTATGCTCCACTCTGATTTAAATGTAAAATACCACCTTTAGAAAACTTTCCAAGGCAAACGAAAAGGCCTCACTGTAAATTATCAAAAAAGAAAATGAGTCAGGATCCCTATTCTATTCTTTGGGTTTACATTTTACATTCTATAAAGAAATTATTATAAAACCATAATACTTTTGCATATTAAATTAGACATGTGGAAACATTTTCATTTCAGTGTAAAGAATATTGGGGACTGGCTGTCTTCTGTAAGAGTGTGAGTGTGGTATAAATAGGTTTTATTTTTATATTTTTTAATTAGGGAAAGGTAAATTGTTACTTAAGAATAAGAGGGAAAATGAGGGAACACAAATGCTGAGGAGTCAATACAATATAATTATAAACCACAGATGATGATAGTGATGACAATGTTGATGATGATAGCTAAAACATATACCTTACATAGTACTTACCATTTACCATGCACAATTTTAAGCACTTTACATATATGTATAATAAGTATATAAATCACACTCTACATGTATGCACATACACATGTTACATACATACATATAAAACACTCTATGAGATAGCACCATTCTTATCCTCATTTTCCAAGTGGGGAAAATAAGGTACACAGGGGTTTAGGAATGTGCCCAAGATCACTCGTTAGTGAGTACTAAATATGTTCAAGATCTAGGCACTTATACGAAGATTTAATGACAACTGGAGTAGACCAAACAACTTCAGAACTGGTCTTGGATGTAGTAGATGTGAGCAAACATGGAACTTATCTTTAAATAAGTTAAAAATGGGGCTGCCCGGTTGCATAGCGGTTAAATTTGTGTGCTCTGCTGGGGTGGCCTGAGGTTCACAGGCTTGGATCCCAGGTGCCAACCTACACACCGCTCATCAAGCCATGCTATAGTGGCGTCCCATATACAAAATAGAGGAAGATTAGCATAGATGTTAGCTCAGGGCCAATCTTCCTCACCAAAAAAAAAAAAAAAGAAAAAGAATTGACATGTTGTCGTACGGAAGTGGGATTAGAGAAGAGTAAGACAAAGACCAGTATGTGGAAGATGGAGAATGGAAATTAAAAATTCAATGTGAAAATTTTCTTACACAGCTGGGGTCACTCTTTCTGTTTGAAAATTATTTTATTGTTCCTGAGGCAGGGAGAAAGCACAATTGATAGGACATGGCTTTGGAAGAAGATGGATGTGGGTTAACAATCTTCTTTTCTACCTGAACAACCAATGACAAGTTATTATCTTGTCTAAAACTCTGGTTGCTCATTAATGGACTGTACACACTTTGTGAGAAGTGAAAGGATTTTATGAGAATTCTGTGCAACGGAACCTAGTACAGATGGTTGGTTCAACAAGGTCATTTTACTGCAATTCTCTTTCTTGCATCATTGACTTCTACTACGCCACGTACATTCCCTCAATTTTAATCTCCCAGTCCTTTACTCCCTTCCTTCTCACTCTCAGCAAATCATCCTGACTTCTACAGCACAGAGAAGTATCTTTCAGGCGTAAACTTTATCAGTTTAACTTACTCTATTTGGGAAGATAGGTACTAAACTAATAAAGATCCAAATGTTCTTTAATTACAATCATGTATTCTTAAGCAGAACCACAATTGTGAGGATGTGTAACCTGTTACCATTTTGAAGGTACAATATGCCACGTGGATAAGTGATTCTTAATCTGTGGCCCCTTGACTACCTTAGTCAAAGTGAACTAGAGCACCTATTAAAATGAAAACTCTTGTTCCCATTCCAGAACTTCTGCATCAGTGTCTCTGGGGATGGGACTTGTGTATGCTTAGCAAGCTTCCCAGGTGCTTCTCATGACCCAAAATTTGAGAGTAACTTCATTTAAAGGCCAGGATTATGTATTTTCCACTCACCAGGAGACTAATATTATGCTTGGTGCATGTATAACTCTCAAAAATGTTTTAATGAAAATGTGGGTGAGACAAATGGAAATGTTTGTCATTTCTGGAAAAAAGACATTTTTATGTCTTTTTTATGACACCAAAAATTGCATACATAGCTTGGTTTTGGTACTCACTCTCTTACATGTCTGTGTGTTTCAGACAATGGCAGAGCAGATGGACTTTGCAGGGAGACTCCCTGTCCTGTGCACATGGCCCTACCTGGTCTAGCTTCCCTTCACTATGCTGACTTCTCTTTCTACTCTGCCCCAGCTCCGCAGGCCTATACACAAGGCACACTCCCCTCAGGACCTTTGCACTTGCTGCTCTGTCTTCTGGAATTTTCTTCCTTTAGATACTCACAGACTTGTTTTCTACCCTGCTTCAATCTTTCCTCAAGTGGCACTTCCTAATAAGAACTTCCTTGAGCTCACCTGTTTAAAATTGCAATTACATCCTTGCCCAGAGTTCTCCATCTACCTTCCTTAGTTCATTTCTGTCCATAGCACTTACTACTTTTTAATATGAACAATAATTTACTTATTTTATTACATGTCTCCCCAAACTGGATTACAAGTGCCATGACAGCTGGACTTTCACTGGTTTTGTTCATTGCTATACCTCAAGTGTCTAGAACAATAGCTAACACATAAGTGCTCAATAAACACTTTTTGACTAACCTAATGTGAAAGTTTGTAACCTTCCATTATTGATTTGGCATCCTATAGAATCCATCTGAATGTATTTATAACTCATGTAGTTTCTTTCTCTTAGAATTGAATTACTAGGTGATAGAAAACAACGTGTTTAATTTTTCAAATTCAGTTAAAGTTTACATGCAAATCAAAAAGTATATTTTTGATACTGTGGCCCACATAAACAGCAGTGGGGAAACGTGATTACAAATAAATAGTGTAAACATAAAAACGTTGAGATATAGGGGGCCGGCCCGGTGGCGCAAGCGGTTAAGTGCGCGCGCTCCGCTGCGGCGGCCCGGGGTTCGCTGGTTCGGATCCCGGGCGCGCACCGACGCACTGCTTGGTAAGCCATGCTGTGGCGGCGTCCCATATAAAGTGGAGGAAGATAGGCACAGATGTTAGCCCAGGGCCGTCTTCCTCAGCAAAAAAAGAGGAGGATTGGCGGATGTTAGCTCAGGGCTGATCTCCTCACCAAAAAAAAAAAAAAAAAAAAAAAAAGTTGAGACATAATGGTAATTGAGCCATGAAATTTGACAATTTCTTTTATTCTCATCAGCCAAGAAAGAGTGTATTGTCTAAATATTGTAGGTTTAAAAAAAATAAAATCAGAAGAACAGCATTGAAACAGTCCTTCCAAAGCCTTAAGAAATATAAGAAAATTCCTTTAAATGTTTTAATGATAAGAGGATGCTTGTTCTTCCTAATATGGTGGATCTCAAGTTAAATATTTTTCAAACTCTTAAAATATATGGAAATTTTGAAGAATTAGGGAGTACATTAAACCTTTAGTTAGGATTTATGGTAAAATGTTAGACACTTCCTTCTGTCTCTCCTTTGTATCTACCATTGTGTGTTTCTGTCCATTCGACTCTTCTATGTCTCACTACCTCCTCTGCCGCCTCTGTGAGCTTTTCTTTTACCTTTTTGATTACATGACTATGTCCCAGCATTCTGGAAGCACCAGTCTGCCTCAGGATCTAGGGAGTGGGCTGTGTAGATTAGATGCGTTGCATAATAAAGACTGAGAGATGTGGAAAATATATTCCTCTTTCAATATTCCTGAGGGGATTTTGGAGCAAGACAATTGCTTGGTAGTGAATTTTTTTGAGAAAAAATACTCTGAATTCCTTCATCTCCACTTTTGTCTTTATAAGGGGCAAGTGTTTAGGATTCATTTTACAGTGTTTCCTATTGTTGAAAAAAAGTTCACCTTCCATGTGTGGCAACGAGTGCTGCTTCCTGGCAGTAGGAGGATTTGACAGAGGGAAAGTAACCTGAAAACCTGCTCCTTTCTGATTTGGGGGATAGGGAGCAGAGTCTAGGGGAGAGGGAGGGAAGTAGGCCAGAGAAAGAAGAGAATCTGAAAATCACCACACACCCTTTTCCATTTCCCGGCCCCAGGAGATCACCCAGCTACCCTGCACCTTGGAAATATCCAAATGACACCTTAGGAAGAGAATCAGGGAGTGGGCAGTGACGCTTGATGAGAGACAGTGTGCTTTATCCAAGAGATTAAAGGAACTGTAACTATCAGGTCTGATTAATCTTTATGCAGAATCAAGAATTTAGTTATCCCTCCCCCCCCCCACCTGCCTACCAGTGGCTAGGAGATAGGAGGAAGTTAAAGACAAATATGAAAACTTACAGACAAGGAACATAATCCATGTATTTTTATGCACATCTGTAACGTTGTTTTAATTAAATTCTGTGATCCCGCTATGTCTAAATCAAATTATCTCAATCCTATGTTTAAAACCCTTAATGTCTTTTCCTTAGTATAACATACAAATTCTTAAAATGCTAGGCCTAAGGTCTACAAAATCAGGCCTTTGCTTATTTAAATATCATCTTGCCCCAGCCTCTGCCTGGGTCACAAGTCTCCAAAAGATATTTCAGTTCCTTAAATGTGCCAAACACTTTGCAGCATAGGGTCTGCCTAGAGCATTCCCATTCCATTTTTCATTTGTCTATTCAAACTTATCCTCCAGTGCTTACCTGAAATGCTATTTTCTATGAGTTTTTCTACAGTTTCACAATCTATAATGACTCTTACCTCATTATTATTTTTTTTGGCATTCTCTCCTTATCTCCCTACCACGATAATATTCTGTAATTATATACTTATTTGTGTACATCTGTTTCATGTCTGTAAACTCCATGTGTTTGGGATGAACCCATTTTATTTATTCACCACTAGCTACTTAGGGCCTGGCACATAGTAGACATTTCATATTTCTACAGAATTAAAACTTTAAATGCTTTTCTTTTTTTTTCTCTTCTTTTTTTTGCCCATAAAGCCCCAGTAGATAGTTGTATGTCATAGCTGCACATCCTTTTAGTTGCTGTATGTGGGATGCGGCCTCAGCATGGCCGGAGAAGCGGTGCGTCGGTGCGCGCCCAGGATCCGAACCCGGGTCGCCAGCAGCGGGGCGCACGCACTTAACCGCTACGCCACGGGGCCGGCCCTTAAATGTTTTGCTTTTCATGAAAACTAGGCATAGGGGCCGGCCCCGTGGCGTAGCGGTTAAGTGCGCGAGCTCCGCTGCTGGCGGCCGGGTTCAGATCCTGGGCGCGCACCAACGCACCACTTGTCAGGCTATGCTGTGGCGGCGTCCCATATAAAGTGGAGGAAGATGGGCACGAGGTTAGCTCAGGGCCAGTCTTCCTCAGCAAAAAAAGATGAGGATAGGCATGGATGTTAGCTCAGGGCTGATCTTCCTCACAAAAAAAAAAAAACAAAACTAGGCATAAATAGTTTTCAAGGCAGCTTTGATATCTGCTCTATCACATCCTTTTAATTGTAACATCAACATTTTGTAGTTATTTGTTTGTATTCTTAGCACCATTAATATTGTCTGGTCTGGTTTTATCCTAAGTGATTTTAACCTCTAATAAAGGGTCTTGAGTGAACTGAATTTTTAAATTTGTATAATGTCTTCTTTGGAATGGGAGTAAAAGAAAGATAAGAAATTATGAACTACAACTAAATGGGAGCCGTTTCCATTCTCATCACTGATGCATTTGAGATTTTTTTTTCTTTTTTGCTGAGGAAGATTTGCCCTGAGCTAACATCTATTGCCGATCTTCCTCTTTTTGCTTGAGGAAGATTTGCCCTGAGCTAGCATCTGTGCCAATCTTCCTCTATGTTATATGTGGGTCACCGCCACAGCGTGGCTGCCAATGAGTGGTGTAGGTCGGTGTCGGAAAACCGAACCTGGGCTGCTGAAGCGGAGCACACCAAACTTACCCACTAGGCTACGGGGCTAGCTCTGTACCACTTGAGATTTTAAATATCAGCAAGCTACTGTGTTAATGGTGCTTGTATATCTCAGAAAAAAAAGGTGTTGTGTAGATAAAAAGAGTGCAGTTAGCAATTCTCCTGTGATAGTAATGTGATGATTTGTGTTTGAAGAAAAGAATAAGAGGGCATTTCAACCTATTAGAACGTAGTTGGTCAACTCAAAGCCTAGACGGATTTACTGAGTATTAGGGTGAGATAACAAGTACAGATTCACCCAAGAGCTTGATGGTGAATTTTTGTTATTAACATCACAATGCCTCTGAGTGTGGCTCTGGAATTTGGCAGAAAAGGCATCAACTGTGGGGTCACAGAGATTCCCTGTTTGCCCCGCCCCCTCATTAGCTGTATGAGCTCAGGTAATTTGCTTAATTCCCTGAACTTTAGAGTTATCTGTTGTAAAATAAGGATACTTATAACTGACTTTTAGAATTGCAATATATATGAAGTACTAAACACTGCTGATTCACATAGTAGGTATTCAACTAATGGCAGCTATTTTAAAGCCGAGAGTAGCTCTCAGCACACAGTGAGTGCAGAAATACTGTGTGATGTAGAGTGCAGCCGCTGGGTCCTTATGTTGGCTGTACAAATAAGAAGCATTATGAGATTGCTTTCCTTTTACCTTTTTATTATCTGGAGCATCAAATGAAGTGATTTTATTTTTATCTCTTCCCAACCCCACGGAATAACAACTAAACTGCTGACGCATTGATAAATGAATATCTCTTGGGCATGTCTACTCCAAATGGTAAAGAACTTGTTACTGAACTGAGGTCAAGCATGCTGTTCTGCAGATACCAGATGCTCAATATATATTTGTTAGTCAGTTAGCTGTCACCTTTTTTTAAACATTTATTTTTCAGATTTTAGCCTTTTAACTTTTCTCTTGGGGTTCTCTATCTCTGTTATACACTTTAATATTGCTTGTGCTCATTTTTTTTCCATTTAAAAACTTTGATGGTTTCTGATTTAACTCTATTTCAGGATCATCTCTGTTGTTAAGACATATATTAAAGAAAGCTCAATATCCTTTTAATCAAATTATGCCAAAGACATAAGTTATAATGATTCTGTACACAAATACATATTAAACAAGCATTTTATATTTGAATAACCTAAGAGATCTTTAACTAATTAGTAACTGATATTAATTGTCCACCAGCTGGGAATTTGCATAGTGTCATCAGTATGACCTGGCCAGTCACCTTATATGCAGATGAATCACTCTGCATATAAGTACATGAATATGATAACATTGCTGACATTGGCACCTTGGAATTTAAAAATATAGTCAAAATCTTAGTCAAATACTGCTAGTAATAATAGAAAATTTGGACGTACAATAAAGAAGTGTTAGAGCCTTTTTTCAATGTGTATGTTGCTGGTATATCAGTTTTACCAGTAAGACTTGGTTATCAGGCATTTCCAAGGTAATTTATATGAAGCACCTCTAACAGTGCCAGTTATGAAAGCTGAGTGGAACAAATACACAATCAAACTTTATTTATTTAGCTTGAATATATAAATTAGTTCCTGCTGTTTTAACAAGTATCCAACTGGCATTTGTTAGAATTAAATGATGAACTCCAAGTGAGAAATATAGTATGTTGGTAATCATTAGCATTTTATTGACCAATTTGGAATCACTGAATAAAACTGAAATCAAACGAATGGCTGTTTGTATGGTAAATAAGAATCAGAAAAAAGAAAAGATCTTTCCCCTCTGGCATTTTTAATTCTTTTCAAATGATTAATGAGGAAATATTAACAGGAAGTCAAAAAAATAACCCTCCTATCAAATTTAGCATCAGCCTCCCAAGGGTCACAGAACATAAACTCAAATATTAAACTTCTTAGAGGTTTCCAACTCCTATTTTATGTTTGGGAAACAGTGTCCTTAAAATTAACAGAATCCAAATGTGCAATATTTATGATCTCTAATAAAACTTGTTTTCATTTTGTTTACATAGCTAATGTTACAAAATTTTGCATCAATATTTGAGTTATTGTTTTCCCAAGATGTTCACAATGCTTTATTAACAGTTTCTCTAATAATGTTTTCCCTGTTTGGGGATACCACAAGGACATACAACTGTGTCTCAAGCAGTTTTATATTTCCTTCAAGGCAGGGAATTTAGAAGGTTTTGAATTCTTGTGGTGAAGGGGGGACTATATCAGTAATGTTTTGTAGAATTACAGTGGGGCAGGTAAGCGAAAGGAAGAGGAAAGAAAAGAGAGAGAGAGATGGAAAGGGAGAAATCAGGAAGTCATGGTGAGCGCTTCTTTCACTAGAAACATTACACGTGTCCTCTCATTTATTCCATGCCCTTACTGTGAATAAAAAACAGTGCTTGAATTTTAACAATAAAATAAATGAGGCCCAGATAGCTTAAGTAACTAGTTAGACAACTAGCAACTCTAATCGAGAAAAGTTATGAACTTAAGTCTCTCTCAAGCTATAGCATGTATGTTTTCACTACATCCTGCATGGCCAATATGTTTCAAAACTCTAATCAATTTTTAATAGCTCCCTAGACACTGCGTAAACAGGGATAAAGCCTTAATTGCAAAAGTTGCAGATTTGCAAAACTAAACTGTACCTCCCACCAGGTCTCTTATGATAAAAGTTCAGAGGGTGGTTGGGAAAAATCAGGGCCCTGAGATGTAGCTTGGGGTCACCAGGACAGATGCAAATGAGGCTGAGAATTTGAACCCTCAAATCCGCCTGAGCATACCTTTCTGATGGAGCAGTCCCTCTACCATCCTACCTCTCCATGCCTGCCTAAGAGATTCAGTCTTCTCTCACATTAAAATACAAAAACAAACAAACAAACAAAACTTTAAATAATATTACCTGGTGTATATACTTCATAAGGAGATGGCGATTCTCTTCAGTATCCACTCCCAACACCCTTTATTGACTCCTCGCCCCAAGTGAGAATTAGATCCAAGCACAGCACAGACAGATAAATCAGGGCTTTCTCCAGGAAGGAATTGCTTCTACACCAAGACAGTCGTCATCTTGTAGGAAATTCTCTTCACTAAGGCATTAAGGAATACATTGCTGAGGAGATCATCAGAATTTATGAAAAGGGCTATAGTGGTTGTCCTCTATAGGCTGGAGAAGACAGTGAGCTCTGCTGCAATGGAATTCGGTTCCCTAGTGGAAATGATGGGATCCCAAAGTAGTGGAGGTCAGGTTTTGGCACATAACCTTTAGAGATATAGTGGGGACAATTACCATAACTAGCCACAGAGGTCTAGCAGTGGCTAATTATTCCCAGGGCTCTGGGTATGAACTAGATGGGCAACCTCCCAACATGCTGTTTGACTTATATAAACAGAAAAATTCCAGGTCTGCTGAGTAAAAACAAGACTTGAAGTACTGTAGTGGGGTTCGTGGCCTCTTATTCAATTTTAAAACTTAAACTATCTCGCAGACCTAGAATGACTTGATTGGCAGGGGGGCCAGCCTCCTTTGAGGAAAGACCCTCAAAAAGGGCCTCAACTCTACAGTGTATCTTCCTCCAAGTCCTCTCCAGAGGCTCTAATCCTTTAATAATGTGACTGAGAAAAAGCAAATAACCAGACCTTACGTGATTATTAGATACTGGCTCTGAATAGAATCACGTGGTCCCCTGGTCCAATTAGGGACTAATGGAGATCGGGTGAGAGGTGAAATCTTGGCAAAGTCGATCTTACATTAAATTCATTGAAATTGTTTCTCCTGTTATTTTCGTAGTCCTGAAATATTTGGAGTAAATGTATATATTTAGTAACTGGCAGGGTCCTCACATTGGTTCTCTATGCTGTGGAATGAGGGCTATTATAGAAATGCTCCATACAATGTCCTCCCCCAAGATACTAAATCAAAAATACTAAATCAAAAGCAATACCACATTCCTGGTGGGTACTACAGACGTTAGTGCCACCATCAAGGACTTAAGAGATAACAGAGTATATATTTCTATTTTATACCCATTTAGCTTTCCTGTTTGCCTCAAAAGTTAGAGGGATCTTGGGGGATGATTGTGGATTATAACAACCTTAATCAGATAATACAACAATTGTATCTGCTGTTGGGGACATGATATCATCATTGGAGCAAACGAAGAGGTGCCCTGGACCCTGGTATGCTATTACACTAAAAATCATTGTCTTTAACTGCCAGCTAATTAACAGAACCAGAAACAGGGTGTCTTCACCTACCAGGGCCAGCAGCACTATTTACTATCTTTTTTCAGTGCTATGACAATTCTTTCTCTCTCTGTCTTAATCTAGTGTGGAAGAACCTTCTTTGTTTGTTTGTATGTAGCATTCCATAGGCTACATGCTGCTCCATTGTATCATGCTAACTATAGCGCGTATGAAGGAAGTAACAAGCACCATACTTGCTTTAGTAAGATACATAAAGTCCTGCAAAATCTATAGTTTCTTGGGGTCCCTTAGGTGGGGTATGTCTGGGGATACTCTCTTAAAGTGAAAGACAGTTGCTACACTTTTCACAACCCTCCAAAAAGAAATAGGTATAATACTTGATTAACCTCTTTAGATTTTGAAGCAAATATGTAAAATATTTGGACATGTTGTTTTGATATATTTACCAGGTAGCCTTTAAGGCTGCAGTTTTGAGTGGGGCCCAAAACAAGAAGCTACACAGCATGTCTAGGCCTGCAGTGCAAGCTTTCCTGACATATGGACCTTATGATCTGGCAGGCACAATGGTCTTGAAAGGGACTGTGGTAGATAGAAAGACTTTGTGAGGTCTCTGGCAAGTATGACGATAACAGCAGTGACCCCCTTGGGCTTTAGATTAAATCCGTGCCCTATGCTGCCAACAATGACAAATATTCCATTTGAAAAGCAGCTCCTGGCATACAACTGGGTCCTGGTAAACTCTGAATGCCTGGTGAGGGGACACCAAGTGATTTTTGTGACTCAAGCTGTCCAAAATGAAAAAAAAAAAAAAAGAAAAGAATGGATCCTGCGGGGTACAGTGCTGAGGGGTGAAGCTGAGGTGTGCTGATTACTCTGTTTGTTCTTTCAGTTTAATTCTTTATTCTTCTCCACTCTGTTTTGTGCTCTGAGAGACAGAGAGTATCCCCTGGGCTCTCTTGCCCTGTATGTAGCTTCTAGCTGTGTTTGGCCAACTGGAGGCAATGGAATGGAGGGCAGTGGGAGGTTGAGTGTTCATTCATTCCCTGTACTGAGCTCATTCTCTGCCGAGCTGAGGTTGAGCAGTAGTTGGGTTACTCTCTCTAAGGCCACAGCTCCTTTTCCTATGGCCACAGCTCTAAGTTCCTGGAACAGCCTAAGGATAGTGTTGGCTTTCCCCTGTTGCTTGTCCTTGGGATCTTCACCATCCTCTTTTGTTGCTCTTAACCTTCCCCACACCTCTATAAATAGTTCAACTCTTAACTATTATTCCTTTGGATATGCAATCATTTTCTCCCCCCAGAATAAGTGACAGAAGAAAAAGAGGACCCTGGGAAAATATCAGCTCATATTTATGGACATTTTAGTAAGAGATAAATAAAATCTGCCTTTTTTAAAGACTGTTATTTTGGGGTTTTCTATTACAGGCAGCCAAGTATAATCCTCAATGCTATAACTCCTTACTTTGATAACTCCTTCTCCCACTTGTCCAAAAAGTGCTGCTTTATTTGGCTCATCCCAGCATCCACTGTATCCCATGGACTTTTCTCCTTTCTCTGAATGTCAATAGATTCAGTGCCTTTACCACTCATTTTGGGCTGAGAACTTCTAAAGGTATCATTATCTACCATTCCTGTACCACCCACTGTCCCTCAACCAAAATGTAGCAAACATGCCCTGAACTCGGTCGGTAATCAATGTATGTTATTGATAAGAATGATACTTTCCCCATTTATTTAGGAAGAGTCAAATTTCACAGCCTTTTTTTTTTTTTCCTGAGGAAGATCAGCCCTGAGCTAACATCCATGCTAATCCTCCTCTTTTTTGCTGAGGCAGACCAGCTCTGAGCTAACATCTATTGCCAATCCTCCTCTTTTTTTTTCCCCAAAGCCCCAGTAGATAGTTGTATGTCACAGTTGCACATCCTTCTAGTTGCTGTATGTGGGACGCGGCCTCAGCATGGCCGGAGAAGCAATGAGTCGGTGCGCGCCCGGGATCCGAACCCCGGGCTGCCAGTAGCGGAGTGCGCGCACTTAACCACTAAGCCACGGGCCGGACCAAATTTCACAGCCTTTTGAGTGCAGAAGACTGATAGTTTAAGTATTTTCTTTGTGGATTCTTTCCATAAGTCTGTCGCATGACAAGCTGTTTTTTTTTCTGACTTGCCTTGGAAGGCAATGTGGAAGAATATCATTGGGAGATGCTTTAGTGAAGTAGGAAGAAGGGATATGGCAGAGTCCCAGGCCCGGCTTCATCTTCCTCCGTGGTCATGTGTGGGGCAGCCTTTGGGGTCAATAGCTCCCAAAGACCTTTCTGCAAGGTGTGGTCCGTCAACATCTACTCACTTGACCCCAGTGAAAGCGCTTCTTCCTTACCCACGGCTCTCCCTCCAAAAGTTGCAGATAAGACTTCCAGCCTCTCACTGAGAAGTGATCTTGCCTGTGTGTGTCTGGCACCTATCTCATGAGATTAAAGGCAATAGAAGGGGAAAGACTTTTCCTGTCTTGAGTATTTTTGTATGCTTAGCAGCTAGACATGTCTGGCTCATAGCAGAAAGTCAAAGAAGTGATTTCAAACAAAGTAATAAACATATTTTCAAGACCTCATTCATAATCCAGCCCAGTACTCCTCCATAAAACCTTCCTTCCTATCATTCTTCATCACCTTCAAACATGCTATACCCGATAGTTAGCTTTTACTCCCTTTGTGATTCCATAGTAATTTGTATATGTTTCTCTTATAGCATTTTTCCTGCTATCTCATAACTGTAAATGTCTTTCCCACTAACCTACATAATTATCAAGCACAGTAGCTATACAGCTTGGACTCTGAATCCCAGCTCAGCTACTTCATAGTTAGAACATCTTACTTAAGTTGTGTAACATCTCTAAGATTCAGTTTCCTTATTTGTAAAGTGGATATAATTCATTCATTCATGTATTTGTTATGTATTTATTATGTGCCTAATATGTACCAGGTGCTAATGTAGGGATTGGTGATAAAGTTAAGAGAAAAGAAAAAAAAAAAAGAGAGATAGAAAGAAAAGGAAAGGAAAGGGAAGAGGAGGCAAGGAAAGATGGACAAAGTCCTTGCCCTCATGGAGAGTGCATTCTGGATATAGTACATTCTAGATATAACAAACAAACAATGCAATTTCATATATTCATAAGTACTCCAAGGAAAATAAAGCAAGGCAAGGGAATAGAGCTTGACAGAGCTGGCAGAGAGTCCTGGTATTTATTAGAGAAGCTGATTTGAAGATTGACTCCCAATATTTAGGGCTGTGCACACATACTTGGTTTCTTCTTGATGTATGACAGGATTCCACTTTCTACCATCTTTGGAGTCAGGCATGGCCTAGTGACTTGCTTTGGCTCATGCAAGTCATGCAGAGAGGAGTTGCATGCTTTAAGAAGAGCCGATTAAGATTTGCCACATCTCCTTTCTCCTGCTGGAATTACTATGGAAACGCTTATTGAGAAGGGGCCTCCTTCAGCTTAGGCCTTCTTGTTGACCCACACTGGACATCAGCCCATGGTCTGGGGATGTTTTACTACAGCACAGCCTATCCTATTCTTACTTATGCAGCTTTATCACAATGTGGAGACCCAGAAAACACTTGGTAAATTCTTATTATCATTACCATTAATTTTATTACAGTAACATTTATATTGCCAATATGGACATACTAGGGAGTCAATGTCTTTCTCTTGAATAAGTATGAATTTTAAGGCATTAAAGTGCAAGTCTTTTGATTGTCCGGCACAAATAGGAAAAGTAAAGTCCAAGTAATTCAAATTACTTTCAGAGGTGGCAGAGTGGCAGCAGTTAGATCCAAAGAGGTCCCCCCAGTGGTGAAAATTAAACTTTATGTTTTGAATGCTATTTTCCTATTGATTAGCAATATAAAACTAGATACACACATTTTTGAAGTCATTTGGCTCAAAGGCATAATAAATCTAATTATGAAGGAAGAAAACCTTCAAAAATGTTAACTCAAGTAAAATACTGTTAGGAATAGTGAAATTTGTCTAAAAATGTTAATATAAACTAACAATGGTTATTTATTTTTAGGCACAAAAATTAAATTTTAAAAGAAATAACTAAGTAACTTAACTGGAGAGAAATGTCAGTCTGAACTGAAATGTAGCTCCATTTCTCTTAAACTTTTGCATGGGAGCCACAGGAAAAAAACATAACTTTCTTTGGTGGCAGAAATTGCTAACAGCTCCAGAGTAAATCCGCTGGTTGTGACACATGTAAGGACAGATCTGAAGGGGGATGGAAATGCAAAACACATCAGAGGCAATTTTTCAGTGCATCAAATTAAATCAAAGAGGAAAGCAAGTTTACTAGAATATAAATATAAGTGATAAAATGAGAACTACATTTTCTAAAATAAGAATGTGTCCCTTCAGTATTTCAGTAGTATCTGCAAAATCAACTCCGTGATTTAAAATTCTATAAGTGAAATTCTAAATATCCTATTTCTGATGCATACTAAAAACTGGTGACGTGAGTATATCATTTCTTTTTTAGAGCCCACTATCTACCACAATGATAGCAGCAGCAAAAGAATTAAATTAAATTTGTATTATATGTTAGTAATGAATATAATACATTCACAATAGTGGTTTTAACGGGCTTGGTTTGAAATAATGTGCTTTAATAGGCTTGATTTCCAAATATGCAGGTAATGCTTTTTCTAAGTCATTGAAATGACCAACATAACTTTCTCTGCTTTGAGAACTGATCAAGAAGAAATTATTCAATAGACTAGGACATAGAGTTATACTGTAGTTTTAATTTTCCTGTTGTTTGGCAAGACATCTTAACCAAAATGGAGCAGATTTGTGAAATGTGTTCTAGTGTGAATGAGAAATTTTGTTTTGCTTCACTGAGATTTTTTTTTTTCTTTTTTCCAAGCTCACAGTACTGATTATGTGACTATCAAAAGAAGCCTTAACCAATCAGCCAAGTTTCCAGCAAGCAACTTCTAGGAATTGCATGGCTTTAATTGTGTAAGTATTAAAATACAATATACAAACTACCAAATCAATAAAAATGATCTAATTCTTAAGTTTGTATCAATAAAAACATTTTAATTGATCTATATGCCCTTTTAACTTAGTAAACAGCTTTTAGATTTTAAAGTCAAATATAATAATCTTTTTAAAGTAATAAACCATAAAGAAAAAATAATTATTTTCCAAAGGGAAGATATGCATATATATCTTATATTAAGTCATATATATACTACACATGACCTAATATACACATATTTATATGTGTGTGTCGTTTAAATTTTATGATTTGTGTACCATATTGGAAACAATATAAACAAAGTTTAAACTGATTTAAGCAGGAAGAAGAATCATATTTTCATGTGTTCTAAAGTGAAAATACAGATCCTGTTCTTTTCTTGAGTTCACTGAGGTTGCCTCAAAAGGCTTGACATTACTGAGTTATCAGGGGTAGTCATACTTCCCTGAATTTTTAAAATATATTAAAATAAAAGGCTCTTCCACTAACAAATTCCACTAGAATTATCAAATCTTCACCACTGAAGCTGAGTCATTAGGCAGATGGATGGGTTTTTACTCCTCCTATCATTTTTAATTATCATGGAATTACATTTGTCCTTTCTAAACCAGTACAATGTCTGCTGTTCTTGGTTCAGCTGAAAGGGATGCACCCTAGAAGAGATAAATTATTCCATTATCACCAAAACATTTATCAGACGTCCGTATTTTTAGGACTCAGCACTGAAGTGTTATAAACAGGAATTAGTTAGGGTCAATTTCTGCCTCATTGGAGATTAGAATGTGAGATGTCCAGACAGCAATGATGCAGGCATTTTAAGATTAAGCATTAAGCATGCAGAAAGAGAGGAGTTAAGTAAGTTTTTACCATGAACATTTGCACCCTTGAGCAAAGTATATCAGTGAACTGGGTGAAAAAGGAGACCCTCGGGAGATGCATGTCATGCTGATTCACAACCACTCCACCAATCATGTAGTAAGGAACCCTATCGAAATTCCAGGACTTGACTGAGTGCTGTTCAAATGAGAGCATGATAAGAAGGGGTAGGCACAGTGGGATTTTCCCTAAATCTTCCACATCTCATCTCAGAAATTACTTAAGGGAAGGGATTGCAGCTTGCATCCGCTCTACATATTTTTTGAATGCTTTATATGCTGTGGGGTCAAACAGGAAACAAACTAGTTACAGTGTTGGCAAACACCACAGAGAACCACACTAGCTAGAGCAGTGGATACTTTCTATACTGGGAGAGTTCTAAGTACATGCCTAGAGAGTTATACCCATTGTATACATCAGACATCCTTTATACACCAACATATCACTGCCTCTTCTGTACTCCGAAACTCTAAATAATCACCAGATCTTACTACCACATCTCTATTCTCAAACTCATTTCTTCTTCACCTTTTTCAGAACAAGCAAATTAACATAGATTGTTAATCTTTTCTTTCCAGATAATTGTAATAACTTCTTAACCATTTTTTACCAATCCTTTTTTCCTAATAGGTCCACACTACTGACTTGAGATTAATTTTTTTTTCAAAAAAATACATCATATTATATAATTTTTACTTTAAAAATCCAAGATCTTTCCATCAATTAGACAATGAAATCTCAACTCATCAGATTAACAAATAAGTGACTCATACATCAGTTTTTCCTTCAACCACCTCTCACTCACTACCTTCCCATTTCTCCATTTCAACCACAAGTTTGATGAATTCATTGTGATTTCTCATGTTTATCTATATGTGTGTATACTGTTCCCTCTGTTCCGAATACTGTTTACTTTCTTCCCCACTTGAAGAGCCCTTACTTCACTTCCAATACCCAGTCCGAATGTCAACCCTTGTGTGTAGTTTTCTGGTATGTTCCAAGGCAGCTGAGCACTCCCTACTGTTTCATCCATGACATTTTATGGATCTGATACTCTGATATATGAGAGGCACACACAGGGTCTTGTTCATATATCCTCACTTGCCAGCACTGTCAGTGAATTAATGCTATCTTCTCATTACACATTGGTTTTTATTTTGGTGAGGAAGATTGGCCTTGGGCTAATATCCGTGCCCATCTTCCTCTACTTTATATGTGGGATGCCTGCCACAGTGTGGCTTGATAAGTGGTGTGTAGGTCCACACCTGGGATCCAAACCTGCAAACTCTGGGCTGCCAAAGTGGAGCACGTGAACTTAACCACTATGCCACTGGGCTGGCCCCTGGTTTTGATTTTCATAGTTATTTCAAGCACATTGTTTCATTTTATGCTTTCAATAAGTTTGTAAATTATTAAACAGCAGATATTGTTCCCATATAACAGATAAGAAAATTGAGTATTAAAGCCAATGAATGAGAGTTTTAGTTTTGTTTCAAATATTTGCTTTTTGTTTTACTTGTAGCTTAATGTCTTTCCAGCATATTATAGTCTTTGTTATATAAACATTACATTTAATCCCACATACATATAGTGTGTGTGTGTGTGTGTGTGTGTGTGTGTGTATTTATTTCCTCCACTGTAGGGTAGAAAGAAAAATTACCTCTTTGTATGTACTTGACTTTCTTTGAACATTCATTAAGGATCAGTATATTACAAACCAAAAAATCCATTAGCCTTTATCTTTTCATTTTGACTCTAACCTCATCGTGACATAAACTATGGCTTGACAGATGATCCAATCAAGGTATTATAAAACATTTTAGATAGGTGCTTTAGGCTAATGATTTATGAAATAATCATTGAGGTCAACTACTATGAGTGGAGCATTCCAAAAGTCTTAGTACAAAAGTTCTAATAGATCATATCCTTTGTGCACCTTAGGGGAGGTAACCGTAAATTTATTTTGATAATGTCTATATCAGTCAGTATGTTTTATTTTTTTATGCAAAAGACTGAGTATTAATATGAGTGAAAACGTGATTAAGAGCCAAATACAAAAGGAACTATTTAATGCTGTTCTTGCATTTCTATGTTGAAAATAAACCAGATTTAGTTTTCATCCTATGTGGGAGGGATGAGGGGAGAATAATACTAGCCAAATATACCAACTCATTTTTTTTCCAAAAAAACATCAAGATTTAAAAGCACAAATAAGGAAAAAATTGAGAGGAAGAACATTGAGGCATTTTTAGGACTCTAAAAGGTAAAGCAAATGACTAGATAATGAGTTTTATGGGATAATACTGTGTTTTCCTATCTACAACAAAGCTATTCATGCAGCTTTCAGTGAGGCACATTGCTTCAATTGCTTCTATAGTGGCTGCCATGGTTTTGTCCTGGTTCATTCACATTCAGTCGCCCAATCTCTATTTGTGTGCATAGCCCTGCATTTATAAGCAGATGCCTGGAATCTGTTAAGTGACTTCTTCTGACCAACTGTGTGTGTACAAATAACTCTTCTTATCTGAACATTTAGCGCAAAGTTTGGTAAGTAGTGCAAGATTCAGGAGGGAAGACATAAATCAAAACCAAAATCATGATTTCAACGCCTTGAACTCTTGCTATATATTTTGTCATTCTTGGGCCTTACTCAAATGGTTAATGAGACCCAAACTATTTGAAATGCATGTCTCTAAAATCTAAGTGAGATGCAGCCACATTTGAGTAAAGAGCTATTAAAATGATGAAATCATTATATTGTATCCAAGGATAAAAGACGTTGTAAATATTTAGTCTTTCACAGTCACAAACCACTTAAATGGATGAATATAGTCTATTCATTGGTTTATGGTTCTAATAGCCTCCAGGAAATGTCAAATTCACATGCTGTCCCAAAACACAAGATTTAGCTTTGGAATTTTTAATTTGACTAAAAGATGTATAAAAGCACACAGTCATCCAGCTCCCTATTGGCTCCACATCTGTGTAGGATTATATGCAAACAATATTTGAGCTAGCATTGGCAGTCACATAGGCTCCTTAGCTTGAATGTAATTAATTGTATTTTTTTTCTTTTAGATAGAGAGAAAAAGAATGAAGGAAGACAATTTGGAGAAGAACTGTTTTCAGCAATAATCTCACATATGAGGTAAGGCTCGAAGTTGCCAAAACGGAATCTGGAAATAGAGATCCATCAGCCTTATGTCTAACGTAAATCAGAATTGTTCTGAAAATGATTAACGCTGGGTGACAGCCAATGTTCCTTTGATAAAATAGTACTTAGTCTGATTCCACAACTGAGTAGACAGGAAATGGCTCACCTTTTGGTAATGAATTAACTCTTTCATAGGGTGCTATAGTAATTCCAAAATAGAAGCCACAAAAACGTCTAGGATGTCAGGAAATTAAACAGAGTTTGCAGTAGCAGACAGTTACTCTTTTTCTATCACTGTCTCATATTCCTCTTACTTTTACTCCTTTCTTATCTGCAGATTTTGTTAGACAATGTACCTATTGCTTGATTTGCTTCTTAAAAATTCTGTTTGCTGATTCAGCTGTATCAAAGTGGAAGTTAGTAAAACAGCAGTGTGACGGTCCTCCTTGGTGACTTTTCCAGCTTGCAAAAGTTACACAAACTATTTTTCAATACTTTGTAATAAGGTGGGATACAGGCAGAGCAAATTCCCACAATTTGTCAAATATAGTCATTAAAATTGTAATAAGATCTTGAGATTTCCTGATTCCTGGAATGCAAAAAACTACTAAGTTGGGTCTCTGTCATCATACGTTGTATTTAAATGCCTCTTTTAGACACACATCTCCTATTCCACACCACACTCCCTGTATGCAGCATTGCCAAGCCCAGGCTCTTCCTTCCCCCGGGCGCAGCTTAAATTCATCTAGAAAATGATTTGATCTGCAGAATGCAGATCATTTTAAACTGGAAAGAAGAATAAAGTCTTGGAGACAGCACAGAATGTGGTTATAGTAGTCCAAGTTAAAAATGACCAGAGCATCAACAAGGGATTTGGCTGCTAGACTAGTGTGGTTATTAATGGACAAATGCTCTTTCCTCAACTGGGGAACTGTTTCTACTCCTTGTGGTTATGGGAATAGGAAATGGAAGGAGACAACACTTTACTGGCAGACACATTACTGACCCTGCAGAGGCAGCAAGAATAATAAGCAGGGAAGGTTTTAGAGAAGAGAGTCCTGCCAAGCAGAATAATTGCTGCAGGAAGTACAGGATTCCTTGGACATGGTGGTGACTAAGTTGGATCACCCTCTATCATAGTAGGATGGATCACCTGAATGGACTGGTGAATCAAATCATCCTAGAATGTTGAAATCACTGGCTAAGAAGCAAAGGCATCCTGATTCCTATTCGTTTGTGAGTCGCGGATATTCAAAAGAACCACCCTTTCACTTTACTGAAGACAAATACGGATAGTCACTTGCTACCTGTATATCTGGGATGGTCCTGAGTTCAGATATTCATTCTGTAATCTGAATATGTCTTGGTTTTTTGCTTCAATAAATATGGCTACCAAAATAATATAGAATGCAGTTTTTAAACGAGTATAACTCTCTTAAAATAAACAAATAAAATGGGCATGATATATTTTTAATTACAGCTTTTAGCAAATACTTTTGGTTAGAAAGAAACAAATGTTAAACGTACGTTTTTAGATTTGATATTTTGCTTATTTCACATCCTAATGTGACTTAGAATCGAATCCTTATGAAAAACGTATTTGGAAGTAGAGTCAGTACAATACAATGCGTAAAACAGATGAAGAGGAATAAATAATGGAAGAACATAAATAAATAAAATTAAATCAGAAAGCAAGCCATGTTACTGTAGGCTAAATAATACCTAGAAGTGGCCCCTCCTTAGAAGCAGATATTCTGTGTAGTGTTTTTCCTCTGCTCTCTTTCACTTTGACTTAGGGAGCCCAGAGAACAGCTTCGCCTGGGAACAAAAGCACAATGAAAGGCATCAGGTGGAGGGCCAAACCAGTACTTACCTCTACTATTTAGAACTTGAGGCGTAAGTGGACAATTTCTGAAACAAGACAGCTTTTCCAGAACTATATTTTTGAGATGCTTAAAATTCTTCCACTAACAATGTGTTCTTCCACTTGGGATGTATTATTGAATTTTAGAGCAGGGATTTATCAAGGCTTTTTGGGTCTCCAAAAAAACAGTTTCTTTAAATGAAACTGCCCCTGGAAAGGGTCACAACATTATCACAGACACTTGTGGAATTTTCTTTGTAATCATATTAGAAAACCTTGCTTGCTGGAAAGGGAAAATAAGATGATGCTCTAAAGAGCTATGGGAAAAGGAAAAGAGGTATGTCAACTGGGAAGAAATGGAAGTAGAAAGGTATCAGAAATGGACTTTCCTTGGATCTCTGCCTATTCTGCAGTTTGCCCCACTCTGGGGACAAAGGGGTCCAGCTCTTGCTGCTCTTCTTGATGATATTTTTGGCAGGCAGCTGAATGTCTGCACAGAGAGCGGCACAGTCACGGCAGGATTGTTTCTGTACTGAAAAAGCAGAAACCAACCTCTTGGCACTCCATCAGAAGAGATGTGATTTCCCAACTAAAGTGGAATGCTCAATCAGAAGAGTTTTTGGAGCTTTTCCCTCTGCCATGAAACCCGGTGAACAGTTTGAGTTTTTCCAAAATTACTTGAAATTGAGCTGCTAGGAGGCTGTGTCGACCGTTCCAATTTTCCTTTCAATTTTGCATTTTGTTGGATGCCTCCTCAAGTCTTCCTGTGTAGTTCAGTCATTAGTCAGAGCTGGAAGGTTTATTATTTATTTTGACAGTCACCAGCCTATTTTGTCAAACAGTACACATTACTGCTCCGTTTGACAGGTGTTACTCTTAAAATCCTTCAGTTTCTTTTTCCCTCTTGAATGAGGCTTCTGTATCTGCTGTCTTGTTTACCTTCCCAAAGGACGCACAGTACGTTTTCTGATTGAGAAAAGCTTTGTTTGTTGCTACTTTTCTGTGACAGATTAAGCAGCCATCAGTCAAAAACTTTTTTCTTGATTTCCTCTAAATTTTGTTGAAGTGCTTAAGCTGGGATCCAATGGGAGATAAAATAAAAGAATAAAAGAAAGGACAGTGAATTCAATATAAATCAAGGCAAGAAAGTACCGCCATGTTTCACCTACAACATATATATTGCAAGGTTAGAAAGGTCAAAAGGCCCTTTACATTTAATCATGTGAGGTTTGGGTAAAAAAAAATTTAAAAAGCTGCATAAAGTGTTCTATACTCTCACAGAAGAAAACACACGTGGCTATGATGACATAAAAGAGAACACTAACTCAGATCAGAGAAGTCAGGTAAGTCTTTCTGGAAAAGATGGCATCTGAATTGATTTTTAAAGATGAATGGTAATATAGTCAAATGTGAGATGATGGGAAGGGACCTCTATATTGATGCCAGTATGGGAAGTATGGTAAATTTGATTTTGGATATGTCGCTTATCACACATCATGCAAACATTTGGAAATTGCTTTTTACCTGATGTTCCTGGCCCATCACTGTAACCCATTCAGTTCTCTAACTTCCTTTTCTGCTCAAAAGCCACCTCCTCAGGAAGCCTTCTCCGACCACCCAATGCAAGTACTTCTCTACCACCTTCCTTGGTAACTCTCTATTTTTAAGTCCTGTTTTATGTCTCTTTTTTTTTGTTGTTTTGGTGAAGAAGATTGGCCCTGAGCTAACATCTGTGCCAATCTTCCTCTATTTTGTATGTGTGATGCTGCCACAGCATGCCTTGACAAGCAATGTGTAGGTCTGTGCCCGGGATCCAAACTCGTGAATCCTGGGCCGCTGAAGTAGAGCACGTAAACTTAACCACTATGCCACTGGGCCAGCCCCCTGTTTTATGTTTCTTAATAAAATGTTTCATTAGCTGTCAGAAGAAAAAGCAAATATTTGTTTAATTACTTATCATCAGTCTCTTCTCTTTTAGCAATACTGTATAACACACTACTTTAACACAGTGGATAAAATGCAGTGAGTTTATGAATCATTACTTTGTGGTTCAGGAATTTAACCAGGTCTCATCAGAGCCGATTCATCTCTGCTCTGTGGTGTCAGCTGGGCTCACTCATTCAGGTGGCAGCTGGGGGGAGGATCAAGGATGGCCTTACTTACCTGTTGGGGGCCATAGTGCTAGGGTGTTAGCTGGGGATCTTCTCTCCACATGGCCTCTATCTCCAGACGGACAGCTTGGACTTCTTCACCAGGAGCCTTAGGATGGCAAAAGAATGAAAACAGCAGCTACCACATCTCATAAAGCCTAGTCCCTGAACTAGTACAGCATCACTTCCTCCACATTCTATCAGTCAAATCAAGTCTGAAACCAATCCAGATTCAAGGGGAGAAGAAATAGATTCCATTTTTTAATGTGAGGAGTTGCATGCACATACAGGCTGAGGAAAAATCATTATAGCACCCTTTACTGACTACTCATCACACCTTCTAGAATTTGATCTTCCCAATGGCATCATCTAGTTGTGTAGAATCAAGAATATAGTTGCTCATTTACTATTATTTTTTTCACTATGTCTACCTTGAAACACTGTTAAGTATGATACCCACATCTCCAATCCTGATTTCTTTTTCTAACTAGAATCTTTTATCTCTATTTGCTTATTGGACATTTCTTTTTATATGCCCTAGTATCACTTCAAAAACAACATATCACAAAGAAACTCATCTTTCCTCTCATGCCAGTTTTTTCTCATAATTCTTCTATTCTATAAACGCTCTTATCTCAGACTTTTATTGTCATCAAGGATTTAAAATGTGGTGTTACCTTTCTCTCTTCCTTTTGCAATCAGGTAGAACCAAGACCACATTTTAAAATTGGCTGTACATTATCCTGGTAGTGTGACATTGAGTAAATCACTTAGCCTTTCTGATCCTATTTATTCTTCACTTTAAATTGATATTATATTGTCACCTCAGGGTCATTGTCGAGATTAGTTTTGAAAAAACTTTGTAGAAGGCCTGAACATGTTAAGCACTCACTGGATGCAAATTTCCAACTTCATGAAGTCTTTCTGCAGCACTCATGCGCACCATGTTTGTGGTTAACATTTTATGTATATGCTGTATCTCCACCACTAGAGAGTAAACTCCCTGAAGGCAATGACTTCCCAAATCCTTGGCATAGGACCATACACACTTAGAATTTGGAACATGATAAAATCTTTTGATTGACACACATTGACATTAATTAAAAAGTTTAAACACCATTTTGGAAGGAGTAAATGGGAACTCACTGGCTTTACGGAAAACAAGGCAATGTATATTAAGTAGTTTTTTGTTTTCATTGTTCTTTTGCATTTTACATTATGTTGTGTTCTTTATAAAGCAAATTCTATTTATTTATTTATTTATTTGGTGAGGAAGACTGTCCCTGAGCTAACATCTGTGCTCATCTTCTTCTATTTTTTGTATGTGGGACACCACCACAGCATGGCTTGATGAGTTGTGTGTAGGTCCACACCCAGGATCTGAACCCACGAACCCCAGGCCACTGAAGTGGAGCGAGTGAACTTAACGCATGTGAACTGGCCCCAAGCAAACTCTATTTAAAAGAAAAGTACATAAGAGAAAATAAGAGAACTGAAGTAAAGGGGACTACTGATTTTGACAGCCAGAGGAGGGTTTTCAAAACTTAATGCCAGATGTTGGGTCAATCTTGGGAATCATATTCCTCTCAGTTTTACATTAAGATCTTTATATCTCATTTTAAAAAGTCCATAATATTGCAGCAACTACAGTTTTGGGCAAGAACATTTTAGATACCAAAGCTTTTTTTTCCTCTCTCTGAAGTATGAGTATTTCAATTACTAGTAGCAACAATTAATCACTAGCTGATTCATCAGCCCGCAGCTGGGATTGGAGAGCTGACTTCCTTTCTTTATTCCTATTCTATGTTCTACTGTGCTCAGCAGGGCTTGAGTAATGGCAAACTAATAACCTGTTCCTACCCTCAGTACCTTTTGCTAATATCAGTAAAAAGAGAAAAAAAAAAAGAAGAAAATTTTTAATATTTTTTCCCGAGTACATTCCCCTGCCCCCACATTTCTGAAGAGAACTTTAGAATTACAAGTGTTGATCCATTTTGCTGTAAGAATACAAAGATGTTGTTTAAGATCTGACCAACCATTCTTTGCTACTTTTCATTAAACAACTCATGCTAGAGAAATGGCTGTATAACTCACTCCAAATGGATAATGATTTTCTATCTCTTGTCCACCTGACATTTTGAACTTCATGTGAAGGACATGTAAAATGCTGCATTAATGTCCATAGACAGGAACTGACTATTAGCAAATCCATTAGTCAGATATTATACACATTTTTAACCTTTGGAATAACCTTTTTGTTTTCTACTTCTAATACATAAAATTAAAATCTGTTTAGAAATTTTTCTAAGTCATATGGCTCCAGATACACAATATAACAATATATACTCATCTACCCAGCAATAGATCTTCTAGCCTTCTAGTGTTCTGATTATCAATATGTTGCATTTCCTAGAATTCAATGAGAGGATATTGTAACCTATTTGGGTCATTCCTGGAAAGTGCCAGAATGTTGACCCAAGAGCAGCATGCTTATCCTCCACTCCAGAGAAGGATTAAGTTCACTTAGAGCAAGAGTTCTCAATTAAACAATCCATAGACTTCAAATTATCTATAAGTGTTGATGTACAATTTGTGTCATTGGGCATTTTCTGCACTTCTCATCAGTTTCTCCAAAATATTAAAATAAATCTCCTTAGTGGAAATCAGAAGTTCTCTTCACAACAGTACTGAATTACCTTGTGTATAGTCACATCCATTTATTCACTTAATTATTTTAAAGTCCAGTATTCCTTGAAAATGTGAGCTGTACAGTCTGTAGACTAAAGCTTTTTTCCCCCTATTCTCCTTAGTGTAACTGGAATAATAATTAATAGGCATTAGTAATATACATGTCAAGAAATTAGTAGGGTCTGAGACTTTACCCTACCTGTGTGCCAAGTTAGCTTGCCACAGATTCATGGGTGCTGGCAGAAGACATGAGACTCCTGAATCAGAAACACAGGACTTTATTATTCACAGCAATAGCAGTAGTCAGAGCATCAGCATTTATGCTGGTGTCACATAGGACAATGCTAAGTGGGCCAAGTGCCTGCTCACACACAGTGGCTTGTATTACAGGAGTGGAATTCCAACTAAGGGAAATTGAATCTTTTATAATGGGCAGTAAACCTAACTAATATTTGCCCCAAAGGGAAACATCATCTTTGCTGTACTGAACAATCAACAGGCAAGACCAATGGAAAACAATGGAAAATTGTCTTCTAACAATATTCACCCCTTGATTCAACACTATCTTGACTTCTGGAAAATTTTCCTGTGAGTACACCAATCTGTCAGCCACATTGATTAATATGACTCATGAGATTAAAACTAAATCTGTTAAATTTGTCTCATACTATATTTAATTAAGGTTACTATCAACAGGACTCTGAAAAGCAGGATGAAGCAATATGCATCATCAACTGTCCCAGACTCAATCAGCTAAGCAAATCTCAGAGACCATCTGGATCTACCTTAGAAATTCAGGTATCTTTCTCCGTAAATTTCCACACTGACCTTTCCACTTGGCCCAAGGTGTTAATTCAGGTATGACAGAATGTATCGGAGATCACACAGACTCTGCCTTGGCCTGCAAGGAGAAAATCTAAGGTCAATATCATCCATAACAAGCCTGTCCCCTGAGTTAAGACTAAGCTGAACACATTCCAGGACTGAGATGGTTCTTTGATCACCTCAACTAATAGCAATGATAAATTTTATATTACCTTTTCTAACTGAATGGCTCACATTGTAGGGAAAACTGACTATGAGGTGGGTATAAGCAGCAAATCAGTTACCCCTCTGGGAAGGTTCCCCAAGTAAGCAAGCGTAGCTCATTCTGGAGAGCAGGGCAGTCATCTAAGGACTTAAAACTTGGAGGCTCGTTATGACCACTCCTAAGGTTACAATCGCCATTTTGGGGGAGAGAAATATGCTAATGCTTGGCTTCCACGCAAGGCATACAATCCCAAGAGTATACATGGTATCCCTAAAAAGAAACTGTTATTCACAATTATTGAGGCCCTTGAAGTGGGAGAATGTTATCCAGGAGCACAAGTTGACATTGCTCCAATGTGGCCTCTTAGACAGCTGGTAGGGCTTAGTTCAGTTTGAAAATGAGTCTAGTCATTATTTTTGAAAGTAATGTCTGCGGACAGTCAGTCCACTCTGTCCTACTTATCCACACCATCAGCCAGGTGGCATTCATCTACTCCAGGGAATCCTAAACTACAGCAATGGGAATGGGGGTAAGGCAGATAACTCAAAGTATTGACAGGAATTGTACTGGAAAGTATAGGAAATAGGGCCCTAATCTGCTCTTTTACTAGACTTTTTGGTAATTTTATTTGGAATGACAATTTAATGGTGGCCAGAGATGCCTGGCGGGGGATTATAGACCCAGAAATCAGTAAAATTTAAGTGCTTGTTAGTTTGGGAGAGACACAGAAGGGCATTTTTCTTGAGGAAGCCTCCAGGAGTGGTCTGAAGGAAAAAAAATATTAATGTCCCTTTCTCGTCCATTCCTCCCTGGGGTCAAAGATGTTCCCTCCCCTGGTGCAAGGTTGTTGCTCTCCGTCCACTGCCATAAAATATCTGTATCCCATTACAGTAGCTGGAACTTAACGTTTCTCAGTCATCCCCTACTCACACTCCCACACTTTTAATTCAGAAGGGATAGGTGCAAAAGTGACAAAGGTAATTTAATAAAACTTGTAGAGCTGTTATTTCCCTTTTTGGCCCATGTGGGCTACCGTAGGGAAACTTGGCAAGCAGTCTACTCAATTAAGTGGTCATTATCTTTATGATTTAACTATGTCACTCTTCCAAGAGAATCCAGGTGGTTGAATAAGAATTAAGTTTGAACATCCTAGGCTTCCTTTTGGCCAGGCTGCCACTCAGAGGGTGCACAAACTGAGCCATCCTGGAGTTGTTACTGGGGAAAAGTAACAAGTATCATGCCCAATAATGGTCAGAGCAGAATCCTCAAATTTCAAAATATATGATCTCCGTATCCTTCTTAGAGGAAGTGACGAAAAAGAGATGATCCATTTCTGGGGACAGCTGCATTCAGTGGTCAAACTTCTTTACTAAGGTGTGTGGGTGAGGAAGAATTGAGGGAGGTATAGCCAGAAGTCTTTTTGAGTTAATTTTTGAGGCTATTCCAATATTCTAAAATACCAGATGCCTGTGAGTGTTATATAGTATAGGAAGTCCATTGAATAACTTGACTATTAGCCCATTGTCATGTGACTTTTCGATAAAAAATGCATCAATGTTAGGCTGTAAATGGCCCATAAAATTGAAGACATGACATAGACTGGTTTAGAGAACCACAGTGGTGTGCCAGACTAGGCTGATCAGACCACGGAACAGCAGCACTGTAGTCTGAAAAATGTTGACAGCTGTGAGGCACTGCTAATCCCCCTGATAGGGGGGCATAGTCTCGTCTAGTCAATGTCCTATGAGCAGGTGAGTGCAGCACCCAATGTGATGTGGCTTCCTCTACCATGAAACAAAAACATCCTCTTACAATAAGGTTCATATGTTGGGTATGCAGTGATAGACTGTGCATCATAAACTTAGGGTGCTTTACTTTGTGCTCAATCTGTGGTGATGGGTGTGTTCCCATATCTGGTATGAGGATGGCTTTAGGCAGAATAGTGGCAGTCTGGGCAGTACAGTCTCAATCAGCAGACTGATTCCACTTGGTCTCATCAGAGAACAGGCCCTCACTGTGGGCAGCTCCATGATTGACCCAGAGGGTTCAATAGGCAGGATGATTTGTTTCCACAGTTTGGGTCTAAAGAGAGATGTCTCTAATCTGCCAGTCTGTAGTTTACCAGGTGGCAGAATAAATAGTTTAGACCACTGGCAACACCTCAAGAAGCAATAAATATAAAACAAGGTTCATCAAGGGTAGCATTGGTCTACTGAGCTGAACAACCATGTCCATGTTCAGTTTTGCACAGCTGGTGTTACAGTTGAACAGCGGCAGCAGCCCAGTGGACACCATCAGGTTTCAGTTTGATGAACTATCAGTGAACTAGGCCCAGGCATTTAGGGCAACCTCTGTGAATCATGGACCCTATTGTGCCAGCAGCTTTGCTTCAGTTGACAGAATAGGGGACAAAGATTTCCCCAAAGAGATGATTATCAATTTTTTCTTTTCATGTAAAGCAAAGATGCTACAGGGGCCAGGCCAGCAGCATTCTTGAATGTACCATTCTGCTTAACAAGTGAGGATTGTTGAACTCTTCCTTGTTAGGCATTGTTAGTCACTGAATCCATGTCAACCCAACCCCAAATGGTAATATTAGGCTGGAAAGTCACAAAGTCCTCATCGGCCAAGTTTTCAGTCTCGAATAGTGTCCCATAGCCAGCTGATTGTTGTTTTTCAAAAGGGGTGTACCTGGTAACTGTGTCATGGAGGCAACAAATCCAAAACCCCAAGGGACATCTCTGGATGTAGGGTGCCTCCCTTTGCCATAGACTCCAATCAGCAAAATCATCAGTCACAGAGACTTGTAGCTCGAAGATGTCAATAGTGTAGAGAACATGCGAAGCTCACTGGACAGCTTCCAACACACCCTTTTGGTCTGGGCCCCATTCAAAGAATGCTTATTTATGGACTAGCCAATATAATGTTCCAAGTAGAATGCCCACTTGTCTCTAATACTCAAAGAGTTCAATAAATTGTTGGATTTCTCTTTGGGGACTGACAAAGAGACAGTAGTTTTACTTGACTGCCAGAGGAATTGAGAGCTTTGATATACACTCACATAGGCCCAAGATACTCTTTGGCTAGCAGGCCTTTAAATTTTCTTGGGGTTCATCAGCCACTCTTGCTGGTAGAAAAGTAATAACACTGCAGTAAAGGCCATTGACACAGAAGCTTCTGACTTTCCAATCAACAGATTATCATCTATTTAGTGAAAACTTCAGACATCAGAAGGTAGAGACATTAGTGTTATCCTGGCCCACTCCATGGTGGAAAATGGCAGGGGAGCTTAAGTACCCTGGAGGACTATTGCAAATATATATGAAGATCTTGCTGCGTGAAGGCACATAGGTCTTTGTCCTGGTGCCAGTGAGATAGAAAAGAAGGTGTTGACAATACAGCATACCAAGTGCCATTAGTGTGTGCAATGAATTCAATTATAGGGCTATAGTAGTAACAACTGGATTCAGTTGGCAATAATCCACTGTAAGCCTCCATCTCCCATTATTATTTTTCCTTGGCCATATAGGGCTGTTGTGTTGACATTGCAACCTACTTTTGCTACCTTTAAGACTTAATCAAGGCTGTGATTTCCATTTGTCTTCCTTGGATTACACCTTGTTTCCATTGGACCACCTTGGAGGGGACAGGCAGACAAATTGGGAAGTGATTTACATGTCCCACTGGCAATTTTCTATATGTAGCACTTCCTGATTGGGAGAATCCACTCTGGATTTTATAAGTATTTGCAGTACACACATATAAAACGTTAATTTACATTCAGCAGTGGAAACCGCAAGAGTACATTGAATAGGCCCAGAGGGCGTATTAGCTCCCCTTCCCCAATGTGTACCCAGCCCAAATCTCATTACCTGAATCTGGGTACCTCTACACTTACAGAATCAGGGAGGGTTGTGACTTGGGCACCTTTATCCAACATAATTATGTAAGTCTAAATTTGTTCCTTCCTCCAAATTCCCCAGCATACCTGGATGAGTGTACATGGCCTTTGGTTCTCCTTGGGGTCAGGGACATGTAGAACTCATCCAAAATCATCTTTCTCAATGTGGTTGAAGTCAGGGTAGTGAAGGGAGATGAATCAGGGAGACTGGAGGAATTAGAGGGCAAGGCACATTGACTTTCATTTTTGAGCATAGTGGTGGCTGTGTGCAGCTCAACCAAATGAACTGCCGCTGTTTTCAGTTCACCCAAAGCCCTATATGAGCAGCAAGATCATCCTTACTGACACCATCTATTTTAGCTTTGAGGAGCTCTTGGTTCAACTACCATAGTCACATTGCTTTCTGGTTGAGGCAGTGGGATTTGTTCTTTGGGTGATTTGGATTTGACATATACAATGGTGACTTTTTTTAAGGATTCCACCTTAATCTAGGGTATCTGCTGTCCCATTATCAAAACAAAAACTTTTAAGCTCTTGCCTGGGTTCAGCAGAAGACCTAGGGGAGTTTTCCAAGGTGGCATGGCTTACTGAAAAAATTCATGTAGATTTCTCTGTGTCCATTTCTCACTCAGGAGTGGGTCATTTTCATCAGCATCGTAAAGCTCATCCAAGGCAGTAAGAGCCCAAATACTAGTCAATGCCTCATCTGTGGTTTCCAAAAGGATTTTGTATTTCTTATGGAAATCTTCCTGAAGGGGCTAAAGTTCCCTTATAGTAGCCAGGACCTGCTGCAAAAACCCTGAGACCTTTTATTGTCATCTCTGAAAGGATCCAGGGTTGGTATGCTAGACTGCTGAAGGGACTAAGCCATTAGACAACCCATCTATGGCCATTTTTCCTTAACAGGCAATATACACCCCAAGTCAAACGTTATATTCCCCATGTTTCATCTTCAAAGTCAACTAACCCAAATCCTAATGGTTTGCCTGATTTTTGCCTACAGTGGTCATGAATTTCCTTCTATTCTACCTTAACACTTCTGTTTTGAAAGATGGTAGACTTTATGCCACCAAACCCCAGTATATCTTAGCACCAGTTATTGCAAAGCAGCAGACCTGAGGAAGATCACCAGGTGGGAGTGTTCAGTTTCTTCTCTTACAAGAGAGTTAGCAACACCCAGGGCATCATTTGGGTAGCTGTCTTTATACCTACTTCCTAGTGCTTGGCCTGAAACCATTTTCTTAATTCTTCTTAATTAAAAGACAATAAAGTGAAGGACCCTTTATGACTCACTTGACCATACATGAACTTCTCTCTACTCCTGTCATTGGCCCATGAGACCCTAATCTTTCCTCTTGCAGAAAGCCATGCTTCCATCAGTATCCCATCTCTCAGGATAATGGAGGGGTTTAAGATTTTACCTGACTAACAAATTATTCTGCCTCTCTTTTGTGGATGCTCAGAGAAGACAATAAATAAATAAATAAATAATAAATCTCTTGGATAAGAGACAAAGGACTTTATTATTTTCAAAGACTGTGATAGCCAGAATATCAGTATTTATACTGGTTCTCCAAGTTCCAATTCCCATAGGGCGGCCCAAGAGGTTCATGTGATAACTGTACATGTAGTGGGTTATAATACAAGGGAGAAAACATGAGTTAGAGAAACCAAATCCTTTAAAATAGGTAGAAAGCATACCTGATTTTTACCCAAAGGGAAACAGGTTTTTATTATATTGGAAAGTAGCAAAAACAAATAACAAGGACAACAAAAACCAACTAACAAAACAAAACAAAAAATAACAAAACTGTTATTTGCTCCAGAGGCAGAAACTACCTTTGTCTCCTGAGGCTGTTTGCTATACTAATATCCTTGAAATAGTGGTCCAGAACAAAGGCCTGTGCCTCTGCTCATAGGAAGTGCAGAAATGTGAGAGCGCCCTAGAGAATTGTCTCCCAACAGCATTACCCTGTAAAAATGTATTAAAGTGCTTGCTCTGTCTCTGTCTCTGTCTCCATCTCTCTTTCTCTTACACACACACACACACACACACACACACACACACAGCAAATGTTGAAGAAGTTTTTTTGAGTTGTCTTTCAGCTTTAAAACAATTCCCAGAAATTTTACAATAAAAATATCAGGATGTTCATTTCATGTGAACATCAGAATTTCTTTAGTTGTTGATAGGATAAAAAATCTACTTTTTCAGCAATTATTAATGGGAAATGGAATGAATTCTAACCACGTTAATAAAATAGATAAGAAGGACTGTAGAGAATAAATGCGAGACTGATATGTGGCAATATTGAAAGTCACAGAATTAGGAGCATTATGTGTAGCTAAGTAGATAGGCTGGGAAAATAGGCTTGCATGACAAAGTTTGGCAAATATTTGAAAAAAGAAACAATTTGAGTTTAATTTATAAATGAAAATAAATTCAGTCAGTTAAGGTGATGGAGGAGGAGAGAGGGTGAAACAGTCCCGCTTCACTGAGCAAGGTAATAGTCTGCCCAGAGGATTCTGGAACCTGAAGTTTAGAGACTAAAGATTTAAGGTGGCTATAAAAGAATAAATTATAGTAGTTGACACAGGAAGGATGAATAAGGATATCAATTGATGCCTACTCAATGTAAGGAAAATTGGCAATGTTTCAGAGATGATGATAGTCAAAACTATATATGGAAGAAGAAAAAATTCTTCTCAGAATTTTTCGGTACAGGAGCGATTTAACTCACATGGAAGTGAAGGTCTTTGGGACAGCCAGCTATTTCACAGGACATAAAGATCTTCTCTAGTGGGAGGTAACAGATATAGCCTCCTAGCTCCTGTCCTGAAGATATATGCAGCATGAGTTTAGGAAATGCCTATTATTATATTATTTTTATTGTACCATAAATATTCATAGCATCATACCACTGAGGAAAATTGTGCCAAAGGAGAGAGTGAATTCCAGAATCCATGAGCTTATGGAGCAATGTAATATGCAGAAGGAACAGAAGGAGAAATGTAATATACTGACTTTTAATTTTTATTTGAGACGGATGCTTATGGCTATCTAAAGCCAGCCTCATTAGCAGAGGAGCAAAATAAATTATATCAGTACAGGAAGGAAGCACACGGCAAATTCCAAACTATAGTTTTGACAGACATATTTATTGCATAAATACGATGAAATGTAACTATTACCATTTATAATTATGCTTTGCAATCAGGTTTTGTTTTCCTTTTTTAAAAAGGCACACATGTAATGTGCAAGAGACATAGAATAAGATCAGTTTAACTATTCTCTCAAGATCAAATATCTTTGCATGGTCAAGGGTCTCATGCAGAGTGTGCACATAGGATGGGCACTTTTTTGTTATTCCCATCTGGATCTGGCTTGAAACTAGGAACTAAGAGGGGCAAATGCAGAAGTTAATACATCAAGGCTTAGTCTTCCTAAAATGTATTTTGCATCTCAAGCATAACCCCATAATGAAATACATTTCATTTGTGCTTAGCTTTCTCAGAAGCTACTTACTGCAATTGCTTCAAATCGTGCTGCCTGTGCAGTCTATCTTGCAAAAAAATCTGAGCTAATTTGTATCTGTATTACGGAATCTAAACACATCTGGAAGGTAGGCATGTGGAAAGACATTTGTGTACATTGTCATGTGCACAACAAAGCAGATCTTCTGTTTTGAATTGCAACTTTGGAATCCAGTTCTATCAGTAGATTTGTGTAGACATGAGCATATGCTGTAATTGACTTTGAATTCTAGGAGTGTGGGTCCAGTTTGATTTTATTTGCAACATTTCTAGGAAAACCACTGAAGGAAGTCACAGTGTCAAATAAATAATAATACAATAGTTAACATTTATTCAGTCTTTTCTACTGTATCAGTATCAGGTATGAGATAAACATTTATATGCAATTTCTTATTTAATTTTCACCACAATCCTATAAGGCAGGTATATTATCTATTATCTCTATTGCGTATATAAGGAAATGCAGGTTTAGAAGGTTATGTAATGTTTCTGAACTCATAAACCTGTTAAATGATATCATCAGGACATAGGCCAAGTTCTCTATGACCTTTGAGTCCAAGTTCTTCATCAAGATCTATGCATGCACTTGAGAAACACTTAAACACTGTCTAGGATTCCGCAAAGAAATAAATCTAAAATTTATTGCGAAAAGCATGATGAAGCATGCAATTCAGTTAATTCAATTTGTTAGAACACATTATTAAAAAAAAAAAAAAGGTCTTCTATTTTACCTTCCCACATTGGAAAATTATCCTTATCAAGAATCCTGATTCACAGAGCGCAAATCCAACCTGGGAAACTACCTTGGAAATACAAGCTGCTGCTTTCAAGTGGAACCTAGCATCATAGTGGGTGGTCAGCACGAAACATCACATTTTTCAGAATCTCACACTCAGTCCATTATTATAATCCCAATGGTAACTTCAATATCTCATTTTTAGCGGGGTACCTCAACAATAGCTTGTCATAAAAAGATAATTTTAGAAGTTAAAGAAATATCTTTAAAAGCTTTCAAGTTAAATATAGAGTCTATGTTTAGGCATGTCATTGAGTACAGAGCAGTCAAACTTAGGAATTCCGTATACATTGATCAGAAATGCTAATTTTTTAATCTTACAAAATGATTTACTCAATAAAATGTTTAAATTATATATATAACAAATGCAAGTGAAAGTTGAATAATTATATTATTTAATCGTGCTCACTTATTTTCCTGTGAAAATAAAATGGACTCCGATTAAAAGTTTCATGGACTAAATTAATCATCACTTCGTATGAAGGTTGAAAGACAAAAGTATTAAAAATAACTATAGCTGCAATAATTTGTTAATGGATACACAAGGTAAAAAGTTGTGAATTGTAACATCAACAACATAAAATGTGTGTGTGTTTAGGTGGTAGAATAAAAATGTAGAGCTTTAGTATGTGTTCAAAGTTAGGTTGTTATCAGCTTAAAGTAAACTGTTATAAATATAAAATATTTTGTGTAAACCTCATGGTAACTACAAAGCAAAAACATATAATAGATACATAAAAGATAAAGAGAAGGGAATCTAAGCATACCACTATGGAAAATCATCATATCACAACGTAAGAGAGCAAGAGAAGAAGAAAGGAATTATGAAACAGCCACAAAACAACTAACAAAGTAGCAATGTAAGTTCATACCTATCAATAATTACTTTAAATGTAAATGGACTAAATTCTTCAATACAAAGACATAGAGTGGCTGAATGGACAAAAAAACAAGACCCAACTATATGCTACCTACAAGAGACTCACTTTAACTTTAAGGACACACACGAGCTGAAAGTAAAGGGATGGAAAAAGATATTCTGTGCAAATGGAGACCAAAAGAGGGCAGGGTAGCTATATTTATATCAGACAAGATAGACTTTAAGACAAAGGCTATATAAGAGACAAATAATAACATATATAATGATAAAGGGGTCAATCCAACAAGAAGATATAACATTTGTAAATATTTATGCACCTGACATCAGAGCACCTAAATATGTAAAGCAAATATTAACAGATCTGAAGGAAGAAATAGACAGCAATACAATAATAGTAGGGTACTTTGATATCCCACTTTCAGCAATTGATAGATCATGCAGACAGAAAATCAATAAGGAAACATTGGACTTAAATTACATGTTAGACCAGATGGGCCTAACAGACATATACAGAACATTCCATCCACAAGCAACAGAGTGCACATTTTTCTTAAGTGCACATGGAACATTCTCCAGGATATATCATATATTGAACCTGAAGGAGGTGTAGCATCTGGGGCAGACATGGCCAAGTGGGGCCAGGGGGACCTGCACTGGATCATGGAGGAGTGAGAGGACAGGTTTAACATGAATAACTGACACTGAACAAAGCAGATGCCACCAGCTGCTCCAAGGGGAACCTCTGTGAGCTCCTGATGGGCATTGTTGTGGAGAACAAGGCTGGCCACTGGGAGACCAGTGAGCTGAAGCAGGAGGAAGGTGAAGCTTCTTGCAGTAGCCACAAAGGAAAGTCGATTTTGTACTACGAGTAGAACATCAAACTGAGCTGGAAAGGTACAATTAAAGAATCTAGTGCAAAGAACAAAGGATTGATTGAACTACCCAACCTTTCTGAAGAAAATGAAGTATATGACACTGAGGTGAACATGAGTAAAAAGAAAGGAGGTGGGAATACACCGAAGGATCTTTGAAAACTGCAGGCCCTGCCAAAGCCAGAGAAGCCCTTGTAGATTACCTAAAAGCACTTAAGACAGAATTTATGATGGGAATGATTTTACCAACGAAAGCTACGGCAACAGAGGAATTGACTGTCAAAAGGACACTGAGTGAGGATACCTCACAGGCCTCATCTCCAGTGGCGTTGGGTGTAAGAATTCCCACTGTGGCAGTGCATACGGCTGCTGTAGAGCAGCTCTGCAGCATCTTCACTGTGAAAGACTTGGCGCAAACATTTTCTAAATCTCCTGCTGTCTTAGAAGCTGAAAAGAGAGGGAAGTTCCAAATGTCTGATGGGAACATCACCAATGAATATATAAAATTATTAACAAATAAAAAGATGGACATGAAATGGAGATGTAGGAACTGGCCAGAAGAACACTATGCAGCAGTTACACTGGATTTTGTGCCTCCTCCCGGGCAAACAGATTTACAATCGGAATGTACAGGAGTTCCCATCTGTAAAGAAGAGAACATGAAATTCTATTGGCAAAAGCAGCATTTTGAAGGAAAAAAAAAAGTTTACTGCAACTGATCACCCTAAATGGTTGAATTAGAAGATTTTATAAGGTAAGATTTTATTTTGTAAGCAGTAAGTGTCATTTACCTCTTCCCTATTATTACTTCAAAAAAGAAAACAAAAACTCTTAATTTATATTGGATGAAACTTGTACAGAATTTAAAGCATCATTTGAATCTCTACTATGACTAGACTCTGTATTGAGTTAAAAGCAGCAAGCAACCTCAAATTAGGTATTAACCTTACCTCCCATAAATGCTCCTCTGGGAACAGATTGAGTGTCTGAGCATAGATAGTTGAAGTTTCCAAGCTAAAGCTTGTCCTAGCAAGCTTACTTTCAGCTGTAGTTTTAGTTCAGGAAGACAAAAATAAATGGCATATTGATGCTATTCCTTTATATAAAACAAACAAACACACAAAAAAATCTTGTTTTTTTCTCTCTAAAACATATATTTTTTGTCTTCATGTTTTTATATTTCAGTAGAGAAGTTCTACCTGACCTTTCGTTAAGTTTACTTGAAAAGAGCAACAACTTTACTATCTGTTTAAATTGTTCTGTTAAAAAGGCAGGAAAAAAATTAAGCACAGTGTTTGCTGTATTATTAACCCTTTAGAATTGTAATAGCCATTTTTATTTACATTTTGAAATTCGACCCAGAGAGGAAACAACCCATCCATTATAGGAAACTTTTAAAAGTTCAAACAACAATTTTTAAAATAATCCCTTCATTCTCCCTATTTTGTGAATACTGTGAATAGATATTGATAATACATTAGCTGTATTAGCTTCAAGAAGGAAAGGATTCAAACACTACAAAATGGACTGGCCTGGGAAACAAGAGACCCAAGTTGTGCTCCTAGGTTGACTGCTAGTCTCGGTCTGGGTATCAGTTGTAAGGTCACAGTGATCTCTAACAAACCTCACTCTCACCTTCATGCCGAGTGAAGAAACTTTACAAAGAGCTGTGAAACTAAGCCCTTGGCTGCTCTTCAGAGTTCCAGCATGGCCATGAAATCTCAGTCTGTGCAGAGACAGGCCTGGTGCTCCCTCGAAGGTTGGAAATAATCACAGAAAAGGCCAGCCTTGGACTCACCTCAGTCAGAAGGTTCTGTATGAAATGAAATAAAGGGGTTTCCTTGAATGTGAGGATCCGTTTAGAATGCTCACATGGATCATGAACAAAACCCGATCGTCTCTGAGGTAAACGCTGAAAGTCTCCCAGGAGTTCTTGGACTAAGAGTAGCCCAACCATGGCTCTACTATAAGCTTCTCTGGTCCTTCAATGGGAATACTCCTTCCAGAATTTCTTTCAATCTCCAAATTTATTTCTGTGTAAAAATTCATGACTAGGAAAGCATTTATGCTGCCGACTGCCTCCCTGAGATACAGCCATCCCACACATACCCAGACATGGGCACTGATCAATTGCCTCCAAATTTCCGGAGCTCAGAGGTCTGTTCTCAGCAAAGGAAGTCCAACCATCCCAGGGGACAGTGCAGAAGCAGCTGATGGAGAGCTGCCCAGACTTTGTGTGAAAGAGCTTCATATGTCGCTTTGTATCCTGCAACCTTGTTATAATCGCTTATTAGTTCCAGGAGTTTTTTGTCTATTCTTTTGGATTTTCTATATAGACAATCATACTAACTATGAACAAAGACAGTTTTATTTCTTCCTTTCCAATCCGTATATATTTATTTCCTTTTCTCCTCTTATTGCATTAGCCAGAACTTACAGTACGACGTTGAAAAGGAGTGGTAAGAGGAGACATCCTTGCCTTGTATCCTTTCTTATGGGAAAACTTTGATGTTATCTGTAAGTTTTTTGTAGATATTTTTTATCAATTTGAGGAAATTGTCTTCTCTTCCTAGTTTGCTGAGGGTTTTTGTCATGTACAGGTGTTGCATTTTGCCAAATGCCTTTTCCGCATCTCTTGATATGATGATGTGATTTTTCTTTTTGAGCCTATTGATGTGATGGATTACATTAATTGATTTTTGAATGTTAAACTAGGCTTGCATATGTGGCATAAATCTCACTTGGTCATGGTGTGTAATGCTTTTTATACACTGTTGGATATGATTTGCTAGTATTTTGTTGAGGATTTTGCATCTATGTTCATGAGAGATATTGGTCTTAGTTTTCTTTTCTTGTAATGTCTTTGTCTGGATTTGGTTTTAGGATAATTCTGGTCTTATAGGAGGTTAGATTGTATTTCCTCTGCTTCTACCCTCTGAAAGAAATTTTAGATAATTGATATAAATTCTTTCCTAAATGTATGGTGGAATTCACTGGCCTGGTGCTTTCTGTTTTGAAAGGTTTTTAATTATTGATTCAATTTCTTTAATAGATATAGGTCTATTCAGATTGTCTGTTTCTTCTTGTGTGAGTTTTGGCAGATTGGATATTTTAAGGAATTGGTCCATTTCATCTAGGTTATCAAATTTGTGGGTATAGAGTTGTTCATAGTATTCCTTTATTATCCTTTTAATGTCCATAGGATCTGTAGTGATGTCCCCTCTTTCAATTCTGATGTTAGTAATTTGTGTCCTTTCTCTTTTTTTCTTAGTTTGCCTCCTCGAGGCATATTGATTTTATTGATCCTTTCAAAGAACCAGTTTTTGGTTTCATGGTTTTTCTCTATTGATTTCCTATTCTCAATTTTATTGATTTCTTCTCTAAGTCTTATTTTTTTCCTTCATTTATTTTAGATTTAATTTGCTCTTCTTTTTCTAGTTTTGTAAGGCGGAAATATAAATTATTGATTTAGATTTTTCTTCTTTTCTAATATATTCATCCAATGATACACAATTTCCTATAAGCACTGCCTTCACTGTATATCATAAATTTTGATAAGTTGTGTTTTAATTTAGTTCAAAATATTTTAAAATTTCTCTTGAGATTTTTCCTTTGGCCAATGTGTTATTTAGAAATGTGTTGTTTGATCGCCACATATTTGGGGATTTTCCAGTTATCTCTCTCTCATTGTTTTCTAGTTTAATTCCATTGTAGTCTGAAAGCAGACAGTATATGATTTCTATTCTTTTAAACTTGTTACAGTGTGTTTTATGGCCCAGAATATGGTCTATCTTGGTGAATATTTCATGTGATTTTAAGAAGAATGTGTATTCTATTGTTGCTGGTTGAAGCCGTCTATGGATGTGAACTATATCCATTTGATTGATGGTATTGTTGAATTTAAGTGTGTCCTTACTGATTTGCTGCCTGCTGGACTGTCCATTTCTGATAGATTAGTATTTTTTTTGGTGAGAAAGATTGGCCCTGAGCTAACATCTATTGCCAGTCTTCCCCTTTTTGCTTGAGGAAGATTCACCCCAAGCTAACATCTGTGCCAATCTTCCTCTACTTTGTATGTGGGATGCCATCACAGCATGGCTTGATGAGTGGTGTGTAGGTCTGCGCCTGGGATCCAAACCCATGAACCCCAGGCCGCCAAAGTGGAGCACGCAAACTCAGGCTATGCCACTGCGCCAGCTCCAATTAGTATTTATTTTTATTTATTTTTTTGTGAGGAAGATCGGCCCTGAGCTAACATCTGCCAATCCTCCTCTTTTTGCTGGGGAAGACTGGCCCTGGGCTAACATCCATGTCCATCTTCCTCCACTTTATATGGGACACCGCCACAGCATGGCTTGACAAGCAATGCGTCAGTGCATGCCCAGGATCCGAACAGGCAAACACCGAGCCGCCGCAGCAGAGTGCACACCCAACTGCCTGCACCACTGGGCTGGCCCCTAGTATTTTTTTTTTGATAGTTGAAATTCACATATTCACCTAGCTGTGACTAGATATTTTCCTTCTTTCTTTCCCACCTTTCCTTCCTTCCTTCCTTCCTTCCTTCCTTCCTTCCTTCCTTCCTTCCTTCCTTCTTTTCTTCCTTCATTCTCCTTCTTCCTCTCTCTCTCTCTCTTTCTCTCTTTCTTATTTTCATTTTTGGTTTTTGTCCAATACCAAAGGAACATTCTTAATTATCAGAATTGGCCTTCAATTAAGGTAAGTTGTTAGTTTTAATGTATGAAAAACATTTTTCAGTAAAATGATATATTGGATTGTGAGTTCAATATTGTAAAGATGTCATTTAACATCAAATAAATTTATTTTTAACTCTTCTAAAGCACAGTCCCAATAATGTGTGTGTGTGTGTGTGTGTATGTGTGAGTGTTTTTAAAAAATTGTCAAACTGATTTTAAACTATTTTCATTAGATTGTCTGTTACTATTTGTTTTTTCTGTTGACTTTTTTTTTACTTAACATTGTACAGAAACACTTTGTATTGTGGGTATTAATTGTTTATTAATTTTTTCTTCTTTCTCTGCATGCCACCTATCTTTTAATGTTTTATGGCATCTGTCATTATACAGAAATTTTAAATGTTTTTTGTAGACAAAACTGTTATTGTTTTCTAATTTTTTTTCTTCCTAGGGAAGGAATTGTCCATGTCAAGGTTATTCAAATACTTTCATATAGTTTCTCCCAGAAATTTATTTATTTTCTTTTTTATTTAATGTTTTAATTTATCTGGACACTGTGTGTGCATGTGTGTGTGTGTTTAGTGTAAGGTAGATCTCTAACTTGATTTTATTTTTGACACTATCAATATATAGTCCATCTTTTTCTCAATGATTTTAAACATCATGCTTATGATAAGCAAAATTTGTATTATACTTAAATTTATTTCATGTTTTCTATTCTGTTTTACTGACCTATTTCTGTGTATACACTACAATGTTCTGCTTGTTTGGCTTTATAGTGAGATTTGATATTTTCCAGACCACTAATTCTCGATATTCTGTTGATTCATATCACTAGGAAGTATTTGGAAGGTGTGGGCTATTTTCAGGTGTCACAATGACTGAGGGTGTGGTACTAGAATTAACTAAGTGAAGGCCAGAGATGTTAACATACTCCGGTAAGTGAAAGAGGCCCACCCAACAAAGAATTATTTTAACCAAAATGTCAACAATACCTCTATTTAAGAAACCTTGCTCAAGGAAAAACAAAAATAAAACAAAACAAAACACCCACAAAAAAATCAAATGAAAAATAGTTTAGAATCAATTGGTCAAGTACAATTTAAAAAATTGATTTGACTTGGAATTCTTTTAAATCTATTAATTGATTTGGAGGAGAATTAACAATTAAGGAGGTTTAAGAATTAAAGTTTGAGGGTGATCATTCATGAAAAAACAGTCTTCATATATTTTATGTCTTTGGGATAGTTTTATTTTTTTTCTCCACTTAGGTTTTATACATCCTTGTCAGATTAATCTATAGGAAACTTACACGTTTTGGAACTGCTGTAAATGGAATTGGTCTTTTGTTTTACAAGATTTTTTCTATTATATATTTCCATTGTATTTTCTAGTAGTTATATCTTGTGTATATGAATAGGAAAGCCATTAATTTGTTTTTGTCAATACACTCAATCACTTTTTAGAACTATTTTATTAAGCCTAATTTTTAAAATTTGTTTGCTCCATTAGTTCTCTTTTTTTGAGATAAAGAGCCATGTTTTCACAAGAGTGATTTTTTTTCCTACCATTCTAATACCTCATGTATGTGTTAGTTTGTATAATCACGTTAACTAGGAACTTAAGCAGTAGTAATAAGGGCATCTTATTTGTCACTTTAATGGGAGTGCTACTAATATTTTATCATTAAGTATAATATTGACTGTTCCTATTAGATATGTTTAACCAAATTTTCTTTCTATCCTAGCATATTAACTATTTTTATAAAGAAACTTCAATCTGAAGACAAGTGTATCAGCTCTGAGAAAAACACTCATTCAATTATTGTGACTTAATTATTTAATATAAGATGAAAAGTGGGAGACACCTAATTGACCAAGTTGTTCCAATGGAAGTTTTAAAATTAATTACAGTAACAATTGCCCAAATGCGTTCTTTTCTTTGTATTAACATGTTAGTGTTTATTTTTTTCAAACTTGAAGTGGCTCTAATGTTGTTCTTGCCTCTGTACTACTGCTACTAGCTAACTAACACCTATCAAGTGCATACTGTGTGCTGGATACTACTCTAAGTGTTTTGTAAATATTGCTCATTTTTCCCTCATGACATTCTCGTGAGTTACATATTATTATCTCCATTGTAGAAATAATGAACCAGTAACAGAAAAGATAAGTGACTTTCTCAAAGTTATACAATTGATAATTAACCATGATGGAAGATACTGGATGAAGACAGCATATTAATCAAATGTCTCTTAATACCTCTTCCCACTTAATCTCAAATAATGATTGCCTCTATTACATTCTTGTGTGTCATCAACAGAGATGAACCTTTGTTTCTCTTCTGTTTGTTCTGCATTCTCTCTTATGCTTACCAGTGATCAGTATTTGGATTTATGTCTTTTGGGTTTATCATCTCTCATTTTCTGGTGTGTGTAGCAGTTGTAGTATCCAGCGGCAGATCTGTACAATGGTGCCAACGATACCTATGGGGCATCCAAACGAGTTCATTTCTTGAGCAAAATCTTGGCTGTGGTTCCTCCTACAAAGCTTCTGTTGTTTCCTGCCCATTTTCCTAGCATGTCTTTTATTTTGCCAGCTAATTCTGTGAGCTATCCAACATTCTTTCAACAAATTTATTTTCTCCTTTTATTATCTAGAGCTGTTTTTGCTGCTCACAACCAAGATCCCTAACTGAGAAATTGTTCTCAGGGAATGGGGTGCATTAGATACCTGCAAGGGAATGTGGGGACCATCAATTATTTATCTGGCATAGCTGGGTCAGAAACTTGTTGAAATCTTGCTTAAATGCCAAGATGGGAATTCAGCAGCAGTGAAAGCTAATCAAATCATTGCCTGTGGTCACCTGGCATCAAGTGCTCATCGCAGGCGTGACTTTTGGGAATTGAGTTGCTCCTACCACAGAACAGTAGGATGTACATGAGGAATTTATGGACTTAGAAAAGGGGCAGCTGCTTCAAACATCAGTGGACAGCTTCAAGAAAGAGAATGACAAGTTAAAATAATCGAATTCTAGGCTCATAACACTGACTGAAATCCAGGGAGTTTCTAGGATCAAGATAAAAGCATCTCTTATCTTTTGTTGCTGCAGGGACTGAACTGGGTAAAAAACAAAATGTGGTCTTAGAGATAGCAAAATTAAACCATCAGTTGAATTCAGAGCTTTTCCTTCTCTCTTATGTGAAAATTAGAGAATTGGTTGGAAAAGTGTATATTTGCACCTTAAACACTGACTCCCACTGATAGTCCATTGACACTGAAGAACATATTAAGAAACTTCCTCATACCTCTCTCTAAAGACACCTGTAGCCACTTACCAGGGTAAGGGTTTCCTGGGGAAAGGGAAATGCACAAATCTTTGGGAGATGCTTTACACAGGCTTTAAGCATATATTAGTCCGTTGTGCCTATTGGGAGGATTTTCTTTCTTTATGACCTACAAGGCCATTTGTAGAGCTCATGGAGCAAAATAATGCCACTGGAAATCCATTTTTCTCTGGTACTAGTATATCATGTAGAGCTTGACAGTTGTTTCACATTGCCTTAAAAAACGATCTACCAGAATTTATGGGAAGTGGCTGTTGGTTTTCCTAGAAACTAAGGAATCTCAAAGTAAATGAACTGGGGGATTAATGACAAGGATTTGGGGGAGAGGGGAAAATCAGGGAAGAATTTCTTGACATGGGCTCAAAACATAAAGAATATCCATGCTACATGTTAACAAAAAGGACATTTCCACTCATCATAATTAGGTGGACAAGAGAACTTGATCTCTCAGTGTCAGTCATCTGCCATCCACAGCAACTTCAGAACTCACTTGATAAACAAAATGGCTATGGTGATATAGATGGATGCTATTCACAAGTGCAACAACACAGGATTCCCATTACCAGTGTATGAGGATATTTTTCCAAAAGTAGTAAATCTGAACCTATAATATTGTACCATACATTTGAGCGTCAGTTGATTTTTTTTTTTTTTTTTACTACTTTTGTCGTGGAGAGTTCCTGTAATGTGGATTAGATACTTCTTCTGGATTTGGATTTAGATTTGATTTCTGCATCCATCATGCCTCAAGTCAGCATTGGCATGAACGTCTTAGACAACTGAATGCCTTTTTCAACATGGCAATATCTCTCATAATTGCTTCTGTGAAAGAACTCAACTTTCCATGAAAGAGGCAAGACAATAGGATAATGCTTTTAGGTTACTTTAGTCTTATCATATACCTTATTGAAGAATCAGTTATGGCGCCAGATCGTAGGATGCTACCTATGATTTGAAACATTGACCAATATATGGTACTATTTCTTTCATAGCTGGTATGCATGGGTCCAAAAACTAAGGAATAGAATTGGAATTACCACCTTTCCCAATTAGAGTTAATTAACCATTCACAATTTTTTAATTTCCACCCCTGAAATTATGGGAACCATTGGTTTAGAAATTAGTAATAACCAAGGAAGAAATGTTTTATTAAAGGACTCAGCAATGGTTACAATGAAATAAACAATGCCATCTAGACAATTTATAGCCTCATGACACTGAGTCAGTAGGCAAAAAAGGGGGGTCACTCTATTGTATGGAGTAACAGATCCTGAAAATCAAGAAAAATGAGCATTGATGATGTATCAATGAAGATGGGTACCCAATTTGTCCCTAGGAATAAGGACTTGATCACCCTACTGGCTAAAGAACTCCGCAACAGCTGATGACAAAGAAAATATGGAAAGTATAGAGAAAAATAGAAGTCATATACATATATGTATAACTTTGTGACCATTGTAAAAGTAATGACTATGGCTCTAATGTGTATATCTTATCTTGATTTATGTATACACACACACACACACACAAACATATACACACACACATATATATACCATCTGCAAATATGGTTATTTAAAATATGTATACATAATTGTGATCTATTTATCCTTTCCTTTCCTTTCCAGCAATACTGTGACAGGAATAAGTGATTGTTAAGTTTATAATTTTAGGTATATTTTGCTGAATATAAAATATCAAGACTGGATCCAAAACTAGGGTCAGAATGGATATTATTCAAGGATTCTGGTCTTGGAGCCAGATGCAGTGACTGAAGAGACTTAGAGTTTTCTTCTCTTGAGACACTGGTGAAAATGGATTTTTGCTATGAAAGGAAGTTGCATTGTGTTAGGGAGATTTCTTTCTGTCTTAATAGGAAGAAGATATTATATAAGTGTTTGATTGCCAAAGGGACAATTTCTAGTGTGTATATTTTGGGACTATCATACAAATGCTTACTTATTTGGGAATAAAGTCCCCATTATTAGGATCTTGGAAGGAGCCAGGGTTCAAGGTCAAACAGATGTTGGCAAATACTCTTCTTTCTTTCCTCAGGCACCTAGAGCAGGGCAATTGACCTAGGTTCCACCAACTGGATGCCCATTTTTAATTTTGAGGAAGTGATACAAATAAGAAGGACTTGTGTAAAATTGATTGACCATTGTTGTATCCATGGCAGCAGGGCCCAGTGACGGCAGGTCCAGGACAGAGGCATCCAGGGGCAGCAGAGCAGGTGGCACCTGTGTTCCAAGCAGGAAATTCCTCTGATGGATCTCATTTGTGGTTCCTGATGTTGACCTTCTTGTTTTTCAAAATATGATCCTCCAGCTTTGATTCAACTCCAACCTCAACATCACCTTCAATGGAACACTCTACTCTCTCTGACCCTACATAACTAATTTAAATGCTACTCTAAAAACTTCATATTATTACTTCTCTCATAAGACTTCTTCTATTATATTATAATTGCTTTCTTTATCGTATTTACTGCTCTATTAGGAGTAGGATTAAAACTTTCCTGTGGACAAGACAGTCTAGCCTTATGGGGGCATGGTGTGAAGTAAGAACTCTGAAACTGTTTCCAGTAAACGAGTGTAGTTATTTTCTGGCCGTTACCTATGTCAATTATTGACTTATTGCCTCTCAGTTCAAACTCTCTCTTCTAGACTGTGTTCTGTGATGCTAGGGTTGGAAACCTGCACACTTCATGTTGGCTTCGCCAGCTGCCTCCCTGTTAGTCTTGGCCAGCAGGTAGTAGCAGAGGGAGCTGTAAGGACGAGCTTGCTACACCTTCTTTGCTTGCCGTTGGCTCTCGTTTGCTTCCTGTCCCTATCAGCGTCACTCCGGCCTCGTCTCACCTCTTCCCCCTGGCAGCAGCAGTTTGTTTCAGTAAAAGGTTGAATTGAGTTTTCAGTTTTTCAACACTTGCGGAAACAGCTTCAATGTGCTAATGCAGAAACTCCAGCACCTGCTGCTGTTGCTCAGTATCCCTCTTCAGCTTCTGGGTCCTACTCCCATGAGGTTTCTCCTTCAAGCTAAGAGACACCTGCATAGGTCAAGCAGCGCCCCCTTCTCTGAGGTCTGAGTTTCCCCTCTGTGAAGCCCCTCCTCCAAGTTTGTACGTTTGCATCCCAGTCCTAGGATGGTAGCTGCAGCATGTAGACATTTCTTCAATAACTTAATTTTTTTTACCTTTTTAATCCTGTAATACTTAAGCAACAATTCTTTACGTAAAACTGTTTCTGCTAAAATAATTGATTTGATTTTTTCTCCTGACTGGACCCTGACTGGCACAAACTCTTTCCCAGGGTAGTAGATGTGGAAGCGTGCTCCATGGTACCTTGAACTTCTGTTCTGGCCTAATTAAATCCTAACTTGTTCTGAAAAGCGCAGCCTTCTGCTTGTGTTTCTGCATGTGACATGTTGACTCAGAGAACTGGAACAATCCAGGTGCTTAAGCCAATTTGAAGTAAATTTCAGTATTCACAATCAAAAGATATAATGAGAATGCTCATGTTTTACTCTATTTTTGTATTGTTTGAATAATTTACAAGGAGAATCATGTATCAATCAAGGACCTGCAGAAAACAGATTACATATTCAAAATGGGTAATTTGAGATGAGTTTAATGAAAAGACTATTTACAAAACTAGGATAGGATATAGGGAAACCAAGAGAGAGAATGCACTACTCCAGAGTGAATTGCGGGTAGAGATCTGTTTACCACCCTTAGATCTGAAAAGACTAATACCCATAGAGAGAGATCTGTCAGCAAGAATCACCTGTCGGGAGCCGTGACCATTGACTGAGGTACGCAGTCAGCCTGCAGAGAAGGAGCTAGCGGAATAAATTCCCCCCCTACCTCTGATCTCCTGCTAGGGATCCCCATTAGCAGAGCTCAACTGGAAACCAGAGGACAAGGGAATTGCTCAACGCAGTTCATAGAGGTCAGTCTCCTGGGGGTCTAGCAAGGTGGAGAGGGGGAACAGGATCTGGAGGAGTGAATGGGGGATATCTTGCACAAATGGGTTAATTGCAAATGTAATTCAAATGTTTTTAATAACAGCAACACATTCAGGAAGAGATTCTTTTGAATAAATGAAGAAAATATACTGAGGGCAGGGAGGGAGTGGGGTGGGAAGAGGAGAGGAGCACATTCACAAAACATTTCTGGAAGCACAGAAGTTAAATATCAAAGAGAAATACTCTGTCATCTGAAAACATGAAAGGAATTGGAAATATAAGCGTTCTAAGTAACATTTTTATTTTTAACAATAAATACAGATTTTTAACAAACTTCCATCTTGATTCTGGAAAGCATTTTAGTGCTAAGTAGCATAAAGAAACACTGAAACAGTTTGACAAATACCTCCACACATATATAACATGTGTATATATGTATGCTTTAACATTTCAAAATATAATATGTGATAAGTTGCGGAGCATTTATAATTAATTAAGCTGTTTTCACAGCCCTCTAGAAGAATATTTTTCCAGGATAGCTGGCTGCATAATGCTGTGCATGATTTATTTATAGAGTACTAATGAAGACACATCTAATCATCATAATTAATTGGTATTTTTGTGCTTTGGGCCTAATCACAAAATCTTTCATATGCTGGCTCAGAGTAAACTGGCTACGGGGCAACCATTTAGGGCAAACCCTGCTTGTCGTTTCTAATATACAGCGCCATTGTACTGATTTATTTATTCTACATTTCCGGCTGTTATTATACAATGTCAGGACATGTAACCCCTTTGGTCAATCCCATTTTTAAAAAGATTTTCTTGAATAAATCAACAAAAAGAAACCAGAGGAATCATATTTGGCATAGTAGATGAAAACTTGAGATGTTTCCATTATTTGTTGTGTTGTATTATTGTCACTCATACTATTTATAAGAACTTTGATTATCTTGAAGTCAAAGCAGAATTTCAAAGGAGCTTTAACACTGTAGGATCAAAAAATATATTTTTCCCTTCAAATTTACTTGTTAATTTTCCATTCTCTTTTACTTATGTAAAAAGTAATTGAAACTCATTGTTATGAAACAAATCAGGATTTTGTTTTATCTATTTTCTTACAGTTATTGGGAATTTCTGAAGAAGACCCTCAGAGTACTTTCTTTCATGTTTGGATACTGAAATAGGAAGAAATTTCACAAAGAGGAAAGATTGATATCAAATATCTCTTTTGTTATGACTAGAGGTCAGGTTTAGGATGTGGTCTATGCTTGCAGAATTAGGCTGGTCCCTGCCTTCCATTCACACACAGCCCCATGTGGGAGCCCTGTCCTGGAAAAGCAGAGTAGAACTCATGCTCTCTTTGGGCAGCTTCCCCAGAGGAAGGAGAAGGGCAGAGTGGAGCCAAGTAGCCCAGCTATCCTTCCCCAAACTTACAAATTCCTTAGATCACTCCACCTCCCAGGGATGGAATGAGCAAAGAGTAAAAGAGTAAGAGAGAGGACCAGAGTTATACCCACTGATCTCCTTTCAAAGGAGAATTGAGGATAAAAGATTTAGCTCTGTTAAAAGTAAACAAAGAAAAACAATATTTTATATTTGCCAACAGCTTTATTCAGATTAAGTGATTTATTGAATATTTTAGAATTAAACTATTTTAAGTATTTCTTCTTGTATTTCTGGTGGTAATCAAGCAATGCATAACATGGTTGCTATTTCCAAAGGAGGGAATAAGCACTTGGGTATTAAGATTCCCTCCGTATACTTTTCACCTCAGGTAAAGTATATGGTAAAGGGAATTAACCATATTGTGGGTCTAATGGAATGAGGGTTATGACCAGAGGATGAGCAGATGGCCAGTGTGGACTTCCACAGGGAATCAGTTTCTTCAAGAGTAGCCGGGTGGTGACCTTAAAAGGCTGGGTGATTGGATGTGGATATAGCGAAAGTAGCCAGGGGCATTCCAATCACTTCAAAAGGATTAGTCTATCATGTTTTTTCAGGATATTCTGACACAGGGCATCATTCAGGATGTTGAGAACTTGCCATTACCCACACTGTAATAGTAGTGGGTAATCTTAAAAATCTAGGTGTTGTGGTAAAAACTGAGATGTGCAAACATGGTCCCTCTCAGCTGTGGGGAGGGCAGTCAGCAGACATCTCCAGCAGTCAGCTCTTTTAGGTTGTGTCTCAGCTCCAGAGAGCCACTTTGCCCTTCCCAGAGCAGCCCCCATTCTGCGGCTAGGTGAGGCGAGGGTAAAAAGGTCGGGCCATTTTGGTCCAAGATAGGTCAACTCTGCTGGGCAACACTGGCTGAGATTTGGTCACGTCTGCATCACAATGGGACTTTTCTCTCTTCCCAGAGGTGTCAATCCCTAATAAATGCCTTGAACTCCAAACTCCACTTCAAAGTTTGCTTCAAAGAACCCAACCTGTGACAGGTACTCATTTTTTTATGAATATGAGCACGTTCTTCTCATAATGAGATAATTAAAATAGATTAAAGGTGATGATCAAGTATACCAACGATAGTAAGAAATTAGAATATACCTTTACATACATTACTTTTTATTTAGGATTTATCCAAGTTATTGGACATGCTTTTGGTTTTTAACTAAAAACATGATTTGTTTGATCTTCTGCAAAGTATAGCGCATCTTCTGGACTTTAACTTCTACTGAATTTTCTGGAATTGGAATAACTTTCATAATTAAGTTAGTAAATCAACTAATTTCATTTTTTATGGTTCTTCTGTATCTGTGCATTTCATTTAAGCCAAGTCCTTAATGACTCAATGTTGTTTACTTCTACAAAAATTATAATAATTAAATCATTCATATTGAAGCCTCCTGAGAAACCACTAGAATGTCAAGAAGTGAGTATACCATTGACAAGAAGGGATCAAACAAAAGGAGAGACAGATTAATGTAATTGGCTTGAATTAATCTGAGTTGGTTTGAAAATTCAATAATTAGGAAAATTTGTGATAAAAGGGGGTGTATTTCTAAATTAATGCATCTGTGAAGATGTGAGTTGTATAACTATTGTATTATACAGCTAGGGCTGCTTTAACAAAATACCACAAACTGTGTGGCTTCAACAACAGACGTTTATTTCTTGTAGTTCTGGAAGTTGAGAAGTGCAAGACCAAGGTGCCAGCCGATTCAGTTCCTGGTGAGAACCTCTTCCTGGATCTCAGATGGCCTTCTCTCAGTGTCCTCACATGCCAGGGAGACTACCATCTCTCCTCCTGTTCTTATTCAGCCACCAATTCCATCATGAGCACCCCACCATCATGACCTCATTTAACCCTAATTCCCTCCTGAAGCTCTCATCTCCAAATACTATCATAAAGGGTTAGGGCTTCAGCATATAAATTTTATGGGGACACAGTCCAGTCAGCATTTTTCACAAATAAACATTTTGAGATGAGCAGAAAAATTAGTGTTCCAGATTGTGGAGAAATATTCAGATTCCAGCAGATATTGAGAGAATGCTGAACTGAAGGTAAAGAGACCCAGGGCTAAGTTCCAACTGCAAGGCTGAAAGCCTGTATGACTCGGCACAAGTTAGGGAATGTCTATGACTTTGACCTTCTTTAGGAGTCGGCTGGGGCTACCAGAAGATTTTTCCACAGGGTTGTTGTGTATTTTTAAATGAGATAAAGAATATGATGTGTCAAAACAATAATGGAAAATTAAAGAAGAATTAACGTGTAATAAAAATGTTTTGGGAACTATATTTGAAGCTTTCTACCACTGACTGTCTTATTAACATCTCTACTCTCCTTATTGGATATTGTTCTTCCTAGGAAGTTACATTTCCTCTCCTTAAAATAGAATCTGTAAGATTTTAAACTGTATTTTTTGCTTTCAATTGCTCTAACCACTTAAACAGAGTTGAACAGTTTCACAAGCAGTGCTGTCAAAACTGATGGGTAATTTGTTAAAGAAACAAAACAAAACAAGTGGAAAAAAAACACAGTGTGAGATGGAGAAGAGAGACGTGGCATCCTAACACCATCCCTTGTGATGGTGTTAGAGCATTGGGCTAATTATTACGTCCCAGAAATTAATGATGAGAATTATTGGCTAAAACTTGTGAGTGAGTGAGGAAAAGGAACACAAATAAACTCAATAGTAATTTGTTTTATAAGTGTGAGAAAATACCGTTTCCCTAGAATGTGATTATTTATTATTAAGGATTGAGAGATAACCTTTAGGGACTTTGCCTGGTCAGCGTTAGACACTGACAATGAGTGTGCTGCAACACATTCTGGATTAGCACCCCAAAGCAGCTACTTTCTAAATGAATACTTTGCCTGATTTTTGTTAAATACAAGCACACATTTTCTCGTTTTCACCTTACCTTCCTCGACTCGTTAAACATTTGTCATCCATCTTTAAAAATTATGCAGAAGACACAAAAGCCCCTTCCAGTTTGAATAATAACCCGTGCACAGGAGAAATACAAGTTGAGCTAGTACAGGGACAAAAAGACCTGCTGTTTTTTATGCCATGTTTATTTATCCCAAATATAAAAGCAGAAATGATCCTGAAGTAGTTTGATTGATAACGATTGAGGTTGCAAAAATTATTGTGACTAATTGTGTTTACCCCGTTTGGTTAAGCTAATTGAAAATCAAGGTAGAATCTCCCTCTAGATAGATTCTATATTTTATTACATTTATAAAATGATAAAACAGTTATGTCATCCTCAATTTTCAAAAATAATTATATTGTTTTTGAAACTGTCAGAACATATTTCCTGACCATATATTACATAAATGGGTAAGCAGCCTGATATGGTGACCCAAATGTTCCCAGTTTAGCCGTTACAAGACTCGGTCATTCTCTGGCTTCTGTTAGGAAACAGTGGATCAATTGCATCTTATAATGTGTTTGCCTGTGGTGAGGGATCCATTGTGACATCATGCTAAGTACTGAAGATTTTTGTTCTATAAAAGGTCTCAGGAGCTTAACTTCATCATTAGGATTACACATCGTACAAACTTTGATGAAAACAGTATCTTTTTTTCCTCCCAAGATAAAAGGAATAATTTAAATTTATTTGAGAATTCCAAACTTTGGTGGTCAGTCATCTTCTTTTGTTCTCCAAGTTTGCAACTAATGAGGTTTAAACAAAACTTCAATCTGGTGGATAAACTGGTTTGGGCTTTTGACTTAATTGATTGATCAGTTTGCAAATTATCAGTTAATTAGTTTGCTTCCATCTGCCTCCCCTTCCCCACCTCTTGCCCCTGATTGAGCTGTTTATCTGAGTAAACTATTAGCCTGGTTTTATGTATTAGCATAGTCTCAGGTAAAGAAGGTTATCGAAATACATTTGCACTTGGATAAAGCAACAGAAGGGACCATAAAAGTATTTATCAAATTTTTGATATGTATTAGTCAATAAAATGCGTTATTCATTGAAATGTAATTGGGTGCAGTATTAGGTGGGTGCAAACTCCAGAGGGAAAGTAGAGGGCTTTCCCTGCCGGTGAGAAGGATACGTCTACATCCAGCACTGTCCATGTTGTAAGGATGCTGGGAAGCAGGCAGCTGGCTGAAATCCTGAATCATGTCTCACACAGCTGCTGCTTCACTTCCTGTGAGAGCGGGGCTGTGCTGATGAAACCATGAGTATTTGAAGAGGTTTTGTTGTTGTTGCTTTTCTTTTCTGGCCGTCTGTAAATCACGGGAGAACAGGAATGGGTGGCTTTCTCCCTTCAGCGCCAGGTCAGCAATCCAAACACTCCTCTCCCATGTACAGTTTTGCCCTGGCCAAACTATTTTCTATTCTTTGATTGGATTCTGCATTTTCTCATATTTTCATCCTGTGTCTTCTGTCTAAAATGATTTTACTCCAACCTTCGTTTATCAAAAGGCGTCAATGACCACCTTTCATGAAAATCTTTGCTTATCACTTGTTCTCATATATGTATGAATTCTCAGAATGCTTTGCCTACACCACTGTTATGGAACTGTTCACACATAACCTTACATTGCTTGTTGTAGTAATTTTAAAGATATGTCCACAAATTCTTTGATACTCCTTGTTGGAAAAGGTGCAACTTAAATCAGCTCCCTTTGAGTGGGGGTTGGACTTCGTGACTCTCTTCTAATAAATAGAATTTGGCAGAAGTAATGGCATGTCACTTGCAAGAATAGGTTATAAAGATCTGTGGTTTCCTTCCAAGATGTTATTTCTTGCTCTTTCCTGAATCACTCACTCTAGGGGAAACCAGTATCATGAGAACACTGAGGCAACCTTTGGAGAGGCCCACATAGCAAGGAACTGAGACTTGCCAATATCAGTGACCTTGGAAAAGAATCTTCCCCATTGAACTTGAGATGACTCCAGCTCCAGCCAACAGCCTGGCTGAAACTTCATGCGAGTCCCTGAGGCAGAACCACCCAGCTAAGCCACCTGGATTCCTGACCTTCAGAAACTGTGAGATAATAAATGTTTGCTGTTTTATGCTGCTGAGTTTGGGGTAATTTGCTTTGCAGCAATAGATAACTAATACACTTATATTTCCTTACTTTCTCTTTTACTAAATTATGAACTTTTTGAAGATAAGAATACCTACATTGATGTTTGATTTTTAGTCAAGACAATATGTGCCTGCAGCTGTAAAAAATAAAAATCTCAAAAGGTTAATCCAATAAAAGTTTATTTTTTACTAATATCAAATCCAGTATGGGTGTCTTCTCTCCAAGTGGTGACTCAGGTAGTTAGGCTTCTGGTATCTTTTGGCTCCATTGTTCATTAGAGTCATCTCAGAAACATCTGTTTCTTTTTCTGCATTCAGATAGCTGAGAACAAAAAGAGAGCTAAAAGAAGCATTCTAATGTCTTAGAATGGAAGAGATTCATTTCCTTTTTCATTCACATTTTATTCCGTTTAGAACTCAATCACATGGATCCACCTAGTCTTACAGGAAGCTTGAAAATGTAGTTTTCTTTTGTTCCCAGGAAGAAGAGAACCAAATATTGGAGAAAACTAGCAGCTTACCACAGGTTTTTAACCTTTATAACATTTAATTTAATGTTCTGAAAAATGAGTGCTCTAAAGTATTTGTTGAATGAATGGACGAGTAAATTAATGAATTATCTTTAGAATAAAATATTATTTTAAAATTAATTGTATAAATTTTACAATTCAATATTAATTCAAGCCAAATATTTATTCAGCATTTACTGTGTAACACACTTTGTTCTATGTGTTAGGGATTCAGCAGTGATCAACACAAACAAAACCTACTCCTTACATTCTAGTGAGTAGAGAGGTAAAAAATAAATAAGTAAATAAGATAATTTCCAATAGTAATGAATGCACTGAAAAATATAAAATATTAATTTAATAGAATGACTGAGGAAGGGAAGGTAGAGGGAAAATTTAGATAGAATGGTTAGAAAGGCCTCCAGGAGAAGGTGATATTAGAACTGAAACCTGAACTTGACAAACTGGCTCTACAAAGATCTAGAGAAGAGCATTCCAGACTGCAGAAACAGCAAGAGCAAATGCCCTGAGGAAGGACTTCCCTCCTTAGCTGGTTGACAGGAAATAATGTCAGATGGGTAGGCAGATGCCAGTTAAAGCAGTATTTTGTAGACAGTAACGAAGCAGTTGGAATTCATTGGAGAGTTTTAAGCAGAAAGATAAAGTAATTTGATATAGAATATTGGATTTTTACTCTCAGGTTGGGTTCCTCAGAAGCAGAGCATGAGACCATCAATAGTCTCAGGAGAATGGGAGTGAGGGAAGCAAGAATGTGGTCTCAGTGGATACCTACTTGAGTCTGATGCCATGGGAAAGCTCTGGAGCACTAATTGCACCACCACAGAGTTAGTTCCAGAGGAAGGGGGCCAGCCTTTTTCACCCCACCTATCAGTCACTGGCCATTTTCTGTTCTGGGCCTGTAAGAGAGTATAGGCTCTGGAGGAGGCAGCTCCTATGTGGTATAAGTCAGTTCTTGAAGGAGACTAGGGTCAGCTGTGTATTATTATCAACCAGTCCTCACAATGGCTAGAAAAAAGAGATAATATGGATCACTAAAAACATCTACTACAATCAGATCGACCAATGAGTGGAGGATTGATGGTGGTGGTGGTGGGGATGGGCAAGCGGAAAGAAGGTAAACCAGTTAGTAGACCGCTGTGATATCACAAACGAGGGGAGAGAGTGGATTAAACTGGCATCCGACTTAGAAAAGTGAAGTTGAAGCAAAGTAGAGAGATTTAGGATATATTTTGGAAGGAGAATGATGAGATTAGATGTATGGATTGAGAGAATGTGGGCAGTAAAGATGACTTTTTTTTGTACGTATGACTAGATACAGCTATTTAGAGTGAAAATTTATAGAAGAATAAATTAGAAATATACCTCTTTCCAAGATCCCCCGAGGTAATTGTCTTCTAACAAAGACTTCATTTTTATATATCACTTGAGGAGAACAGGGGAGAGAGGGTTCAAGGGGAGGAATAAAACTGGAGAAGGGAGCTTTAGGTCAGAAAGGAAAGGCATAATTAAAGAGATAAGGTAGAGAACAATAGATAAGGGAAGGAGAGAGAAATGAAAACATGCATGACATGAAAGGAAAAAAGAAAGCCCAGGGGGTCATTAGCGAGAAGGGGCTAAGGAAGAGAGGAAAGTGAAAATAGAATGATATCTATAGAGTAGTGGTTCTCCAAGTGTGATCTGAGGACCCCTAGAGTTCCCTGAGACCTTTCCAGGGGGTCTGTGATGTCATCCTTTGTCCCACTCCGTGTCTGTTTAAGGTCAGACTTTCTTCACATATTTCAACTAAACAACATACAACAGACTGAATACAGAAGCAAGTATGAGAATCCAATTATTTTCTATCAGCCGGACATTAAACAGATTTGCAAAAAAGCAAAACAAGGCCACTCACAATTTTTTTGGAAAAATATACTTATTTTTCATAAAATATTTATTTTAACATGTAAGGTGTTTTTGTTATTTTTAAAACTTTTTCCATTATATTTTCTAATAAGGAAAGTACCAATGGATATAACCCACAGAAACAAAAGCTCCTTGGAGTCCTTGCTAATTTTTTAGAGGAAAATGAGGTCCTGTGACCGAAAAATGTGAGAACCATTGCTATAGAGATTATCTAGGTTTTGTGGCAAATGGCAGTTAATACACTCTTCTACCAAGCTGCTGTTCATCTGGAAAATATATGTTATCATCTGGTTATTTAGTTATCATCTTTCAGAGGTTCCATTCTGAAACAAATATCCAAAGTTGTTAGATAAGGAGTAAGATAGTCTGGGCGTCAGGTCAACGATTTGCCCGCAGCTACGTCAACTCAAAGTCTACTTACTGAATGGCGTCAAGTCACTATAGGAATAGGCCCAATACAACAGCATGCTGTTTCTCTCCCCTGTTTTCTCTTTCTGTCTAGCCTACTCTAGCGTTCCGTAATTGAAAATGGTAGGTATCTTATAGTGTTAAGTAATAGAGGAGTTGAGGCATCCAACGTTCATTAGTAATCCAAGGAGTTCTCTGAACCAAGGAATTGCTTTTGATGAAGTATGAAACTCATTTAAGAGATCTTAAGAAGAGATTTTAAGTGTAAGGATATATAAAATCTAAAAATAGAGCTGTAACACTATTACAGACAGAGAGTATTCTAGAAATCAGCTATACACGGACTCTCATTCCTGGCCCTTGTTGTTGTCTCTTTAATGCCTTTTACATTTCTCTTAATTTTCCTTTTTTCATCACATGGTATTAGCCCCTGTATTTTCCAGGTCCAATTCTGTAGATGGCCATTTGTTCTAATCATCACAGCCCTGAGGTGAGGCCTTCTCAGAGGCCGTTGGCAGCAGTGTGCTCACCCTCAGCCCATCTTTGGCTGCCGCTCTCAAAATTCATCTCAGGTCTGCAGCCAGGAACGTGTCACTGAGGAGGCAGCAGAGGCCATGGAAGACATCACAGAACATAATTTATTTTGCACATTTATTTAATACTTTTTAAACGAAGCTGGACATTTTCAAAAATCTTAAAATTGTGAATTATCTTGAAAGCTCTTGTGGTTGGAACCCATTTGTAATATTGTCATTGTTGTTATTCTGGCCATTTTTTTTCCCATTTAATGTTGTTTTAATGTGGATTCCCATGCTTTGGCTGAAAATTAGAAGTGGAGAAACCCAAATTTTTTTCCTCCAGGGCAACTCTTAAATATCTTAAAACTGTTCCTTTTCTTTGGTTAAAAATATCCTCTATTCATTCTAGCAAAGGATAATTTTTGAAGAATTAATCAGAGGACAGGAAACATATGCAAAAGAAGGTACAAAAATCTGAAAAAAACTGTGGATGTAGATGTTGTCATAATGTAGCACAGATATCAATAGTAGACATGACAAGTTATTGGGAAAAATGCTTTACATTTGGTGCTTAAAAGTAGGTTCTATGAAGAAAAATCTTTTACTGTACAGCAGGCACTATGGTAAATTTTGTCAAGGAATTATTCTGATAGATGTGATAGGGAGTATTAGTCATGTGGTCATTATTATCACGATCCCTGAAAAATAAAAATATAATGTATAAGGCATTAAGATACATACAGAGCTAAAAACACATCATTGATTCAGATTTGCAAAAGCAGGCAGTTTCCTGTTCTATTGTACGAAGGGAAGCGTGAGACTTCATCTAGTGCAGACGTGTGCTGTAAGGGCACGATTAGCTTCCACTGAGATCCATAATCATGACTTGTTTCTAGCTTTAAATTCAGACTGTTTACCAGAAGATACTTTTTGTATACCATTTTAAGCCATGAGAACTTATTTTTTTCCAGGTTCATTGACATAATTGATATAACATTATGTAAGTTTAAGGTGTACAATGTGATGATTTGATACACGTATATATTGTGAAATGATTACCACAATAAGGTTAGTTAACACATGCCTCACCTCACATAACTATCATGTTTTTGTATGTGATGAAAAAATTAAAGCTCTACTCTCATAGCAACTTTCAAATATATAATACTGTATTGCTAACTATAGTCACCATGCTGTACATTAGGTCCCTGGAACTTACTCATCTTATAACCAAAAGTTTGTACCGTTTGATCAACATCTCCCCATTACCCTCCCACTCCCCCCAGCCCCTGGCAATCACCAATCTACTCTCTGTTTCTATGAGTTCAACTTTTCTGAATTTTTTTTTAATTTGGCAAAAAATTATTTAGAAATTAGAGATAGATTTTATTTTTACAAAAATATCTCAGACATTTTGTTGTTTTAATATGTTCAAATATTTTTGATTTACTTTAACTTTGGATAAAAAACTCATTAATGTGGCAAATAAATTATAGGGAGTAAATTTCAAATAGATTTATAAGCTATTCTTAATACAAGGATAAGTAGACAAATATCCACGACGATATTCAATGAAAAATTTCTCCGTAGGGATCTTCTTTTAATCTATATAAGATTAATTTATAGTAAATAATGCATTATTATAACAAAATATGTTTTAAAACACATTAGATTTATCCAGGTATCTTCTTTGCTCTATTAGCATTCATAACTTACTCTCTCTTTCCTCTTTAATTTCAGGTCTCATTCCATTTAAATCATCTTAAATTCTCAATTAGTGAAGAATTGCATTGCAAAGGTTTTACTGAATTGCTGGGGATATTGGTTCATTTTAATTTTAAAATTAAATTATGAACTGGTTTGTTACATGATAAAGAGAGCTAACAGAATTAGGACAATGATTAAGTAATTTTAAAATAAATATGTATTCAGTAGTCATCTCATAATTCCCGCAACTTTGGAGTGTAGGTATAATCTCTCTCTCTCTCTCTCTCTCTCTCGCCCTTTCTCTCTCTTTCTGTCTTTCTCACTCACACACACACACACACACACACACACACACACACATGCACTTCAACAGAGGAAATGTGGTGATGTCACCCAGGGAAGTCCCTAAAACATTTTCCATGTCTAATGCTTTGTTTTCAAGTTGTGCTTGCTTATAGGAACCAAAGGAGAGCAATGCCACATGGCCACACGGCAGAACCAGTCCAAACCAGAAAAGTCCAAGATGGCGATGGGGTGCCATGTGCAAAAGGAAACGTGTACAAAAGGTGCCATGTGCAAGAAGGGAAGATCTTCGCATGCCCCAAATACTCCTGCGCGGATTGATGACGTGGAGACCCCTTCCCTTTCACATCCCATAAGAACCCTGATCACCTTACCTTCCAGGAGAAGGTGTTTTAGAGCACGAGCTCTGCCTCCTTCATTCATTGATCAATGAATAACGTTTCTACTCTGCTGTTTCAAACCCTGTCTCGTTCTATTGGCGTGAGCAGCTGGCTCCAGGCAAAAGGACCCACTTGCGGGGCACCAGTCCCTTGGGGCTTGATAACAGCGATGGAGGCTCAGATAGGTTAAGTAACTTTGCTAAAACCACACAGCTAATCTCACTTCAAAATCTGCTTTATGGTAAAACAAATTGGATTTCTTCTTGCTTTGAGAAATTTAGTGAGAAAATGACAATGAGAGAGAGACTCCTGCACGCTGAGGTGGAAGACTTAGCTATAGAAGCTGTGTTTGGAAAAAAAAAAAAAAATTCCCTGAACCTCTCTGGCCTCTACCTTTCTCTTCTTAAAGCAGGTTAACATTCTCTACTTTACAAAGGTGTGAGGGTTATGTTCCAAAGCCCTTTCTTACCCAGGTGTATTTTTCCCTGTGCTTTAAAAAGGACTGGGGCGTGTAATGAGAAGCCGAAAAGGGAAACACATTCATTTGGCATGTGCAGGTGGTAAGGGAACTATAGTAATGATGGGTGTCGGCTACAGAAACTCAGCCAGATAGCAGACAGCAAATGTTGTCTCTCCCAATAGTGATCAGTAAGGGCTCCATTACAAGGGAAAGAGGTTCCATCCACCTGGAGTCTAGGCAGACAACTATATTTGTTTTCTACTGCTGTGTAACACATTTCCCCATATTTAGTGACTTAAAACAATACCCATTTATTATCTCACGGTTTCTTTAGGTCAGAAATTTGGCTATGTCTTAGCTGTGGCCTCTGTGCTGGGTCTCGCAAGGCTGAAATCAAGGTGTCGGCTGGGTCTGTAGTCTCATCTGAAGCTCAAAGTTCTCTTTTAAGCTCTCTGGTTGTTGACACAATTCATTTTTTTGTAGATATAGAATAGAGGCCCTTGGCTTCTAGAAGTCATTCATTGTTCTCTGCCACATGACCTTTTCCACAACATGGCAATTTAATTTTTTCAAGGCCGACATAAGCAAAACTACTACTGCTTCTTATCTTTTGCCTTTAAATTCCTCACCTGATTAGGTCAAACCCACCTAAGATAAACATCTTTTTGATTTACACAAACTCAACTGAATAGAAACCTTAATTATAGCTGCAGATTCCTTTTATCTTTTCCATCTAGGGTTACCTAACCACAGATGTGACCTCATGATATTTATAGATCTCACCCACAATTTAGGGGGAGGTATTATAGAATGGACTTACATTACAATTTCATCATAGTTGACATTGTGATTGTCTTCTCATTTCCTATTTCACTTCTTTCCCTTATATAGCAGTCATACAGTTTGGGAACAATATTTTGTCTCTGGAGGGAGCCTTGATTAGAATAAGTAAGTTTATTTTAAACATTTGTAACTTCATCCACAATGACAAATGCATAAACACATTGCATTGCAATCTAATATAGATATACAGATACACATATATATATAAATGAAAACCTCTAGGATTACTATGTGCAATTCACTCTATTATTTTCTATTCTATTCTAGTCTATTCCATTCCACAACTAAATGCTAATTGCACTTTAACAAATTGATATCACAAACCCATTAATGTTACCGTAAGAAGTGGAAAAACACTGAACTAAGCCAATCATTGTGATTATATTTCCTTGTTAGTGACTGTTGTAAGAAAGCTAAGCATTTTGCCCTCAAAACAAAGGCAGACTAAAAATACAGAGGGAATGGTTCCTCCAGTGGGATAACTAGTGGGGAAATGGGGGTATATAAAAGCCAAGACACCAGCCAGAATCTGGAATACATGAGAATGCGTGTAAAAACCTTAGCAAATATAATGGAAGACACATTACAAATTAATATTTTGTTATCCCATTGCAGCTGCCCTGGATTTTTAGTAAGCCATGCCAGAGTTGATGGTGGCCCTATTCATTCTATATACTCTTCTCAATTAAGGCACGATTGTGGCTGAAGCCTTGTCCCATTTCATTTATTTTATGCTGCCATGCTTAGGAATATAAAGGGAGACTGGGAAGCTGGTGTCAGAGTTCCATGTGCACAATGGCAGTACTAGTTGTCTGAAATTCAGATTTAGAGGATCAGATTTGCGTGCCATGTGAAGACTAATTGTATAAATGTCAATCTTTTTGGGGTTCATTAAATTATGATACTTAATTAACATCAATGTCAGTGAAAGAAAAAATACCCAAAGCTTTCCTAAAAGCTGTTCATATTCAAATATATGTTGATTGATAGAAGCCTATTGTTTCCCAGTGCCTAGTAATGTTCTTCACTGCATATATTACCTGGAGACTTCACCAAACACTGAGATATCTGGAACTCTAATGAAAAAATAGCTTCTGTTGTTAGATAGAAAGTGCAATTTTATGAGCAGATCTAGTGACTCTTCTTATTCATCTATTGAGCATGTATCTACAGCTTGATTGATTTCAACACATTCTTTACCAGTCAGTTATTGGTCACAGAATCCCATGAATAAAAATAAGAATCTATTTGTTGGTTAGCATATCAGAACATGTTAGGAAGGCATGGTTTCAATTTATGAAGTATCATATTGACTTCATTCCTAGGTAATATACAATAATAATAAAAATGCAACTGTTATTTATTAACTTAAGTAAACTTATCCAATATAACTTAAAGTAACTTTGTAAAATATGTAGTAACTTATTATAAAATAATGAAAAACAATTAGGCCAGCAATAAGTTTAGACTTTAAAGAAATCACGCTGCTATCAAGTAAGAGTGTTAATGGAAACATGAATCTAGTCATATCTTTCTTGAGCCTTATTATTGGTTACATAAAACACATTAGTTCTATGATATTTGTAAATAAAAGAATGATCCTAAATTTTTTTGCAGAATAAGAGGAAACATGAAATGATGAAACACATTGAACAATGCACATAGTAGATATCCATGATTAGTTTCAAGGCATATTTTCATGATTCGAGATGGATAGGTTACAGTAATCACAATGATCCTGCAGCAGGGTACAGTATAAAGGACAGAGAGGCAAATTAAATAAAAATCAAATGTATTCATTAGGAATCACTAAATATATGGCATATTTTTATTTAGCTTATAAATACGTTGTTTATCAAAGACTTCAGCATATGGGAAAAATGAATTCTTTCTTTCCCTCTACCCCTAAATGCCCTTAAAGTCATCAAAAAGAATAATGCAGCACTAGAGAATAGGACTAGAAATAGAAAAATGAATAGAGAAAAATCACAAACAAGAGAATCTATGAACCAGCAATCTAAGATCTAATGACAGAGGAAAACTATAAGAATAGATTCAAATAAAAGCTATAGTTGTAATATAATATTAACCTCCAAAGAAAATGTAATTGAGTGTAGAGGCAAGACCCAGTTCCATAAATAGCTATCCGTAATCATATACAAGTGGCATGCCATTATTTTCTATTAGGGAAAAAAAGAGTAAATGAGAATAAAGTGCAATATTAAATGTCTGATAGAATTGAACTCCTAATTAAGTCTCCAACTGAATTAAGTAAGCATCTCCCTTTCACTTTTTTCTTTATGTCTCGTGTATAGGCTGTTAAAAAATGCTTGGCATAATTACAGTCAAAATAGATGTATTTTTGCCTGTTCTGAACAACATGAAATTTGGCAGGAAATGAAGAACCCAAACCACAGCCAAATTACTGTATCCTTGAACTGCTCATGCAAGCAAGAAAAACCTACGGCCTCTTAAGCTGGAAAAATAATTATACTTTTGTGACCTCTTCTCTGTCCAGCACATAGTTTACAACAACAACTTCCTACCACATTAAAAATAATCTTTTACTGGTACTCAACCCTGAACAGGAGTTTAACCTAATGAATATGTATTGTAGGATCCTCACTAACATTCCCTGTATCGGTATATTTTAAAGAATTGTTGAAATACTTCATCGTTTGTAAAGAGTGACTTTTTCCTCCAAATTGGTCACATTTCATTGGACTGTTACACTTTGGCCTTTTTTAATAAGCTTGAAATCTCTGCATTTCAATTCCTAGAAAGTCTCGATTTTGTGGCTGAGGGAACACATAATGGGATATGTAGCCTTTCACCTCTAAGTTTTACCTTTAAATCCAGTGTCCATTGTCAGTTACCAGGTATTATTGCATCTCATGACCATTCTAGAACTGCTACAAAAGATTTAGTTGCCTCAATTTAATTTCTAGTAACATGCTATATTTACTACTTCAAACTAAAACCATGTCTGGCTGAAAGTCTCATCTAGGTCTACAATGAAATGGATCAAGAAGTAAGCTATACTCTGAGTCTTAGTTGTGTGTAGAAGTTCTAGTTCATTTGGGAAGCTTTTGCTCTCTTCTGTATTTTCCACGAACTCTAGATAGAAACAAATAAAATACTATAATTCGAAATTTTCTTAGTATATTACAATTATAAAAAGTTAGAAATTGATTAAACTATGAAACTTGAAAGAAAACTATGTTTTATCTATATTAAAAAAAAATACTTGGGACTTCTGTTCTGGCCATGAAGTAGCTGGTATCATCCATATTATCAGAGCCTCGTTTTCTTATCAAAAACAATTATAAATACTGGTAATACACATAAAGCAACTTTTTCAGGCATTAGACGGCTAACAGCATAGGGCTATAATTCTTGAGAAAAGAACAGCACGTGTAGTAAGCCACACGTTTACCTTGAGAAATCAGAATCCATTTTCCAAGTTGTGATTTAACTGTGGACTGGAAAATAAAATAACCTTCTTTAGGGAAATATAACAATCTAGAGCCTCAGCAATGGCCAGCATCCAATACAGATTCACTAGGCATACGAATAAGAAAGAAACAAGTGACAGATGCATATTCAAGAGATAAAACAGTCTATAGTCACAGACCCAGAGAGGAACCTAATGTCAAAGTCAACAAGTATGACAAAAGTTCAAATATGATTACACGTTAAATTACATATTAAGGAAAATAGAGAAAAATGTGAATCCAATGGACTGATAGATGAGGTAGTTAGAGAATTAGATCCATTAAAAAGAATCAAAGGACACTTTAGAACTTGAAAATACAATGTCTGAAATTAACTCATTTGATAGTTCTTCATTTTTCATCAAAGGTGTCACTGTAATTCAATAGGGGAAGGAAAGCACTTTAAATAAATGGAGCGAGCGCAAGAGGACCGGCAAAACACAAACTTCAACTCTTATTTCTCTCCACAAACAAAAATTAATATGAAATGGACGAAAAATCTAAATGTGAAAGTTAGAACAATAAACTTTTGCAAGCAAACATATGAAAATATCTTCATACTTTGGAGAATGCAAAGATTTCTTAGTGGGGGCCGGCCCCTGGGGCTTAGCAGTTAAGGGCCCACGCTCCGCTACTGGCGGCCCGGGTTCAGATCCCGGGAGCGCACCAGCGTACCGCTTGTCCAGCCATGCTGAGACAGGGTCCCACATACAGCAACTAAAAGGATGTGCAACTATGACATACAGCTATCTACTAGGGCTTTGGGGAGAAAAAGGGAAAAAAAGGAGGAGGATTGGCAATAGACGTTAAAAAAAAAAAAATTTCTTAGTAATATACAAAAAACACTAACACTAAAAGGAAAAAAATAAATTTCACTTTATCAAAATTTGAAATTTTGCTTGTGCATGATACCATTAAAATTGTAAATTCAAGGCAGATACTGGTAGAAAATATTTGCAATACGTATATCTAACAGAGACTTTTATCCAGAGTACATAAATCACTCCTATCAATCAATTTGAAAAAAACACAAACAATTCTTTTTTGTAGACAGAAGACTTTAACAGGCACAAAAAAATCAAAAAGTAAAAAATAATATCTGAATGATCAATCAGATTATTTCTCAACATCATTCATCATCAGGGAAATGGAAATTAGATTTATAAATAACTTGAATTTCAATGCCTTATGGTGTTTATAACATATGAAGAAATAAAACATATGGCATCAATAGTACTAAGATGGGCATGATAGATGGAATCAAACTCTTCTGAGTTTTTGCATCATTTGGGATATGGCAAAAATAATATATAGTAGACAATAATAAGTTAAAAATGTATATTATAATTTTAGTTTAGCAATAGGAGAATAAAACTAAACTGGGTAACAAAAAAGCTAATAGAAGAGAAATTAATGTGAAATTCTTGATTAGCACAAAAGAAAGCAGTAATGGAGGAATAATGGAAAAATATACTCGGCACAAATGGAAAGCAAAAATGATAGAGCTAAACCCATTACATTAAAAATTGCACTAAGCAATGCTTGTGAACTTCTGACAGGTGAAAAACATACTTGTAAAATGTACCCTTGTATTAAACATCGAAAAGTCCAGGGGCTGGCCTGGTGGTGTAGTGGTTAAGTTTGTGTGCTCCGCTTTGGTGGCCCGAGGTTCGCAGGTGTGGACCTACACACAGCTCATCAAGCCATGCTACTGTGGCGTCCCATGTACAAAGTAGAGGCAGATTGGCACAGATGTTAGCTCAGGGCTAAACTTCCTCTCACACACACAAAAACCATCCAAAAGTCCAGCACAAGAAACAATTTTTAAAAATTAAAAAAGAAACAAAGTCTAGTGTCCATTCCAGTGTTTATTTGCCATGTTCGATTTATTGTGTAAGCGTGCTATATTATTCTGAATAATGAATAAGTGGAAATTCTGGTTGATATAACAGGAAATACAATTATTCATAGAGAATAAATATGATATAAATTCTGTCCTTGCTTTAAGAGTATTCTGTATTTTTTAGCTTTTGCTTTCACATTTTTAACACAGTTCAATAATTTCATTAAGTAAGCCTTTGTGTATCAGTAAGTATTTGTGTGCCAGTATATTGTTACTGATTAAGTGACATAAACCACTCTCAGTATGGTATCTCAGAAAGATGATGTCTTAATGTGATATTGATATAAATCAGGGTCCATGAATACAAACAAAACTGTGTGAAATCAATCAATGCGGAGTTTCAGTCAATGGTCCTGTTAGAGAAAGCCTATGAAACATACTTGAAAATTCTTTCATAGTCCTTAAGCAAAGTCACCTTCACTGTTCAGTCGGTTCAGGTCTCCATCTGCTAGGGCTTAATACCTCTATACGGCTCTGTGACCTATCTTTTTTTTTTTTTTTTTGTGAGGAAGCTTGGCTGTGAGCTAACATCCATTGCCAATCTTCCTCTTTTTGCTGAGGAAGATTGGCTCTGAGCTAACATATGTGCCCATCTTCCTGCATTTTGTATATGGGCTGCCTGCCACAGCATGCCTTGATGAGTGGTGAATAGGTCTGCGCCTGGGATCTGAACCTGCAAACCCCGGGCCGCTGAAGCGGAGTGCGCGAGCTTAACCACTACACCACTGGGCCGGCCCCTCTTCCTGATTTTTTAATACTTTAGGATAGAAATTTTTTTCAAATCATCCCAGAAATGCAAATATAAATTTTGATAATTACACTTATAAAATTACTGTTGTATAATAGACAATGTCATTATTAAATTGTAAATAGAATTATATTTTTTTTATCAGTGGAGAGATTAAGAAAATTAAAAGATAATGCAAGCAAAATGCAAAAAAAAAATAATGGAAGCAGGACTTTGCAATGTTTAGAGGCAAATTCTATCTGAGCTTCTAGAACAACTTGGTAAAATATGAACAGCTTCTAATCTGATAGTATATTACTTCTCATTGCCTCAGCAAAACTATTTTTGAATCTACAAAGACTTTGCCACCATCCTATTCATGGGAAATCTATCACAGTTCTGCAAATCACTCAAATTTTGCAGAAAATTATAATGCTGAAAATGATCACACAAGGCTCCATTTTAGTTTCAGCCTAGTTCTGTTCTTGGATATCAGAATATGTTGCAGGTGTTTAATTCTGAAATGACTCCGCAAAATTTGGTTCTCATTACCAATGGAGTCGTCATTCCTTTTCAAAAGTAATTGATCTCATATCAATCATGATTGTATTTTATACACTCTTTACAGTTATATGGAAATGTTCATGTCTCCAATTATTTAAAAATCAATATTTGTTGCTAATATTTTAATAGTAAAATATTATGAGTATATTTTAATTCTAAACCTACCTGCCTTGAGACTGAACAACATTATCACAATTTGCTAGAGATGAAGTAGGGTAGACAGTATGAAAGCAAGGAAAAATCTATTGAATAGAGTTAGAAATTGGTATATAAAAAGGTGAGTGTCAGACTTGGGAAATAAGACGCATATATTTTTTGCAAGTAACAGCTACTCTTATTGGCCACGGCTTTACAGACAATTTTGGAATTACCTTAGAAAGAAAAGCATAAAGCATGTTTTTTTTTTTCTTTGCATGTAAATATTTCTATCAAAAGTTAAAACAATTTTAAAGATATTATTTGTA